>NC_136719.1:23499700-24187200 GCF_936440315.1 Barbus barbus
ATCTATCTATCTATCTATCTATCTATCTATCTATCTATCTATCTATCTATCTATCTATCTATCTATCTATCTATCTACTGTTGTTTTATCATGCTATCCTCTATCATTCTGTTTATCGTTTTATCGTTCTATCACCGTATCATTTTGCTTTATTGATCTATCTATCTGTCTGACTGTCTGTCTGTCTTCGTTCCATCGTTCGTTCTGTCAATTGTTCTATCATTCTGTGTACAGTATCTATCATTCTGTCTATCGTTGTACTATCTATCATTGTACTGTACTCTACATTTCATGAAATATTTGCTGCATTGTCCTTCTTTCATAAAAACCAGTTCCTCAAGTTGAAAACCGCTTAAGGGAACCAAAATATAGCATGTGGCACAACATTTCTATCCTACATGTGGCAGCCGGGTGTTAATTATCTCTTACAAATATTGATCGCTCAGCTGAGATTCTCAATGAAAATATCAGGCAAAATATTCTGGTCTTGAAAGACTGGTCTTGAAAGGTTTCAAGCAGCACGGCAGCCTATTTAATTTCACTCGTGGTTCTTTTCCTCGTCTTTTAATTGGGTTATATGCATTAGATTTTCAAATTAAGCATCTGCTGTTAACAGTATGCATATGTTGTTGTTCTACTTTGAAAATTACAGCTCTCAAGACTTCAATCACCGCCTGTCCGTATCACATGAAATTTCAGCTTTGAATCAGAAGCAGGTTTGGAATCCCCAGGACTTGACTCTTTCATCATGGGGAGTGCATTTTAATTAGCTCGCCTCGGCTCAGCGCAGAACTGACGATTTGCACCAGGGCTGCGGAACAAAACATTGAAAACCCCTACCATGCAAATTAACACTGTGTCGCATTCATTGGCAACAGTTGCAAATATTTTGCTATGTCAGTCAGCTTCAAACTAAAACTTACAAGGGCTTTTTTTTGACTGCACAATTAAGTTTACGGCGTGTTATGAAGGCTTGTATACTGATATGACCGGAACTATCTGCAGTGTCAATGCTCCGAGATTTTAATGTGAAAATCTTAAATTTGATTGTTTGCATTAGCATTTTATCATTGTATCATTCTGTTTTCTATCGATCGTTCTATCATTCTTTTCTTTTATCATTCTATTTTCTATCCATCATTCTGTTTTTCTATCCATCCATCCATCAATCCATCCATCTATCTATCGTTCTATCCATCCACTAGATCTATATATCTTCATGGTTTTTTATACCTATGCCTTAACAAATTTTCTGTTTCTTGTCAAATAAATAAATAAATAATACATTTTTAGGAATTTCTTTACATTTTACTTAATTTTAATTGTACTTCCTAACATTCAAGTTCAAATAGCAATTCAGCAAACCTTTTTGCATCTTCAGTTCAAATCGAATTTGAATATGAAAGACATTCTGAATTCCAGTCTGAACCACACTAAACACACCTGTGGACTGTTAACCGATCTTAACGTCATACTGGCCTATAGGCATCGCACATGACAAAATACCCCTATGTTACAGCTTATAAACCATGTGCACTTTAGTGAAAGACTCACAACACTGGTCAAGAGATGGCTGGTGTATGTTGTAGGCAGTGTGCCAGCAGTACAATACATGCAGGTAGAGCTATAGTGCCGTGTGTGTGTGTGTGTATGTTAGCGTTTATACACAGAGGGTGTTAAAAGCTGTCAGACAGGTATGGTCAGAGTAGAGGATCAACACTGATTGATCGGTGGAGTTCATGTCAAGTTCACAGGAGGTCTTTGCCATCATCGCTCGGTGACTGGCATCCGCACATCAGCGCGGGGAGAGGGAGAAAAGCGAGCTAGAAAACAGGAGGATCGAGTAACGTCACCACATAACAGATTAACAAAGGCAGCATCATCTCTCTCTATGACAGCAGGATCATTTATCACACAGCAATGGTGGGAGGGGGCGTGTGCGCTGAGGTCATCTGTAGTCTGTGAGTAATGGCCACTCATTTGTTTATCGGTGACCTCAATAATCAGAGATGGTGAGAGGTCGGGACACAAATGGTGAGACACTGGAGAGCTTCAGAAAGGCGAACCATTCTGCTTCACCTTGTAGGACTACAGTTACGCTGTAATGAAGCTGTGCCGAACAATGTAACGTGCCGCTCATTGTGTGCTGCTCATTGTTGCTGTTACTATGACATCATAAAGGTTTTTCAGCTGAAAGATTTCAATGTTTCTATGGTTTCGGTTTAAATCAAATCGCTTGTCTGAGCTTGTGTCATTATGCTGGATGAATTCGGGGAAATCGGGCCACTTTTTGACATTGATATGACTGATGAGATGGCATGAGATCATGCTACTATTCAGTTTTGATCAAATATAGCCCTTTTCAAAAACCATACACACAAAAAAAACACACTTTAAAAACGTGGTCACACTGTACATTACAACATTCATGATACTGTGTATTGCATAAGTATGTACTGAGTAATATAAATTAACATGTTAATATACTGTAGTGTAAAAACGTACACAGTTGTGTTTTTTCTTTGTAATCCCTTTTAATATAACACCTAAGCTTTAAACTATTTTATTTGTTTGTTTGCTCTTTTTGAAAAAAAAAAACATCTCTGGAATGTACAGTACAGCCAATATATGTATATATATATATATATATATATATATATATACAGTACATACACACACATATATATATATATATATATATATATATATTAGTGCTGTCAAAATTAGCGCTGGCCACCCCACTCATAACTGCTGTTACTATCTGTTTTTTCTTGACAAAAAGTGCATTTATTCAGTCGCAGAACATCTTTATGACCACATCAATCTGGAGATGTTTCAGATGCGCACTCCAGCTTCTCTCTGTAGCCTGTATCAATTCATATCAAAGCGCGAAATAAACTACGTACATGCAATGTTGTAGTCTGTCAAGGCATGAAGTTATCAAAAAGGCGATTAAAGCTGCCTTAAAACTGTGCGTGCATGTAATATGTTATATATGAGTTTGAAAATGGTTTTCAAAACTGTCCTGGAGCAGCCCAGTATACTGCCTCCCTCATCTAACACCCTCGATTCAACTCGTCAGCTCATTAGTAGAGACTGAAATGGGTCCGACATGAAATGGGTCAGAAAAGGTGATGAGAGTTGAGAGAAAATACGATGCTTCTCAGATCTGCGTCATGTTCAGCAGCGACATCTCTTAAAGAAATAGCAGCCAAAAACAACCTAATAACCAGCTGCTGTGATGTCTGTTCATCAAGAATAAAAGAAAAAAGAGGAAATCAATAACTTTTATATAGCTGTAAGTATTTATCTGTATTTAGTATTTAGTGTTTGATAACTTTATTCAATTTCTGTATATTTCTGTACACTGTAAAAAGTGATAAGTTGACTTAACTTAAAAAATTGAGGGAACCTGTTGCCTTAAAATGATTAAGTAAATAATAATTAAAAAAATTAAGTTAAGTGAATTTGACAATTCAAGTTAAGTCAACTTATCACTTTTTAGTGTAGCTAAATATAACATTTATTATAATGGGTTTATGTGAAGACTGTTTTAAGTTCACGTAAATTAGAAGTATTTTTTTAAAGTCTAATAAATGTTAAAGTTGATTGCTCTTAATTATAATGTAATGTTTAATGGCTATAGTCAATGGTTAAATATTACAGGGGAAATGTTTTTATAGGGAAATCAGTATTACTTGGCCTCCAGTAATAAAAAATGCCATTAAACAAGTATTAAAAATATGTTGTTTGTACATTAATTTGAAGATTGAATGTGAAATTATTGCAATATAAAAGTATATTTAAAAACTTTAATGTTAGGTGGGATTAATGTTAGGGCGATTAATTGCGATTAATTTAGGTGCGATTAATTTGTGAATTTTCTTTAATCGATTATATATATAAAATCTGTTTTATAATAAATAAAACTTTTATATAATAATTATTATATAATTATATTTTATTTAATAATATATTATTATAAAATATATAATTATTTATACTTTTCTTTGCATTTATCTTCAGTGTTACTTCATTCATCCATTCATGTAAAGTGTAGCCAAAAACTACATAATATTTAAATAATAATAATAATAATAATATTTATGGAAATTAACCATAATAATTAGCTGTGTAATATGAGCAACATGGACACTGTACTGTGAAATGTTACTAAAAATGTATACGGTTGTAAACAGTATTTTAGTCACCATTTTTTCCCTTTGCATTACATTTTTTATGTATTTTCTGAAGTATTTGATGGGGAGGAAAGCCAAAAATTAATATAATTATTTATAAACATAATAATTAGTTGCGTATTATGTGTAATGGAGACTGCACTGTAAAATGTATACAGTCATGAACAGTATTTTATTCGCCTTTTTCCTTTGCTCTTCCTTTCAGTTTCAGTTTTTACATTTAATTTATTTGCTGTTTTACTACATTAGTGTTTAGGTTACACATATCATACACTAATGTAATTATTTACAATAGCAATGGCAATAATTATGCCTAATCTCTAGCAGATACTAAACATAATTACATACTGTTGTTTGCTAATTATCGGTAGGCTACACTGCACTATAACATGAAAAAAAAAAATTCTTTGTTTTCACAAAACGACTACTTTTTGTATTTATTGTTTTAATTTTTGTCGCTATGCCTTTATAAAGATGTCTGGGAATACAATAGCCAACTGTATATACTTTACACAACAGTTATACCTATTACATGTCGTTGCTGTTAGTAGGCCGATAATAATAATATTTAATTTCTAGCAGCTACTGCACATTCATTGCATACAAATGGGTCATTAGTTATCAGCATTTTTAAACTACACTAAAACATTTAATAGGTTTCACATAAGGACTTTTTGTATATTTACACTTGAATTCTTGTGCCTTTATAAACATATCTAAATACATGTAGGCTATGTAATGTACACAATATCACATGTCTTTGCTAATTGATTACAACAACAAAAAAGCTTCATGTTTAACAGCTAGCCTACTAAAAATAAGCTCTTCACCCAACAAGGACCTTTATTTTCACAAGAATTCTTACCAGGTATAACATTTTAAGTTTGGTCTCTCTGCATTTTTTATGCTTGTGCATATGGACACGTTAATGCAAGTAATTACCACAGCAATGGCAATTATATCTCACTTCTGGCAGCTACTAAAAATAATTATACATCGCATGCACGCTCTTCATTATTACTCTGCACTGTGTCATTGCGCCGAAGCGTTCTTCATTTCTCGCGCTCAGTTCCCAGCATCTCTGTAAACTCCAGCCTGAAGCGGCAGCTATAGACAGTACGAGGCTGCTCTTGTGGGCTGTCTCATGTTTTCTCCGGCCTCTGTCTCTTTAATAAACTCGTGGTTATCTAGTGTAACAAATGTCTCGCTGCCATCATCAAGTCCAGAGGAGGAGGAGGAGGAGTTTTTAATGTTCAGTTTGTTCTATGGATCGATGTTTGCTGCTGGCATCGCCGCGCGCGCGCGCGCGCGTGTGTGTGATATACACTATTTTTTTCAGCCCTTTTCCTACTACGTTTCATACGAGACCGGGAGTCTAAGCGACTGATAGCGTTCGTCCTTCTGGCTTGGGAAACAAAAAAAGAAAAGAAGAAGAAGAGACGGAAAGAAAAGCAAAGCAAGACAATCCGCCATAGATCTGCCTATCTAGGAAGGAGAGATATATTAAAAAAGAGACACCTGATTTCTGGACAGCGTTTCTGAAATACTGGATTGTACGGAACTGAAGTGCATTAGAGAGTCGCTATTGCGTGTGCATGGACTATATCAGAGCGCAATACTGAATTTAACCTGGGCTCAATATCACTGTACGCGAACTAAAGAGAGTTGAACATGCCAAGGAGGAAACAGCAGGCACCCAAAAGGGCTGCGGGTAAGATTCAACTTGACACCTATCATTTCACATTTAACCCGACACGATTATTGCTATTCATCCGCGTTTTAAGATCACAAGCGTTCGGGTTTGTATCTGAATGAACCTCTTTTTTATCTTGTGAAACAGTATGATGAAAGTGATTGCGCTGTCTTAGAAAGAGGATGTGTTTAATATCAGAGAACGATGCTTTGAGACGCTGCATGTGACGCATACGCTTCGGTTCCCGACAAAATCCGGCGAAAGTTTTTAAACTTTCAAGTCCAACGAACTATTTCACGTTTAAATGAAGGTAAACAGGCATGTTTAAAACGTAAACAACGCTCGTTTGACCACATCAAATGAACGGCGTGCTTGAAAATCGCTACGTTTTAGCATCTTAAACGGACCGAGTAGTGAACCTTGTGTAACCTCTGTTACACGCTGCAAAAAATCATGCTCTTAATCAATATTTTTTGTCATGTTTTCCAGTAAAAAAAAAAGTCTATTCTCTAAACAAGACCAGTTTACGTCATATTTCAGTGTGTCTCGTAAAACAAGTATTAAGTATGCCATTTTCAAGTAATTTGTCTCGTTTTAAAGATGTTTGTGTATATATGAGTATATAAATGAAGTGAATTAGAGTTTAGGCAAGGCTCACTTCTTGGCCTATTTGTATTGTTAATTTACTGCTCGTGTCAATGGCTGCTGTTCATATAATGAAGTAAAACTAACCATATTTTCATTTTAAACTAGTGTGATTATATTTATTTACACATTAAATAGTTTTTTGGAGTTCAAAAGGTCAACCTTTAGCCAGATTTTGTTGGGAAACAAAGCTTGGCGCGTTTCTGTAGCTAAATACACAGAGAGGAAATACGGAGTGATTTTGGATAGATGTGCTGCTTTGGATCCGAATATCGGTTGAACTTCCTATGAACCCATAATATCTCATAGACAAACGGACAGACACACAAACTGGGTGAATGCACGCACACACGCGCGTGCGCGCTCGAGAGCACGAAAACTGCCAGAAAAAAAACGTTTGCATTGTTTATTTACGTTTCAGTAACATGATGAAGCGAGCTCTCTTATTTTGCCTTTAACTGTATACCAATGTTGTCAAAACACTTTTCTGTTTCATAGACTATCTCAAAGCCTAGTGAACTACCTAGACAGCATTTTTGAGATCATCACTTATATAATGACCATGATTATGTCTAGACAAGAATAATCAAGAAGCATCTTTAGTTTAATGAATGAAATACACAAATTTTGCTTGCCTTAATTGTTTAACAGTGTTGGCAGTACACTTTCTATCCCAGACTGTGTCAAATCCCAATGATCCCCCTACTTAGCCTTTGCATGTAGCATTCTGAATAATATTCATAAAGCACCTATGGTGTCCAAAAAATGCTGTCTAGGTAGGAAACTTGCTAGGTTTTGAAACACAGCCATAATCGTGTCATGCACAGCAACGCAACTGGCTGTTTACCAGAAGGCTTTTCAGTGAAACATTTTCTTTTTTCCTTTCCCCCTCGGGCTTTCACTTGGCATATGATTGATCACACGTCACGTTGGATTTATTGATAGATTAATTTCTAATAGATGCATTTATCACCAGTTCTTTGTTAGCCTTCCCATGACCTCAGGTGGTGGCTGTTCGGATTATTAAAATGACTTTACGGCATAACTTTGACGATGCTCCCTTAAACAGTTAAGGTTTTTTTTTTTTTCTGGCTTTCCGAAATTGTTTACCTTTAAAAATGTAAGGTTTGAATATTTTGGGAACAGAATGTGCATTTCAATCATTTGTTATCAACGATGCATTTTAAAATGTTCTTTTAAATGTAAATATTTATTTTGACCAAACTAGAAACCCATACGCCACAGTTTAAAGTGACAATCTTTAATTTGATTGTGCTTTTCTAGACAAAGCCCATTGTATTCTTTCGTTTAAGAGAAGTACGCTACAATTACAAGAAGCCAAACATTGCTTTGGAAAGCGCATACGGCGGGTTATTGTTTTTGTGTACGTTGACGCCAGATGCTTCGGACTCTTTATGAGGTGGAAGGATGATCACTCTTTATAATAACAGTAGACAAACCCCACAGATGGTCATCACACTCTGCCAGCAACGGCGGATCTTAAAACCCCCTGAAGACGCTAAGTCCCTTCTTCCTCGTTTCTACTTTGTCTGTCACTTTCCCTCGCGCACACACATTTGTCGCTCCCCCTAAAAGCCCCTTTCCCTCTAACAAAAGGCGGCGCAATTATTGGGTGAACTTTTGCGAAGATTCCTAAGCGATCCCTTTACACGCTCTGGGCCTGCTCGCCTGTAATCTGGTAAATGTGTCAGCCCTATGGAGAAATAAGCCTTCCAGAAGAGTTTCTTCATTGTTGAGGTAATTGTCTCCTCTTTGACAGGCACATTCATCAGTGGCTTAATGGTCAATCAAAAGTTGGCAGGCAGAGTGTTTTCATTCTTTCCTATCCACTACATTAGGAATACTTAATCAAAATGTCTCCCGGTAATGGCTATGAAGAGTTCATGACTGACTGATCTGTTGTCTGCGCAGATAGAAAATTAACAGCTCGGCGCAGGAGAGATGTGGGCCCGCAGATAAACAAATTGTGCATTAATATTTCATCTTCGAGACCTGGGATGTGCTATCAGCGGCAGAATATTCCAGGCCCGTGTTGTCATCTCCCCCCCCCCCCCCCCCCTTCTCCTGACCCCCACCTATATTCTTGAAGGCTTTTTGCAGCTGTAACTCATTTCCCTTGATGACTTTACTGGGGTTACAGAGAGTGACGACAAATTGATTACCTGGCAGAGCAAGAATGGAGCGGCGAGAGAGACGCAAGCTGACAGTCATGTTATAATAATATGTTTAATGATGTGTGGAGGGGTGAACAAGGAGAGGGAGAGGTATTAAAATAAGACCAGAGAAGATGCAAGGAATGAGATTTTTTACCCACGCCCCCCTTTCCATTTTTCGTCTTTTTAAGATGTACTGGGTATAAAATGGCTTTCATTTCGTTATGCGTGCATGGTTATCCTTTTTTTTATTAGCTGTGGAAATATGGCTATTTAGAGTAAAGATGCATCCATGCAGTGTTGCACAGTTAATATTTGTTGTGTTACTTTAGTTAGCAGTCACTGGAAGGTCAGATGTATTGGATTTGCAGTATCAGAATTAGAATGCTAAGGATTATACATTTCGCCGTTATGAAATGAACTGACATGCTTTTCTCTCCAGTGTTATTTTAGTATAATTGATGTATTATATAGTATTGCCTAATTTAAAAAAAACAGTAGCATTTCAGTTGGGAAGTTTGATTCATTTTTGTGAGTCAGTTCAATGAATCGATACTTCGATTCACTCTGACTTCATTTATTGTTTGCGTTACTTAATAAAAAGCATTCACGAAAATCTCTGAATGGGTAGACAAATATCTTTCATTAGTATGTATTTATATATTGGTGCACATAAAAGAAAATGATTCTTAGTGCAGAAAACACTTGATTAGTGAGACTTTTACGGTATGAATCAAGAATTTGGAATGTACTTGGCAACAGTGTTTGTTTAGTGGAAACGATGGTTCCTATGATTGAAAGAAATTACTCTTTTACACCCTTTCAGAACAAATACTAGTCACTTTATCGGCCAGCCCTGTCCAGTGCGCAGAAATATGACCGTACGGGGGTTATTAGTGTGCAGCGCAGTGATATTTCTCACCGGATTATGTTTCTAATCAGTTTTTGAATAGCCCATGCTTCAAACTGCTAGCCCAATTTGTTGTTAACAAGATAAATTGGAGTACAGACAAAGGCATTAAGTGTTGCACTGCCAATAAGTGAGTGACGGGGGCTTCTGGGAATTGGCTAGCTCAAAGTCCTCTTAAGTGGTTCGTTCTGGAAACATCAGCAGTTGCTGCTAGTCTAGTCCAGGTAGAGACGATCTAGCGCTGAATTTGCTAATCATTTTCTTGTCATAGCATGTAAAGCGTTTGTTTGATAATATCATTAACCTCATGAATGGCAGAAAGGAGTGTTCGAGGCCACGCCGCTAACATGTAGCCGTCTTTCCAGTGTTTGCAATGTCTTTGTGTCCCATATCGCACTAATACCCCAGTGTTTGTTTATATGAGTGTAACAGTTAAACCACAGCAACGTTTATCCTGTCTCCGTGGTGGTGATGTCATGATGTTTCCGCCAGCATGCAGGTGGAGCTGGCAGTATCACTTTGTGAGGCTTTGCTCCGGGAGTCAGACAGGGTGGTGCTGCGTCTAGGTGAGAGAGGAGAAGCCTCCCGTGCCCCAGAGCGCTCGGTGCTCTACTCCGCTCCTTAAAAGAGGAAAAAAAAACCTTGCGTCCTGATTGGACCAGAGCACCACGTCGCCTCGTACCCCCGCTGCTGCAACCGCGCGTTCACCTTGCCTTCCCTCCGAGACCTGCGCCAGTTTCCAGGCAAATGACACAATTTGATACGCCAGCGGGACGATCGAGGAGGATAATGTTTTTACGTGATCATCTCGGCAAAAAGCCATTTCTATTGCTTTTTTCTTCATTAAACACAACAATGATGAGGTTACGGAGAGACTTTATTGCTCTCGGGCTAAAACTCATTACTCCTGCCAGACATCCGAGTATAAAAGAAATTACAAAATGGCATTTTGTACCCGCTCTCCGCAGATATAGCATGACTGGGAGATTGAGGTCGAGGGGGAAAGGGAGAGTTGATCTGTGTCAATTTCTCGAGTGAAAGTCAGACAGGGGGGAAAAGGCCTAACGACAACACAAAACGCCTTTTGTGCGCACCGTATTTGATTACCGGCAGGAATTTTGATGGTGTCGCAGTGTAGTTAAAACAGGATGCTGAACGCACCTGACTCTTTCGGGAAAGCGGTTCTTACTCCGCAAAGATTGTGAATGGACTTATTTTGGTAATTGTGGGCTCGCCATATGCTTCCAAAGTTGCTCAAAACAATCAGTGTGGGCTCATGTTACCGTGTCCAGATGGATTTCAGACAGGGTGCTGCGTCCGGGCCAGGATCGGGTTTCACATCTCGCTGTCATATTTACCCCTCTCCTCCGTGATAGGATCCTGTTGATATGAACACAAAGCTTTATTCTGTTTTTAAAGATGTTGTGATCACAAGGGAACCAGACAGGCACAGTGTACCCATTACTTATTACACAAGATACTCATGTTTTCTCTTTGTTTTTTGTCTGCAGAGCCACATAAATATGACTGGTTTAAGGACAGATATATCGGCCGGGCCGATTATTAGGCCTTTTTGAGAATATTGACCACACCTGCTTGGCTGAAAAACACAGATGTGCTAGATATCCTTGTATTAGCTCCAAAATCGGTTTTTGGTCAACTTTAAATATACATTTTATTTATTTAATTAGTTATATAAATAAAATGATCTACTATTAATTAATTATTATTATTATTTTAATTTATGGACTCTAGTAACAAATGCTGTACAAGGCCTTTTGCTTAATTTTTTGACCTGTTTTTAATCAGCTGGTAAATTAAAATCACAGTGGAACATGTACAGTATTTTGGATCATATATTTTGAACTATGTATATATAGATAAAGATATTTATTATTTTTAATAGTAGTTTTCAGTATATATAATATATTAATATATTTTTATAATAATAATATATTTTTCAAAATATAAATATAATATATATAAACATATATAATATCTATTTATTTTAGTCCTGAACTGATTATATTAGATAAAATAAATACTTAAAATATAGCCATTTAAACATAAATTGTTATCATTGTTTTATTGAAAATAGATGCAGATAATATCACACAGAAATACGCTCAGTGCATTTGTTGCTCTGTGTACCGAGCCTGTCTAACCATGTTTGATTACGTTATTTTCCGTCTCGTGAGACGTGTCTGTAACTCGACCTCTTGTTGCTCGTGTTCCTGTGAGAATCCTTGTTTCTTCTCTGGCCTCCCTACAGTTCGTGAGAAGATGGGAAAAAACTGTACCTTAAAACAGACGGAAACTTCATTAATCTAAAAATTGTCCACTGTGTACCTGCTTTGCTTCCAATCAAGTGCTTAATGAGTCTCAATTAAGATATATTATGCAAATTAACCCCGGCCTGCTACAGTCTATGGGGCAGGAGCTATGACAATATTTTGCTAATGGCACAATCTGTACCAATTAGAAAGGAAAACTTGCACAAGATCAAGATTAGTGTGGGGCCTGAGGTCCTACAGGAAAAATGAAAAGTGTTTAACATCCTAAAATATATATTTTTATCATTTTTATAGAATTTTTTATATAACATGTATTTTTATTAGTTTTTGTTTTTTTTATCATAAAATCCTAACCTAGACGGCACATCATTTATTAACCAAACATTTGCTGCAGAGGTTTTAATACTATATTTATATATATATATATTTCATAGATGTATTATAGATTTTATAGCCACAAATAACAGCCTTGCAAATTATCTCTAATTGGATGTATTTTCCATATTTACCAACTATGTGTCATCTTATTTTTACAAGCACTATATCAAATTTTAATTTCACATTATTATTAAACGTTAGCCTTGACTTAGAGGCGTTTGAAAGGAATATTTAATTAAAGCATCTGTGGAAATCAAATTGATTAATGCATGCAATAAATGGATAGCTACAATACTCGCACAGATAAGAGTGCACCCGTTTGAAATCTTAAAGGCGTCCGTCTCCTCACTACTTCGCTGGCGAGTGTCCAAACAGCACCGAGTCATAAACCTCAGGCCTTTTTTTGTGTCTTCATTTAACATGGCCGCTGATGGCTTCCCGACAGCTTTATAGCTGACAAGTTTCATGGCACGTCATGCCATGCAATTACACGGGAACTAATTTGATGAATCAACTCGATATTCCCGAGTCCTGGCTGGCCTTTCAGTCCATTTTCTACCTAGAGGTCAGTGGAAGCGCAGAGTTTCAGCGGCGTGTGGCTGTAATGACTGCTCGTACGAATCGGGAAGTTTTTATAGACAAAGATCAGGAGAGCGTGAGCATGATACGATATGCAAACACAATTGTTATTCATACTTATGTTGGAGGACCATTTTAGAGTAGATCGTTTGCATATTTTTGCATGTTTTAGAGTATTTTAGAGTCAATCATTTACATATTTGTGCTCTTTAGTGAACATAACAAATAACAACAGTTAAGTGAATTTCTCCAAGTGCTAGGTGCTTGTTTCTCACTTTTTAATCACAGGAGGACAGAATTGTGTGTCCAAAGGCTGGTTAATTGTAGCCAATTTTAAGACTGTAAACCGTTGTTCATCCCAATGCCACGTATGACTGTTTTGCAAACTAATTAAATTGCCAAATTGTAACGATGACGTCTCACATATTTTAGCTCTCTGATTGGAATCGCAAAGACACAGGTTTTGATGGAGCGAGTCTGCCATAATAAAATGTCTTGTTTGTGTCCTTGCAGAGCTCTGAGTAGATGCCCGCACGAGCCGCGCCGTGCCGTTCTTCTGAAACTAACAGCTTAATTGAAACTCATTAAACAGCACTGACAGCTTAGGTGTCCTTGCAGGATATAGAATAATTCAGTTGTACTTACAACTTGATTAAGAGAACCGGATGAACATATTAATGGTTGGAGGCGTTTTGCTGGTACAGGATTTAACAATGCAGCAGTGTGTGGATTTTTTATTTTTTTTGGCCGATGGTGAATGTTTAAACGAAGTGTGCCATATTAAAATATCAACGTTTTTTAAAATTATACTACCATTCAGAATTTGGAGTTGGTACAAGTGTTTTTGAACAGAGGCTCTTATTCAAGGTTGCTTTTATTTGATCAAAATACAATAAAAACTGTAAAAATATTTTTACAATCTAAAATAACTGTTCTATATGAATATATTGTAATATGTAATTTATTTTTGCGATAAAAATCGGAATTTTCAGCATCAGTACTCCACTCTTCAGTGTCACATGATCCTTCAGAAATCATTCAAATATGCTGACTGATAAGTTCAATGTTGAAAACAGTTTAATATTTAAAAAATAATACTCAATATTTTTATTTAGGATTCTTGGACGTTCAAGAGATACGCAGGTGTGCATACACGACCAAAATAAAAGACGCGCTGTGTAAATTAGATCGACAAACTGCAATACTGTATAAGATTTCTATTCGAACTGAAACCATAAATCTGGGCTATCCTATTTATATTTAATACTATTTAATACTTTTATTAAATATTATCCCACTTTATTATTTTATTTAAATATAAAATTAAATAAATAAAGTGCAATGACATTATTATCACTATTATTATTTTGTTTATAGTTATATTTAATTGGTCACACTATGTGCAATGTGAGGACCAGACCAAATTTCCAGGTGCTCTTATGAGAACCAGGCTGAAAAACCTATGTGCACCCCTGAATATAATATTATATACAATATAAATTCTATAGCTGGTGAATGGTATTTCACCACATATCCAGCAATTACAGCTGCATTTATAGAAAGAAATGTCATCTATATTTTTTTGGGAACTAGGTATGTGTGCAAATGCACAGGCCTTGTCGGTTAGATAATGACAAACGATTCAGTGACACAGTGACAAAAGATTCAATACTTGACATGAGCCTGAAAAAAACACACATCCCGCATCGTCTCTGCTGGAAATGAACGGCAATAGGAATTTGCCAAGAACTGATGGCCCCTGTAATGAGTGTATGACTAATATTGCAATTTAGCAAAAGAAAATAAATGTGAGCAAACCAGTGAAATTATGCAGCATTACACTCCGCTGTGAAGAAGAACTCTCTCCGCTAAAGATCCCAGCAAATGTAATTTCTCCTATTAATTGCTGCGCCCTCTTGAAACATTTTCCAACTTTGTGAAAGCCTCGATCATTTTCGCGAGGGTGAGAGGAATGAGTGTGATGGAGCTCCTTTTATCTTATTTTACAAGACTTCAAGTCAAATAGAAAGTTGAACTTCATGTGATTAGAAACTTGCTGAGGCTCACAGTTCTTTCACTCGGTGCAAACATGTTAATCGACATTATAAACATGAACTTTTCTGCTGCAATTCACACCTTTTTTACATTTAAAGGAATAGTTCACTCAAAAAATGGAAATCCTTTTATTATTTATTCTCCCAAGTCTGTATTTTCTTTTTTCAGTAGGAGACAAAACTGAGAATTTTTGAGAAATCGTCACACAGCACTTTTCCATACAACGACATTTCATAACAACAATGTCCGTCAAGCTCTGAAAACTCAATAAAACCGTGTTTTTAGACTGTATTCTAAATCTTATGAAGCTTTATGATCATTTTTGAGAGGAACAGACTGATACGTCATTTAATTTAATCAGTCTGGTCAAATTAACTGAGTTTATGTAAGATTCTGGCAAAGAACAAACATTCTTCCATTAATGTTAATAGAACATTAAGTTAAAGTTGTCTGGTCATTAATAAAAAGGTTCAAAGAAACTTCTAAAGTAAAAAAAAAAAAAAATCAAGTAAAAAAAATAAAATAATAATTACTCTTAAAGTAAAAAAAAAGTTATAAAAATGTTTGCAAACTGATAAAATGGTAAAAAGTTCATTTTTAGAACTGTACGGTATGAACGTTCAGAGAACTTTCTGAAATAAAGTTAAATAACTTAATGGAAACATTCTTAGAACATATTTCTGTTAGGTGGGTCTGTGGCAAACTGACAAAAATAATAATCAACGGGCAATTATTATAGAATTCTCCTTTTATGTCCAATGAAAAACAATGATTTTGCACTGTATTCTAAGTCTTAAGAAGCTTTACAATAACTTTGTGTGAGGCACAGGCTGAAGTATGTCATTTAATTTCATCTAGTCATATGAACTAAGTTTATGGTGCTTTTATATCCTTGACAGACAGACATACAATAATAATAACAATAATGTATTTGTATCAAAAAGATCTGTGTAAAG
Source organism: Barbus barbus (assembly GCF_936440315.1). Taxonomy (NCBI): domain Eukaryota; kingdom Metazoa; phylum Chordata; class Actinopteri; order Cypriniformes; family Cyprinidae; genus Barbus; species Barbus barbus. Next base: position 23,515,584 of record NC_136719.1, read on the forward strand.
ATTCAGAATTTCTCCTTTAGTTCCATGAGAAAAAAAGTAATGTGGGTTTGGAACAACATGAGGGTCAATAAATACCAATAAAAACTTTGTTTTTGCGGTGAACTGTCCCTTTAAACCTTGCCTGTGTTTTAAAGTGTAAAAATTCCATTCCCTAAATTAATTCTATCACGGCACGCCAAATCCACCGTATTATTGACATTACGAGTACATTTCCCCTTTGGCATGACTGAATTATACACAAGCAGCTAATATTAACATTCAGATTCTCCCATAAAACTTTACGTGGCGCCCGTCGACCAAACAGCAAATCAAATCCATGCGCATCTGCTGGTATCTGTCAATACGCGCATTCCTGCAACATTTCGGCAGGCACGACGCACCCCATTTTGTAAATCTGAAAGGGGGGATTTCCTCAAAGAAGGGATTTATAGCTTCATGCCGGCTTCACATGATTGATAGCACACAGTGGAGCCTTTGTACAGGAAGACGCATGCCTCACTGTGGGCCAACTGCATCTGTCTGAAACAAAACATGATGCCAGGCCTTCCTGAACGCTCTGTCTTGAGTCATCGTGAGAAGGTTCCAGTAACCTCCTTGTGGGTGTAGTGTGAAGTCACTCGCTGGATGTGAAAGTCGCTGCTATCGGGATGTGAATGGAGAAATGCAGATGAGCTGCTCAGACCTCTGACTGGTAGCTCTCGTGGGGATCTGAACTCTGTTTCCTTTGATTCACTGAGATTTGACTCATGTTTTGACTCACGAGTGGTTTATACATCCTGTGATTTGCTTGTTTTTGTACCTGTGTGGAAATGTTGGTGTTTCCAGTCACTAGATTGTAGGGGTGTAAAACAGTTCGGGAACTTGAGCATGAGTAGATGACTTGCTTTTTAAGTTCATACTTTAGTTTGGATTAAATATAATAATTTTATTTTTATTTATCCTATTTTAGAGTCAACATCAAATGTTGACTTTAAAACACATTACCTTCCATAATGGGTCATTTTTGCTTTTTTGAAACACTTTTTTCATATACTAAATTTATAGTCTTGGAATGAAAGGGGTTTTGGGTGGGATTGTATTAAATAATAATAATTATAATTGTTGTTGTTTTATTTTATTGTTTACTTTTTGTTATTTTGAAATAATATGCACATTAATCATGCACAAAAAGCCAGAAAATGATAAATAATGATTAGGATTTTTAAAAAAATATTTATTATTATTATTTAATATATAATATTATTTAATTTAATTTTTATCTTATTTTATTTTTAGTAGGATAAATTATTATAATTGTTTTCGTATTTGATATTAGTATTTATTATATAATATGATGTAGTATTATTTAATTTAATTAATTTTTTAAATCTTATTTTTTATTTTTTTCTAATAATGTGGATGGATGAATCATGCACAAAAAAAATGTATATATATATGATGACTTGACCCAATTAGCCTTAGTAAAAAAAAAAAAAAAAAAGTCATCTGGACTTTAAGTATTAAAATATTTTTGCATTCATATATTTAATCAGTTTCAGTTGCCTCTGAAATGACCTTCCTTTTCTGACATCATGAAGATTGAAAAAATATCAACCAATAATATTGTTCTATTTTTCAAATCTTTATTTTCAAAACCAAAAGTTCCACCTTGCATCATTTCCAATTAACATTCTATTTTTATTGGAAACATTTTGCATTATGAGAAAGTGTTTCGAGTGCCATTTCACGTTGACTTTAAATGTTTAAAAACTCCCTGAACCATAATTCTGGCCGACATATTTTAGATGTTATTACTGGTAGCAGTAAATTTGAGGCTTTCAAGAGGTCAAAAAGGAACCCGCTTCAACTCGTAGCCGATCGAATCAGCATATAAATTACGAACGGATGCAGATCCATTTCTCCGCTCATCCCTGGAATCCCAGAAACCTTCCTTAAATGTGCTCATCTCCTTCCCCAGTGGTGTTTCACCTCTGTGTTTGGAGAGGTCTCACATCTGTCTCTCTGCCCTTCAGTCGGCTCACTCGACTTTCCCCTCCGAGGCGCACTGTTTAAAGATGTGCAGCTGCCTCACCAAGAGCCAGGATGGCCACCGTGGAGGCCTGTAGTTAGTCCGTCAGTGGCTGGCTTTGCTTGAGTGGATCCATGTGCGGCTGAGGTCCTCGCTGGGATAAGCGCTTTAATACCTGCCATTACGCTGCCAGAGGGAGTCATTAGGAGCCAGCGGATCTTGTTGCAGATCACAGTCAAATGAACTCCGGCCCTCATTTTGGCTCGGACCACTCCCATCAGAGCTGCAATGAGACCCAGTGACCCTCGAGAGCCCGCCTCTGCTCTCCATACGCACACTTTTGTTTTTTGTCGTCGCTTCTCTGTTACTGTAGGCGTGTAATTTGTTAGTCGTGATTTATGATTTCGGAATTTTTTTTTGTCGTGCATTTTGGAAATTTATTGGAGTGTCTGAATGGGAAGCTCAATAGTCTTTTGGTTGAAATTGCTCCCATTTGTCATGATAGTGACACTTTAAGTTTGTTTTAATTTCTTCTTCAGTGTCAGTTTCTCAGACTGGATTTTCACATCCAGGAAGTTTTGTAGCGTACTGATTTGCGGTTGCTAGATCTATCTGTCTATCTGTCTGTCTGTCCGTCTGTCCGTCTGTCTGTCTGCTTGTCTGTCTGTCTGTCATTCTGTCTGTCTGTCTGTCATTCTGTCTGCTTGTCTGTCTGTCTGTCATTCTGTCTGTCTGTCTGTCTGTCATTCTGTCTGCTTGTCTGTCTGTCTGTCATTCTGTCTGTCATTCTGTCTGTCTGTCTGTCTGTCTGTCCGTCTGTCCGTCTGTCTGCTTGTCTGTCTGTCTGTCTGACTGTCTGTCTGTCTGTCTGTCTGTCTGTCTGTCTGTCTGTCCGTCTGTCATTCTGTCTGTCTGCTTGTCTGTCTGTCTGTCCGTCTGTCATTCTGTCTGTCTGCTTGTCTGTCTGTCATTCTGTCGTTTTATCCATTGTTTTATCGCCGTATCTATTGTTCTATCTATCGTTCCATTATTCTGTTGTTCTCTTTTTTTACCGTTAAATTGTTCTATATTTTATATCTATTCCATCACTATAGGCACTTTGATTTTGTAGTTGAAAATTAGTTTTATAAATTTAATTTCTTATAAATTCACAGATTGAAAAATATATATTTTTAGAAATTTAAGTTATTACTTTCAATACTTAGCATTTGCATTTATTTTAGTAATTTTTTATAGTTATTTTACTTAGGTTTTGGTTTTTGTTCTAATCATACTAAGATGGATGATGGCGATCTGTGTCTTAACAGCAAAAGGGCTAAAACGTGAATCTTGACACCTCCTTGACATTGATATGGTGTCCGCAGGCCTTGTTGACTACGATCCTCCCGTCTCATTGGTCAACAGCACCCAGCAGGCGGGTGTAGAGGTCAGACGCCTCTAGATGTGTAACACCAGGCCCATCTGAACGCATTACTGTACAGTACAGCATCAGTACCATACACATTATAGCAGAGAGCTCCTCTGTGATCGTGTGTGATTTTATTTTACATAGTCGGTGGAAATGTACTGCATTGTGTTTTTGCCTGCATGAGCGGCACGCTCCCGTGAGCTGGCACACACCAGAGAATCGCAGAAATGTGGGCTATTTTAGAGAGGGACTTCCTGGTGATCGTACAGATACACACAACCATGTGCCAACCTGCTAGCAGATGGCATGAGAATGACGTCGCCTTCGTGGTCTACTTATACTACATCCATTTCCTGTCTGAGGCTTGAAGCTGATGTAACCAGACCAGAGATCTGATTAATTGAGTTTTCAAAGAATTTTTATAACGTCGCAGATGTTCACATGCACGTAACACATGTGAACCACAAATAAATATTGTGCAAAACTACTCGTTTAAAATAGACTAGTCTGTTGATAGTATTTATTGTATTAAATGTCTAAATATTTAAATAAACTTGAAAAAAAGAACAATGAACAAATATGTACAATGAACAATTTATGTATTTAGAAGAACAAAAAATTTAACCAAATAAAGTGAAGAACAAAAATGTTTGCACTCATTTAAAGCTTTAATTTAGATATTCATGAAGCTTATATATTTTGTTGTATTCTTCTTTCTTTGCAGCAATTTTTTTGTATTTTTAATAAATTAGTAGTTATTGCAAAACGAGTATGAGGAATTGGTTAAATACTGATGCATATCCCTATAAAAAAATATAAGAACATTACTATACTATACTAATATTTTCACTATTAATATTTTGAATATATTTTGTTTGTATATTTTTTATTTTAGTAATTGTCTTGTCTGTCATTTTTATTAGCTTTTTTATAGCTTTAATTTTAATTTGTATTATTTTATATTATTTAAGTTTGAGTAATTTTAGTACTTTAACTTGAATGTATATACTATATGCTACTATACTATAATACTATACAATTATTATTACCATTAATATTTTGAATATATTTTTAATTTTTAGATTTTCAGTTTTCATTTAAATTTTAGTTTATTTTTTTACGTTAGTAATTATTCTTATGTATTTTTATATAGCTTTATTTTGGGTTTAATTTTAAATTTGTATTATTTTACTTAATTTAAAATTTCGTAATTTTATTACTTGAACTTGAACTTATTTCAGTTAGGTGTCAATGCAACATGTTTAATTTGGGTTTTCAATGTTCTTTAAGTGTACAATTTTTTTTCCAGCATTCTCAATTACCAAAACAATTCCATCTTTTTTCTTCAAATTTTTATTATTTAAAATAAAATAAAATGTTAAAATAAATAAAAAATAAATATAAAATTATGTAATTATATTAAAATATATTAGAATATTTATAAATATAGGTACATACATATTATATATATTTAAACATTATATATTTTATATATAAAAAATTAATTTGTTGTTTGATTTGTCAATCATTTTGAACCATGCATTAAAAGTATCAGATTTTATGCAGCAATTAGCTGTACCTAGTGACTTTATTAAACACTAAATCATGCCGTTGAGCTCTGTATGGCTTTGATTCACTGCAGATTGTTCTCGGAGTGCTTGTGTAACGTTTGACCCTCCGCTGGCCCCCGTGGCCCAGTTTTGCAAAGGCCCATGGGAGCTTCCTGAAGCCCTGATTCAGGTCTCATTGCTTCCTGTCTATTTTGCGTAAGCTGATCAATCACGGAGACGAATGTGTCTGTCACCGCACACGTGGCCGCCGCCGCACCTGCTCGATACCCCCGCGCTGAAACACTGCCATCTTAGTGGCTCTTGACAGATGTTCCCCACTTCAAAACGTGTCTGCGCGTGTGCGCGTCTCCCGCTTGTGAGGGGGCAGTTAACCATACGCTTCTTCGAGAGGATATGTTTGGGTATTTAATTGAATTAATTACATGATATTAATCAAATGAATAGCATATATGAAGATCTTCTTGCATCTGTCGCTCCACAGGCCTCATTTTTTGAGCGATTTCTTTGTGCGTTCGCTCGTGTTTTCTCCTCACCGGCTGTATGTGGCTGGGTAGCACACGGAGGCATGAGGTAGCACACGGTGTCCAGATCCCTCCATCAGGGACCTCATCAGCCTCTGAATTTCCTTCCCCTCTTGCCTCAGGCCATCCATATTCATTTCCTGTACTGATTTAGGCCCAATGAAGAAAGAAAGCTGGCTTCTCTTTCTTCCCCCCACCGGTCCTCCCGCCTGCCGCCCTGCGTGGCAACACACTGTAATTGCATTGGATTAGTATGATAGTGTACACAGCCTGGGTCAAATACCTATTTGAGAGATCACGGCGCTATAGCGTTCATGCAATTCTTTGTTTACTCGCTGTGCCTTCATTCAAACTTGCATGCAGTTTTTGGCTGTGAGACAAAATAAGAACATAAATTATGGTCGCTTTGTTGATTGGAACAAAGAAAAACATTGATTGTGTTATAAAAGCCACAACAATAAAAGTGAATTGAATTGTTTGTTTACAATATATCAAACTGCTCATGCATATTTCTAAACAAATGGTGCTGTAAAATGCAATAAATAAATAGATTGAGTTTGAGATTGGCACAAAAATGAATTGTATCATAAATAGTACAAATTAAAATGTTTAACATTTTAGGAAATACAAAAAGAAACGATGACAAAAGGACAAACGAAAGCAAAATTTGGACTTTTCCAATTTTTTGTTACCTCACATTTATTATGTAAAAAAACTGCATTTTCTAAATAAAAGTTGAAAATGGAATAAATGCATTAATAAAGGTTAATTGTGTTTATTGACACAAGAAAAGACATTGTGCCATATTACGTAAAGCAGAACGACAAATTACAGCTTAATCAACAGTTAACTTTAACATTATTAAATATACACTCAAAAACTGGTTATGTCATATTACATTGTTGATTGTACAATATTTTTTTTTTCAAAACAAATATAGTAAATGCATAAAAAAGCTTAGTTTGTTTGACAAAAAAAACTATGAAAGGCACAAGTACAAACGACAACTAAATGTTGACTTTTTACATTTTTATAATAGAATAAAAGCATAATTTTCTAAACATTGCTGCAAAATGGGCATAAATGCATAAATAAAGGTCAATTATGTGTATTTACACAAGAAAACAATATTGAATTGTATTATTATGTTAACTTGTAATCATGATTTAATGTTACAACAACTGAACACACACATATGAATGCCATTAGTCAACAAATATTGTTGTAAAATGGAGTAAATGCATAAAAAGAAAGCTTAGTTTAACACGAAAAAAATAAATTGTATCATATTGTGAAAACCAAAAGGTTGAATGTTGACTTGGCAAGTTAGCTTAATTTAAAAGTATTTTTAAAGTTTTTTGTTTATGCCAACCAGATTTTAATTGTAGAATACACTGTAAAAAATGATGTTGTCTTAACTTAATAATTTTAAGGTAACGGGTTTCCTCCATTTTTTTAAGTAAATAATAATTTTAAAAAAAAGGTTAAGTGACAATTGACAATTCACTTAACTTATACGTTTTTTATTATTAATTACTTAAAAAAAATTGAGGAAACCCATTGCCTTAACATTATTAAGATAAGTCAACTTGTCACTTTTTACAGTCATAAGAAGCCTTTTTATGAAATATTGTGTGTCATCAAGCAGCACGCAGACTCAACAAGTTTCACAAAAGTAAAATATTTTATTGTGTTTGGGGCAAATATCTGCACTCCTTGAATGCCGAATTTGGGGGCTGTAGCTAACTGCTGTAATCACTGTAAAAAAAAACAAAAAATGTTTCATCTTAAAATAAGTTGCTACCCCCGCTGACTTCAAATTTTTAGTTTAGTCAACTAAAATATTCCAGTTGTCCCTTAAATTAACACTGAGTATCTTAAAATTTCAAGTTGACTAAACTAAACATTTTAAGTCAGCAGGGGAACAAATTATTTTAAGTTGAAACAACGTTTAGAAACGTAGCTTTATACACAAATAAATGCATAACGGTTGAATTTGTGTTTTGACACAAGAAAAAGTATTAAATTGTTAATGTTAAACACTTAAATGTGTTGTTTATGCCATAATCTCATAGATCAGAAGATAACAAAAATTATTTTCTAAACAAATATTGTTTTGAAAGTAAATAAATGCTTAAAAGTAAGCTCAGTTTATTTGCCACGAAAAAAAAAAAATATTATAGTAAAAAAGCACAAACAACAGCTAAATGTTTAAAAAACAGTTGTTGATCAGAAGAAATATGTACGGTCAGTCCTAAAAGTTAAAATATTTTCATATTATGTAAAGCAGGAGTACAAAATACCAAGCTATTTAAAGTTACCTCACAATTTAGTTGTTGACACAGCATCACACTGGCAATCGGTGGACAAAAAGTGTCTATTTATAATACTTCTTTCAGTAGCTGGTTTAAAAAGAGCGATGTACATGTTGTATTACTATGTAGATTTTTGTGACAGATCCGTCTTTGATGTGTGCTTTTCTGGTGTCTGTCATCTCAAACAAAGAGGTGATGAGCCGCGCCATTGTCGGACGGGATGATATCGTTACATTAGCCACACACACGAGAATCAAACCCCATGATTACGCTGGTGGGTGTAGCTTTTTGTTCTTCCAGGGGGGAGGAAATTGACGGTAATAAAAAAGAAGTCAGATGACTTAACGCTGTAATTACTGGCCTGTTTTCGTGATCCCGTATTCTATTTAAAAGCTAAGTCTCAAATGGCTGCTACTTACCAGTTAAGATTAATCCCACCATTAAACCTTTGGTGTTCGGAGAATGCAGACTCTCTCGAAAAAGGTCTGCCGGTGAGATGTTGTAAGTGTAGATGTACATTAGACTCTGTAAATCTTTTGGCTGCGTTCGACATCACACGCACACACACACACACACACTCGGATAAAGTCACCTAAGGCTCAGATCATGAGTGCTAGGAATGTTCTACCGCCCACAGGCACATTGAACAGACAGATACTGCGGTTTGCAAACAGCCCACATTGATCATTATTCATGAAAGACAGTCATATGAAAGTTCTGCCTTATTTCTCTGTGTATAGAGACGGACGGCCCGCATAAAAGATGCAGTCAGACGCGCACACATGACCCTAAATGTCGCAGAACGGCCGCGTGTGTTTATGTGGGTGGATGGCTTTCACGCATGTGCGCCTGTTTGTTTGTTTGCCTGCTGAAATTACAGCCTGACGCTTGTCTTTGAATACAAATGCGAATGTGTGCTGAGTGCGTATTTGTTTTTATGGGCATTTGAGTCCGTATGTTTACATGCTATAATGATTAAGTCCGTAATGAGGTGCGTTCGGTGCACCGTTTGCCGGAATTCGGCGGGCCTGTGAGTAATTGACCCGTTTTGATAAACGCCTCTGAATGACACCGGCATAATTCACCCTAAAAGTTTGCACTGTCACCAGGATGAGCTAACTGACTCGCGCAAATATATGGGTGCAATTTTCGAAATAGGTTTATGGCAATCCTTGGGAGAGGAGGGCGAGATAGTGATATTACTGACTTTATTACTCTAGCCGAACATCATTCGGCACCTTGCCCTTTTTGTACCTCCGTTTCTCTCTCTATTCCTGCTGTCAAGTAAGGCTAGGGCTTTGTAGTATCGGATAACCTGTTTTCAGGTCGTGGAGCTTGATGAATTGCGTTAAACGCAGGCCTCGGCAATAAGGGTCCGGCTGGCAGTTCGCATTTTTACATGCCCTGCTGACATTTGCACTGGCCCTGAGGGAGAAACGACAAGTTTAGATATTGTGTAGCAGCATATTTTTAAATTAGGTGTCAGGAGCAATACATATTTTTATTAAACATTAAGATTTCTATACAAGTGGAATGTACAACAGAACACTTGCATTTGTTATCATCACTATATGTTAGTTAACATGGATGGAAAATACTTCGGAAGCATTAATTAATCTTACTTAATGTTAATTCCAACTTTTATTAATACCAATTTTGAGATACCACTATAGTTAATTTTTTTTTTTATCATATTTTATTTTTAAAGTAATTTTGTTGTGTATTTTAGTCATTATTATTTGTCATATATTTTTATTTGTGTATGTGACTATATAGTTTTAATTCAATGTAGTTATTTTAGTACATCTACTTAAAATAAATGAAAATAAGAAATGTTGGCAACTAGCTCCTGAATAATTAGCTAACTAGGGCCCGGTTTCACAGACAGGGCTTAGACTAAACCAGGATTAGGCCATAGTTCAATTAGGATATTTAAGTCATTTTTATAAACGTGCCTTAGAAAACAACATTACTGGTGTGCGTCTTGAGACAAAACAAAGGCACTGATATATTGTAAGATCAGTCAGTGCAAGTTTCTTTCAGTTGAAACAGCTCAGATTTACATTTTAGTCTAGGACTAGGTTTAAGCCTCGTCTGTGAAACCGAGGGTAAGTTTATAATTTTTTATTCCCATTAAGGTTTATTTAATTTCATTTTTTTAATAACTTTTTTATGGTTTAAATTTTAGATTTTAGTTTTAGTTAACCGTAATAATAAAAAAAAACATTGAAATTCATATCTGTAAATATTATTTAATGGACACCGTTAACATGAATAACAAAAATGTCATTTTTATGAACTTTAACTCAGATTCATAAATACGGTAACAAATGCATTGCTTATGGTTAGTGAATTTAAAAAGACAAATTACAACAAATACATATTTTATTATCAAAATGTAAAATTTAATATTTTTAAATGGTTAAAAATTAACAATACTTAATAAATCAAATGAATTAAAAATCAGTTAATATTAAATCAGATGTGGAATAAATGTATTGACTCACAAGGAAAAAATAAATTGCATTTACTGTTAAATGTTTGACCAGGTTGTTGACTTTTGAGTTTATTCCTGTGTTTTTTCTTATTTGCATTATGTCTTGTTGTTTTTTTCAGTGTCTCACTCCATGAACACTGCATTTTTTAAGACATCTGAGCAATTAAAACCTTTTTTAAGGCAAACAATTCTGACAGCCGGCCTGAACCTCACTCACACTGACCTTATCTGGCTATTTTTTATTGTCGAGGCCTGTAAATGTTATTAGTCACATTTGGTGTGGCTCAATATTGCTGTTATATCATCTATTTTTAGTGTTGTTTTCACAAATTGCTACGTCTCTCTGGTATTTCCAGCAGAAAGCTTGATGCACAGCATATTTTCATCAACCGTCATGACAGTCTAGGCTTTTGTTACATTAGGATAATTAGACATTTTCGGTATAAGTATCATTATTATCAGCTTTTTACACAAATTAAGTGCAATTATGTTTTCTATTTGAACTTTTCTCTGTTGTGTTTGTTTTTGGGGTTGTCTGTCAGACCTGTCCTGGATCAGGTTGGTAACCCTTACACAAAAACATACGGGCCGGTCTATACGGTCACAATATACAGGGTCTCTATAATGCGTGCCTTTAAATAGATGCGGACAAAAGAATCACTGTTGCAATGCCATCCAGCTCGGATCCCACAAAACCTTGGACCACTCCCTTCTTGGCTCCCAGTGAATACTTCCCTTTAGCGGCGTGATCGGCGTCGACTGAAAAAGTTCCTTATTCTGCACGGCTGAAGGCTTGTGGGCTGGGAATGGGCTCTGCTGACTGGCAGCAATCAATCATAAAGCAGGAACGGGCTAATGAAGAAGACCATAGTTTATTAAAGGGCTTGTGGGGAAGATATTACTGCAGGTCCTGGATTTAGCTGAGGATACACACACAGGCGGTTACTGTAAAGTACAGAGGTGTTTACCTAACACTGCCATCCATTATGTGATCCGCTCGTGAATATGACCCATTTATAAAGGCACATTCACCGTGCGCCATAGAAAAAGGACAGTAGTGGATAAATAGGGTCCGAGGTGACATTCACGCAGTGGTGAAATGCAATAGCCAACAGGTTTTAGGATTAGCTTTGCAACGTTGGCCTGAATTACAGCTGGTTTGATTGATTTCCGTTCGCTAAACCCGTGACGAGCATTGTCTACAACACAAACAGACCAGATTTTTGTTGCTGTAAGTGCAGGTGAAACAAAGCTCAAATAAATAATACTTAATTAATTAAAAATTGTATTATAATTTTAAATAGCGTAAAAAAATTATCAACTTATTACAAACTTATCAGTAGCTTTGTTTATTTATTTATAATTTAGCTTTTATTAATCAAGGATGCTTTAAACTGGTCAAAAGTGACAGTAAAGATATTTACATTACAGATGAAAAAGCTCAAATACTGTACAAATATTAATAAAAAAACATGGTTAAAATTAGTTTTAAGAGTGTAAGAAAATAAATTAATATATAAAATAAATAAATACATAAATATATTTAAGAGAATTAATCATTTATATATGTGTTTGTTATATACTTATTTTATTTATGTATTTTTGTTTTTATAAAAATTTATAACATACTTTTATTCATCAAGGATGCTTTAAACTGACCAAAAGTGAAAGTAAATATATTTACATTGTTACAGAAAATGTACACAGTTTTGCAGTATCACAGTCTACAAAAATATTAAGCAGCACGACTGTTTTCAGCATTAATAATAATAATCAGAAGGCAAATCAGTATATTAGAATGATTTCTGAAGACTGGAGTAATGATGCTGAAAATTCAGCTTTGATCACAGGAATAAATTACATTTTAAAATATATTCACATAGAAAGCAGTTATTTTAAATAGTAATAATATTTCACAATATTACTGTTTTTACTGTATTTTTATCAAATAAATGCAGCCTTGGTGAGACATCTTTTAAAACATTTTTTATAGAATTTGCCGACCCCCAACTGTGTGTAGATAATATATATTTACTAGGGCCGGGACTCGATTAAAAAAATTAATCTAATTAATTAGAGGCTTTGTAATTAATTAATCGAAATTAATCGCATTTTAATCGCATATAAATATTTGACCTGAGAACGGTGAGAAGTAAGTTTTTTTATATGGATTTTTAAATTTCCCATCCACAGGGCCAACCAAAGCGGTCTCATCAGCTTCTTTGTCCATGTTCACTGTGGTTTGTTTTTGGCTGTTTCTCAATATACGTTCTTCAGCGATCTTGCGTCCTTGTGTTCTCGTTCTACGTCATCATTAACCGTCGAAGTTCAGTTCCAATTCTCAGGAACGCAAGTACAGAGGATGCATGAAAGTGCCCGGATATGTTCTTGAAACTGAGGATGCATCGAGTGCAGACTTGAGAGAATCGAGCCGTTAGAAATCCCAGAAAACGCTGTGGGCGGCGGTGTACGGAAGCCTGTAAGCTTTAAAGTCGCTCTCACAAATACTTAACGGCTCTTCAAGTTGAAAGTAAACATTTATCGTTTTGTTTTGGTTAATTTTAATAAAGTTATAAGACCCGGAGAAAGTCTGCATTTTTATTGGCATATTAAAATGAATCTTAACAATAAAACATATAACGCTGTAAAATAAAACAATACAATTATATGAAAGTAATATCTATAATAGTATGAAATGTTTTAATAAGTTATGACATTTTGTAATATTTATTGTTCATTGGCCGTTTCTTATGCTGAGACTATGCGGCCAGTTAAGCAGGAATGCAGTAAGTTACAAGCAGTTTTGTGGTGCTTGGAATTCTTTATAATTAATTTAAAAACAAATATTGCCACATTGATGGCTCAAGAAGGTGTAACTGTTCAAATAACATTGTTTCATTGTAAAATAAAAATAATTATTTTTATATATTCAAGTGTAATATTTCTGTAAAGGCTAGGGACAGAAAAATGGACATGTCCATAGAATGACACATTTATTTATTTATTAATTAAATTGTGTCATGTTTATCAAAATAAAGTGGAAAAATATAGACCCCATTTTATTGATATTTAAATAGTACAGGCTTATGTTGAATATTCTTGTACACACAGACGCTGTATTAAGCAGTACATAAATTATTGAATGTATAGTCTTTCTGTTACCACATGCAAATATCTAAAACGTATTTGACAAATATATCTAACAGAAATAAAGACAGCAAACACTGCGCAAGAGTCGCGGAAATCAGAAAGTACAACTTCTCCGTTCATAACTCCTCCCTCGACTTCAAGCGGCAAATCTCGCTGATAGGTATTCGGTAAGTTCATTTGAGATGCCAGACGCCTCGTCTTGAATGAGGACGAGAGTAGAAAGCTGCAGTCACCCTTTAATCGTATTTGTGGCAGACGTATAAGTGTCTGGTTGAACTCCATACTGGTAGCGATAGCGCTTTACTATGCGGGCGGAAGTAAAAATACCCTGCTTCGACTCAAAACGGACGTTGAGTGACGTCATGTGAAAAGGGCCTACTCTCATAAGTGTGCGTTCTGTGTTCTCGCGTCCTTCCGAGTTCGTTCTTCCAAGGAAGCTTGGCAAGACCGGTCTCCACGAGAACGCAAGTCCGTTCTTTGCGTTCTTGAAATTCTGAACGCTAGTTGGTGCTCCAGTATAATCGGTCCGCCGAAACTCATCCAGTGACGTTCCGCGGTGCAAAAATAAGTGCGATTAAAATGCGTTAAAAAAAATTAACGCGTTATTTTTGTGTAATTAATTAATCTAAATTAACGCGTTAAAGTCCCGGCCCTAATATTTACTAGATTTTAACTTCTTGAATTAAACATTTCATAACATCAATGTCAATTGCAGACCCAAATACATACAAACTGAGATCAAGTATCTTCAAAAATCTGAAAATATTGTCACATAGCTAAAAAAGTTTACTGGCCAGCCCTAGCTTAACTAAAAGATAAACAAAAGTGGCCAGGAAATAACCCTGCGAGACGCAGAATCATATTTCAGGTTGAGTTAACAACAGTTCACTCATTAAATCACTGGGCTGGGTCAGATGATTCAGATCCATAATTCAGTGTGGGAGGAGGATGTTGACGGTTAACATCGAGCGCTTCTTGAGAAAGAAAGGTGAGATTCCTCAGACGAGGGGGCACACTGAGGGTTTAGAAGACAAATGAGCAGCGAGGGAGTGAAAAATGCAAAGCAGATGTTTTTTAGCCATTTTTTTAATGGCAGTGAAACATTACTGATGCCATTACTGAGCTCTTTTATGGCTTCTTTTAATCCTTCCTCCCGCCTGAGGAAAGGAACCCCTTGTGGTGCAAAGCAGCCTCTTTGCTTTAGAGCGACAATTTGAAGCCATTTCCAATTCATTTCCTAATCTGCCACGAGGCTTTGCAGGGCTTCCTTTGCAATTATTAGAGACAGAAAAAAGGCAGAAAAGTGGAAAGGCGCTCCTTCTTTTAGGTAAATTTATTGTAATCCTTCGGATGCGTATTTCTCAGAGTCATCGCTCGCCATGACGCAAATATGGCTCACTCACTCATTTCCTTTTTTATTTACAAAATTATAAACACAGATGCCGAGGCTCCCACACTCCCTCGGAAGAGCAGAGTTTGCAACGCCAACTTTTCTCTGTAGTTACGTAGCATCCATCTGATCCAGGTTGGGAAAAAATGTTATTCATGATATTTTTTTGCGATGACTATTCTTGTGATATAAAATTAAGCAACATCCTAAATGATTGTAATCTGCACTTTTAATTTGTGTATAGTAAAATATATATTACTAATTAATGAATATATATATATATATTTTTTTTTTTTTTTTTTTTTAATTAATTAGTAATATATTTTATTATATATTGTATGTGTGTATACACAATATATAGTAAAATATACTGTGTGTGTATATCTATCTATCTTAAGGAACGACAATAACGAAAGAGTCACTGTTTTATTATATACATTATATATTATGTATATATATATATATATATATATATATATATATATATATATATATATATAATAAAGTACATGAATTATTTATGTATAATAGATTTAAATATATAATTATAAATTATGTATAAAAAGTATCCATTTGACAACATTCCATTTCTGCATTTAATTATATATAAAAATGTGTATATATATATATATATATATATATATATATATATATATATATATATATATATATATAATGTATCATTTTGACATTTTGCATTTAGATTATATAATTTAAAAATATATATTTATTATATATTATATAAAAAATATACTATAATATATAATAAAATTATATAAAATACTTAAATTATATATGTAATAGATTTAGTTATATAATTATGTATAATGACAATAGTACATAGGAGGGCTATATCTATCTGTCTGTCCGTCCGTCTATCTATCTATCTATCTATCTATCTATCTATCTATCTATCTATCTATCTATCTATCTATCTATCTATCTATCTATCTATCTATCTATCTATCTATCTATCTGTCGTTCTGTCGTTCTGTCTGTCTGTCTGTCTGTATAAAACAACTTAATTTAAATAATAAATTAATAAAATATAAATAATATAATAATATGAGTATAATACTAAATAATATATATTAACAATATTATTTAATCATAAAAAATAATAAAAAATTACAAATTGTATAAATAACATAAATTGTTTATACAATTATAAATAATGTATAATAATATAATTTGCTAAATTATAAACAGATGCTGAGGCTCCCACACTCCCACAATAGAGCAGAGTTAGAAACAGGAACTTTTCTCAGTAGTTTTGATGCATCCATCTTTCAGCGGTTTGTGTCCAGTTTTGTTGGACGGGTCAGTGAATCACTGCGAGTATATGAAACACCCACGCCACTCCAATCCCAGCATCTGTCCAGAAACAATTGCGCTTTCCCAAAGGAAATGAGAGATGCGTTTAAATAACAAGGGCCCGATACCGCCATTAAACGCTGATTGTAAAATGTGTGGCCAGGTGCTTCAGAAGTTGCAGATCAGCATGATGTGTAGCCGACGGTGAATTGTGTCTGCTGCCTGCATTAGACTTGTCCTATAAAGCTCACAGGAGCACTTCCAGGGGTCTGGGCTGGGGGCGAAAATGAGAAGGAGATGAACTGGAAGGCTCCATCTCTGCGTCCAGTGTGCAGTATATCACCGTGATGGCAGGCGCATGGGCGTGTGTGCAAATGCACCGCTCATAAATATCCCCCCCCCCCCCCCCCCCCCCCCAATAGGGGCCAATCTGATGGTGAAGGCGAAGGGATGTCGCTGTCGGAGTGATTGAATGCTCGCGGCACAGGCCCGGTGTGGGAGGCCCTCTGCTGAACGCTGGCCTGGGGCTCTGCTAGCACTGACGCACCGCACCGCATCGCTGTTTGTTTGTTAGAACTCTGTCAGGTTTCATCTTCATTAATTGTCCTTCCAAAAACCTTTATGCTGTTGAATAGCCGTGAAGTGTTTGGGTGGACAAAGCGTTTGCATATTCATGATATTTTTGCAATGCTTCAGCTGGTGATAAAAAATTAAGCAACATAAATTATGATGAACTGTTAAAACTTTTGATTCACTTCATTTTTGTGAATCAATTCAAAAGTAATTTGTTTGCACATTATTAAAAAAAAGATAAAAAAAAAAAGAATAATTATAAAAATGCATTTGTTATATAGTAATGTTTTAGTGTAATGTAAATGTCCTATACGTAATGTATTATATTTTATCTTATCTTATATAGAAAACAAACAAAATGTTGTTTATTTATTAAATATATAAAATATAATAATATAAATATATAAATGTATATAATACATAAAAATATATACTGTGTGTGTATTTATATATACATAATAAATTACACAGTACACATACTTATATTATTTAAACAAAAACTTTTATTTTGGATGTGTTCAATCACGATTAATCGTTTGAAAGTATATATATATATATATGTGTGTGTGTGTGTGTGTGTGTGTGTGTGTGTATAAAGAATCCTAATCTTAGTATATATCAACATAAATATTGAGAGATATATTGAATATTGCCAAAAGGCTGTCAGGAGTTATGCACTAGTAGACCAAACAGGAAGTTATTTTAAATGCATATTTAGAACAGTAAAGTATGTACTTATGGAAATGGAGTCAAATCATGTCATTATGTTTTAGACAGGGCATCTCTCTTCTTTTTTCATTTTCTTTCTCCCATATACACAGTCTCTATCCTTTCTTATACACAGACATTGTAGATAATAATACCAGTAATTAGCTTCAGTTGCTTTGTTATAATTGGGGGCAAGCGGGGTTATTCATTCATTGAGATTTCCCCCCGTAATTGCATACTTACACATCACTCAAGCCTTCATACGCATTTCTGTTTTTAACATTCTTTACCATTTATTTCACCAGAGCTCATGTTGTTTTTTGTTTTTTTTTGGTTGTTTTTTTTGGAGTCACTGGAAGGACCAACATCTGCTCGCAGGTCGACGGCGCTCTTGAAAACTGCTGTCTTTTTTTTCCTTTTTGGGTCCACGGCTGTCTCTTCCCTCATATGACCGAGCTTTGACACTGTCCAGGTCCGCCCTAGTTGGCAAAAGAACGAGCGATAGAGAAAGGGAGAGTTTATTTCCTGTTCTTGTGAATCATATATCAGTACAATTCCCCTCTGTGCTGTTTGGCAACGGCAGAATGACGGGTGTCATTTATCATACGGACTGAAAGAGGCTGTGGGAAAAGGGATTTGAATTCTTTTGGAGGTGTGTAGATTCTCCTTAGTGGAGGATCATTAAATGGAGGGGGTTTTTCAGCAGGGGGATGTGAGTGACTCCTGGAGCTTTTTTCCCCGTGTGCTTAAGAACTGGCTGCGTCAATCCCTCACTGTTTTAAATTGAGGATTTAAAGCACTCCGGTGGATTTGTGAGGTGCAGAAATGGGTAGAAATGCTTTTGGTGCGATTTGTATCTCCCAGCTACGTGCGAGTTTAGTAACAAGTCTGCAAATCATCTCTAATCTGTCGTCCGTGAATGCCAATCGGCGTTAATGCACTTTTATTTGTGTGTCTTGCTAAGGAAAGCATCGCTATTGCATTCTCGGGGTTAGGGATTTGAACAAACCCCATAGCATATGTAGAAATCCCGGGTGCGCAACTCATCCTCCATCTTTTCTGCTAGGATTGTTTGAGCATTGCTTTTCTAAGAGATCAGACTTGCCATTTTTATCTGGCAAATATTAAAATGCGCAAAAAAACAAGCAAGAATATCATATCTTGGTGGGTGGGCTCTTTTGACTTATGAAACTCAGCAACCAGATAATAACCACTCTAGCATCGCATAGAAACATGCAAACAACCAGTCAGAACACCTTAGTGATTGAGCAGTTGTGGCCTAATGGTTAGAGAGTTGGACTTGTAACCTGAAGGTCGTGGGTTCAAGTCTCAGGTCCGGTAGGGATTGTAGGTGGGGGAGTGAATAACCAACACTCTCTCCACCCTCAATACCATGACTGAGGTGAGACCCTTGAGCAAGGCACCGAACCCCCAACTGCTCCCCAGGCGCTGCAGCAATGGCTGCCCACTACTGTGTGTACACTTGGATGGGTTAAATGCAGAGCAGCTTTGAAAAATATATATATTTTACAGCAAAGTATCTTGGCATTAGATTTTGGAGTAGTAAAAAATGACAAAGAAACAGCACGTAACTTATTAAACAATTAAACAACATTTTAAAGTAGTAGTGTTTTCTTGTAAAACCTAATCTGTTTCATTTACAGCATTTATTTACAGTACAGACATTTTTCAAAGTTAATTACAAAGAAAAGGCAAATAAAAGTGAATTAAGCATGAGATTGTGAAGTAGAAAGTCTAAAGTAGTAGTATAGGATGCTTGCTCCAATATATATATTTTTTTACTTACAACTTCGAAAAAATATTTTTACAGTGTGGCCTTGCACCATTCATATTTTCTCTATAAAATCTAGTTTAAGTCTTGTTATTTGTTTAAATACAATCTTTTATACAAATATCATCATCTTGGTACTGTCAGGTTTACAGCAAAAACACATTTTTGCTGTCTTTAAGCTTTGCTATCAATGGGAAAGCTCTTAATCAAATACAGCGTTGCCAATCAAACTCAGCAGCTGTCATGAAGACTGCCGATTTTGACGTTTCATAAGCATTGATCACATAAAGTGATTGTTCAAAGACAAGGTTGTGATAGCTCACAGTGTTGTGCTTGTGTTTTTTTTTACCCACATGAGACAAAACACCACCTCACCTCCCATTGTGGTGTACAAGTGTAAACCCAAGAGTCTCGTGATCGCACAAACAAATCACACCCAGCAGGGGTCTGGTTACCCTTGTCAGGCTTTCTTTCTCACCACCTCATTCATGTTTTGTGTTTGGGGGAGGGCAGACGGGGATCTGGCTTACCCAGAGTGTTTTTTTATTTGCTGAAATGATTAGGATTGGGTGTAGGGATTGAATCAGGAGACCCCGATCTCTCTCTCTCTCTCTCTCTCTCTCTCTCTCTCTCTCTCTCTCTGCATGCAGCTCCTAATTGTAGCTGGTATGCTGTCAGGTTCAGGGCGGCATACTTTACTCCGAATCAGAGGTTCCTCAGGGGTAAATGGAAATATTAGATGGTCTCCGCAGCATAGGAGGTCTCAGCTGGGCGTTACAGGAAGAAAGAGACATCAAGTGAGAATCAACCACCGGAGAGTGAAGCGTGTTCAGAAGGAAGGGTTGGAGAATGACGTCCTACTCAGATCCATTATAATGACTTCAAAATGAGATGAGAGCTTATCAAACATCAGGATATTCATAGATAGATTAATGAGAAATCATTTGTCATTGCATCCTATAAATAAAATACAAACTAATCAGTGTTGAGGAAACCATTTTGAAAGTGAAGCCTGACAAGTTAGCTACTCAAAACAAAGTCATAAAATTATTGTATAATTATTATTTTGTATATTTAATATATATATATATATTTTTTTTTTTGCACAACTATTAGTTGTTTGTTAGAAAGCAAACAGCAGTGGATAGGCCACTCAATTAAAAACAGGAGAGATTCTGAAAAATGCTGTTTAGTTAGTAGTGTTGTTCATTTTAGTTAGTTACTTGCCAATGCTGAAACTAATGAATGTAATGTTGCCTAAACAGCTCATTAGATCTGTCCTTTGATTACTGCTGTTTACATATGCAGCATCTGTAAGTATCTCCCCATCAAAGAACCCACGCCAGAAAGCGTAACTAACCCACTTAAAGCCCTCGCTCTGTATCTCTTCAGATTTGGTGTGTACGTTGACATTGTTTTACCAACTCATCCAAATGTGTAATTGCAATTATAGTCCCTTGATGACTCCCCAAGGGGCGCATGATTGCAATTAGAAAGAGAAAATGTTAATTAATTAAGCTACTCAAAGAGAAAAGCAGGATTGGTTTAACTGTGGACGTCTGACCGGAGGACACCTTGGAGAATTAACTCCACTGTTTAGATGTAGATATCTCACAGCTGTTTTAGTCAAGAGTATGTACAGTATATGCATATATTGTTTATTCATGACTTATGGACAGAATGCAAGATTTCAGTGCTGTTGCTGGATAATACAAACCAATTAATGAGGTTTCATTTGAAAACAATGACAAAAAGTAGACGACAGCTATTTCATTGTTATGCCCTTTAGCATACTGAAAAGCTAAGGGCCTAAAACTTGTTTCTTCTGGACACAGCAGTTCATTGGGTATTAGGCTGGGTCTCAGCAGAAAGAGTCATCTAGATTGTGACCATTGTCTGTGATTGATGACCCAACCTTTAGTTGCTGAGCTGGTATGTTTGTTCCTGTGTAATTGTCTTCCATATGGCCAGGCTAAGTGTTCGTTAACACGTTTATGGTGGCATTGTTAAAATTGATGGCTTGGATGCTCGGTTTTCAAAATATGTAGTGCTCCAGACCATCGTCCAAACAGTTGAGACTATAACAAAAACACAGAGGACTGTCTTTTGTCTGAGTTGTTGCATTTTTTGTTTTTCCTTTCTTGACAGTCTCACGGGGATCCTGGGGCCTTGTTTATAAAACACACTTGAGCCTGAATTCTATGAATAAGGTACCGCAAGGCTCACTACTAGGAACGCTGTTTTTCATCCTGTACATGCTATCATAGATATCATTAAGATATCATTAAGAAACATGGTGTTGTTTTCACTGTTACACAGACAATACTCATCTCTATATTTCTTTGAGGCACAATGACACATACCGATTAAATCACAGTTGTAGTGATTTTTTCCTTTGTATTTTTGTAGCCATTTTGTACATTAACTTGATTTTACAATTATTTGCCATTAATAAAAGCGGGATATATTTAGGATAGTTTTTGCAGACATTGTATTCACATTCATATTAAGATCATTCTATGCTAATATAAACTCCCAGGTTTGTAGAATTCCTTAAAATCCCATAATGCATTATAATTCCACCATTTCAAACAAGTCATCTCTTTACAGTTTTTCTTGCAGAAGTCATATTTTTGCCAATTCCGTTCCCATAAAGAGCCTCAAAGGTGGTTTGAAAAATTTTAAGAAATGTGTTTTGTGGGCCTCTCACTGAACCCTCCGCCTGAGAGAATCTGAGAGATCGGAGGGGAAAATAGATATAGGTGGCAGTGGTAGTCATCAATCATGGTCCCTCAAGAGAAGGTGCAGCTAAAACTGGACTGAAGTGCTATCTATCAGCTGCTGTGATACAGACGGTGCTGTGCAGCCCGGGCCCATATCGCTCCACCATCAGCTCACAGTAGCATAAACTGCCATGTAAACACAGGCAGGTGCTAGCCTTGCGCGCAACCTACATACCCTTACAGAAGGTCATAATTGTACTGCTAGCTTTCATAGGGAGTATTTCACTTTTATGCTTGTCAAAGGTTTGTCATAACTTTAACTCGGTATACAACAGAAAAACAGCTAAACAAAAAATAAGAACTGTATACACAACGTATTTGCTGAAAAAAATCCTCCTAAAACTTTTGAAAACGTAGCTATTGCAGTAAAGAAGAGGTAGCAAAAGACAGCACTAACTGTGATAAACACAAGGTTTGTCATAACTTTAGCAAACTATAGAAATGAGGCTGGATATAAATTACAATCTATAAAATCGAACTGGGCTTAATGTTTGTTGAAAGAAAATGTACCTATCGTAGCAAAGATGCTAGTAGCCAAAGAGCTGCTGTGGCACCATGATAAACACAAGGTCATAACTTTAGCACCATATACTATAGAAAAGCTATAAAAATAAATAAACTCCAGCTGGACACAATGTGTGCATTATGTTCACTAGCTGCTATAAACACAAGGTATCATAACTTTAGCATAGTAGAAGAGGCTAGATTACAGTTACAATTTATAAAATTGACATGGGCTTGATATTTGTTGAAAGAAATCCTCCTAAAACTTTTGAAAATATATCTATTGTAGCAATGAAGCTAGTAGGCAGAGAGCTGCTGTAGTGCGAGCTGGTTTGTCACACGGTTTGTCATAACTTTAGCCCAGTATACTAAAGAAAAGTGGCTAGAGAAAAAATTAAAAGCCATAAACTCAGACTGCTGAGGACAGGACGGTCGGTTTACAAACTTCAGGGAAAATATATGCTGCCATTAGCTTTGTCTCACTGTTGAATAAAGCCACCAGGCGCTTCTCCCCTGATGTCAGGCAGCAGCTGTCGATAGCTCTCAAGATGGATAGCCGTTCTGCATGCCTATTGATTCGGCACAGGCCACAGATATAAGTATCATTTGTCATTTCTGGAATTATATGGAGTCCTAGTTAAAATCCAGAGAGGGGATATGGCCATGCCTGGAGGGGGGGAGGTAGAGGAGCAGGTTGTCGTACTCTTTTGATGAATGGCTCTACAGCTTTTTGGTTCTGTCTGGGAACGAAGGGGGCCGTTTAAGCAGCTATTTGCTTTCACTGCATTCCAAGAACAACAAGACAGAAAGTCCAGAGGCCTGAGCCGCCACTGCTGCGAACAGGGTGGTCTGACCCAGTGTGCAGGGGAGAGGGTGGGATCCGTGTTGTAGCAAGTGCGTGGGTAGGCGAGGACCGAACAAGACTGCGGTCTCATTATGACTTTGTCTGCTGATCTGAGATTGATAAACCTCAGGGTTAAATTCAGGTTGAGTATACGTCAATTTGACACTCACGTCATTTTGACATCGCAGCACTTTTACCTTCCAGAATGGTATTTACATTCCATATACACCAATTAATATTCCGCCGTCGTTAGTGGGCTCTGCCGAGAGGTCCGTGACAAACAAATAAAACGAATGTTTGCTCGTCAAACACAGAGCAGCTCCACAGAATACCCCAGTGACTTTGCTTTGATTATGTTGTGCGTTTGGGAGGCCAGCCAACAGGAGAGCGGACTTCATTATTGTATGGATCATCTTTTAAGACCATTTAAGATCACAGGGCCCCGAGTTGAGTAAATACTCCAAGACAAAGAGACTCTCTCAAGTTTATTGAGTTTCTTGGTGTGTTCGCATCACAGTATGCAATTCCTCATACGTTCATCTTTGTCGAGAATCAAGGACGCATTCTTTTTTTGATAGAATCAAAGTCGAGTTATGTCACTGCAGGTTGCCGACAGCAGACGGATAGAAAGATGTGGCACTAAACCTGGAAACCTTCAAATAGAGGAATGACATGTAATTACTTCAGGTGTCCATCAAGCTATGTTTGAAAATGTCAGCATGGGATCCGACATGATAGATTTACAACTTCAGAATCCCACGAAAAATAATTACCAGATTGAATTCCCAGACCCAGACTTTATGGTTGGTGCAACACTTCATAGTTTTTTTCTACCTCTCACTAGGCCTCAGTAGTGTGTGTGCCACAGTATTGCGCCACAGGAGCACTATTGTTGTGGCAATTTCTTTCCGGAACCGCCAAAATGTCATCTTCCAGCTGGAGGGACATTTTTGTGTCTCTTAGTATGCTCACAACACACACACTTGCACAAATTCCCACAGAGCCATGATATAAGGTTACAGTCTCAGGCACGACATGCACTAACTGGCCAAGTCAGAAGGAGGTCTGGCCTCTGACGTAAGGCCCACGTCCATGTCTTTTGAAGCACTGACAGCTGAGGACAGTGACATAAGAAGCAGGAAAAGAAGCATCTGAGATATCAATGCCTCATTGTTCCAATCACGGTTTCACTGGTCGTCAAAGCCTGGCTGGACATTTAGACTCACATCCAGCGATGAAGAATCAAAGCCATGGCAGTACCGTCAAGTCCACCCTCATTAGAATCCTTAACAATGCAGTCATCCAAAGGAGGGATGTAAGTAAGCAGTCAGCGAGTAGCACTTTTGCGCACAGCGACTTGCATTTTAAGTTTCCAATGGGGGTGATGCACCCCAAGGACGCAGAAAAATGCAAGGGTGTATAAAATGTATTCAGGTTTCACTTTTGGTTGCATGACATCTGTTAATCAGTAACAATTTCTGAGAAGTCCAGTTGTGTTTTTGGATGTCTAAATCTTTCTATCCCTGTATCTATCCATCCATCCATCCAAATGGCACTCAACCCTGCTTTCCACATACTCACAACATGTTACGTATTCATATCTATCAAAGGCTCTGCTATATTATAGAAACAAATTCCTTGTGGGATTTGAACCAACAACCTTCTTTTCACTGGCCCTGAGTTTTAGCTGCTACGCCACACTCCCCGCAGGGAGGTAATGTAGTTTGTTTGCTCAATGCAGCGACCAAACGGCATTTAGTTGGGTCCCAGGGTCTTGCACTTCACCTCTTTCCTGTCTCTGCAACCGTCTCCATCTTGTTCCAGGCTATGTATAACAGCAGAGTAACGTTTGCGCTTGGATCCCTTCGGAGAAGTAGTGCATGAATTAATCCCATCCTCCCTCTCTAATGCCTCTTTCCTCGAACGGAACAAACAGGGGGCGCGTGCGTGCCGCCCAGGACAGATGTTTGGGATTACTTTCACCTCGCTGCTTCATTGTATGCACTTTCGAGGATCCCAGCTGATGTGGAATGTTGCCTCCTCAGTTTGCCTGCCACCGCCTCTACAGGGCACATCTCTTACCCAGCTTTACGTTTCTATCCCGCTCTCCTGCCTCGCTGTCTTACTCTTTCCCTTTCTACTCCTGACATCCATCATTTTATTGGAGAAAAGAGTCACTTTGGAAGCGACCGCCCTCCAAAATTTGTTCGCCACATCTGTAAAGCTTGAAAACCGTCCAGCGTCTTTGTGCGGCCACCGTTATTACTGCTTTTATAAAGGCGCTGCTACAAGCTGTGCCAGGATATTTGAATTTAGAGACGCAGTCCCAGTCAGACACCTGTACAGACGCGTAGGGATGTAGAAAACACTCGTAGCAGCTAGTCGGGAGGGAAAGCAGGTGTGTATTTGTGTGTGTTTTGTGAAGTGGAAAGCCATTGAGCAATGAGGCCCCTCGCTGAGAGGAGAGGAGGGGGAGTGACGTTATCTCCTCGCCAAGCGTCTATCTAATCTGGCCACTGCAAGCCACGGGCGGAAGTGGGAGCAAGACCGGGGATGGGGCCTCGACGCATCTTTAATTACCGCTGATATCACCACGGAGAAGAGGGGGGACGAGCGAGTGAGAGAGAGTGGAGCTTGCGTTCACTTTTTAATTAAGGCTCGGTAGTGTAACTCGTCAATGTACATTATTGGAAGAATGAACGTCAATGCCATTGCTTTTTCGCCCCCTCCTTTATCTCTGTCAATGATTCAAAGACATGATTTATGGTCGCTCGCCGTCTTTCAGGATCATCCATCAAAGCACCGGGCTCCGCCGCCGCCCGCCCGTTGTAAATCATTCTGAAAGCCTGTCACTCATTTCCATTAACCGTTCCTCTGTCGCTCTGGTCCCCGCCTCCCTCACCTCCTCTCTCTCTCTCTCTCTCTCTCTCTCTCTCTCAGCATCTCCCTCTCTCTTTCTCCTCGTCTTCCTCCCCCTGCTGGTGCACAACCTTCAGTCACGTGAGGCTACATGTTCCATATCGCCGCCTTCCCTTCCCCGCTCTTTTTCCATAAATTAACCACTTCTCAGACGTGCTGTGGAGGAAGGGGCCATGCTATTCCGTTTTAGCAAGCAGAACACCCCTCCCACTTCATTACTGGTTAAGACCCCTCAGCGCCCTGGAATCTCAAAAGGGCCGAGGGGTGGATGTGATCATTATGTAGACTGATAAGTAATTCACTTAGAAACTTAACACCAATAGCGCTGAAAGCAGGTCACTCTGAATTAGGTGTCGGTAAAAAAAAAGGAACTTTTGGAATAGGGATAATTCACAAAACTAATTAAAAAACAGGATATCAATGTATTTGTTAATATAAATAGATCTGTCACTTCCATCTTAACCCATTTTAAGATGTAAGTGACAGATATATTTCTACTGGTACTGGCGTTACAGAGAGATTTAATGGCATCTGATTTTAGTAAATGGTTGTTGATTTGACGTGCCAAGCAATGACAGCAGTGTCCACCTCCAACATTGTATGATTTATTTATAAAGGATTTTTTTCACATAATTATTTTTTTTTATAAGTTAGTTATTTTATTTTATACACTCACTCTCATGTATATACTCATTATATCTTGCTTTTTGTCTAAGATAAAGACCACCAAAGGGTAGTCTGATAAATCATTAACTTTTTGTTTGGAATAATTTACTCAGCGTCATTACAGCCATGAAGATTTAATTCTTTGGAACAAATAATTTGTTCCTCTGCCACTGATACATGATAGAAGCGTATTAGTCATTCAAAGCGGGAACTCGTTTATCCATCAAGTCAATATGAAACTTAAGGAAGTGACTCATGCTGCTTCATGGGCTATTCAAAGTTCATGCAGTAAGAACAGGGTTAGTATCTGTACTTTCTGTTGTGGTTTTTCCGTCGCTTTCCAACTGAATTGTCTGTGCGGTTTGAAATCCCGCTGCCCTTAAACGGCAACTTTACTCCTTTGACAGTGCATGCAGCAATGCTCTTTTATGAAATGGAAAAAAAGTTGACTCAAAAGAAGACTGTCAATCTCTCTCAGTAGCTGACACTGCTCTGCGGGGAGCTTTTGGCCTTTCAATTGAGTAGCTTCCTTTTTCATTCTAATCAACAACTCGATATCAACGCAACAAAATATCCACCAACAGCAGAAAAGTAGCGTTGAGGGGGGAAACTTTTTAGGGAATGCCTTTGCCAACACTTCTCACAATTCGGGCAGCCATTGTCTGTGGCGCAGGCTGTCGCCGAGTGACAACGCTCTCCCGGTGCATCCCGAAGTCAGTGCTTTTCAAGCGAACGGCGGTCCCTAATCATCGCGCAGAGGACGTTTGACAACAACTCCCGACAAATTCGCCATTAAAATGAATAGTAACCGTGAACAGAGGGTCTGTTTTGGAAGCGTTTTCCTTTCTCTCTCTCTCCCTTTGGTGTTCGCTCCCCGCTGTGTTGCAGGTTTTGGCGTGAGAGTCGTCTTCCCTCGCTTTATTTGTGCCACCAAACAGCCTTTGGTCCCACAAGAAGCTGACAGCACCACGCTTCTGTTGCAAATACACTGGGAAGTCTCATTGTATTTAATGAAGGGAAAAACTGGCAATCTACTATTAATGAACTTGGAATATAAAAAATGCATCCTTTGCTGAAAACTGCACAAAACTGCTTGTATAAGACAAAGTGGCGACTGGAGGGGGCCAGAATCTAATGAAAGATCCATAGAATATCTGCTAGGGGAGGGAGGGTACGTGAAAATGCAAATAATTTGAAAGGGATATCATTTACTCACCCTTAAATCCTTTCAATCCGCTAATATTTTTTTTTTCTTTCAAAGAAAACAAATGGTGAGTTTTTGAAGAGTATTCTGGTTACTGTTATCCATTTTTTTCCAAAGAACATAAAAGGCAAGTTTTTGCAGAATATCCTGGTCGCTCTTTGCCATATAATGCAAGTAAATGGGAACTAGGAAAATGCCTCAGTGTTTTTTTCGTCCATAACATTTAAAGTCAATGGGGTCCAATGTTGTTTCATTAGCCCATAAAATCAATCAATATAGCATTTTTTCTTTTTATTTATCTGTGATATTTTGCGAATATTAATGTGATTAACTGCAAAAAAAGATAATTCAAACATTATAATTTTGATTAATCTGCATATACAGGTACATCTAAAAAAAATTGAATATCGTGAAAAAGTTCATTTTTTCTTGTAACATTTCAAAAAGTGAAACTTTCATATATTTTAGATTGATTGCATGTAAAGTAAAACATTTCAAAAGTTTTTTTGTTTTAATTTTGATGATTAGAGCTTACAGCTCATGAAAGTCAAAAATCAGTATCTCAAAATATTAGAATATTTATATTTGAGTTTCAATTAATGACCATCCCTACAGAATAAATTCCGGGTATATCTTGCTCTTTGAAACCACAATAATGGAGAAGACTGCTGACTTGGCAATGATCCAGAAGACGAACATTGATGCCCTCCACAAAGAGGGTCAGTCACAGAGGGTCATTACTGAAAGGTGTGGCTGTTTACAGAGTGCTGTATCAAAGGATATTAAATACAAAGTTGACTGGAAGGAAGCATTTGGGTAGGAAAAGGTGCACAAGCAACAGGGATGACCGCAAGCTTGAGAATACTGTCAATCAAAGCTGATTCAAACACTTGTGAGAGCTTCACAAGGAGTGGACTGAAGCTGGAGTCAGTGCATCAAGAGTCACCAGCTCAGACGTCTTCAGGAAAAGGACTACCAAGCCACTTCTGAACCAGAGACAACATCAGAAGCATCTTACCTGGGCTGTGGAGAAAAAGAACTGGACTGTTGCTCAGTGGTCCAAAGTCCTCTTTTCAGATGAAAGTAAATTTTGCATTTCATTTGGAAATCAAGGTCCCAGAGTCTGGAGGAAGAGTGGAGAGGCACAGAATCCATGTTGCTTGAAGTCCAGTGTGAAGTTTCCACAGTCAGTGATGATTTGGGCTGCCATGTCATCTGCTGGTGTTGGTCCACTGTGTTTTCTGAAGTCCACAGTCAACGCAGCCATCTACCAGGAAATTTTAGAGCACTTCATGCTTCCTTCTGCTGACAAGCTTTATGAAGATGCTGATTTCATTTTCCAGCAGGACTTGGCACCTGCCCACACTGCCAAAGGTACCAAAAGCTGGTTCAATGACCATGGTGTTACTGTGCTTGATTGGCCCGCAAACTCGCTTGACCTGAACCCCATAGAGAATCTATGGGGTATTGTCAAGAGGAAGATGAGAGACACCAGACCCAACAATGCAGATTACCCGAAGGCCGCTATCTAAGCAACCTGGGCTTCCATTACACCTGAGCAGTGCCACAGGCTGATTGCCTCCATGCGACATTGATGCAGTAATTCATGCAAAAGGAGGCCCAACCAAGTATTGAGTGCATAGAAATGAACATACTTTTCAGAAGCTTGGCATTTCTGTTTAAAATATCCTTTTTTGATTGATCTTATACAATATTCTAATTTTCTGAGACACTGAATTTTGGGTTTTCATTATCTGTAAGCCATAATCATCAAAATTTCAAGAAATAAAGGCTTGACATATTTCACTCTATGTGTAAGGAATCTATATAATAGATGAGTTTCACTTTCTGAAATGAGTGACAAAAAAAATATTGACCTTTTTCATGATATTCAATTTTTTTTAGATGTACCTGTAATGCAGTTAATTTGATTAAAGATTTGAATAGACATATATTTTAAATTCATAACCCTATTTACTGGGCATCTGGACATTTCTCAAAATATCTTCTTTTGTGTTTTTTCCATAAAACAGTAAGTCATACAAATTTATAATGACATGACGGCGAGTAAATGATGACAGAATTTTCATTTTTGGATAACAATCCCTTTAAATGACACCATCTAATGACACCATATTTTATTTATTCCATTCATAAAATATTGTACGGGATCATCAGATTTTGAATATGATGCACAGTTTGTATGGATTTTTTTATTATACTTTATAGTGCTCTTCTGACACATTAACTTGCATTATATGGAAAATTTAGGGAAAGGAAAGGGAAGTGGTGTGTGGCCAAGTATGGTGACCCATACTCGGAATTTGTGCTCTGCATTTAACCCATCCAAGTGTACACACAGTAGTGAACATACACCCGGAGCAGTGGGCAGGCAATGCTGCGGCGCCCGGGGAGCAGTTGGGGGTTCGGTGCCTTGCTCAAGGGTCTCACCTCAGTCGTGGTATTGAGGGTGGAGAGAGTGTTGTTTATTCACTCCCCCACCAACAATCCCTGCCGGACCTGACACTCAAACCCAAGACCTTCAGGTTACAAGTCCAACTCTCTATCCATTAGGCCACGACTGCCAATAATTTATGGTTTGGATATAACATGAGGGTGAGCAAATGAAAACATTCTCTTTTTCTTTCTCATCCAAAGTTTGAGATCTATTAAATTTTACCCTTCTTAAGAATCGTGTGTGATTTAAATCTCTTGGCATTATACGAAACCTTCATCAGTTTTTGGAGGCGTATTCAGATCCTAATTTTAGCGTCAGCTCATTAAAAACAGTCTAAAAGTCTCACACAGTGTCAAAAGGAGAGGGCTCGCTTTGTCTTCGGCGATGTGCGGTCACAAAAACAGGTCGCGATCATCACTTCTTTAAGTATTTGCATGTTCTCGAACTCGAAAAATCAATTAGAACCTCTGAATCCCATTACAATGGGAACTCCCTAAATAGACAGAAGAAATAGATAAAAAGAGGCGTTATGTGTTCTCTGATCCAATACCCCACTTCTTTGTCTTTGTAATCATCGGTACGTTCAGTCCTTTTTATATATGTCAGACAAGGTGACTGTGACAAAGGCCACACGAGGGCTTTGTTCATATGAAGCACAGAGGACGGGGGAACGTGTCCCAGTGGAACTGCTTCTACCAGTACGTCCCCTCTACTTTCATTTAGGACAGCGGCGAGCGCTTCAGTGGCGTTTCTCAGCAGATGTTTGAGAGGAAGTGAGGTGTCCCACGCTCTCTCACCTCAATGTTTCCTGTGACATTTGTTAATGCCACGACTTTGTTCTGCGTTTCAGGATATTTGGAATGTCTTATTACCATTATGCATGCATGGAGATTTAAAGGGATAGTTCACCCAAAATTTTTAATTCTGTCATCATTTACTCACCATAACAGTGTTCCAAGCCTGCATGAGTTTATTTCTTCTTTTGAGCACAAAAAGGAGATATTTTAAAGAATGCTGGTAACCAAAGAGTTGTTGGTCACCATTGACTTCCAATGTATTTTTTTTTCCATATGGGGACCAACAACAGTTGCATGTCTAACAGGAAGCCACAGAAAAGGAGTTCAGCTGTGGTTTAGCAGTTAATGCATGTGCCATGTGGATGTTAGAGTTTGAATCTAGTTTGTGATACTTTGAGCCGTAGTGCATATTCAGACTCACATTTGCATTTGGTTTTGGATACGGTCGGTATGTGCCGTCATATCACACATTCCCTGTAAATTAAAACGACAAAAAGAAGAAAAGAGTTGAAACAAACTAAGTTGAAGTTGGTTAGCAGTGCTATTTTAGAATTATTCAGATACTATTATAGATTTTATTAATATTTTGATTTTTTTTTTTACTTAAGGTTTTATTAATTTTGTCAAGTGTTTGTAATTCTTAGATTTTTAATAGTATATTAATTTCTGGTGAGTACATGCGTGTATATATGTGCATATTTAGTTTCATTTTTAGTATTTAGTTAAGTTAAAATTTGTTAACTCATGTGGATGACGCAGATTCAAATCTGACTTGTGACCTTTTCTGATACCATTTATTTCTTGATCTTCTTCACATAATTTCACTCTTAAAATCTCTCACATTCTCTCTAAAATAAAATAGTCAGAAAGAAAAAAGGTCAAACAAATTTAGCTGGATTTCGTTTGAACAATTTCCTGTCCCGTTTTTTGCCTTTAATAAATTAAGTGGCGAACACTTAACAAAATTTCAGCCTTGCATTCTGTCATTCTATCATCTAAACTCTCCTGTTTCGTCTTTAGCAGACTTATTATTGACTGAACAAAAGAGTGGAATATTTAGATGATGGGTCCTTTAAAAGTGCAGCATCTCGCTCTCTCACACACACGCACACACACACTCACTCACTTCTCTGACATTGAATTTTATTCAAATTACATTTGTTACCTATATTTTTTAAAAAGTAAAATTTTATCTCTCTTTCTCTCTCTCTCTCTTTAAAACTTTATTTGTAACTTTAAAAAGAAAATTATTTGAATTTGATTACAATTTTGAATATATGATTTAAAATGCACATATATATTTTAATCAAATGATTAAAATACTTATTTAAAAAATGACAAATAAATATTAAATTAGTCATTAAAGAATATTTGCATGAGATTGTAGAAAATCTTATTACTAAATTGACATATGTATACACAATATGTATTTTATATATTAAAATATTGATATAAAAAAAATGGTTAATATAAATTTTGCTCCTCGGGTACAAATATTGCATTTCAAGGCTATTTAGTTTTTTTAATGGAAAAATAGTCAAATATACTGATTAAGAACACTTTTTTTCAGCTAAAAACTTCTAATTTACAGTAGAATTTTGAAGTATTAGAGAAGGAGGAGTCCCAGCCTTTAGCTCCTCCCACTGCCCACTCTCTATATCTGCCATCATTAGCAGACTCTAAAAAGCCTGGCTTCCATCATCGTCCGGATTATGCATGAGGGCATAGTACAGCGTGATCTGGTTCACCGTGAGCAGAGAGGAAACAGGAGCTTGTGTGCTGCTGCTGCAGAAGCAGAGTTTCTGTGTTTGAGGTAGAGCCGCAGATGAGGCCTTAAAGTGCTTTGCAAACATTACCTTTAATCGTTAAAAAAGGAATCTTTGATCTTTTAACAATGTTCTCTTGGTTTTTACTTGAATTTACCCAAACATGTTCTTTCAAAGAACGTCTTTTGATATACAGTATGACACAGCCACTTCAAAAGCTTCAAATCAAGAATACAATTGCTGCAACTTTCCAGTCCTGAATTCTATTTGATTATATTATACCATTAAATATTTAATGCGGGGGTATATGAAAGCAAGACATTTATCTGCATGAATTGCTCCTGTTTAGTCAAGGAAGTAATTGTGCTTTAAGTAACATCTCTGTCATGCATACAAAAATGAACGTTAATCTCTCTGCCGCCTGGTTTCCAGCCAGAGCCCTGGAAGAGGTTTGTGGAGCAGTCAATGTGTCTCAGCACGAAAACAACACAACAGTTTACTGCAATGCTTTAAAATCGATTTGATTGATGTATCACTAATATTATATATTTAAATGTAAGTTATACTGTAATATCTAAGATTAAACTGTATTCAAATATAAATGACACTAATAACAGGCAGAGGGGAATAAACTGTCAATTAATATTTAATAATATTTTATCATAAACATTAAGTATATTTATAGTTTTTTTCAGATCTAGTGGATTTTTCACACACTTTGTCTGTGTTGCTATTTTAAGCATTTAATGGATCTTTATAATCTGTTTCAGAGGCCAGACTGTTGATGATGAACATGTTTTTGTGCTTGATCCGTATCTGGTGTTTCTCACTTCTGGTCAGTGTGTTCACACAGATTTAATTGGGCCTGTTAAGTATTAATTGACGTCACGTGCTTTGAACTGATTTACTAAATAGCCAAACTGCCTATGGCATGTTAATTATGGATTGTAATTAAGTTAAATGTCGAAATATAGACATTATTTATTTTGATACATTTTAACTTTTAACCTTTTAAACTCTGATTATCAAGACAAAGAGTGACAAATCCACTATTTATTCATCTATTTAATATAATCAGAAAAAACCTTACCTGGCGTTACTGGCGTCATTTCAATTTTTATATTGTTTAATCTTCCCATCTTGGTTATGAAAAGCAAGGCATTTATCTGCATGAATTATGCATATATTATGTATACACAATGCATTTATTTCTTTTTTTTTCCTATGCAGAAGTTGCAGAAATTTAGAGGAAAATTCATTAAAAATAGTAGCAGTGTTGTTATTGTTAAACTTAAACAATAAAACATAGTTAACTGAAGTAAAGCGGAGATCAAATAAAATAAGTATTATGAAAAACTATTATGAAAAAATGTTGCCTTTTTATAGCAAACGTAAAAAAAAATCTGAAAAAGTTGAACTATTAAAATTAGTACAACTAAAAGAAATTAAATGAAAATAAAGCTAAACAGAAATATAAAAAAATTACAAAATCACTTAATACAGTTGACTAAAGCCTAACACATTTGACTAAAACTGCATAAAAATAAATTGAAGTCAAACAGAAATATTTAAAAAATGACAGAAACACTTAATAAAGTTGACTAAAACTTAACAAAATGTACTTAAACTAAAACTGAAATTAGAATAAACAAAAAAAGACAAAAGCACTTAAAATTTACTAAAGCTTAACCAAATGTAATTCAACTAAAACTGAAATAAAAACAAACTTAAACAGAAATATATAAAAATGACAAAAGCACTTAAAATTGACTAAAGCTTAACAATATGCTCTTAAACTAAAATAAAATTAAGTTAAACAAAAATAAAAAATGACAAAAGCACTTAAAATTGACTAAAGCTTAACAATATGCTCTTAAACTAAAATAAAATTAAGTTAAACAAAAATAAAAAATGACAAAAGGACTTAAAATTGACTAAAGCTTAACAATATGCTCTTAAACTAAAATAAAATTAAAGTTAAACAAAAATAAAAAATGACAAAAGGACTTAAAATTGACTAAAGCTTAACAATATGCTCTTAAACTAAAATAAAATTAAGTTAAACAAAAATAAAAAATGACAAAAGCACTTAAAATTGACTAAAGCTTAACAATATGCTCTTAAACTAAAATAAAATAAAGTTAAACAAAAATAAAAAATGACAAAAGGACTTAAAATTGACTAAAGCTTAACAATATGCTCTTAAACTAAAATAAAATTAAGTTAAACAAAAATAAAAAATGACAAAAGCACTTAAAATTGACTAAAGCTTAACAATATGCTCTTAAACTAAAATAAAATTAAGTTAAACAAAAATAAAAAATGACAAAAGGACTTAAAATGTAATAAAGCTTAACAAATTTACTTAAACTAAAACTGAAATAAAAAATAAAGCTAAACAGAAATATTACAAAATGACAAGCACTTAAAAAAAAAAAAAGACTGAAAATATAAAAAATAAAATATGAATAAATAGTATAACTCTGTCGTAGAAAACAAAAACAAACTCTTCTGTCAACTTTGGCAGTCCTCGCAGGCGTCGGCTGTGCAGTCTGAACAGTTACAGCACGTTGCTTTTGCATCTACCATATTTCCTGTGCTACACTGCAGACGTGTTGGGAGTGGCAGGCGCTGGTAAATGAGAATGTCTTGCTGTTGCATGCGATTTATCAAAGTCTCCGTGCGCCGCAGCTCGGCACGCCGCAAGACTCTTGAACTCTATTTAGGGCACAGTTAGGTAAACCCACAGTGATCCTGGCTGTCATAGCTTATGACAAAAATCAATAGCCAAACCAGTGTGTCCAACAAAGGCCTGCCTGTGCAGCAGTGACTGCAGTGAAGATTACAGCGCTTGCATGACCTGCTTCGTTAGCGCGCCTGCGTGTGCGTGTGTGTGTGAAGGCTTTTTATGTGGGACACGGAAATCTTGCCTTTTCTCTCTCTCGCTCTCCCATTCCGCCTCTCTCTTTTTTAAAGCGTGGCATAAATCCGGGAGATGAAAATGTCATGGAGCAGGTTCATTTTGCAAAGAGGTTTTGATTGCCACGCGCGTGTAATTGATTGTTCCAAGGACAGGGGGAAATCTAGAAATGTCATAACAGCCTCTGCTTAGGTCTCTCCTGCTGCTAGACAATCAATGAGAAGTAAAAAGAGCTATCGATCGGCGCGCGGCAAAAACTGTAGCCTGAGACGGCAAGGAGATCCGTGGCCAAAGTGGCACAGACCGCCAGACCTGTCAGCAGCGCCTCAGAATTAGAGGGTCTCCTGCCACGCTGGCGTTACCTTTCACATATTCGCGGAGGGCCGGAGATGTTGCAGCTGTTCGCCCTCCCGAACCGATCGATGATAGAAATGTTAGCGCTACGGGGGTAAATGTTTGATGACGTGCTGATAGAAACATTAGCATTAGGGCAGGCGGCGCGCATGGAAAACGAGAGCGCGGCGGGAAAAGTTCTTGCCTGAGTGTTGCGTTCGTTCCTTGAACTAATGCAAATCACACCCCTGACTGAACACTGACTGACAGATTTACCCCCAACAGAACCTCACACGTCTCGAAGGGGATGATTAGCCCGCTGCAGTGGCACGCTAAAAGGACACGTCCACCAAGCAAACCCCAACGCCTCGTAGAGCGCGTTTTTAAGTGTTATTATTACTGCTCCCTCTGTATTAGTGGAGTTTCACATGCAGCAATCTGTGTGGATGCTTCTAATTCTGTTGCTGCAGTGGTGACTGACACCATATAAGAATTATTGTTTATTGTTTTTAGCTTCTGCCATATTTGATTACAATCTAGTAATTGTGGCATGAGTTTGACTGGGCACATGGCCTCACAACAACAACGTCAAAATATAATCAAAACTATTTCTTTTGCAATGCTATGATTAAGTGATACAAGTTCTAATTCAATTTTAACTGTTACATTATATTATACTAATTGTTTTAAATAAAAAGTCTAATTGTGGCACGAGTTTGATTGGACACAACATCAGAACATCAAAATATAAGCAAAACTGCTATTAGTTGTAATTTTATTGTATTTTTCTTTTAATAATTTAAAATATTTATTACATGTATTATACTTGATCAGCTATAATACAGTGTAAACAAGTAATCAGTATTTTGTTTAAATAAAATATCTAGTTTAAAGTCAATGACTACAAAACTACAATGTAAAAGTGAAAAACTACAAATGTACAAGTAATAATCAAATAAAGTATACACTTTTAAAGTTACAGTTAAATTAATACATTATTTATTTACTCTCTCTCTCTCTCTCTCCCTATATATATATATATATTAGAATTTCATTATAATAAATGGCTACCAGTTTTACTTTATTTTTATCTTGATAATCAAAGTTTGTCTTTTTATTTTAAGTATATATTAGATATATTTAACATCACTTTGTAATACATTGAGAGGTGGACATTTTTGCTTGATGCAGATTTATTATTTTTCACTTTGCTTAATGATCTTTTAAAAATATATATATTATTATTATTATTATTATTTTTTTTTTTTTTAACCAAAACAGACGTGTGACCTGCTGGGGGAACTTCTAGTCTTGACTGGTTTTAGCTGTGGTGCTCATGTGGGTAATGCAGGTTTGCGTCTGGCTGGTAACCCCCGAAAACTCCCTGATATTTTTTACTACATCTATCAAAAAGCCAGAAAATGAAAAATAAGCCTAAACTTAATATATTCCAAATGAAAAGTGCAAAAGTTACATCTTACTTGTGTCATTTCTATTTTTCTGTATTGGTTTTAAAAGCTGCTTCAATCAAGAGTTGAACACAGACGTCTGATGGATCCTCATTTTGAAGCGCTGTATTAAATTACACACGCATATTACATTTCTCAATGCTTTTTTTGTAACGCTCAACTTTTTTGCTTCTTTTTTAATATCGCACTCTTTCAACTGTCTCCTAAAAAAAGACCCATATAACTTCATTTTAGGTGCATGAAATTTCAAGCCAGCACATTTTTTTTCACAAGTACATTAAAATGACGGTGCCAGAGGAAATGATACAGATTACACTCACTTTGATCCATCAAAGTGCAAAATCAGTAACTCATTACAGTTTTTGTAGATTTAGAATATGGTTCATCAAAACGTCTGACACCATTGTGCAAAAAAAAAAAAAAAAAATGGAAATACATCACTGTCTCTTTTACAATTAAAAAATGGTTTTGTTCCAGTCTTTGATCACACTTACAGTAATAAGAACTGACTCTTAAGAAAAAAACTTAATAATACCGCTACTGTATGTATGAATCAGATGTGAAAAGCGCATTTAATGCTAGCGTTTCTCTTCGCTCTTCTGCAACCATTTGGCTGGGAATCAGGCAGCTCTTTGAAATCCAGCTGCCGCTGTCTTATGCCAGGAGTCTTTCCCAATGGATTAATGTTATAAACACTTAGTGGCTGATTTATGATGGACACCTTCGGTTTTTTGACCTCTGAATATCCCTGTCTGAAGATATAAATTTGTTGTGACACAGATTGGAGGGTTTACAGAAGTTTATGACATGCTAAATCTCTGCACAGGCGTGCCAGTGCTTTATTTTGTAAGCCTAGTTGGACCAACGGCTGTTTTCATTGCTTTGATATAGCGCAGAAAGCCCAAAGACGGCACACGGACCTGCGGCGAATGAGCCTGGCTTCTTTGAGAGGTTAAATGAATGAGGTCCCATGCACACGCGATTACAAAAGGTATGCATGTATGCGCTGCTTAGACCAAATCAAAATAATGCATATTGAATATTACTGAAATTAATACAAATAGCCCACGTCAGGGATCAAATTAGGCTTTGGTTGTTCTATTGGCTCAGGTATCAATAACAGAACAGGGGGGTGGGATTCGACTGCTGTTGGCCTGCTAGCGTGGCTGTGTCCTAGCAGTGGATTATGGGAAAGTCTGGTGTATCTCATGTCTGTGGGAGTGGTGTCCTTGTGTTTGATCTTGTACTCCGAAATCTTGCTGCTTGGCAGGGATCACAAGCTGGCTAACACAAGCTCCCTGTTACAAATGGGTAAGGAAGGGAAATGTAACCATTCATGAAGGGATTTCAGAGAGATCTGGGCCTGGTAGGTTAACATGTGCCTGTGGTTGTATTAATGTGTATCCCAGATGCTCAGACGAAGGAGAAATTGGAGCCCAGGGAACAGTGACTGCAATAATGCCACCCACATCAGTTTATGAAACGGGTGCCTGTTCCAGCTTGATAGCGTTTTTTAAAGGAAATCAATTAATTGTTTTAGCAGACAAATAATATTCAAACTAAATTAATATATTTTAATACAGAAGAAATTCATTTTATTCAACAAGTCTGTGTTAAATTGATCAAAAGTGACAGTAAAGACAAGTTACAAAAGATTTCTCTTTTCAATAAATGCTGTTCTTTTGAACATTCTAGTCATCAAAGAATCCTGAAAATTTCGATGTATCACAATTTACACAAAAATAGTAAGTAGACCAACTTTTGCAGCATTGATAACAATAATAATTGTTTCCTGATCATCAGATCAGCATGTTAGAATGTTACAGTTTAGAATTTTACAGTTTAATTTGGCATTGCAGAAGAATTCAATTCTGATGTGTCTAGAAACATCCATTTAACAATGTGTAATTGTTAAATTTAGTATACGAAGTCAAATGGCACCTGTTTTGCAGAATGACCCAGCCTTCTAGAATGAAAGAAAACTGCTTAATTTAATCGCCATACAAAAATAATTTGTTTACTAGGCAACACTGTCTTTGTCAAGTAATTGTATGCATAGGAATAGAATGTCAAAATACTGTAAAATTAGCAAGTATTATTTTGTTTAGATTGTCTTGAAGTGTAAGAACACGGTTGCCAGGCTGAGTGGATCTAGCAGCATGTCCAAGTAATGAAACATCCATTAAAGCATTTTAATTGCTCTGAATGAGACACTCCTCAGACCTGTCCTGATTTTATATTAAGTTGAAGAGTATTACATGTTCACTAAAATGCAGTGTGGTTGACTAATGCATTTTTCATTTAGCCGTCTGTCTTTCATCCGCAGTCCAAATAGCAGTCGATTGATTCCTCCAGGTGTCATGGTTACTTTGCTTGTTTAAATTGTAACTATCTCTGTCTTATAAACATAGAGATATACAGAAACATTCCAGTCACTGAAGAAAAAAATAAATCACTTTGCACCATGACGTATTTTGTTGTAACAGAACGAGGATTGTGCAATAGTGCACAGGAAGACAGGGTTAATTTCAGTCTCCATATTTTAAATTTTTTGATCCCACACATCCTGTAAATCATCTAAAGCTCAGCAAATACTGCTGTCCGTCATGATGCCAGTCAACTGGTTGAGTGATTACAAACCGTCGAGACACCACAGAGAAACCATCCACACAATCTCACTCCTTTTATGTCAAAACTATATATATACACATTGCAATACATAAAACATGATTCTCCTCTTGGAAACTGCTAGTGCATGAGCGCATTTTGGGATGCAATCGTCCGTCGGAGTCAGTCATTTTAGAAATCTTCATTGCGGAAGATCAAGGTCGTGGCACGTCGGGAAGCTTTCGTACGGACATGGCGGGCCCCTTGTTGGAGGGACCCCATTCTTTGGGTTTGTTTGGAGAGGCTAAATCCCAGATCCATCTTTATCCATTTGCTGACATCGGTTCACCTCCAGGCTTACTCCTGAGGCACCTTTGAAATATTGATAAAAAGTCTTATTTTCAGAATCCAAAAGCACAGGACATGCGAGGGTTACACAGCGTAGCACTTTTAGCCCTCATATTTGAGAGTTGCTCTCATTGAGCATCACTAGCTCAGAAAAATATTAACCACATGAAAGGCAAGTGCCTGGGCTGTTAGGTCCTATGTATATTTAACTGAGCACATCTGCGTGTAATAGCACTTGAAATTCAAAGTGCTATCCAAATATGTGTTCATAAAATATAGATGATCTTGATTTTTCTTAACCGCAGCGATTGATGTAATTGACGGCCTTGGAAATATTTTATTAAGTGAATAATACAGTACGGTTTAAGAAGTGATGAAAGATTTAGGAAATGATTTTGAATTTAGTCAATAGTGGTTAATTTGTAGCCAGCAAATATTCAGCAGGGTTCAGAAGGATGCCAGGTTGCATTTAACTATTTTTAGGTTAACTGCATTTATGCGGTCTTATGATGTTTTTGCCTCATTCTGACTAAGAATGATTGACAGTAAATAAAAACTTTCCAGACATTGTGAACCCACTTTTTAACCGTCTTTAAAAGTGAAATATATCTTCAGATCAAGTTTGTCGCATACAGGGCTCTTTTAGATTAGGTTTTGAGATGTGCAGGAATCAACTAGGCTCCTATCAAATAGTTTTACAACTAGACTATTGCAATAATG
Organism: Barbus barbus; assembly: GCF_936440315.1. NCBI lineage: Eukaryota > Metazoa > Chordata > Actinopteri > Cypriniformes > Cyprinidae > Barbus > Barbus barbus. The sequence goes on from NC_136719.1 coordinate 23,557,169, forward strand.
CTCATCACCTTTTACTCTGCGCCCTTACAGTTGGTGTAAACAGATGAAACCTTCGGAAAACCTTCAGTGACTTATGAATCACACATACTGCCAAATTGCCCACTATTACCAAGAGAAGATTACAGGCACACAAGCTTCTGTGAGAAAGGATTACAATACTACACTTGAAGAAGGATGACAGTATTTCAGACACGATTTCTAATAATAAATGACATCAACTTCATTTTTGTATTCTCCTGTTTTTCCCTTAAACCGTTTATGCTCACATATATATTGCATATATGGCTAAAAGACATTCAAAATTGTTTTGTTTGTACAGTTATAACTAGGGTTGTTTTTTAATACATTTATATATAATTATTAATAAAAGGCAATAAAAAAATAGTGCTTATGTAACAAACTAATGTACAAACTTAAATCTGAAGTCTACTGAAACTAAAGGCTTTGAATTATCTGCATTTGATGTCTTTTCTCATGTAATATTGATATATGTGATTATTTGTGACTCATCTGATTAATCACTGTATCATGTACTTAATTTGATTATTATTTCATTTGACAGCCCTAATAACGCTATTCTCTGTTCTGTTTTCAGCATATGAGCCAGATGATGATGTTGGTGTCCAAGAGCCGATCACAGGGGAGGAGGGCGAAAATGAAATGCAGGCCGAGGATGAGAATTCTGAGAGGCCCACTTCCAAGGACAAAGAAGACAAAGACATAGACAACAAAAGCAGCTACAGCTTCCAGAACTCTCCGGTCAGTGTCCTCTCCAACCAGGAGGTTGAGCTGGAATCCCATCTGAGCGATGGCAGTGACAGACTGTCTTACTTTAAGACCTCACCACCAGGAAGTCAGAAGGACACAGAGAGCCAGGGCTCAAAACTGAAGGATGACATGCACAATAGCCTGGAGAAAATGAGGGCTGCTTATGCCAACTTCCTTTCAGACTCCTACTGGTCAAAGATTGGACTAGATTTGAAGGTTGCTAACGCTGGCAGCAAAGCAAACTGTGACAGCACCAATGGGAGCAACAAGAGCGAGTTTGACTGGCACCAGGACGCACTTTCAAAAACCCTGCAGCAAACGCTGTCCCCGAAACCTGTGTCAAAGCCTAATCTATTCAGCTCCGTCCACCTGTACAGGCAAAGTAGCAAAGCTTGCGGCACAGTCTTTACGGGAGCCAGCCGTTTCCGCTGCAAAGACTGCAGTGCGGCGTATGACACCCTGGTGGAGTTGACGGTACACATGAACAGGAGTGGCCACTACCAGGATGACAACCACAACAGAAAAAACATTGCCTCCACTTCATCATCCAAGAACCGAAAGAGGAACCTTCAAGACATGGAAGGCAAGGAAGATGCACAAAAGGTGCTGAAGTGCATGTTCTGTGGCCACTCTTTCGATTCTCTGCAAGACCTGAGCGTCCACATGATCAAAACGAAGCATTACCAGAAAGTGCCTTTGAAAGAACCTATTCCAGTACTCACTCCCAAATTAGTCCCACCAGCAAAGAAACGTGCATTTGAAGCCACAAGGCCTTGTTCGCCCGACTCCACTACAGGGGCTTCGGGTTACAGCGAGGCACAAAGGTCGTCCGGCCTCGCCAACGTCCCCAACAACCGCTACGGCTATCAGAACGGTGCTAGTTACACGTGGCAGTTTGAGACATGCAAATCTCAGATCTTGAAGTGCATGGAGTGCGGAAGCTCTCACGATACGCTCCAGCAGCTCACCACTCACATGATGGTCACCGGCCACTTCATTAAAGTGACAAATTCAGCCTCCAAGAAAGGCAAACAGCTAGCCCTTGATCCTCTAGCAATAGAGAAAATGCAGACACTTGCTGAGCCAGCAGTGAACGAACTTGAAGGAGAAAAAGTTTCTCCGAAGAGCACAGCATCTGGTGACCCTGAGAGGGCTACTCCGAGGGATATGTCACCAGACAAAGCTGACAAGAATGGAGACAAGGAAGACAAACAAGATGAGGAGGACCGGAAGTCCATTGACGCTGGTTTCAAGTACCCGTACTTGCGAGAAGAAGACCTTGAGCAGGGGTCAAGTGGAGGCGGTGACATTCTCAAGTCTTTAGCAAACACGGTGGCTTCGGCAATCAATAAAGCTCAAACAGGGACCCCCAGCTGGAGCGCTTACCCCAGCATTCATGCAGCCTACCAGCTATCAGGGGTGATCAAGACTGCCTCCTTTTCCTCTTCTCCTCCCATCCAGCTCAAACAGAATCTCAACCACAAGCAAAGAGCCATCGCACCCAAGGGGAAGGTCTATCAGGGACTTCGCGGACTAGAAAGCTTCCTGGGTCATCACAATTTGGACATAAAAAAGGAGAGGGGTGGCGCATCTGACGGCAAAGAGAGCCAGAGCAGTAGGTTTGATCTGTTGGAGAATGATGACAGTGATTGTCAAGATGATTCCTCCTCCTCTTCAAAGCTGGATGCAGACTGTGTAAGTGAAGAGAATGACACAATCAAAGGGAAGTTGAGCCCAGCTTTCTCTGACAGAGGGAACCCGTCACCTAGCCCCCCTGCCAGCAACGGGCACAGCAGTTCTTCAGAGCTTGTCAACGACTTCCAGGAAGTCCTTAGCATAAACCCTCTAAGCGCACTACAGTCTGTCTTGAACAATCACTTGGGTAAAGCAAACAAGCATAGGCCCGAAAGCATCCTCTCCCATCGTACACAATCCATCTTTTCAGAACTGAATAGAGGTTTAGAGAAACAAGTTTCAGCACTCTCAGCATCTGCTGCCGTCAGGCCCAGCAATAGCTTCATGTACACAAATGACGACCAGCCAATAGACTTGACAAAACACAAATACAACAAACCAAACGCTTCCCTCTTATTGCAGTCCTCCACTCCCGTGCCCCAGAAACATGCGCTGTCTGACATTGCTGACATGGTAAAGGTTCTTCCAAAAGCCACAACCCCAAAGCCCTCGATGCCAGCGAGAGTGCCTGCCATGAAGCTGGAGACCGACGTGCGACGATTCGAAGACGTCTCCAGCGAAATTTACTCGGTTCACAAGCGTAAAGGCAGACAGTCCAACTGGAACCCCCAGCATCTGCTCATCCTTCAAGCCCAGTTCGCCTCCAGCCTTTTTCTGACTTCTGAGGGCAAGTATCTCCTCTCAGACCTTGGGCCTCAGGAGAGGATGCACATCTCCAAGTTCACCGGGCTCTCCATGACCACCATCAGCCACTGGCTCGCCAACGTCAAGTACCAGCTTAGGAAAACGGGAGGAACCAAGTTTTTGAAGAACATGGACACTGGCCATCCGATCTTCTACTGCAATGACTGTGCATCGCAATTCAGAACGCCCTCTGCGTTTATATCCCACCTGGAGAACCACCTGGGTTTCCAAATCAAGAACATGAACAAATTACCCATAGAACATCCAACTAAAGTAACAGAGCCCGAACTTTCAAAGGCGCTCAATGTCCGGCCGACTGATTCGCAGATAACAGAGGAGGAATCTGACTCAAAGTTCAAATGCAAGCTTTGCAGTCGGACATTTGCCAGCAATCACGCGGTCAAACTTCACTTGAGTAAAACTCACAGTAAATCCCCTGAGAATCATTCACAATTTGTGGAAATGGACAAAGAGTAGCTTTGTTGATTTTTACTACTTGTAGTTATCTTGTTGGTAAATAACTGTAATTGCTCTGCTTTTATAAAACACGGGTCAAATGGGCTTTGTTTTGTTTTTTTCCTTTTTTTTGTTCCATGTTTCAAGTAGCATTACGTAGAATGCTTAAACTTCAACTTCAGAGTCAACATTTCATCATATTGAGGACTAAATGGACACACTGGCTGGGTTAGAATGAAGTGTACTGTTAGAAAATAAATAATCATAAAAAGATTAAGAATACATTGACGTAAGTCTTTGCACCCTGTTCAAATGCACCACCAGTAATGAAATGTATTACTGCTTGAGACATAAATGCTGATGTTTGCATGCAATAGCTCTGGCTATGACTACTATTTATTTGTATGATATGGCAAGTTTTAACTGTATTACGTTTAACAACAAATCGATCGATGCATTAACTGTAATTTGCAGATCTGATCATGCACTTGTGTGAACACACAGGTGCTCAGACAGGTAGCCAGACACACATTAAAAACATTTACTGAAATGTACAGTATATTTGCTCTGTAAAATGTTTGTGTCGCAACGATAGAACAGAAAAGCACTTTAATAAAAGTTTAATCACGTTTAGGCGCAGATTCAGTGTGTGGGCTTACAGATTTGGACAGGTTTGACACGAGGAAGTCTCACATTAATGTATATTTAGCATTGCAGAAAAAAGTGTCTCATCAGAAAATGCTTAGTGAGACAAAAGAACACTGCACCTTTTATACCAATACAAATAAAGCATTAACATTTTCTAACCGTCTACAAGTCTTCACTTGAAATCCATTATTATTGACTGGAACAAAGCAGAATCATGATTTAGATTTTTTTTTTTTTTTTTTTTTTCTTCAGTATGTTCCTTTCTAGAAAATTGTTTTGATTATATTTACCATGTAGGTAGGTGATTATTTTTTTTTTTTTTTAAGAAGTGAGCACAATAAAACCAGGTAACTTTCTACTAAAGGTTGAACTTTTCTCAGGACATTTTTTTTAAATAAATGGCAGGTTGTCACGTGTGTTATAAATGTTATAAATTTACATGATTTATTAAGTACAGTATGTACTATTTACATTTTTGCTCTTTCATTATTTTTTTAATAGTTTTATTGTTAATAAAAGGCTGTTTAATGTCAGATTGCACCCCACACAACAAACAGTGTTCTTGAACAGTTATTCAGAATTATTCAGTTTTCATTGTTTCCGTAGCTAAGACTGCATAAATCGTGAAATATTCATTGGAGTAATACGACAACTAGCCCCATTCTCACCTATAACATTTAACCCTAACGATGTTACTCGGCTATCGAGGATCGCTTATGATACACCTCAGCTTCCAAAACTATGAAAAATGATAACTACCCTCTGAACTTGCAACATTTTATGCGATTTCCTTCCTTTTTTTAAGCAATCAAGCCACCAATTACCACTCCCCATCGTATCTGTTTTATAACAGGAAAGTGACATTTGATAGTAAATGGGAGAAAGCACCTGGTGATTTGCGCATCCTGACACCGGCGTGCCCTCCATTGTTGGAAATGAGCAGGCAATCACGATAACTCATCAGATGACTCCTAATGCAGTTAAAGTATTCCGCAATAATTCCTCCTTGCATTTATAATTACAGCCATAGAGCTCACACCTCAGTGCACAGATTAAAGCCATAAATTATTTAGCGCCTTGCCTCACCGATGGATTCCTGATTCCCTCCGTTGAGCCATTATGCTTCAGAATACCAACTTCCTTTAAATGGAAGCCCGAGGAAGATTTAAGATAGGCTGAACAATATGACAAAACGAACGCAATATTCCGGTCATTTGTGTTTCTTAATTAAAATTGAGAGTATGCCTCTGAAGTGTCTCGTCAAATGAAAGCGTGCCACGGCCACGGTAACTCACAATTGAGTCATTTAGCCTTTGCGGTTAATGGCGAAATTTGAAACGACCCTGCCACTGGATGGGCACGTGTGACGGGGGAACATTTGAAATGGTTTTCGAGGTAGCCGCTCAATGTCAGAGATTCACATTAAGGGCCTGGATCCTTTTCGTCATTGTAATCAGGGGGAGGAAATTAGCTGTTTCTAATATTAATTCAGAACAATAATTCAAAGTCATTTGAGATTTATTGCCACATTAAAGGCGAGCTCCAATCGGATACACAATCAGGGGTTTAAACAACCCCGCAATTAATGAACTGTGTCTCTTATGTTTATACGGGATGGCAATGGAAAAAAAAATAAAAGCAACACCGAATGCTAAAAGGACAATAGGATGAGAGTAAATGAACAAGCGATTATGCTGATTATTACATTACTGCCCTGATAAATATTGCTGGGCAATCACCAAAGGCCTTTTTTAAGATCTGGGATGTGTCTCATTTCACTCCATGATGTAAATCTATATATTACGTACATAAATTTGATGACTTGCAGTAAGAAAACAACATTTCTGGTCCTGCACTGCATAAGTGAGTATTGCTACTAAAATAGTGAGCGTATTGAAACACACCTGGTTATCGTCTTCCACATCGCTGAATGCTTTTGGACCCCTGCATTCGCTGTCATTTCAAAGTCGTAGTCATTTAAAAGGAAGATTTTTTTGCAAAACACATCTACATAGACAGAGCTTCTCCCTGAATGGCTAATCCAGCAAATGTGCTTGTACCATCTTCTCCGGGCCCGTGTGGATCATCTTGTCAGACAGCCACTTGAGAAGTGTCAGTCCTCTGCCTAATTAAGTCACAGTGGTGGAAATGGGCCGTGTGCATCCAGACACTGATTTTAAACCACACAGAAATAAAGCATTTTAAGCGCACTAACTGGACTGAAAATAAACTCAAATTTGTGGTCAAAAATGTCAGAGTCGTTAAGTGTCACATGTCAAATGAAAAGCAAAATAATGGGGGACCCTGGAGTGAAATGTTCGGAAAATGACTTGTATTGGAACATTTCCACAGTTTTCTACTCTAAGAAACGGGTTAAAAAGTGAGCATGTCGTTTAACCTGGGACGCCAATTATTTCTGAATTAGTTTGCACATTTTTATCAAAACACTATGTTTGCTGAGTATGTCAGAGAATGTCCCAGGTTAATCTTATACATCAGACGACTTTAAAATGTATAATTATTATTATTTTAATTAAATATTAGCATACTTTGATATGGCATAAGACTGCAACTAAATGCTCCCAAATTCGATAAAAACAAATAGATAAGATTTGGCAACAATCTATATTGGTTTCTTCAGACATCATCTCGTTAGAGCATGCGCCAGCATTTAAATCACAGCACAAGCTGTAATGTCTGATTTGTCATAAATCCATAGGGAAATGTGCAGTCACATCGTAACTTCTTCTTAGACTTTACAGGCTTTCCAGAGCTGTTTACATGCAGACAGTCTGTATCGGGACAGCGGGTTTGGGCAGGGCATATGGGCTGTGTTTTGAGCTTTGGGTCAGTGAACCCCGGCTATGTTTACAGGATGAGGGGGAAAGCTGAATCCTGATGGAGTCACAGCTAATTCATATCTCCGTGAGTGACAGATAACCTGAGGGCTACCGGCCTGACAGGGCTATCCTCCTGGCTCGCGTGCTCACAGATGGCCTGCATGTGATTGCTGGAGTTGGCACACACACTGGCTCATGCACGCATTAGCTCAGATATACACATGGCAATAGACAAGACTGTCAAAATAGATTGAGATGTACCAACAACAGTAACCCGAGGCCTTTTGGGCTCCATTTAATGGAAACACATAACTGATGTTCCATTTTTCCACTGTCAGCATCAGGAACGCCGCTGATAAAGGCAATTCATAACCAATAGATGCACGCTCACATTTATACAGCACTGACATGCTTTATTCATGCACATATCGCAGTCTGCATCAGTCTTACATCACATAAAGCTGCTGATATACTGTTTGAGAGTCTTCAGAGACAGTATAAAGAGGAGACAAATGAATGGGAGAAACTGCAATGCTCAACATGGCAGTTTTTGGCACAGACATCAGCCCATTCTCTATGTGCATGAATGTTAGCTGGCCCAACCTGACAGAAAGACCAACCTGCTAATGTTTTAATTGTCTTTGAACTAAATGAAATAGTGTCAAATGATTCAACAGTCATTCAAGAAATACTTTTTTAAAATATTATTATTATTTTTTTTTTAAAGATTTTAATTTTGCCACAAAATACCCACAACATTAAGGTATAATAAAAATAATTACTGAAGTTAAAATTTAAGTTGATTATATAAGATAGATAGATAGATAGATAGACAGACAGACAGACAGACAGACAGACAGACACACACACACACACACACATACACACAGTTGAGGTCAAAAGTTTACATCCCCCTTTCAGAATCTGCAAAATGTTAATTATTTTACCAAAATAAGAGATATCATACAAAATGCATGTTATTGTTTACTTAGTACTGCCCTGAATAAAATATTTCACATAAAAGATGTTTACATATAGTCCACAAGAGAAAATAATAGTTGAATTTATAAATATTACCCCCGTTCAAAAGTTTACATCCCCTTGATTCTTAATACTGTGTTGTTACCTGAACAATTTTTGTTTAGTGATAGTTGTTCATGAGTCCTCATATGTATCACATTATCACAGTTTCTCATATTTGGGGGAAATAAACAAAATTTTAGTACGGTTATGCAATTTTATGTTTTAGTAGTGTTTTAGTATGTGATTTAAAATGCTGTAATGTGATGTGGTTGCTACCAAAGCATTACTGTCACTACCGAAACATGGGATATTTTGTGAGAAATAAAGAATTATCAGCTAAGATGTTATGATAGTTTTTGATTCAATGTATATTCAAACTAATGAATCCTTAAATTTAACTTTGAAATCACAATGATCAACTTTTTGCCTGTTATAAGAAAAATTGGATTCGAAATACAATAAATCTCATAAATTACACTTGAAATATTGTTAAAAATGTAATTGTTATTGATTTACCTCTGAAAAAATACCTCTGAAATTTTAATAAGATAACAAAAAGATACATTTACAATGTAGATGTAAGCAAAATCTTATTAGGTCAATATAACCCTTCTAATTAAATTATTATTACTGTGTTTCGGTAATGACAAATTTGGGGAGAGGACAAATATTCCAGAACTTTCTGAAAATACATTATGATAATTTACTGCACAATTAATATAAATGTGTACCTTGTATATTATACAATTTGTATACATACAATTTATTTTGGAAAAATATTTGTTGTTTCCAATAAGATGTTTCCAACTCTATCTTTAGACCAATTCTGTAGAATGGCCCATATACATATAACAGGGAACAAGGAAAATAATTTGATATAGTTTTATATTATTTAATTTTATGTGAGAGTGTATACATACGTATATATACGCATTTATTTATTTGATATATTTTGCCATATGGTACCATAAAATACTCACGCCATTAGGATGAATTTGAGTTCGTTATATAACATTTTGAGTAACAGTCTTTAAAATAAAGTTTATAGTTGTAATATATGTGAATATGTTTTTGGGTAATGCAAAAAAAAAATCAATATCATTTTTAAAAAATTTTATTTAATTTTTTTTTTTTATATAGCAACATACTGCAACACCTTAGCAACCACATAACAACACCCTGACCACCACCGAGAAGATCTCAGCGTCATTGTCTGGAGTTTTGCATGCACAAAAACAGCATATTTTCTTTACAAATGGACATTCTTGCAAAGTAGGCTTGCCAAAGTCTTTTGGAGATTTTGTTATTTCCCCCTTCAAGCTGACAGAAGCTGTACTTGACTGAAAATAGCTGCCGGAGGCACTGGCAAGATGACCGCTGACTGTTCTCACTCGCATTGGGACGGTATCTGCTCCTAACACAATTCACCGTACAATCGCCCTACAATGCCCAATCTGCCGTGGCTGTGTTGGGATGGCACACGGGGCCGAGACTGCTGTCTGTGGCAATAGGCCACGTTCGGCACATTTCTGCTTTGCTAGCTAGCAACAGCTGGAGCGAGCAGTCGGATGGTCGTCAGGAATCAGCATGGCAGCCGTGATTGTGCTGACGCCGACACAGGGCCTGGCCAGGAGATCAGTGCCCAATGAAAACGTGTGATTTGTTGCTTTTAGATTTGGGTGATGTCACCTCCAATTTGAGGCGGCTCTCCGGCCCTCGGGCGAGTTGCTGGGACACGACCACATACTGATGAAGTGCTGGCAATCGGGACCCAGTTCTTTCATCCGGGCTGTAATGGAGGTCTAAACCGTTGCGCACTCTCTCATTCGGATGTGCTATTGGCATTCGCTCGCCTTTGAAGAGAAAAATGAAAGGGTGCCATTGACCCCATACATCTCTAGGCAGTGTAGAAGTGGCTTGCGATGAGCAGCTTGATTATAGTTTAAAATGCAGACGTTGTAAATACCAAGAGGTCATGAAAAAGATCTAAATAATCACATGCATGTTTGTGAATCTTTCCCAATGTTGTGATTATAAGAGGTTTTGCTGAAGTTATTAGTAATGAATGTGAAATTGGCTGCGGTACAAGGAAGTGCAATGAGATGCTATCATCACTTTGATTTAAGACTGGCACGATGGGACATTTGGCTTTATGCTGTCTGTTTGTTACCTTTCATGCACTTTTGTTCAAGAAGTATGCTTCAGATGTGTAAATCAGGAACTGGCCGACTAGGAATTCTGAGATAAATTTCAATTATATCGATTGTAAATTAAAGAGATGTAGTTAGACTAACCATGATTTGTTATAGAAATAAAATAAAAGGTTTGATGATAGTGCAGGGTTGGGTAAAATTTGTCATTCCATTTTTTTTTATTAAAATTTGAACTGAAATTACAGTTTAGTTTAGTTTAGTTTAGTTTATTTTATTTATTTATAAAGCACATTTAAAAACAACTTGAGTTCCAACCAAAGTGCTGTACAACAAATATAAAACAAAGTAAAAACATACCCAATCAAGACAAACAAAGGGACAAATACAATTTTACACCCTCAAACTGAATTAAAACAAAGAAATAGAAGGAAAAGATTTTATGTGGAGGGGAAGACTGTTCCAGAGCCTAGGTGCTGCCACAGCAAAAGTCCGGTCTCCTTTAGTTTTAAAATGTGAACGAAGGACTGAGAGAAGAAATTGACTAGACGACCGAAGAGATCTAGAGGTGGAATGCGGAATGAGGAGATTACAAATATACTGGGGAGCATAACCACGTAAAGCTTTAAAAACAAAGAGCAAAATCTTAAAATCAACACGGAACTTAACAGGGAGCCAGTGTAGAGAGGAGAGAACCCGGGATAATGTGCTCACGTTTTCTGGTGCCAGTCAGTAATCTGGCTGCCGCATTTTGCACCAATTGCAATCGGTTCAGAGATGATTTAGGCAAACCCAGATAAAGTGAGTTACAGTAATCCAACCTTGAAGTTATAAACACATGAATTACAGTTTGAAGGTCCTTCATGGAAAGTATCTTCTTGATTCTATCAACTGATCTTAATTGAAAGAAACTGCTTTTCACAACAGTACTAATGTGTTTATCAAAAGCCAACGTTGGATCAACGACAACACCAAGGTTTCTAACATGATCACGTACATTTAATGCCAGAAGGGCAAGCTGCTTGACAATGCCAGAGGACACAGCTGTTGGACCAAAAACCATTATTTCAGTTTTATCATTATTGTAAAAAATTCAAGTCATCCAGCATTTAATGCCTTGAAGACATGCAAACAGCATAGATAGACATAGCACTGTTATTGTTTAACAGCAAAATAAATTTGAGCATTGTCGGCATAGAGATGATATATTAATTTATGTTTCTGATAAAATATAACCGAGTGGAAGCATATAAGGAGAAAAGGAGAGGACCCAGAATAGAGCCCTGTGGAACACCGTAGGAAATTCGAGCCCAAGATGAAAAACAATTCCCCAAATTCACAGAAAAAGATCTGTCCTTAAAGTAGGAAGCAAACCAGTTCAACACAGATCCCTGAAAACCAGCAACTTGATCAAGTCTTTGAAGAAGGATGTCATGATCTATTATATCAAATTCTGCATTTAAATCAAGCATGATTAAGGTACAGCAAGAACCAGAGTCAAGCGAAAGTAAAATATCATTAGTAAACTTCAACAGGGCAGATTCAGTACTATGAAATTCTCTAAACCCAGACTGAAATGTGTCAAAAATATTACAAATACTCTAGTAAGATGAAATCTGAGAATAAACATCTTTTTCCAAAACTTTTGAGATGAAAGATAATTTAGATATGGGTCTATAGTTATTCAGATTATGCTGAACAAGATTATGTTTTTTTAACAGTGGTTGGACTATAGCATGTTTAAAAGAAGCTGGTACAATTCCATTTGTTAAGGAGTTGTTGATAATAGCAGTAACAACTGTACTTAAGGCTGGAAAAACCTCTTTGAAAATCTGAGAAGGCAGAACATCAGTGACAAAATGAGGGCTTCATACTAAGAACAATATCATAGAGCTGTGAAGGTGACACGGGTTGGAAAAGAGATAGAGAGCTCCGATGAGAAGCCATTTCTAGAGGAGAAGAGTTTTGAAATGGTATGTTAGACCTGATACACTCGACTTTATGGATAAAATGTTTTAAAAACTGTTTGCACAAATCAGTAGAGAATTCTAATGAAATACTAGGAGCGGGATTTAAAAAGACAATTGTATTAAAGAGTATCTTCGGCCTATCTGCATTTTGTGCAATTATATCTCCAGGAAGAGGAATTTATTGAATTAAGCAAGTTTAGATACAGTAAATAAAGTTCCGATTAGCCATTTCATTAAATACTGATAAAAATGTTGAATAAACAACACAGCCATCAAAACTATTTTATTTTTGCTAGAGCACCACAAGTTTATTCCAAAAAAAAAAAAAATCAGTCCAATGTAATGATCCATGAAATGAAAGTTCAAAATAAAATAATAAAATTAAATAAAATGTCATAGTACCCCACTTGTGTGACATATGAAGACAAAATAAAACAAAACTCCACCTATGTGAACATGGTAATGTTTATTGGTAATTCATACTGAAAAGTTTAATTTAAATGTTAAAATGTATTAATTATTATGTCATTTAAAACTTCATTTACATATTTTTTATATATATATTTTATTTAAATAAAAAAAATTACACTTACAGTTCTTTAAAGTTAATTAAATTTTAACTCCTCAAATTTGATTTACAATTACGCATTCTGTTTGCCTCTTTCCTTATTTTAAATTCAGGAAACAAATTGGCATTTAAAGGCATTCTGAATAGCGAAGCGAACAGCGATGCTAGTAAAACAAGGTTTGCTACATCAGCAGGTTAATCATACAGCCACAAGACTTTGAGCAACCTGGTTTGATCAAGCCTCTTTAAATTCACTACAGCAGCCATACAATTAAACTTTCATGCTACACATTGTTTCATATGGTGCATATTTATACAGAACTACTGTAATCTCCATTGATGGCTAACACATGAGCTGCTAAGAGACCTGAGTCTACATTCTTTTTTTTTGGGTGAGAGCGACACTCCATCTATCCTTGAAAGCACATCTGTCTCTCCTCCGCGCTTCTCTCTATCGCTGACTGTGCAACACTTTATTTCAGCCGGCCTTTTGAAAAGGTGACTGGAAGTGAGTGACGCTTTGCTAAAACCTTTCAAACGTTCTCGTGCAGGTAAAAAGGAAATGTAGATGCTGCTCAATCATTGAGCATGTCTTTCTGGGCCGACCCAGCGTCAAACACAGAAATGAAAGAGAATGAATATTTAAAGACAACCATTACAAGTTGAGCTTGCCACAAGGAAGACAGAGAAATGGAAAGGAAAAGAGGAAAATAGCGACTGCCCTGAAAATTATGACGCTGTCTGTTGGTCTGAGGTACACGGTATGATGGAGGGCTGTTCCAGATATTGCTGTACGCCAAAGAGCTATTTAAAGTGCGATAGTTCCTTTACCTGAAACTTTTATAAAGCGAGGTTTCAGATTGTCATCTCTGTCAGTTTTGTTTTTCAAACCCGTCGTCTATAGTTAAAATGTTTTGAGAGGTTTTAGAAGTGCATCTGAAGCAAAGCATGAAATCAAAATGGGAGTTTTGCGGCTTTTAGTTCATGTCTGCTAGATTCGAGGGCATCCATATGCTAGTGCACTGCTGAAAGTTAACAAAATTAACTTGTAAGGCCTTACGAAACAAAGATATATGGAATATAGTTTTAGCTACATAGTCAACAGCGTTAACACACAAGCCTGAAGATCGCTGAGAATGAACAAATGTAAAAAGACAAGCTCTTAACATCACAATACAACAAAAACTGCATCAGTTTGAAGCAATATTGTTTGTCATGTCAACTGTGTTTGACTAGTTGACATTTTCATTGTCAAGGCCTTATATGGTTTGGTCGAATAGATATGAGCATCTCAATGTGGCTCCATGTCCAAATTGTTGAATTTTACCCATTTTCAATGGTCGAAAACCAAGCGTGGGTCACTTTGCATACAGCTGATACTTACTGTATTAAGGGGGAATGTATGAAGAATAAGTACTGCTGAAACTAAAAAATGTAGCTTGTTTCCCTCTATCATATCTATGCATCGAACATTCCTAGCCAAAAAATGTAAACTCTACATGTGTTTGCATGAAACTAGTGTGACAGAATCACTTGCTAACCTTATTTGTGTAGTTTTATCCAATCTTTTCTTCTCAATGTCAATGTGACACCAGTAAATTCTGCATATGGCAGAAACACACAACCAGACGTTCATCTGCCAAGAAAAATAATCAAAAAAGAATTGTAAACAACTTTAACATAAAAGCTTTTTTACTGAATAATTAATATACTGCAAGTGCTTTACCAAAATCACAAGTTTCGCATTTCTGCCTTTAAATCCTCTGGAAAAATAGCCCATTCTAGTAAACGTGAGTTTTTTATTGGGTTTTTTTCCATGACTGATCATCATTTTCTGACATCTGCCACAAATGCTGTCGATGTTTACATGATAAAACAGAGTTTAGTTCAACTTTGACCTCACATTTCAGCTCATGTAGGAGGAAGAAAGAAAGATAGCTGATCGACATTGCTGTTTGTGATTATGACGATTTCTCAGTTCACAGAAAAGAGCTGAGCTTTCATCTGTCACCCGAGTCAACGTCTGCTGAGGTGTTAACATCACATACATGTAAAAACAGCTTCTCCCACACATGTGGTCATATTAACTGACAATGATTCATTTAATATCTGTTCATCCACACCCAGATAAACAGTACAGAAATGAGAGGAACAGTAAAGATCAAATCTCTGCAAATCTAAAACCGAGATTTGTAAACCCACAGATAAAATGGCAAAATAGAAAACTGAACCAAATTTCCAACTTTTTATACTCAGTATGAGGAAAAAGCTCTCTCTCTCTTTATTTTTTATTTTTTTAAACCTAAAAATGTTTTTGAATGGTTATATCAACATAATATTCATTAAAACCACAAAAACATACTATTAAAAAATGTTTTCGCATCAAAAATAATTTCTAAAAACATTAGAGAGATACAATTGTCTTCCAATCAGTCTTAAATTCTAACAAATGTCTTACATAAGATGCATAGTATACACGGCATAATATGTGTGTGTGTGTGTGTGTGTGTGTGTGTGTGTGTGTGTGTGTGTGTGTGTGTGTAAGAATTTTATATTTAGTAATATATGAACAAGGCTATATATTTACGTTTATTTAATGTTTTACCTACTTTTTATAAATATATACTCAAACATACTATAAATATAATTGTATGATAAAATGAAAAAAAAACAATAATTGTATAATAAAATTATGATTACTGTACGTTAATCTGCCTTCTGTATCCACAAAATAGTAAAACTACACAAATATATTTATAATATAGTTATAATATAAAGGATTCATAAATATTTTTATATTTCTAAAGCTGTGCATGAGTAAATGCATGTACATATTACATACAAATACTATGAACATAATAGGTGGGTGTTATTGCATTGTTAAAAGTAATCAGCCAATCAGAGCAGCACCTCAACTTTGGACCTCAAGGAAAACAGTAAGTTTAAAGTAGGCAAAATAAACACTGCCTATGCTTGTGTCACTATTAGACAGTGTTACTTAAGAAAAAAATTAATGAATACGTTTTATGTTTGTATTGTTTATTATATCTCACCCTAAATCACCTCCTTAGAGAAACGGGGTACTTATTTTGGCCTGGTCACCTCATGATTTCTGAAACCTCCTAATCAAATAGCACCCACGTTACCATCGCAAGCTCGTTGACCCTTTTATCTTCCCTTCGAGTCAGTGTTGATCCAGAGAACACACAGTCATCAGGAAAATACAAAGTGAGACAGAGAGAGAGAGAATGCTTTGTGTTTATTCAAGCAGGCAAATTTCAATGCGCATTTGGCCCATTACAGCGCATCAACATCAGAGAGCAGCACGCTAAAGCGAGCGAGAAGCATACACTTATCATTATTTTATGACATGTCTAATGACAGATTGACAGAGGATTTGCAAATGTGAGCCGACGTCGATTTTGCCAAGTTCGGTTTCTGCTGCTGCCTGCGTGATGCAAGCATACTTACGTGGATAATTTGATTTTGCAGTGGATTTATTAGTACATTTTTAAAAAAAGAACCTCCACGCCCCGTCGGTGTGGTGAATCTAAGATGTTCTGATGTTTTGAAGCCATCAGACTATGAATAATAGGAATTATGACATTTAGGAGGCTTAAAATGGTGTAAATGCTTCAAAACAATTTTATAAGGAGTCAGAATGTACGTGATGGTACGGGCAAGCTGTTCGCTTTGATCAGTTGCAAAATCATCACACAAAAATAAACCTGACCACGGTGCTAGTTTGTGACCCAAATGCCTTCAGATCCCCATGAATACCGTGCTGATCGCAGTACTAGGATTGATGTATCTACAGACGCTTTAAGATACTCTGTGAATTTAAACTCTCTCCCTTTTCCCCCACTTTCTGTCACGTAATTTTGATTCAGTACGCTGTGGCGGTAGCGCCCGCCTCATGTGCACCCTACAGAGTCAATGTGCAAATGAGGTGCAGGATTCCTTTAATCATTGCTCTTTGCTCAGACTGTAGCAGATCAGGGTTCACAAGAAGAAAGGTTGTAATTAAGGTGGACATGTTAGATATTAGATTAACTGTATTAATATGGAAACACTTGAATTGAATAAACATGAAGCTCGAGATAAATTGCTTGCCAAATCTTCACGCTCGCATGAAGTAAGCGAAGTAAGACTCGCGCCAGCGAGTGAGGATGATGATGGAAATGGTTTTAAGAAGGAGGCCATAATGATAATCATGATCATTATAAACGTAACTGCACATTTGATTTGGTATTACCATGTTTTGGACAAGTTTCATGGTAATATCATTGTATGCTTTGATGTACTTGGAGTACAAGGCAAATACCATGGTATACAAATATGGTGATCATTTGGAGCTATGGTGTTACCATGTTTTTGAAAAAGTACCATGGTAATACCATGGTGTGCTTTGATGTACTTGGAGTACAAGGCAAATACCATGGTATATAAATATGGTAATCATTTAGAACTATGATATGCAGTATATAACAATATACCATGGTGTTACCATGTTAGTACTATGTACTAACATGGTAACTGAACAAGTACTATGGTAATATCATGGTTGCTTTATTGTAGTATGCAAACATATAAATATGGTAATAATTTTGAATTTAACATCAAAGACAAATAGCATTACAATGCTGTTTGGATGAGTACCACAGCACCAGGGTCTGCTTTTATGTGCTTTTGAGAAGCATTGTCATTATATATACAGCATATAACAAAGTACAGTGCTATTACCATATTTTTGGACAGGTACCACAAATGGTATGCTTTGAGGTCCCTGAAAGTATCATTAAAATACTGTGGTATTTATTTATTTATGTGATTCATTTAGAGCCATGATATAAATCAAAGTACTGTTCCATGGTATTACCATGTTTTCAGACAAGTACCATGGCAAAACCAAGGTATGCTTTGAAGCACATGAAAGTACCATGCAAATACCATGGTATTATTTATGGTAATCATTTAGAGTTGTGATATATAGCAAAGTACCATAGCATTACCAAGTTTTTAGACAGGTACCATGGTAAAACCATGCTTTGAAGCACCTGAAAGAACCTTGCGAATATCATATATACAGGTATATCTAAAAAAAAAAAAGAATATCATGAAAAAGGTCAATATTTTTTTTCACTCATTTCAGAAAGAGTGAAACATATAGTGAAATATTCCAAGCCTTTATTTCTTGAAATTTTGATGATTATGGCTTACAGATAATGAAAACCCAAAATTCAGTGTCTCAGAAAATTAGAATATTGTATAAGATCAATCAAAAAAGGATATTTTAAACAGAAATGTCAGGCTTCTGAAATGTATGTTCATTTCTATGCACTCAATACTTGGTTGGGCCTCCTTTTGCATGAATTACTGCATCGATGCGGCGTGGCATGGAGGCAATCAGCCTGTGGCACTGCTCAGGTGTAATGGAAGCCCAGGTTGCTTAGATAGCGGCCTTCAGGTCATCTGCATTGTTGGGTCTGGTGTCTCTCATCTTCCTCTTGACAATACCCCATAGATCCTCTATGGGGTTCAGGTCAGGTGAGTTTGCTGGCCAATCAAGCACAGTAACACCATGGTCATTTAATCAGCTTTTGGTACCTTTGGCAGTGTGGGCAGGTGCCAAGTCCTGCTGGAAAATGAAATCAGCATCTTCATAAAGCTTGTCAGCAGAAGGAAGCATGAAGTGCTCTAAAATTTCCTGGTATGGCTGCGTTGACTGTGGACTTCAGAAAACACAGTGGACCAACACCAGCAGATGACATGGCAGCCAAAATCATCACTGACTGTGGAAACTTCACACTGGACTTCAAGCAGCTTGGATTCTGTGCCTCTCCACTCTTCCTCCAGACTCTGGGACCTTGATTTCCAAATGAAATGCAAAATTTACTTTCATCTGAAAAGAGGACTTTGGACCACTCAGCAACAGTCCAGTTCTTTTTCTCCACAGCCCAGGTAAGACGCTTCTGACGTTGTCTCTGGTTCAGAAGTGGCTTGGTAGCCTTTTTCCTGAAGACGTCTGAGCGTGGAGACTCTTGATGCATTGACTCCAGCTTCAGTCCACTCCTTGTGAAGCTCTCCCAAGTGTTTGAATCAGCTTTGCTTGACAGTATTCTCAAGCTTGCGGTCATCCCTGTTGCTTGTGCACCTTTTCCTACCCAAATTCTTCCTTCCAGTCAACTTTGTATTTAATATGCTTTGATACAGCACTCTGTAAACAGCAACACCTTTCAGTAATGACCCTCTGTGACTTACCCTCTTTGTGGAGGGCATCAATGTTCGTCTTCTGGATCATTGCCAAGTCAGCAGTCTTCTCCATTATTGTGGTTTCAAAGAACAAGATATACCCGGAATTTATTCTGTAGAGATGGCCATTATTGAAACTGAAATGTAAATATTCTAATATTTTGAGATACTGATTTTTGACTTTCATGAGCTGTAAGCTCTAATCATCAAAATTAAAACAAAAAAAACTTTTGAAATGTTTTACTTTACATGTAATGAATCTAAAATATATTAAAGTTTCACTTTTTGAAATAAGTTACAAGAAAAAATTTACTTTTTCACGATATTCTTTGAGATTATCGATTATTTTTTGAGATGCACCTGTATGTTTATTTTGAGCCATGGATAAAGCAATGTACCATGGCATTACCACGGTATATTTTGAAGTGCCTGAAAGCACCTTTTTTTAAAAAAAGTACCATGATACTGGCATGGTTGTTTGGACATGATATTGTGGTATCTTGGACATAAAATTATCATATTTGAACATACCATGTTATATATTGAATTACATTGGAGTACCGTGTGGATACTATGGTCACAATTATATATAAAAAAAAAAAAAAAAAAAAAAAAAAAAAAAAAAAAACATGGTTCTACCATGGTATCTTGGACATGTCTTGGAATGACCATGGAGTAAATAAAATAACAACCATGTTACATGGATATCATTAGTACCATGGCATAAAGTCACATTCACCCTTAAGATAATTGCAAACATATAGAAATGCTTTTTTGTTTTTTAAATTGCTATTTGCTTATATTGCTATAATCTTTTATACATTAATGTACACTGCCATAATGTGCACTGATGAATTGTTCACAATAAAACCAGAAATGCGTGTACTAGAAAAGAAAATATGCTCAAATTTGATTTTATGTTGACTTTAGCTGTTAGCCAGAGAGTATGTAATTGTACAATAAGACACAGCAGAGACTGTCCTTTGAATATACAAAACACAGGAAGCATAAGTTAGTGTTTAAAACAGCAGTTGGCCCCGAGCTGACAGTGAAAAAAACAGTGGAATCAATAGAACACTCTGTTATCTATCTCTATATCAGCGTTTAAAGAGAAAGATTATATGTCAGGACTGGGTCTGACCAGACGGAGGCAGAGATACATCATTGTGAAGAGTCAGTGGTCTTTTGTGTGTAAATCATACGTCACATGGCCTCCGAGTTCATCCTCAGGCCACGGAATACATTTACAACAGACACAGACCTCCATATGTCTCCTCCGATTGGCTGTTTTCTGTAGATGTATTTAGATTATTGTACAGCGCTGCATTTGCCTGATATTTATCGTGGTCAGATGTGCCATATCTTTTACAGTGATACTTTGTGTTGTTATACGTAGATCTCAAAATACATGAAAACAAAGCATTAATCTTCATGATGAACAGTCGGTCTGACATCACGAGGGTCAGAACAAAAATAGCCTAATCCACCACACTTTTAGGTTAACACAAACGCTAGCTACTATTTCACACATTGTTGCACTCTAAAATGTGACCGAACAGAGTTCATAATGCAAACTTAGAACACATTACAGTCAGCCAGGCAACAATTTGAAAAGAGTGGTATATAAAGTTATAATATGTAGCATATATTACCTTGTTTTTGGACAAGTACCATGGTAATACTATATGGTCAGTGCTGGGTAGATTACTTACAAATTCTGATACGGATTCCGAATTACATTACGCAAAAACTGCAATTAGTAATAACCAGACTGCTTTTGATTACATTTGACCTAACTTGTTTATCACATTGATTTAAATCGTATAATCTTGATATAAAAATACAAAGAGAAAGAAAATATATTCCATTTGCTCCTATTAACAGCATGAAGTGCATTAAAGATTACATTACATCAAAGTTTAATGAAAAGCTAATAATTAGGCT
Organism: Barbus barbus; assembly: GCF_936440315.1. Taxonomy (NCBI): domain Eukaryota; kingdom Metazoa; phylum Chordata; class Actinopteri; order Cypriniformes; family Cyprinidae; genus Barbus; species Barbus barbus. The sequence continues at coordinate 23,578,167 of NC_136719.1, forward strand.
AATTAAATCATTAAAATGTAAAATTAAAATAAATGCAACAATCAAAATAAAACACTTATAACTGTTCACCTGCATGTCATGTGACCAATGTGAATAATATGTAATTATTTAATCAATAAAAAGTAACTGTAATCTGATTACAGTGATACAAGTATTTTAAAATAAAGTAAATATATAATTTAATAACATTTACTTAATTTTTGGAATCTGATTACGTAATCCAGATTACATGTAATTGACTACAGCTTTGAAGTATCTGAAAATACTGTGCAAATAACATGGTGTACAAATATAGACAAGAAATGAAAAGTAGTACCTAGAGTATGGTGTGATAACACAGACATTTGTATCTACTCGTGTGTCCTTATTGTAAGCACCTGATCCTCTCTTGTACTTTTCCACCATTTTTCCAAATCCTAGTGAGCTTCGTCGCTGTCTACTGCCAACAAAGGCAGCTAGATTGTCTTCAAACTGTTGTTCTTCTTTTAAATGCTCTTTTCATCAAATAACCCTGAAAAATATATATAATAAAGTTCCCCCAAAAATATTAAGCAGCAAAACTGTTTGCAACATTGATAATAATTAGAAATGTTTCTTGAGCAGCAAATCAGCATATTAGAATGATTTCTGAAGATCGCGTGACACTGAAGACTGGAGTAATATGATGCTGAAAATTCAGCTTTGACCTCAAAGGAATTAATTACAATCTAAAAAATATTTAAATATAACAGTTGTTGGAAATTGTAATAAAATTTCACAATGCTACCAGCTAACTGTGCAACAAATGCTATGGACGAGATTTTAGCATTCCTAAGACTCATAACATAACAACACCTTTTGCAAACTAAGTTATCTCTAGAATAATTTATCATTTATCACATGCTTTAGAAAAGACAACACATTGCCGCTTGGCACAAACAGACAGAAATGTGATATTAAGATGCATGAACAAAGCAGATAAAGACATCCAACACACTTAAACCAACGCAAAACAAGGAATTATATATTTTTAAATAAAGCGTTCCTTCTCAGAGATGCCGTGAAGAGATATTACCAGCTTTCTGGATCTTTACTGGAATAAGATTAACAGCCGGTGATCGTGCGGCGTTATGAACATCATCTTAAATGTGGTGGGTGAGGAACGAACAAACACGCTCTCTTATTTGCTTCAATGTGAACTCAGACAGTCATCTAAAACCTGAAAAAAGGCTGTGAAAGCCGTAATTGGCAGGCTGCTCCCATTCCCAAGCATCTTCTATTAAATTTTAGAGTGCCAGGGAGCAATTTCATTTTGCTTTAATGAAGTTTTTAAAAGTTTGACTGATCTTCAGTGTAAGTCATCCAGAATGCCAGACCATTTGTGCTCGGTTCCCACTTTTTTTTCATTATCACTCTCTGTTATGACTCTCTTTCTCTGCATCTCTGCCATTTTATTATGAAGGATAGAGCCCCTCTTTCTTCACAGCCAGGGCCTCCATCATTTTGTCAGCTTTCTTTACAGAAAACTTTTATGTATACCTAAAACGCCTCTTTTAAAAAGGCCAACAGATGTAGATTAGACTTTCTGGAAAAAAAACAAGAGGCTGGACTCATTAAAAAATAGTTAGCTTGCTTGTTTTGGCCTGGCAACTGAGCCGTATCAAGAGACCAGAATATCGCAGAGACTTGATGGTGAACCCTTTGATTTGGCAGCCAACTACACAGAATGCAAATAATTCCCTAGTAAAACCCTAGCAAACATCCAAAACAGTAGGCTATATCAATTTGCTAAGCTACTCAGAACACCTTAAAGTTGCTGTATAATTATCTTGACTGCACTAAAGCATAAAAAGTCTTTACCATGTCTACAGATTTAGGAAACATGTTAAATTCAAAAACATGCTTCTCCGCAAAACAACACTACAGCCAGTTATTCTGCTTTGAAATGAGCGTTCCTCGTTGGAATGTCTGTTTTTCGTTTGGTCTGTGTAACTCCGCCCACTGCCAATTTTAAATAAATCAACTCATCAATTTACAGTTTAAAGCTCGTCGCAATCGTGCTTATTGCGTATCTTCAATCTGGCAACCCGAGTGACTGTCAAATCGAGGAGCATCTCGCTGCAGCCCACAAGATCCAGGGGGTGTGGTTAGATCCAGATCCAACTCCTCCCACCTTACATTTACCTAAACCTACCAATCTCCACCCCCTAGATATGGATCCAACCACATCCCCTGGATTTTGTGGACTGCAGTGAACCCTACTTGGTCAAATCTGAGGAGGAGGGAGAAATAATTTGGAATTTGGAATGCACTACAGTAACGTACTTGCAGCCGCTAGCTGTCAATATCACATACTGCACCTTCAACATCACAACAGCAAGTTATGCACAGGTAAGCTCATCTCCCATTTTCTTAATACAAATATAAATTAAGTATAAAGTGTAAAATAAAAAGCCTAGATGCTTGGCAACAGACACATAAAGGCTTGCTATTCCCGTGTTAATTGGACAGTGACGGAAAACATGTATAGAGCAAAGAGACTTGTTCTTACCTTTATAGTCAGAAAAGTCCATTCAGGAATAAATTAATTGTACATGGCTTGACAGTACATAATGCTAAAACGCACGATGCCAGACGTTCCGTAAATGGGCCACGTGCTGCGTTCGTCCAATCGATGACACTGTTTGCAAATATGTGACCCTGTCTGTGAAATCCAGGCTAAAGTCTCAAAATCTAAGTTTGAGATAAGCTTCAAAGGTTGATTTCAATCATTAATTTCACTATAATTTCAATCTTTGACATGGCCATACTCAGTCGGTATTAAGATATCAAGGTTACATTTTCACAGAATGTTCTTTATCTTATGAAGGATGATTTTATGTAGAAAATAGTAAATGACAAAAAAAAAAGACTTTAGCTGGGTATTCACAGACAGGGTCACATATGTAAATTAGTTAACCCTGCTAAAAAAAACAAACAAACAAAAAAACATTAGAAGCCCAATAGAAACCATCACATAAATTCCAATTGCTTCCATTAAAATACCATTATGAACCATTAGCTTTTTCCAGTAAAACCATTACAAAATTCCTTTTTGTAGTGTGTTTTGGGCATTTTTCCAATAGGATTTAACATCCCACCAATAGAATACATCACATACATATAGACACCATTATAGTTTCCATTAAAATCAATCCAATTATAACCATTAAATCCATTATATTTTCTATTGTGTTTTGGGCAGGGTTCTATTGTTTTTTTCAGCAGGGAACCCAAGCTTTTATAAATGTACAGTGTGAAACGAGAAACACGATAACCCAGGATTCAGTTTACCTCAGGGTTAACCATTTCAAGTGTGAAAAGCTATTCTGTTTCTGAAGACCATGTTCTAGATCAGGGGTAGGCAACGTCGGTCCTGGAGTGCCCTGCAGAGTTTAGCTCCAACCCTGAAAAAAACCACACCTGCCTGTAGCCCTAGTAATTCTGAAGACCTTGTTTAGCTTGTTCAGGTGTGTTTGATTAGGGTTGGAGCTAAACTCTACAGGACAGCAGCTCTTCAGGACTGATGTTGCCTACCCCGTTCTAGATATTATCCAACTAATCTTTACAGATATGCAGCTTCTTAAAAGCTGTATACTAGATTTGTATACTAGACTAGGGTTGGAGCTAAACTCTACAGGACAGCAGCTCTTCAGGACTGATGTTGCCTACCCCTGTTCTAGATATTATCCAACTAATCTTTACAGATATGCAGCTTCTTAAAAGCTGTATACTAGATTTGTATACTAGATACATTGGTTTGTATACTAGATACATTAAATTATTTGTTGCAACCTGAATGTCAAAGCCAAATACATGAAACAAATAGGCCAAATAAAAAATACTAGGCTAATAACAAAAAAATATCTGTTTTAACATTATCATGAACTTTCAATAAACAATAGTTTTACAGCATTTAATGTTAATTTCTGTATATACTAATACATTGCTGTATGAATTATTAAAGTAATGTTTTAATATTACTGTTATAATATATAAATACAGTAAATGTTGTAAGATGTTGTTCCTTGGTAATACATGATACCTACTGCATTAACAAAATGGCTGCAGGACCGGATGGCTGCTTGCCGGAACTGGATTACTCCCCTGTTGCAGTCGTGTGACTTTGTTGTTGATTGACTATGTGCTTTTTGTTGCTGGGGTGTTTTTTCTGTTCTCACACTGTACTCTCATAAGAATATAGTCTGTGAATAATTTTTTTTCTCCCCCCCTCTCCTCATGTCAAGCTGTATCTCTTCCTATAATACCTACATTTCACTGCTGGTTATACTTTGTATGATTATGTATGTGACAAATAAAATTACTTAATTGTAATTATTGTAAAGTGTTACTGCGGCGTCAAAGCAACTGAAAGTCATTCATTCTCAAAGAGAGCTGGCAGGTAATATAAGCATCTGAGACCATTGGTGATGCATCCAAACTTAGAGTTCAACCTTGTGAAAACACGCATGCAGCAAACTAACAAATGGAAGTGCAGATAGTGATGCTCAGTTGGATACAGCAGTCAAGCAGAAACACATAATAGCTGGTTGGTCCAACACAATAGCTTAAATTTCATGTGCAGTAATTGAAATCAAGTCATTAAAAAATTACAGCAAGTGTCACAAAAAAAAAATGTTAAGCTATTCCAAATAATGGAACTGTTGGTTTAATGTGTAGGAATTACAAGTCATATTGTTGTACGTGGTGTTATGGTTTGTAAATTCAGTCAAGTGTCCATAGACAATGTCCTTTTTGCAGTCAGGGTGGAAAAAACCCGAAGCATTTGAAGGCCTAAGGCTTCCACTAATACAAAAAGTCTAATCAGAGCAGCAATCCCTGATGTTAATGAAGGTGTCACACATTGCACAAAGAAAGTTGTGCCTGGCAATCTTCCATTTTTCGGCTGCCTACACCAGTGACATTTCATCTCACATTCAAAGAGCGCCTGGGCCCTTAATGAAATGCATAATTAACATATTCTAATTGTGCTGAGCTCGGTGATGGTTTTGACAGAGCTCACTTTCCATGTCTAATTCAATGCTAATTTAATCTGTTCTTTTCTCGGCGACATGACCTTTCTTGATTGAGTTTCACCGCAAATAATTTTTTGATGGATTGATTTATCAACCTCTTGGAATGCAACAAAAGCATCACTTTGAGACAGAAGTGTGTGTGTGTGTGGGGGGGGGGGTCTTCATCTGGAAAAAACGCAACTGAGAATGAAGACAAAATCAAGAAACAAAAGGAAGAAGAAAACTAAATTAAAAAGGAATAAACTCAAGCAACCTGAAAAATGTTTCTGATGATTTACTGTGTTATTAACCCCTGGTGCACAGATTCACTCACCGCCATCCAGAGCCTTAATGGTGAATTTTCCCAACCATTTAATCTCACTTGCTGAGTGTCAGTAAACCAGTGAAGTTGCATTACCTTTTTTTTATGCAGACTACTGGGCAAAGTGGCGATGCTGGAGGGTCTTTTTCTATGCCATTTGCACAAGATGACCCATTATCCCCTTTGGCCATAAATATTTGTGTGCATATTCCATTCATTTATTGTATGCATAAATGCATATTCCCTGTAACTTACTTGCGAAAACTCTGCAAACCTCTAAAGACTCATTTCAGAGTTCTGTGGTGGCTAAATCGGCTCACACCTTGGTTGTACAGTCATTGCAAAAATGAATTCTTCATACAAAGAGAATGTTCTTGCGAAATGTAGGCTTGATGGTTAAACTGGGCCACCTTCAAATGCTGCAATAAAGTGAGGAAAAAAGCTGAAAATGTATTACTTTTACAATAATATTCAGACATTACATTATAAATTGACATTATCACTAGGTTTATCTAAGTTATAAATTATTTATTTTTATTTGAAAATATGTTTTCCAATATACACTGTTTAAACTTTTAGAAATTAAAATGGAAACATAATTAATAGATAATACATTTTACAATTTCCGAATCCATAAATCATCTTAAATTGTTGAATTTACACTAAGACAAATGAACAAACAAAACAATTAATCATTCATTGCAAGTATTTGTATGCCAATTAATCAACAGCAAAAACATTGTGAGTGTGACAATCTTATTAATAGCTGAAAACAATCAAATTAGCCAAATAATTAATAAAAACTCAAGAGATGTGACTAACGAGGGTTCAATTCTGCAGAACCTTCTGTTCAAGCAGATTCAGTGTGGGCCTGTCCATGACCACTGCTGCGAAAACAACATCTTTACCCTGCAATTTGGCTGGATAATAAAAGCCTTCTAAGGAACTAACAATGCTGGTTAAACATCACAATGCCAGTGGCCTTAAAAAGCATTTGGACACTTTTGTAACACTTAAATTGTCTGGATGGCATTGTATGAGATACAAAATATCAAATCAAGTGGCATCTGTGTTCAAATGTTGGAGCTGTTTTAGAAATTCAATTATCTGTGACATTTTTGCAATATCTTTTAACCAATTGGTCCTAAGGTAATTTTTGGTGGATGTATAAAGTTCACACGGTTGTCACAGTACACTGATACTAAAAGCTGGTACCCTTTCAAAATATGCTAATATGTATACTTTAGCTACTAATATGCAGAGGCGGACAGTAGGGGAGTATTTTTACTCTGCTTTAAAAGTACTTTTCAAGTGTCTGTACTTTATCAGAGTGTTTTTTTTTTCTTTAGAAAACTTTACTTCACAACATTCCACAACATTGTGGTTTTTCATATTAAATATAATTTAATACTTACATTAGAAATCTATTACTTTCTTACTTTTACTCAAGTAAAAGTAATTCAAAGATTTACTTGAGTACAAGTACTACATTTTTAATGTTCTTAAGTATTACAGGTAAAACAAACAACAATTATATTTATGAAATGTAGAGCAGTAAAAAGTATGACATTATGCTTTGAAATGTAGTGAAGTAAAGTTTTCCAAAGAAAAACACATCCAAAGATAAACTACAGATACTTTTTAAATTTACTTGAGTAAAGTAAAAATACTTCACTACTGTCCGCCTCTGCCAATATGCACTTTTAAAATATCAACATGCACTCTTTAGGGGTAAATATGATACAGAAGTGTACCTGTGTATAGTAACGTTAGATAGCTATGAACATGTTTCACTGTCGTTTCACAACCAGAAAGTATTTAAACACTATATTGTTTCATGTTTTTGAATTTAAAAAAAAAAACATTTTAGTTAAATGCCTTGTTTGAGAAGTGTTTTGCTAAATTTCCTCAAAAGAAATCACACTTTATTTCATCATTTGTAGCATAATATATACAGAAATACGCAACATTCAAACACATATTCATAAATTTTTAGGTGTGGATTAAGTGTCCAGATATTTATTGGGGTCACTATATATAGTTTGAATATATTTTGTCATGATTTAAGGCCAAATCTTATGGGTTTAACAGTTGAACTCAAGGCCCTCTTCCCCATCACCACGCTGTTTAAGAGAGAAAAACACTATGCCGAAGACATCACAACGTCACCATTTTTCCATCTCAAAACAGGTCGGGTCTTTCTGTGTCACCCCTTTATTTTGAAGAACCGCGAGTTCACTAAACTGCTCTCTGTTTGCCATCCGCACAGCGAACGGTGCGATTCCACCTCAGGATGGAGCTTTCAGCTCACTCAGAGACCTGAGAAAAGCATACGACAGCGCTACAGTAATTCCCTTCACCTGCCATTTTGCTTACCCCACATTTAGAGTAGATTTAGCGCAGTGAGATGCTGGGGAACTGTGTTCAGACTGCAGCTGTCTATCTTCGGGAGAGACGAGGGATTATACATTCGCTCGTATGTGCACACACACACACAACTGTAATTGCAACACTGCCGGGCCCGCCCTCATTTGCATATTTCCCTTCCGTAGACTTTGATTGGCAGCTGTACATGAAATGCCACATCAGTTGAAAGTATGTTGTGAGTTGGCACTAACGATCCCCGTGGCTCCGGGGAGACCTGCCATATTGTAATTTGGTTATCAGGCATGAAGGAAATAATTCTAAGTGCCAGGATATGTGAGACAGAATAAATGCTTCAGTGCCACACGTTGCCCAGGGTGACAGTTTTTATTTAATGTACAGGAGGCTCCTGTTGCCGGCAGCATTTGGGTAGGGGATCAGCAGAAGCAGAATTTCTCAGTTTTTCCGCGGATTGGAATAGAGAGAATGGAGGGAGGAGCAGGGGTGGGAATGTCGACCGCGGAAGAGCATAATTTAAGGCAGGTGTCCGTCTCCGGAAATTCTGTACGCTGCAAAATCTGTAATTACCTCCTCAGTGGTTCCATAGGATGACAGAAGCGGGGGCCTCCCGTAGAGATGATGCTGAATTGCAGGACAGACTGGCAGCGAGCCGCGGAAGACTGTGGAAGATTGCCTCGTGCGCTCTGGCGTCGACTCGACGGTGAAGGGCAGTACTGATCGAGGCTTTCTCATAAGCGGCAGAGGCCTTATTTGTTTTGATGCGCTGTTTTTGCATGGGGAGCCAGACCCCTTGAGATGGAGCTGTCACATTGCAAAGAGAGGCCCCTGATGCTGGCAGCAGCCCCCAGGCAAAATGAAAACAAGTGGCATAGATGGAGAATGCCAGCTTGCCTTTTTTCCTGAGCAGTCCAATGAGAGTGAAACAGTCCAAACTTACTATGCACCAGTAGTAATCAATGCTTTCTGATAAATGGTGACAAAAGTTCATTCAAAGTAATTAGGTGAATGGGCTACGACAGAAGGGAATAAGAAAGGTGCACGTATCATTTCACAGGTAAAAACATAAACAAAATCATGCACATTAAAGGGTCTTCGGAAAAGCGAGAACAGCAATCAAGAATTCAAACGGCGTCTTGGGTCCGGCCAACCCCTGCCTCACACAATTAAGCTAATTATTAATGAATTCGAGGGTTAAGAGAGCAGCCCCTGCCAAGATCCTTCAAGTGAGCTGATTGAAAGGCGCGAAGCCTGACATTCCCCGGCCAAGCACGGATCGTTTGTCCGTGGGGATAGAATCCGCTCAGTTCCAAATGCCATGTGTGGGGGACACACACAATGGGCTCTGTGCGCCGCTATTATCCCTGATGTCAGCAGCCTGTGCCCTCCTGCGTGAAGAGGTCTCCTTGTCTGCAATCATGCCACTCTGCAACACATCATTTGGTAGTCTGTCAATTTCCCCAACGTTATCGGACCGGGTGTAAAAATAGCAGATAGACCTGTCATCCAGAACCTCTACGCACCCTTTCCCTTCATCCACTGGAAACCGAGTGCCAGTCCGAGGGAATCCAGATGGGTGGCGTTTAAGGAACGAATGAAAGTCATGTGTTCATCTCACTCAAGTCTAGAGGCTGGAACACACTACACGACTTTTGCACAGATTACAATATGGATGAGTCGAAGCTAATTGACGAAAGACAGAGCTAGTCTACAGATCCGAGTTGAGATTTCACAGAAAATCGCATAGTGTGTAATGGACTTCAGCTTCAGACTATGAATTCATCCAGAGCATATAAAACATGTTTGATATTTTGAGCAATTTTTTTAAAGTACATTAAGTATTTTAAGCCAGTTTTAGCCATGTAACCATGTACAAAGTCAGCAAGCTTATGATACCTAGTGATTTAAAATATGTTACCATTTTGAAAAGTTATGTAGAGTATTCCAGCCTTAATGTAGTCTGCAAATGCAGGCTCACACAAAATCCACAGAGGTACAGCATGCTCAAATTAGCCAAAACATGCAAAGGGCTGTAGGATGTATTAAAGGTACAGACTGTGCAGGTTTACTTAAGAGGGCCTGGGGCCTAAAATTTATTAAACTATAGTTTGGTACATGACATGGCCAAAGGTTTGTGGACACTCTCTTTCTAAGGAACAGGTTTAACCATTACTAACAGTTGCAGAAAATTAAGTGCACAGCCGAGTGTACTCAAGCCTTATTGTGTGGAAGAACTTGACTGACCTGCACAAAACCCCAGTGAACACCTTTGGTATGAATTGGATTAAGAACTGTGTGATATCTCTGCCCTCTCTGATGCTGAATGGGGGCAAATCCCAGCAACTCCTATGCAAATCCAATGTTCCTACATCTACTAATCTACCTTGCCAAAAGAGTTAAAGTTATGATAACAGCAAAAAAGAGAACAGATTTTCTAGCAATGCCCATTATTTCAAAATTAAACACTCAAGATGGACATGCAGGTGTGGTGTTCAGGTGTCCACATACTTTTTTGACATCTTGAATGCATCTCTTTGTGTACAACCAGATGGGCGACACGATCTCAACCTAGTTGTACGCATCAACACCACCTCTGCAGTTTTATTCCACAAACCAAACCCATTCCTCATTATAGATAAAACCTTCCATTGCTTGAGGAGAAAGTGCAACCAAAGGCAAGGCATTGGCCCATGATGGCCCTCGGTCCCAGAGACTGACTGGTTGACAGGGTGAGGAGAGCTGATTGATCTGATGACAGATTCTTCTGAACCTCAGCCTCCATTCTGCTCTCTGCAGCGATATCTGTGGAGATCATTGACGTGCAGGGTTGATACCGGATCAAACAGGCCTCTGAACTGCCAAACACGGGGCATCATTAGCAGCGGCGGCCCGTCGCTGGGGAGATGTCGGCTGGACGATGGCCATGTGGTGTTGATGCCTGGGGAGACGTCTGGCGAAGTGGGTGGTCGGCGGGTTGAATCTTCACCTCGAGGTGTATGTGAGGAAAGTATGCTGTTAACTAGCAGCCAGCAAACTGGCCGTCAGCTCTCAAATGAAAGGGTGGAGGACTGAAAGCGCACACATACAACTAAATCCACCTTGCACAACAAAACAATTTTAAGGCTTACTTTAAATTAATTGTGCCTGGTAACATTAAAAGTGTCATTAAAGCTCAAAATGGCTCCCCCAAATGATGTTAGCAGCAACAGGAAAGAGAATTCAAAATTTAGAGTAATGAAACTAGCAAAATATGAGTTTTTTATTCACTTTTCTATTCACAAGCAATATTAGACAATCCAGCACAATTAAAATGGTAGGAGCAACAAAACCTCAAACACAGTCCAGGGGTGTATTGTAAATCTGCAGCACTAATTTTCTAAATAATGAAATAACCAAATGTTTGGGTATTTTATTGCGGCTCTTGCAGGGCATGACCGTATCTTTTACAAGTTCTCAGAGCAAGTCTTCGTTTTACCCTTGGCACTGCCAGACAAACTCGTATGCGTTTCTAGAGATGGGAATGTTTCAGGCACTCAGATACGCCCGAGAGAATTAAATGGTAAACCATCAGTTTGAGGGGAGAAATAGACTTTGCCAGTGGTAGTTTTTGAGATGTGAGAGCTTGTTTATGTTGCCGTTTTAAGCGTAACTCTTGCTGACAAATGAAAACAGATGGAATCACTTATGATTATGTTACAATAATGTTTTGCCTTTGAATAAAAAGACTCCCTTTACCATAAATTATTGATTTTGAAAACCAGATACACTAGGAGGAGCAGCATCCTCTTCAAAAGTCAAAATGTAAACTTAGATGTACAACAAAATTAATTGCATATTGTGTTTTAATGTTTTGGAATGGAATTTTGATGCTTCTGTGTTCCACACTTCCTGGTTTCAGAAATCCAATGCGACTGCCACACGTCTGGATTGTATTTCCTATTACTTTCATGAAACTAGAACTATTAATTTAGAAGTGCACTGTCATAAGTTCTAACAGCCTTAAAGGAACAGTTCAACCAAATATTTTCAATATTTACTTACCCTCGTGGAGCAGACGAATCTCCTTTTAATGAAGCTTGACCCCATCAGTCAAAAACAGCCAAAAAAGGAAACTTAGAAACACCATAAAAGTGGCCTGAACAAACTGTGTGCTATATTCCCAGTAATCTGAAGCTCTCTCTATTGACAATGTCATTGCCATCATTTGACATTGGGTCAGTTTGAATGTATCGAACAGAGAATAAGTTTTGAGAGCAAATCACGACCTCAATTCAGTCTGTTTCTCCAACAAACCCATTATATGACTTCAGAAGACTTGGAATATAGCGCAAAAAGGAGCATGTGACTGTGTGAATATTCTTCAAAAATTCCCCTTTCGTGTTCCACCCACAAGAATAATAGCCTGCTGTTTTAGAATGACACAAAGTTGAGTAAATGATGACAGAATTTTCATTTTTGAGTGAAATAACCCTTTTACAAATGCAATAAAGTGCTGCATGTGAGCGCAACCCTCCTCATTTAAAACTTTTGAGAATGGAAAACACATGGCGCAGGTACCAAAAGTATTGTAAGAAAGAGCACAAAGTACAAAAGCAAGTACAGTCTCCAGAAGACAGTGACTGCCTTGGCTTCAGTCTTATCGTCTGTGATTTCGCGACTTCAAACGTGGCGGAGCCGATCTTCACATTTAGCTTTGACATCTTAGACAATTGGGAAGAGAAAGGCAACCTTCACAACTTTGAAGCGCACATGAAACTTAGATCAACTGTATTTTTAAAGGTGCGGCGAGGGGACTCGCCATCCACAAACCAGGCCTAAATCAACATTTCAAAGTCTCCACTGAGCTCTTCACTTCTGAGTCGGATCACAGAGCTGTGGATTGGCAAGGCCTCATTTACATGGTTCTGAAACAGACAGTTACTTCATCTCACCGAGAGGAGGGGGGATTCTATCAAGTACCCTTTATGAAGCCCAACAATATAGCCATTGCTTCCGCAGAGGGAAGAATCGTTGAAAAATAACTACACCTCGAGATCAAAGGGGCATAATTGACATGTTACATCTGTGCAAATAGAGCAGAAGTGGGCAGACCGCTGCATGATAACTAATGGCGTTTTTCCACTGCGTGGTACGACTCGGCTCGGCACGGTTCAGAACCAGTGGCGATTTCTTTAAGACTGCAAGGGAAGCTCAGCTTCCCCTATAATGTCAAAAAATTAATGGTCAAACATGTACTATTGTGTTAACATTTTATTGATTAAAAATGCGTTAGAACACGTTCATCTCGAAGACGAGTTCGTTCAGAATCAGCTACATATAGCAGGTAACTCGATTTCCTTCTTATATAGTCCCGTAGCATCAGTGTATTTGCCTGTTGAAGCCCAGCGTCCATTGACTTCTATGGGGCTGCTTTGAACAGTTTTTTTCAGTGCTTCAAAACTAGACGGTCATTGGATAAATGCTGCGATTATGTCCCGCCCCCGGACGCTCAGCGTCTCTGGGGGTGAATGGAGGAGTGGGCGGGGCTGGACTCCGGGCTTCTGCGTGATGATTGGAGGGTTTGTCGAAAGACTGCATCTCCTTTTGATTGACAGCGATTGTGTCCTATAAGAAGTCGCTGATGCTGAAGCCATTCGAGCCAGTGTTGCCAATTTAGCGACTTTTCAGACCACCCTAGTGACTTTTCAGACCACCCTAGCGACCTTTTTCCCCAAAAGTGACTAGCGACAAATCTAGTGACTTCTTTGACAAACCTTAGCGAGTCTCTGTGATCGCTGGTACTGCCGCAACGGCGCGAGGTCAGCGCGCACGCACCTCTTTCTTTGTTCAGTGAGCGGCTGAGAGGAGCAGCGCGTTCAGTTCAAATAGATATTATGTTGCTTCTCTAATTTTACATGCAAATATAGCCGAAATCACAGCACAGGAATTGTCTTGTCTTATCTTGTGTGTATTATTTGATTTCATCAGACGACGGCTCGATTATAAATTAGGATTTTTGTGCAGACTAACTTCTTGGAAGGGAGAGCTGGTTATGTATTCTTAAAGGGCTGCGTTTCAGTCACTATTTCATATTTATCCCGTTGACTGACAACATAAACAGTAAAATATATAAAGGAGAACAGTTTTATTGAGAATTTGGCTGCATTAAAATACAGTATGAGCACAGAGAGACAAACAAATGTAAAAGGCAATATGACGCGATGACGTAATTAATATGCTAATTAGCGCATGACGTCATCTGGCGACATTTAGCGACTTTTCAAACTGGCTTTAGCTACTTTCCATCGAAAGAAGCTGGCAACACTGATTCGAGCTCAGTCCCATAGTGGACTTTGCAAGTGTAGTCAAAAGACAAACTGCTGCAACCTATTTCTTGATATTTGCTTGGCGAAATTGCTGGCCAATTTTCATTATACGTTTCACACAATTATACACCACATTCCTTGTTTCAGTTTAACCTAATTCCCACATTTCCTCCGTCGAGTTTAATGTTTTTTTAGATCGTTTGTTCATTCATTCATTCATACAGTAGGCCAGGCGGTGAACTAGCCAGCTAGCAAACTGCACACGATGGCAGAATTTACAGAATTTACGTATAAATAAATGGACAATTTTTATGATGTAGGCCGAAAATGAGCTTCCCCTCTTTGAAAGACCAGCAGCCGCCACTGTTCAGAACGGCACGACACGGCTCAGTTCGGCTCGTTTTGTGTTTCCACTGTAGTTTAGTACCGCTTTAGAGTGGGCGGAATTATTCACGTGTCGTTATAGTTGCGCCGCCTCTACTGCCCTGACTCCAGAAAAGATTTTTAATTCTGCATTGCTCCATCACGCTCTCGCTGGATCCGCTCCTCGGCAATCAACGAGAGGAACATTTGTACTTCCTCAACAGACAACGAAACGCCATTTTTTGGTTGTTTAAAAAAGCTGCGCTCATTCAAAACAGTTGCGTTCGACCCTTCGCTGGCTGTGCTGATTTAAATCTAGCAAGTCTGTTGTGTCTCGTGCTGAAAGTTCAATGACTCAGGCAGTGACGATTTTCTCCGGCCAATCAGTGATCAGCAGAGTTTAAACATCATGTTTTGGTAACGGTACGGCTCGCTTGGAACCTCGGTCGAGGTGGTACTAAAAAAAGTACCAGGTACCAGGTACTGTTCCCATTGGAAAACCCACCGAAAGTGAGCCGAACTGAACCGTGCCATGCCGTACTATGCAGTGGAAAAGCCTAATAATAGTCACACAGGACGGTAGGGGTGGGCAGAATCACGTATGAGTCATTTTATATCACAGTAAAGGTACATTTCATGATATAGTTATCTTTTTCTGGAAGAACAGCTTTATACCTTATTTACCCTTATAAGAGCTTCATAGTAGTACATATTTCTACTTTAAGGTACTGAAATATGCACATTTAAGGGGTAGATAAGGTAAAGATTTCTCCTTTAAGGGTACTGTCCCGGTGATAAACTGTTGCATTCATAAATTTAAACTATTTTCTGACAGTGGATACTATGGTGTTTAATTACCTCAGTTGACTATAAAGCTTCATATGCAATACAATCGAACACAACTGAAACCACGTATACACAAAAACCTACGAAAATGTGTTAAAATGGATTTTTATAGATATTTCATCATAAGCAGAGTAAGAAAATGTGCATTATAACTCAAGCTGCGAGGTTCCTTTGCGTGTCTGTAGAAGGTATTTAAACTAGTTTTGAGGATGGGACACTTGGCATTTGTTGAAGATCTTGCTGCGGTATTAAGGCTGTGTTTACACTGTGTTTACACCTTTAGTGTTGTTTTATGGCTATGTGAGCAGAAACGAAAGCTGCTGCTCTCCATATTATTTTCCGTTCTCTCTTTTTGTGTTCATAAGTAAACTGCATGACATTATTTTGCAATATTAGATCTAAAGATCAGAAAAAGACCATAGATACACCGGGCCATAGACCCTCCCCTCAAAGAAATCAGTAAAGTAGTGAAAGTGTATAAAAGAGATGGATTAAAACAGCAGGTATAAACAGGAATGTGTCTTCCATATCTACTTATGATCTTATAGCAAAACACATCTTAAAGGGACAGTTCACCACAAAATTTTAATTACCTAATGATTTACTCGCCTTCAAACCATCCTAATTGTATGAGACTTTCTTTCAGATGAATACAATCTGTTATAATAATAAAAAAAATGTCCAGGCTCTTCCAAACATTATAATGGCAGTGAATGGGTGTTATTTTTTAGTAGTCCAAAAGAAGTCCAATAAAGTGTATACATCCATCTTAAAGGGGTCATATGATGTTGCTAAAAAGAACATTACTTTGTGTTTTTGGTGTAATGCAATGTGTTTACATGGTTCGAGGTTCAAAAAACACATTGTTTTCCACAGACGGTACATTATTGTTGCTCCTGTATGCCTTTTTTTTTTTTACAAAGCTCATCGCTTTGAAAAGCGAGGTGTGTTCTGATTGGCCAGCTATCCAGTGCGTTGTGATTGGCTGAATGCCTCAAGTGTGTGACGGAAATGTTACGCCCCTTACCATGTTGTGATGCCGTGTCCCGGCGCGTATAATGACTCATATGCTGGGGGCAGTCGTGGCCTAATGGATAGAGGGTTGGACTTGTAACCCAAAGGTCGCAGGTTCGAACCTCAGGGATTGTCGGTGGGGGCAGTGGTTTATAATTTTTAAATATATATTTATCATTTTTAAATATATTGATATATTTTAAGTTTTAAATAGGGATATTTTCTTTTTTCGGTAAACTATCCCTTTAATACCAGGTGTAAAGAGGGACTTAGACGAGACTACATCATGACAGGTTTAGAACGATGCGGTTGAGAAAACTTCTGTGAATATAAATATGAACAATCTATGCAATTATTAGTCAGTCAATGAAACCCATTGTTCTCTTTGTTTGAGCACCTTGACCAGTCCAACACTTCAACACAGACTCGACCAATCACGTGAGTTTGGGGGCGGGACTATCTGACTAGATTGTGTTTGACACTCATTATTTTCGTATTTCCGTTTAACAGCATAGAAATGAGAAATTACACAATCTACCTTTGAGTTAGTAACGTCAGTTGCTCCTCAACACTCATACCACCCCACAGGAAGCTGGCAGAGATCGTTTTGGATTTCCTTCCGAGCAGACGTGTGGATTTATAGCCTGTAATGGGGAAAGCTAAAGGGGGGAAAGAAAGCGCAAAAGAGGAGAAAGTAAGTTTGAGTGACTCCTTGAACGAGCAGGATCTGTGGTCCTGTCAGCTGATTAGCCCTCTTGATTAGCATTTATAAGAGGCCCTGGTGCTCTATTATTTGCATTCCTATTTAGTCATGATTTTGTGGAGGGCGCTCCGTGATTAAACTTGTCACCGGTCCTGATTGACAGGGTCAAATCTTCACATTCCACTCGTCTGAAATGGAAGTGCGCAAGAAAGAGAAAAGGAGGGGGGAAAAACGATTGTCAGCTATTCTTCGCATTCCTGACGAGCTTTGTGAAGGATCTCTTTCAACTTCTCTCATGCTTATCCCTTTCTCCCCCCCCCCTCTCTTTTCTAACTCTATCACTTTTTCTCTCTGCGTCTCCTGTCATCTTAGATAGGTCAGGAATGTTTTAATTTTAGGGATAGATTTGGCCTGTCACGGAGGCGAGATGACGTGTTGCTCAGGAGATGAGACGTGAAGGGTGTAAAATAGTAAAAAAAAATAAAGTGCGAAAAAAAAAAAGAGAGAAAAGTGCTCACTTTATTAGACAGATTTAATTACTCTGAATAGGGATTAAAACAGGCCATTCAGTGAAGTGTGAAATTAACCCTTGATTACTGATGAATCTCTGAATGAAGGCTAAAACAACCATTTGGAGGAAAAAAAGCGATACACTTCAACAGTAATTGTTTTTTGGAAAGGAGATCGCATTTCCCTCGCATTACCATGCCTCTGGTGTGGCACGCTGATGTCAGGTGACTACATTATTAACAGTGAAAATGCTAACAAAGACATGACATTATGTGAAATCCAGCGCTGCGTTTGCATCAGGGACCACTAACCTTTCGGAGAGACTGGACTGCCTCCCCAAGGATGAGCTCTGGGTAAAAAACAACAATTAAAAATGCAGAAATGAGCCGAGATGATGCGTTCTGTCCAATCTGATGAATATACAGTGGGCTGAATATTAGACATGCTGTCTTAATGGGGCCGAACTGTTGTTGGTCGCCATTTCTGTCAAAATACCAAGAGCAGGAAAAGCAATAAATTACTGGAAAGTATTCACATTTGCTTTTATGATGACATAACATTTCATTTTGAAGAATTTATGACTTTTTTTTTTTTTCATAAAACATTTCTGATTGATAGTATTTTATTAGTAGTTTATAACATTATAAAAAATAATAAAATCAATGAAAAAGTTAATGTGCAGAATATGCCATATGTTTATGCTAGTAGTGTTCATAACCCATTTTATTTCAGTAATACGTTGTGATGCATAAGTAAAATGGAGGGTAGGATGCTCATATAGTTATAAAAAAAAAATCAATAAAAGAACGAATTAGAAAATATAAGGGTTTGGTGACAACATCTAAAAAGGAAAGTCATTTCAGGGATGGAGCGAATTGTTATTTTGATGAAATGTAACAAAACCAGCATCTTTGAATCAATTAATCAATACATATAAAGAACGCAATTATAGTATCTTTTAATTTCAATTTTGATTTTTAAAAAGTCTCCTTTTCAAACATGGCATTTAGCCTTTTAAAAGATCATTTACACATTTTTACACCACCTCGTGATCTGATTCAGCTTATTTAAGTTATGATTATGTTTATCATCGTGACATACAAATACAGTTTTTCTCAGTCATACCTGCAGGTGGTATATAGCGTAATCAGGGAGAAGATTCAGATATGACAGCGAAGACACTAAAACAATTAAAACGCAGCACTGACATTCTGATTGTGATATACACCATTCAAGAACAAAATCCTGTAATAGGTGCCTAGCGAGAGTGTGCGTGTGCTCATATAATTAGTAGTAATTAATGATGAAAAAGTGAGGACCCGTTTGTATTTCAAATTATCCCATTAGCTCTTGTCATACTCGTGTACACAAAACAGCTTGAGTTCAATTAGTTTTTTGTCACACAAAAGTGATTATAAGCAGCCAGTGCAACCTGATTCATGGGATACCTCCTGTCTAATCGCAGGCACTGATTTAGTAGAGCACCGGTACTCAACCCGAGGCACGCCAGCTCCTTGGGACTTTTTGGTGCTATTGCATTTCAAAGTCTCACTTTTCACCCAAAATAGTTTTTTTTTTACCTGAGTTTTGGGAGCTATACGTTTCATTACAACTCACATGACTACTATGGCCTTATTGTGGCTATTAACCAATTAGAATAAATGAAATGTCTTTAATTTTATGAAATTTTAGTTGACAACCAATTTTGAGTAACAAGGACATTTAGTTAGCAAAAGACTCCTGTACTAAATTTAAAAAATGTCAAAAATACTGGAAGCCCCTTACATCCCCTGAGGGAAAAAAATGAAAAGGTAATTATGGCTTAATATCTCATATTTCACAATTCTCCTCAACCTTATAAGTCATAATTTGATTTTGCAATTTAGAAATAAATTCTCAAATATAAGAAATGAATAAAAAAAAGTTTGATAATCTGAAGTTACAATCATTAGATATTGATATTGAGATAATTTATATTTTAAAAAGAAAAGCTATACAAATAAAAAAAAAGTAATTTCAACTCTTTATTAATTTATGAACTCATTTCTCAGAATTCCAAGATTACATTTTACAATTCCAGCGTTTTACATTTGACTTTTTAATCTTAGAATCCAGGTTTTTCTTCTCAGAATTATAAACTTAACATCTATAGAGATGTAAAGAGAAAATAATATAATATAATTGCAAGATAAAAATCAAAACTGATGAGACAAAGTCAGAATTGCAAGGCAAACACTTTGAGAAAAGTCAAAATTGTGAGTTTAGAGTTTATTTCTTGCACTTCTGACTTTATACTGCGAGATATAAAATCTGAATTATGTGATAAAGAGTCACAATTACCTTTTTAATTTTTTTTATCCCATGGTGGAAACAAGCTTCCATAATAGACACATACAAAATCTCACAATTCATATTTCATAGTGAGATTTATTTTCTTATTTTCAACTTTAGCTCACAATTAGGCTTCCTTTTTTATTTTATTTATTCATTTTAACTGAGATGGAAAGAGCCTTCCATATACATCTGCCAATCTCCAAAAAGGACAATAAACAAACAAACCAAAAAACTGTAAAATGAGTCCATATGACATGCATTTTATTGTCTATTGCAAACATTATGCTGAGAATAACCCAGAATATTCCTTCAAAACAAGCCAATTATCAAGCAGTTCACCATTTGAAACCGCCTTGACCGAAATGAATAATGAACAGTGACATTTTGAAGCATGCACTGCAGTATTCACCTGCACATCTAGGCTGATTCCACATGAAAACATATAAAGCACCTCCACTAAATCAGCATAAGTCCTACACCAGCTTTGTTAGGAGGGCCTGTACTTAGAGGCTCTTTTCTTTGACCTTACTTGACCTTTTCATTGATCCTTCCATCGGTCTAATTCAGAAAACAGACACAATCAAAAGCTTTCAAAATCGATCAGATGTTGTAATGCACCCAAGATGGCTTGGCAATGAGCATATGGACAAGAAACTAAAACATGATCAAATCAATAGGTTTAACGTATCAATACAAACCTCATATTCTAACAAGCCTGTCCACCGTGGTCACGTGTCTGAACGTTTAAACGGATCCTCTGCACATTTTGTATTTCTCCCTGTGAGCTTGCATAGGGGCTGCTATTTCTAGGCTGAGTGAAACTTTAACAGATGTTGCTGTTAATTACTACAGGAGGGGGGAAATGCGATTTAAACACTTTTATTAATTAGTTCCAATGGAAGTGCGATGCCAGGGAAATGGAAAGGCTTGAGGGACAGTCAAGTACTGAGGTGTCAACAGTGCCAATGTCTGAGATCAAAATAACATGCTTCAAATGGGACGCCATCTCAAGCTTCGAAAGAAACCGTGGTTGCCAGAAACACCATTTTAAGTGAGAAAAGTACTATAACAACACGTTCTTAGTTCTGAGATATAAAAATATAGATGTTATCATGTGGGTTCTTTATTTAGAATAAAAATAAAGACCTTGGGCCTTCATATATGTATGGGAAAACAGATCATTTCCAATTGGATATTAAATACACACACACACATTTAAATACATAAAATATTATATGCGATATATGACCTTGGACCACAAAACCGGTCATAAAAGTTTTTTTTTGTTTGTTTTTTTAATTGAGGTTTGTTATGATAGGACAATATTTGGCCGAGATACAACTATTTGAAAATCTGGAATCTGAGAGTACAAAAAAAAAAAAATCTAAATATTGAGAAATTCGCCTTTAAATTTGTCCAAATGAAGTTCTTAGCAATGCATATTTCTAATCAAAAAATTACGTTTTGACATATTTACAATACGATAACTCACGAAATATCTTCATGGAACATGATCTTTACTTAATATCCTAATTTTTGGCATAAAAGAGAAATTTATCATTTTGACCCATACAATGTATTTTTGGCTATTGCTACAAATATACTCCAGCGACTTAATGGTCCAATCGGTCCTGTCGGTTTTGTGGTCCAGGGTCACATATTTGTAGTCATATTTGAATATAAATATATTTAATTTAATATTTAGTGTTAATTTTTTGCAATTTTTATTTTTTAAGATGATGATAAAGATGGGAAAAGACATAGGCTGTATCCGAAATCGCCCCCTATACCCTCATTCACTATTCCCTACATTAGTCCACTCATATAGTTCACTTGAAGGAGTGAATGAAAACGAGTGAGTGAATTCGGACACTCAGTGCGCTTTTGCATAGTTTGCTTGCTGTTTAATAATCATTTGAAACGGGCAGCTCCAGTAAGATTGAAGGATTTATCTTGAACTCTGTCACGGAAATTATGTATAAACCCTAATAGTCAATTTACAATGACTGTGTTGTATTACGCTGTATTACGCCGTGGACGAGCGCTTCTAAAATGAATGGATGGATGATTCAGCTGCAGGCGCGCGACTCTCACAGTGCATTCTGGGGATTCTCTAGCTGTTGAGTGTACATCGGTTGTACACTCATTTTTGCGGTGCATTGTGGGATTGAATGAGTGCACTCGAGAACATCCACTATGGTTTCGAACACCACTTAAAATGGCTGTCCCCTCAAATAGTGCACTATTTGAGGGTATGGGGGCGATTTCGGATACAGTATACAGTAATGCAACGCTGTTTGATAACGCCACAGAAGAACAGCGAATGCCACGAGTTGCGCGCTTGTACACTCACAATGAAAACAAAACATTGTGGTTTTATAAAATAAAGAAAACAAATAGGATGTTGCTTTCTGCCATTTGAGTTTCCTTTCTGTGAACAAATTAAGCCGTCACAAAAATGAACTGAAACTCAGCATATAGGCTATGTTACGTGTTGCACTGTTTTTTTCCCTTTGTTTATCTGTCAACTAAATCCAATATATTTCAAGAATTTTTTAAAAATCATTTAAATATTCCAAATTTAATGTTTTCATATTGACTTTAATAACTAATCAGAAATCAGCTCTTTTCCCATCTTAGTTATCATTATCTGAAAAATCCATTATTGGCCATTTTATATCTCTACATAAAACTGCTATATAATTCTATAGCAGCTTTAAAAATCTGACATAAAGCTAGCCCTGCTTCAAGATCTTTCTCTCTCTCTCGCTCCACACATAACCAGCTTTAACCCAGAAATTACGGACAGCCTGATGTGACTTTGACGATGTTCCCCCGTACCGAGACACACTTGCCATTTTGAGTTCTTTGTCTGGCCAGCATGTACAACAATACAGGCACCGACAGAGAGCCGAGTATCTCAGCCGGCCCACGGAGCAGAACCGCGCACATATCGTGAAATATGTACGCTGTCTGTCCGTTAATACACCCTCACACGTCTCACTCCCAAGACTGGATGGACAGGAGAGAAAAGGCCCAGTGGAAAAATAAAGTGCCATAATGACTCTAAAAAGCATGATTCACTCCCATCAGCCGTACTCAGGGAAGTGTCACGTTCTCCCAAGATCCCTGACCACTGACAGGCCTGTTGCGAAGGGAGAGGGGAGAGCAGGGGCAACGGCGACGGTACGCGAGAGTATAAATCCTAATTACGCACCGTATCGCCCGCTGCAAATGGCCGTCTTTTTCAAAGGCACCAGATCTGGATGTTTTTTTCCTACCCTGTAAATTGCATAATGTATTAAATCCCCTCAGGAGAAACAGCTTTATGTGTGCGCAAAACGCAAAAAAGAACTCTGGAAATAAGTGCATAAAGCGGGGGAAGAAAGAGCCAGCAACCTCTGCATTGGGCTTTGAAAGAAAGGTAACATAATCAATTAATCCTGGCAGTAATTGGGTGTTGGGAAAAAGGCAAAATGCAGTAATGAAAGTCATCCGTTGTGCTCGTCTTTCTCTCCCGGTCTGACGAACCCTCCCCCCCATCATCTGCGGGATCTCAGGTGCTTAGCCATGCAAATCTGTCTGACAGCTCAGTACATCTCTGTCTGCCTAATTGGACAGTATAGAGTTGTTTATGGATATTGAAGACATTTAAGGCTCAGTCGGGTGCTGCTCAAAAATCATTAGCCGTGGGCCTCTGATACTGGACTAAGTCTTCTCCCTCCGCCGATGTCAAACTCGACCGTAAAAAATGTTTATCTTTGTCACCTGCGCGGAAAGGGGCTCTGGAAATGTGCGCGATCTTAATGTGAGCGAACGTGTGAGGCTTCAGTCGTGACAGCTCAGACAATGGTCTTCCAATTAGAGACGTACTGTGGAGTTAGCGATGCAGCGGAACGCACCTCATCAAAATAATTTGCTCTAAAATCTTTTAGTCCTTCTCTTTAATTTATTTATTTAGGTACCAGAGGACGGCTTAGTGTCTTCGAGCAGTTTGAGATCGTATCACAAGTCGTATTACTGTGTAGAAAGCATCTGGTTGTCCACCGTTTAACGGACTGAAGCAAACAAAACAAGGACAAGAGCTAGCTGAAATAACCAGCTCCAGTCTGATTAGTTCGTTTCTATGCAATTCTGGTTGTGCATTTTTTTTTAAATCAAATTTGTCTCTTAGACTGTTACAATGAAAACGTTAGGGCACAAACAAGTAGCTGCATTTCAAATCAGCAATACAACCTGGCAACAAAATTTGCATTAGTTTAGTCTCTTAGCTCAAGTCATGCTACAATACTGTTTTATGCTACAATACATGTTTACATTAGTGCTTTTTGCAAACCCTATTATTCAAAGTGACTTTTTATATACATTTTATCAGTTTATGCATTCCCAAGGAGTTGAAGCATGATGTTGACATTGCTAGCGTCATGCATACTGTACAGGAATGACATTTCAACATATTTTTTCAAACATATTTCTAAATCTGCAAATATAACAAATGTAGCATTTAGTTAGCCGCTTAGCTCAAATAATTTTAAAATACTGTATTTTTATCATTTCAAATCAGCAATACAATTTGACAACAAATGTAGTATTCACTTAGCGTCTTAGCAAAAAGCCTGTTAAAATGCTAAAATACTGATTAATTTTAATCACCAACCAAATTTGGCAAGCAGCATTCTTGAAGCTTCTTGGTGAAGCTTCTTAATAAATACTGTATTTTTAATATATTTCAGATTTGTAAAAAAAAAAAATATCTGGTATTAAAAGTAGCATTCATTTATTTTTCTTTGCTCAAATAATATTAAAATACTGTATCTTTAACATTTCAATCTGCAAATACATGGTAAACAAAAGTACCATTCATTTAGCTTCTTAGCTCAAATCTGCAATACAATCTGCCAATAAAAGTAGAATTCATATAGCTTAGCTCAAAATTCTGTATTTCAACATTTCAAACCAGCAATACAATTTGGCAACAAATATAGCCTTCATTTAGCATCTTAACAATTAAGCAAAATAGCCAGTTAAAACGCTAAAATACTGCATTTTAATCACCAATCAAATTTGGCAAGCAGCATTCATTTAGCTTCTCGGATCACATCATGTTAAAATACTGTTTTTTTTTTTACATATTTCAGATTTGTAAAAAAATCTGGTAAACAAAAGTAGCATTCGTTTAGCTTTCTTGTCCCAAATAATGCTAAAATACTATATCTTTAACATATTTCAATCTGCAAAAACATGGTAAACAAAAGTACCATTCATTTAACTCAAATCAGCTATAAATATGCCAATAAAAGTAGAATTCATATAGCTTCTTAGCTCAAATAATGCTAAATTCTGTATTTTAAAATTTCAAATCAGCAATACAATTTAGCAACACATGTATTCATTTAGCTTCTTAGTACAAATCATGCTAAAATAATGTTTCAAATCAGTAGTAAAATTAACAAAAGCAGCATTTATTTATATTATTCTCGCGCAAATCGTGTTAACTTGCTGTATTCACTAAGATAAGTGCGCATGGCATGGATTAATGTGGAGTAAACAAACTGAAACTACATTCCTACAGCCTGCCTTAAACGTTACATAAAAAGGCAGTTCTTGATTGTTTTTGGTAATGTAGACTTCCTCACCAATAGAGAAAAGCCTGACAATGGAAGACTAGCAACAACACAGCTCACACTCTCCAACATTCAACACACCGATTCCGCAAATAGAACAATGCGTGCAAATAAACAAAGATCTGTATTAAGTAAAGAGTTTATTATTGTGTAAATCGATGCCTTCATAATGAGAGTTTGCTTGCCAACGACCCAATAAGTCCGCCATAATGTCCCACGCACCCAGTAGACTTAGAGATATTGGTGAAGTCAAGAAAGAGAGATTCTCTTTCCTTTTCCCCGCCTCTCTCTCTCTCTCTTTGCAGCTATAAAGCAAAGGCCCAATCAAAGGCAAACTCAGTTTCTATTATCTGTTCTCACCAACACCCCACCTCCCAGCCCTCCGTCACCAGTGCCCCCATTACAGAAATGTTTCTTCCCATCAAAGCCTTTACTTATCACTTCACCGGTGACATTGAACTTCCCGTGCCCCGGCCGCCGAGACACATCTCTGAACCCTCGCAATCACTCTTCATCCCCAGTAACAATTTAGTAATGAAGTATTGATTTCCAGATTCCCTTCTTATGGATGATATTAGATTTGGTTTGATAAACTGTGTCGGGGGCCCCTAATCTGCTCCGTCCCTTTCCCCGCTGTCTGTAAAACAAAGTGCCACTAGAGGGATAATGACCAGGGAACATCGATGAACTCATTTCATCAATTTGTAACACTTGACAATGAAAAAGGGCCACCGTTTTTCACACACCAATGTCAAAGTTTATTGCTCAGGGTAGGGTCTTATTGGAAGCCCGACATCTTGGCTCTAATTTATGGGCCCCTGTGTGCTGGTTACTTTGAAAGGAAATGTTTGGATACGGCTGGGATATTAGTGTTGCACCTGGCCTGGTTGGTTTTTACACGGCCACCGGGGATCTATGCATCACGTCTGCAAATGCAACAACAACTTGCAGCCGCCGAAGCTATCTGGCCATTAGGAGGGGAAAGTAAGGGGGTCTATGACATGCATAAGTCATGAGATGATGCTACGTCTTGGTCAGATGGACTCCTGAAGGGATGAAAATAATTCACAGACTGGAGCAAGCAACAAAGGCCCCAGCTCTTTTCACAACCTACAGAAGGTGGACTCAGCTAAAGAGTCCTGTCTTTATGTTGCTAGTATAATTCAAGATACTGATGAGTTAATGCAACCTAAACATTTCTAAAGCTCAGCGCTCCAGTTGAGGCCTCTGATCGCATTTCGATAAATATTTTTTGCTTTGCATTTGAACCTTTTTGCATTGAACATTACAAAATTGGATCTCTACAAATCACTTGCTAGATACATGCATTTTCTATCACTAGGCAGAGTATCCCTCTAACTTCCAGCCAGTCTGCCATGAGATAATGTTGTATCCTGCTCCGGCTGATGGACAGCTGAATCTCTTTAGCCTTTGTTCTTTATTTACAACAGTCAGAGTGCTCTGCACGCTGGCCCGATTTCACAGGTGAATGCATGCTATTCTCTGGGAAAAACAATTGAGGTATGGCAAGAGGATATAAACCAAGAAAAAGACCAAGTCTCTCTGAGGCGGAAATAGATGATATCTTTCTCAAACACCACAGAGCACCTCTCAAATCACCTTTCTCCCTTTAGTCAGTTAAACAAGCTCATTTATTCTCCTTTTCCATCCTCTCATGCAAACTGTTACTAGAGCTAAAAGGCACTACATGGCCGAGAAGCAAGAATGAGTGTTTTCTTTGTCTTCTTCAGATGTGTTTGTTAGAGGCCCATCCCTCTGAGCACCAGAGGCCCTTTTACTGCAACTCAGGCATCATGGGCTCTGCTCTCAGTAATCACATTGCCTCTTCCCCCCGAGATCTACGTGCATAGTGCTTATCAACTAGATTACCGCCAGGTGAAGAGGAATAACCCAATTTGTGGCTCCTCATTTCGGTGGGTTTAGTATTCAGTGTCAGCACGCATTAGCGGATAAAGGGTATTGCTTTGCCAGATGGGTGTGGCTGAATCGCCTTTAAGATTGAGATGTACATGTACATGAGATGTGTACAGAAGCACAGCTTGGACCATGAGTTTTAGGAAACTTCAGGTTCAGCTCACTGCTGACCATAAAACATTTGCAAAGAATGAAAGCTTACTGAATAGACCAGCATGGACTTTAGAGGGGGGGGGGGGGGGGGGGGGGGGTGTGCCATACTGATGTACAGTTTGGTCATTAAGTTGTACTTGGTGTATACTTTGGTGTTTCATTGTTAACAGCCAACCAAACATTGAAAATATGTCTAGAACAGTGGATCCCAACCACCTTCCTGGAGGCCTTGCCAACACTGTACATTTTGCATGTCTCCTTAATTAAACACACTTGATTTAGGTCATTCGCTCATTAGCAGTAACTCCAAGACCTGAGGTGCGTGTGTCACAAAAAGGAGACAAGCTTTGGGGGTGGGGGGTCCAAGAGCATAACCGGGAACCACTGGTCTAGGAAAATAGGTTGTGAGGATTAGATGTACCCTTGGACAGTACAACCTATTGAACGAACTGTACATCTATCCTTCACTGTTTCATTTGCATAAAATACAATTTTCAGTCTTCTGACTAAAGGCCGGCACACAGCAAGCCAACGTCAAGCCGTCGGCAAGCATCTGTTGGGCTAGTTTTTGTTGTTGTTGTGTTCTAGACGTTTGCTGTTGCCAGGCTCAAAATTGTAAGCAGGCGCTACTTTGTTTACATTTTGTATATCAGTGTACATCCTTGTTTTGGTTTCTCCATTTGAATGATGAATTGACTAGACTAATGATACCAATAGTCATTGACTTGACTATTGATTGAATGAGGTTATTTATACCTACTGATATAGAGAGCTAACTTTTTACATGCAGGCGCAGAACACAGTTGGCTGTAGTCTGTGCAGTGTGTTCAAGCAAAGCATTTTGGTCCAGACGCAGCCGATGCAAGGCAACAATACCTTCAGCTTTCATCGCCGCTAGTTCTTTGAAGTAGGCTTGGCCTGAAGGTCCAGAACACATTTTGAAAACTGGAGTCCTCAAAAGGCTTCTTAAAGGGTTTGTTCACTCAAAAATGAAAATTCTATCATTAATTACTTATCATTAAATACCTTATTCCGCTCCAAACCCGTAAGACCATCGTTTATCTTCGGTACACAAATTAAGATATTTTTGATGAAATCCGAGAGCTTTCTGACCCTGCATAGAGAGCAACGCAACTGACATGTTCAAGGCCCAGAATGGTAGTAAAGACATTGTTTTGCTGATGAAGAGCTTGGAGATACTGACCAGCTGATCCCGGACTTAGCATGCAAAAGCTTGCTGCATTGAAACGCATGTTTGTTTAAACCATGACTATTTCACCAGTCCTGGAAAGCCATTGTCCTGGAGCATTTAGCTCCAACTCTAATCCAGTACAAGCAAATTAAAGATTACTTGAATAGTCAGGCATGTTGGATAAGAGTTGGAACTAAATACTGCAGGATAGTGGCCCTCGAGTTGCATAGCCCTGGTCTTCTCAGCAGGGTAAGCATACACAGTTCATATCTACATAGCTAAGCGTCTTTCATTTTTCACAGTTTCTGTGGGTTAATGAATACCAGTGACACATAGAACCAGTCTGAGTTTTGATGGGTCCCAAGAGGTGTTTTTCCCCAGGCAACACACTTGAATGCTAGTGCCTGAAAGGGGCGACTACACTTCATATTACCGCCGGTAATGCATCGCAGCGTTATGGATGGGCCCACTGTCCACTGCCTCTCAGTGCAAGGGAGGTCAGCATCTCGCAAACGAGAGCCACGCTGCCCTCTAAGGTGATTACTGATAAAGAATGACATGCTGAAGGGAGACGCAGGGGAAATATATGCCAGAGTCCAATCACCTCTCCTGTCTCTATACATTCTCTCATCAGGAAGGCCTGTATAAATACAGCGGGAACGAATACTCACCTCTCCTTATGAGACACTTCATCTCTGGAAGAGGACAGAAGGTCGAGTCATCAAAAATGCAGGAGGCGTTTGGCGGAGTATCCACATGTTCTCTCTGATATTGTGATGAGGTCTCGAATATTTTCAAATATGCTGCATTTTCTGTGTAAGATACTCCATGGCATAGTGAAATGGCCTGTGACATGAACACTCTAAAAGACAGAGAAAATGGTCCTTGTGGGAACCCTATAAGTTTAACGCATTTGTTTCTGATTACATTATCATGCACAAGCATGGCTATCACACAACACACATGCAAGAAACAGTATATTCACTGTCATTGTTTCAAAAATTACACCCTTAGGGGTACAACAGCTTGTCACTGGCGCCTAGGGTTGCAAAGGGGTGGAAAATTTACGGTAAAACTTTCCAAAAATCCCAGGAAGATTCCAAAAAATCCCGGAAAGTTAAACAAATTTCTGGGAAGTTTCCGAAATTTACTGGGAATTTTTGCAACCCTACTGGCACCGTACCCTTAAAAGGACAACTTTGTACCTTACCTATCCCTAAAATGTACTTTAGAGTAGTAATATTATGTCGCCTAAAGGTACTACTATGAAGCTTTTAGGAGTAAATAAGGTGCAAAGATGTCCCTGAGCCAGTGACAAGCTGATGTACCCTTAAATGTACAATATTTGCACAGTTTTCTGAAAGTGTTGGAGTTTTGTCCTAACCTGCCAGCGTTTCCATGTTGTCACAATGGATAGCTCCACCCAGGTCCAAGATCCTGCACCACATACTCTAGATCTACAGGTAAATGTAAAACACAAAATGTGATATTATTGCTTTGCACAATATTCTTGCTTTCAATGTGGACACATTACTTACCTGGTTATATGCTGATTTGCTGTTGTTGTTGTTCTCAATTACCACAGACCTCGGTTTTCTGAGAAAGGACAGAAAACACGTTAACCTTTGTATACCTTCAATGAAGCCCTAGCATGCAATTGTGAAGTATGTCTAATTTAAATAAAATATCCGACCGTCACACACTTTTTAACATGATACTTGAACATTGTTAAAACATGTTAGCATGTTAATGCATAAAAACACAAAATTGTGTCTTTTGATTTGTAGCACGGCTAGTTAAAATAGTAGACTTTGAATAAAACCACAAGCTTTGCATTTCTCCTTTTTAAACCTCCAAAATGACCAATTTAAAGTCCATTACCATAGTTGAACTTTTCTGTCACAAATACTTATCCATAGACAATTAGCTGTCCATTAAACTAATTGATGTGCATTAAATTAACCAGAATTCTCCTAATAAGAAGATAAGATCTTCAACTTAAATCTAAGGATGTGTTTTCATACCCACACACAAAGAAGCAGACTGTCAGAGAAGGAGAGAAGGGAGTCCATACTGTTTGAGCCTCTGTGTGTGCACACATACACTTGAAATATTAGGTTGTTAGCAAGCACCATTATGAAGTGAGAAAGGGAGGCGAACATAGAGCCATTCTTTCACGAGGAGGTGCCATGTCCCAACCATCACACTCCCGGCACATGAGGGCTCCAATGGCACCTGAGGGGGAATCTCATGGCTGTCATCCCAGAATGCCTCCTGCACTGATGCAGGCCTGCCATCTGCTCTCCATATGAGATAAAAATGAGGAATTGTCTTCGAAAAGCCATCTTTCTCTCTTCTTCAACTCACCAACTGAAAATCGTTGTTATTGCTACGATATTCTGGAAACAAAAACAGGAAGCCACACCATTAGTAGCTGGTTGACTAACAAAGTGGGTAATTACCTTAAATGCTTACACAGTTGCTGGGACTTTCCTGTTATGCAGTACACTTTTTTATTTATTTTTTAAATGAATAAGCTTCTGTTGTAATTTAAGTAAGTATTTCTAGCAAAGTGAGACTTATGAAATATATTCTAATTGAGCTTTATTTACACATTTGCAAGATAAACCGGATGGAATCTAACAGTATAGATATACATTAAAGACCTAAAGTTAACGTTTTCTTACTGAAGGATTGAGATTAATTTACATGGATATATCAACTTCAAGTTTTAAAATATATTTTGAAATGTATTAACTATCTTAGAATGGGACATTTTTTAACTACATGAATAAAATAAAAAACAATGCATCAAAGAATGAATCAAATCCATTGCTTAAACTTACTATTTTTTTTTTTTAAAGGGACATTACACAAAAATAATGGGATAAAACATGTGAAAAACATGAAACACACACTCGATTTCCAATTACAGCAGTATTTCCTAATAAACTCTCAGTTTCAAATTTTAAAAATAAACATGATAAATATAGCTAATCTATAACAATAGTAGTCAAATTATTTTAAATGAATCCTCATATTTACTTCATTATGATATTGTGAGGGGAAAAATGCATTCTCTCTTTAAAAAATTGTTTAATATTTCTTAAATGCTAAAAATGAAACCAAAAAGGCCCTGCACAGCAGGAATGACAAAACTATATTTAAGCAGATTTAAATGTAATCATACATGCATTTAATACAGGCATGTTCCTCCTGTAAGTAACCTCTCTATCCCGGCTCCCACAGAGCCTACGAGAAAAAGCATTATTTTATGACACCAGGAGGAGAAAAACAGTAGAAAAAAGGAGAGAGAAAAAGGGAGATGGCAAAAAAAAAAGGTCCTTCAGGGAACATGGTGTAAATGAACTTCCAGGAATGACACAGGCGAGCAATGAGGCGTGGATAGAAAATATACGCTGCACATCATCGGATAGAGATGCCAGTGGAAATGGCTTCATTGAAGTGTCAGCCCTCATCCATCAATCAATCATCCGCAAGAAACAATAACGGCTGTGGCGATGGTGCGGCTTTTATGGGGCTTACTCATGGGTATCGGCAACAGCACTTAAGGGTGGCTCTGACACAGGAGGAAAAAGCGAGGTTAGGGGTATGCAGACGCATTTCACATGCAGGTAGAGTGCAGGAGGCAGAAAAAGAGAGCGAGAGGGGCGGGCGGGGGGGATCACACTTAGTGGACGTGCTTTTGCAAAAAGAAAAAGAAAAAGGGAAAAACTCCCCTGGCAAAAAGAAAAATAGCCCGCCACCCCGTGCTCCTGATCAGAGTGTAGAAAGCTGTCTTCCATCTATCATTCACCCTCCATCTATCAATTCTGCGCTGTGTTTTGAGATTGTGATGTTTAGGCATTGTAATATTTATGGCTCGATGATAGAAGGGAAGACGGGCTCAGACAGGCCGGCGTTAGATGTATATTTTCACGGGGTCGTGACCTCGGTCCCGTATCTCCCTCAGCGGTTTGGTTTCAAATACGCTAATGAACATCTGGGGAAGAGCGATTACTCTTTTTGTTTATAAGATTAAATTTCCTGAGCAGTGTTCTTTTTGTCGGCCAATCAGTGCTGAGGTGTTAAGAGAACATTTAAAGATGTTTTTTAAAGGTATATTATATAAAATTATAATTGTATTAATATTTACTCACCCTATAACAGAATCCTGTTTCTGCCATGTAATATAATTAATTAATTATTACTTTTCTCTTCCTCCTGCCATTTTCTTTGCTCCACAAAAAAAAAAAAAAAAAAAAAAAAAAAAAACTTTTTTTTTATCTAACAATTTAGTCTTGCAAATCTTAGGTTATATCTCCCAATTCTAACTTTTTCTTGAAATTCTAAGTTTATATCTCCCAATTCTGAATTTATTCCTCATTTCCGATATAAAAAAAAGTCAGAATTTTGAGATAAAAATGTGCAATTACCTTTTTTATTTTTTTTATTGAATGGCACAAATAATTCAACAGAATTGTGAGATGTCAACTTGGAATGTAAACCTGAGAAAAGTCAGAATTCTGAGTTTGTATTTTGCAATTCTGACTTTTTTCTCTCTCAGAATTATGAGACACAACGTCTGAATTATGAAATAAAAAGTCGCAATTATGCGTTTTAATTTCATTTTTATTTCATGGCAGAAACGGCCTTCCATACTCTTGGGTCGTTTCAAACTAATATGCAGTTGTTTTTCTGTGGAGCAAAGAAAATGGCAGGAGAAAGTGAAAAGTTTGGAATAATTTATAATAAATAAAAAAAAATTAATAATAAACAATCATTTTTTTATGTTTTTGAGTCTCTTCTGCTCACCAAGTCTGTATTTATTTGATGAATACACTTTTTTGTAATTGTGTGAAATATTATTATAATCTAAAATAACTGTTTTTCTATTATAATATATTTAAAAATGTAATTTATTCCTGTGATCAAAGCAGAATTTTCAGCATCATTACTCCAGTCTTCAGTGTCACATGATCATTCTAATATGCTGATTTGCTGCTCAAGAAACTCAGCTGGGCCTGCTTTATTGTACAAAAAAAGTGTTATAGTTCTTTGCCCCATTTTCAC
This sequence comes from Barbus barbus, assembly GCF_936440315.1. Taxonomy (NCBI): domain Eukaryota; kingdom Metazoa; phylum Chordata; class Actinopteri; order Cypriniformes; family Cyprinidae; genus Barbus; species Barbus barbus. The sequence continues at coordinate 23,611,956 of NC_136719.1, forward strand.
AGAACAATGACAATGTCATTTCTTCAAAATCCTCATCCCATTAATGGGCTCAGCCAACAGAGAGCAAACGTGGGCTGATGGAACCAGTGAAATCTTTAAACGCTGCAACAGTCGCTTTTCCTGTACGTACGTCTTTTGATTTCCCCCAACCAGGTCTCTTGATGGCTTCTTAGCAACATGAAACATGACACATCATCCATTATTCTGAACGTGTGCCTTGCTATCTTAGCCCGCTCCATATGGTCCTGCTTGTCTCCAGACACCCAAATCCCTTTCCCGAGGCCAGCGACTGTTTTTTCCGCAAGAGCCATTATATCTCCCTTCTTTCTCAGAGGGATCCACCGACGATGATGAGCAATCACAGCGAACGCCGACTTTACATCTCTCCAAAAAAAACACAAATCGGATTCCTTGAGTCTCACCGTGCTCATCTGGCCCAGTTGCTAATTCATGCAAGTTGACAATCTGGAGGAGGCAATTATCAATGGCGACAACATCGCCCATGAAGAGGCCACATGACTGATCTGAAGTTTCATGTGCTGCTTTTGTCTGGAGTGACGAGAGACAGACGCCTGAAACAAAGAAACACGAGAAAGAAGATCCAGCGTTAGGAAGTATATTAGGCAGAACTGTTAATTAAATGAACATCAAATTAACCACAAGTATCACTATTTGGTTTGGAGTTTTGTATCTAGTGCTGACTAAATAGTATAAATAATGTTTTGATTTACAGCATTTTTGGAAATTCAAATACAGTTTGTGTGAATATCTCATACAGCATAATTTATAACTATTATTTTAATATTTGATTGAAAAAAAAAAATATATATATATATATATATATATATATTACAATATTATTACAATTTCAAATAACTGTTTTCCATTTGAATATATCGTGAAATGTATTTTATTTCTGTGATACAAAGCTGAATTTTCAGCATCATTACTCCAGTCTTTAGTCACAATCCTTTAGAAATCATACTAATGTGCTAATTTACTGCTAAATTATTAGCAATTATTATTGGTAATAACTGAAAAATCAGTGTTGCAGAGTAATATTTTTGTGGAAAAATACATTATTTGATAAAAAAAAGTTCTAAAAGAACAGTTTAAAAAATATATATGTTTTATTAATAATGTCTGTACTGCCACTTTTGATTTTCAAAAAAGTATTATTATTTATTTAATTTTTTGGAATGTCAGTGTATGGCATTTCCATAAAAATATCAAGCATTATAAACATTGATAATAATTATAAATGTTTCTTGAGCAGCAAATCAGCATATTAGAATGATTTCTGAAGGATCATGTGACACTGAAGACTGGAGTTATTATGCTGAAAATTCAGCTTTGATCAAAAGAATAAATTACATTTTACAAGATATTCACATAGAAAATAGTTATTTAAAATTTAAATAATATTTGACAATATTACTGTTTTTGCTGCATTTATGATCAAAAAAATGCAGCCTTGATGAACATTTCTTTTAAAAAGCACCAAAATTGTAATTATGCCAAAGTAGTAAAACAAAACACCTATATATATATATATATATATAGACACATACATACATGCTTCAGTGTTACTCATGTAAAACACTCACTGATCTGCATCAAAGTCTACAAAAATAAAATCCGTTCACAGACAACTGGATGCAACATTTGCATGAAAGAACATTTTGGATCTGAATTGTGCACTAAGCCATGAAACGTGAATATAAGCATCACAGCAAACAACAACAGTTAAAACATAAGTGACTATATACTGATTCAAATACACACTACTAAAGTTGCTATGATTAATTAATCAAAACATTGTTCTTAAAATAAGCCGAAGCAGACAGTCAAACATTTTCATGGCGAACAAATAATTTGCCTGACAGGGGAAAACGGCACTAATAAAATATGTATACAGTCGCCTTATACTACTCGTCCACGGGGAATATCGCCAGCTTTGCTTTTGTCACAAAAGCTCTCGCAAATACTACGACAAGCAATAGGGTAACTGCATGTGGCCCCATGTTGCACATAACTCTAATTAACATCTGAGTATTGTTCTTCTGCACATTACCTGCTGCACACAGCATTGCGTGGGGCCCGGCGCGCTGCGTGCCAGATCCCTATGTCAGCAAAAGCAACACCTCCTGCGGTGAATAAAGCAGAGCCCAGTGGAAATAAACGTCTCTTCTGCAGGGTGTGACCCCGGGCACAAAGGGGCCCACACCTTCACAGAAAACAAGGCAGGACGAAAACAGGAATTAACTATTGTGCTGTAACAGCAGGGGATGACGGCACGAGCTGTAATAGTTGCTCTGCATTGCATGTGTGCATTATAAAATGCTAGTTAAGAGAACATTTAAAGGAGCAGCAAGCTTTTTCACAAAAGTTTTGCACATAAATAAACTGCGGTTGTTGTTATCGTAGTACAACTCATGCACTCTGAGAAAAAAAAAAGCCACCCAGATCCAGACTGTATCCAGATCAGATGGTGGATCAGCACCTAGAGATGACCTCTACAGCCAGGACACCTAGATGAGCCCCAGAGACTGATCCCCAGTGAAGACCCTGTATCCAAGACGGCCATCGGGACAAGACCACAGGAACCAGATGAGTCCTTAGCACAATCTGATTGTGCTTTAGCCTAGATTTAAAGTGCTGATTTTGTCTGGCCAGAGGAGAATGACACTATTTCGACAAACTTTTTCCCCGTCTAAATACTGTAAAGCTGACAAAGCCACCCAGCTTTATATCAAGCCGATGTAAAGCTGCTTTGAAAACAATTTGCGTTGTTAAAAGCGCTATACAAATAATATTGACTTGACTTTTAAAATCCCTAAAATGAATATATTAGTCCCTTTTTAAAGGGTACTTCAGTACTACTCACTTTAACTTACTAATTATTGGACACTTTTGATTGTGAAATAAATTAATCATGGGTGAGAAACATGACAGTGAATAGAATAGCATTGCAAACTATTTTTGAAGTTGTAAATAAAACATTGTTGGAGCATGTTTTAAAAGAAAATACTATTTCAGTTTTTCTATATAATATTTGCTGATTCTCTGTAATTTCTTTGTCAAATTTACTAGCAATTTCTGAGTGAAAATTGTTTCTACACCAATTTTAGTGTGTGCATAATAATATTAATAATACATCATTGTTTTTGGACCATTATGATTTTTTTTTGCATAAACTTGTTTAATAAAAAATTAAGTAAATATCTATTCAATTCTTTTTAAATGTAATGCTTATAATAATTAAATGTAATAATTAAAATAATCCTGTCTGACACAGATTTTTTGGTTTCATTAAAAAAAGGTATATTAGCATAACTAAAAATATTCCTATTAACTAACACTAATGAATACTTAAAATTGTATCTTAAAATATATATTTTTTGCATTACAGTTAAGAACATTAGAATTTATAGCATAAAAGGGAAGAATTGAGGAAAGAAATGGTAGGCCTACATGGGACAATCTGGAGCAAATTTTGAAGGAAATTTTAAAATAAAGTCACAATACAAAACCTGTTAATTAAACGTTTTCATTTTCTTCATGCAAAATATAATTTCTTTCGATTTTGGGGGTGAAATACGACACTGAAGATTGGAGCAAGTATGGGCTCCTTCCAAATCTGTGGTCATGTTTGCCTTGAAAAAACATTTTCCTTACTCCAAACAAGCTCAGCACCGCTAAAGTCCCTTATCACGATGATTTATAAGAAGCCCATGCACTTTCCAACTTTCACAAGCAGTAATGAGGCTCGATCCAGACGTTTACTGATCGCCATAGACCAGCAGCATCAAATAAACACAGCGAGGGGCTCCGTGCGCTACAGCCCTGACATCAAACCCTCAAGAGGCGGAAAACTGCTCTTCGGATCGGACTTGAGGGATTTAGGCAAAACAGGAAGCGTGTCACGAGCCGAGGTTGTACTTCCTTCCAGATGCTTGCGCTGGCCTCTCTTTGAGGGGCATGTGAGGGTGATACTAAGTGAAATGCTCATTTTGCGTTTGTGATTATCGAGACCCATGGGCGATATGCACTAATGTGAGCTAATGCAATAGATTACACAGCGCTGGCCCTGGGGAGCAGACAGCAAGCAGATGTGCTGTAGTCAGAAAGAAAAGGAGGGGGTGAACAACTCTGTTTAATGTGCTGGATACCGTCCTTTGTAATTTGCTGTTGACAGACTTCAAGCAGGCCAGGATTAGCAGATGAACAAAGCAAACGAATGATTATTAACGCACGGCTGTCTGATAAACCTGCAGAGATGCAATGTGGTCATCTTATATCCAAAACGGTGAATGATTATTTGATCTGTATAAGGCCTAATATGTCTTTGTGTGAAGAGTTCATTGTGTCCCGGTCTCAGATGAAGCAAAAGCACATGGTTTCACTGGCAGCTGTTCACATGTTGGTACACACTGCCCTCTAGAGTGCTGCTAGTGAAGTCACATTTTCTGTTTGCTCCACATACTAGTCAAATAATCCAAAATAAGCATAAAGAACAATTCCAGGCCATATTTGACCTCACAATCTGAAATATTTATAGCAACAATAATAGGAACCCTGGCAATATTAAGGTTATTAGATGTTCATTATAGGAAGAAAATATCAGTTACTTTTTCAAACAAGTAACACCAGTTACATTGTTTTCCTGTCTTGACTGACAGCTCTGGTGTTGAGAGAAATCGTGAGGAAGTGCAGAGGCAGTGTGTGCTCTGTATGAACATGATGCGTACTGTGTGTACATGCATTTACTCACCTCACCTGCACAAAAACAGACTCAGTGCTCCACCAAATTAATACAAACAGTGAAACTAACATTACACGAACTTGCAATAATTAAATGTTAACACAAAATCATTTATGTATTTAATCCCATACAGTGTCTTTGCTACTGACCTTCCTTCAATGATCCAATTCAATAATACTAATGATCAAAAATAACTTTGGATAAACAGTGTTTTTATTTTCTTTCTTTCATAATATTGAAAACAAGCAAGCCAGCCAGGCCAGATGAGAAAAAGTGGCAAAATGTAATACTTTCCATAAAATGTACCTTTTTTTAAGGGAGTAAAGCAATATTGTAGTGCATTACTTTTAAAAGTAACTTTTCTCAACACTGGTTACAAAAGCATTCGTTCAAAGCTTCTTATCATTGGCTATAAATATATGATTCTTATATCTACAATGTGTAACCACAGTTGCATAAACATAGCCACTGTGTTAAGACTGTGACTTAAGAGCTAGTTCGAACAGCTAATAATTAACCAAGCAGTAATTAGCCTTGCTTTTTTTATTCAATTTAGAGCAGGGGTGTCAAACTCAGTTCCTGGAGGGCCGCAGTCCTGCAGAGTTTAGCTCCAACCCTGCTCCAACACACAAAACATCTAGTTTTCAACTGAGCCTGAAGGACTTGATTAGCTGGATCAGGTGTTTAATTAGGGTTGGAGCTAAACTCTGCAGGGCTGTGGCCCTCCAGGAATCCCAGGTTTGACACCCCTGATTTACAGCATTCTACCTTCTTGTTACGGACTTTAAAATGTTATGATTAACTTAGTTTAGTCTGAAAAACTAGTCATCTATTTTTTTTCCCATCAAGTCTTAAAGGGGGAAAAAAATTGATTCTAACTTTTAAGACTAGGACAAGTCCCTGTTCTGCCTGGTTCTTGACCTGAAAAAATGCTTTTGATCCCAGATGGATTTGCTGAAAATCGACTCAGAAATAGAGATTCAGCTGTAGAATAGGTCTACGAAAAATTTGAATACTTGCATATGCAAGGCCAAACCATTTGAAATAAACAATATAGTATACTTTGTTGCATTACAAATGATATATAATATGCATATAGAAATTCTAATATGTAATACTTTACAAAAAGATTCCATTAGTTAACATGAACTAACAGCCTTTATCAAACTTAATCACAACATTTACTAATACATTATTCAAAAGTTAATGCACTGTGAACTAACAAAAATAAAATGTTATTAACCAACAATGCCTCAAAATGTATAGCTCATTATTACTTGATGTTAATTAACGCATGTTAACAAATGAGAGTTTACTGTAAAGTGTTATCATTTTTTATTTTATTTTGGGGGTGATCAAATATTTACCTCAGAAATTAAAATAAGCAAATACTCCTATAAACGTCAAGGGAGGTCTAAACATCATGAAAGCTACACACAAATAGATGCTCGTAAAAAGCTTCATTGGTCTCAATCTTCATTAGAACTTCATAAAGACTACCATTTCACTAGCAGTTTGTCGATACTATAGTGTGCCTAATTATGAGCGCAAATTAAGCATATGACATAAGTTTAATTACATAAACATCCACAATCAAGATCAAAGACAAAATAATACTCACCTTCCACAGAATGAAAATGAAAATCAGACAACCTGACATTTCTTCAGTTTGCACAACTGCTTTATTCTGCCTCTAGAAAGGGCTTGAGCCCTGGAATACACCTGGCTTAATAACAAGGTGGGTTACAAGATTGGAAAATGACACGTTGTGTTAAAGAGCAAAAACAAGCATCATTCATGAAACACTGGACGAGAAGAGCAGGGAGATAAAGCATCTTGGCTTCATAATTTTTGCACAACCTGACCACAAGAAAGGAACTCTAAAGGGAAAAAGTCATTAGTGAAAGTGCAAAAGAAAAATTAAATGCAAACAGATAGTCCCTAGAGAGAAAGAAAAAAAAAAAAAAAAAAAAAAAAAAGCACAACTACAAACAAATTAACACATCGTGGCCACTACATCCTAAACCAAACTACCTACACAAATCCAATTCGGTGCGTTTAAGAGTCAAAATACTGAGCGGGAGCGAGGACAAAAACCAGATCGAACCTGCATTTAGCATGAAGCAGCATTGGTTTCTGACCAAATTCGAAGAGAAATCCATTATCACTCAGCCTAACTGATCTACGACTCACAAAAAAACTAAATAAGGGGCGATTCATCATTGTGGTGCAAAGCAAATGGAAAAAATAAAACGCTTCAAGTTTATTATCAATGAAAATTTGATGTATTTGCTTCAGCTCATGAAAGCCCCTTATATATATTACAAAATAAGTTAACTCTCCAAACATTTTCAGAGTTAGTATACTGAACAGACAGTAAACCATGACGAGCTTTAGCCACCGTTCCACATACAAACTAATAAAGCAACACACTCGCCTGAAAATAAATATACACTTGATTAAGAAAAAAAAAAAAAAAAAAAGACAATAACAAAACCATTCTGGTGTAAGAAAACGTAACAATCACATCAAAAATGCTCACCACACATTTGGCAGAAACTGCTCAGCAGTGGAGGCGCAAAATCACAGTTATGTTTCTCATCAATCCTGAGGATCCCATTGAATGTCTTTGTCACAGTGAAAGAGGTTCCACGCAGTCCCTGCATTTACTTATTTTACTTTACTTTTAAACGTACCTACACAACAGTACACAGTACGTCACCATTGCTTCAGAAGTCTCGCATCCGAGACGGTAACAGCAGCTAGTTTTTATACAAATGAGAAGGTTTCTAATTCGGAAATTATCCCGTTCTGTGCATAGCATAAAGTTGACCTGCAAAAGAGATGTTAAACATTAACAATACAGACACGATTAGAGGGAAGCAAAAAATACAGCGGCCCTCTTTGTTTATTCGGTCAGTGCCGTCCACTCATGCATTGAGGCTTTTAATAAAACGTAATGGAGGCACTTGCTGGGCTTGTGGTTTGATTAGTATTTAGGCCGTCATAATAAACCACCGACCCACAACAGATTCACAAGTCAACTGTCATGCACGGAGTGCGTCTGACGTTCAGCTTCGTGTTAAGTGCACCACAGATGAATCTATTGCCATAATGGAATGCAAATTGAATCAAAACAACACTGTTCAAGGCTGCAGTCCAAGTTCGTTCTGCCTTGCAGCCAAGGCTAGAGCAGAGCCCGAGGCCGGTATCCACACAGTACATCCTTCCAACACGTCAAACCCTTCAGTGGTAGTGTCTGAAGAACAGTGAGCAACATCAAATCGGTTAAACTTTCCCCCCCAACTGAGGATCCCACCATTTTATCGGCGCATTTTGAAGCTGCGGAGGAGAAACAGTGCGATTAGCTACATAAACCTGTGAAATGAGAGCAAAAACATTTGAAGACATTTACCCTGGACAGGCCTAAGAGTTCTTATCTGAAGGTCCACAGCGTTCGTTACTCAGAGGGCTGGTTTGGATTCTCCTCTGAGTCATACTAGTGGGGTAGTGAGGGAAGATCAAGGACCTGCTCCCTAAAAAGAGGAACATATGGGGTAGTATTCAGTTATGATTCCAGGACATCTCACTAAACAACTAATATATATATGCAATGTGCCGTTCATTAAAAAAAAAACGTAGTGTCGACACTTTTTCATTAATAATGAAAAATGAGGGTATGATAATGAAAAACTGACATGATACATGTCACAATACAACAAAACTAAATATTTGAATTAATTATATGCAAACTATTGTATATATTTATACAATATTTTTACATATTTACTAAATTAATATAATATTATACTTTTTGTGAACAATTATTTTTTATTGAAATTACATTAATGTACGTGTGTGCATCACATTCCAACCCAATTACCAAAAAAAAAAAAAACTCTTTACAGCTATAAATAAATAATATAGAGAGAGAGAGAGAAAATGTTTTTTAATAATGGGATTGATACACAGTTTGAGAGATTTGCCTATATATGCCAGTAAAGTATTATATTTTGAAATCAAATGGAAATAAAATTCTTCATGCTAACATTCAAGTATTTAAAAGCTATTTATTTTACCCAATGACCAATTGCTGACAAACATGTTGTAAATACTCACCAGTGACAGGTGAGGCCATGACAGCATGGCTGGAGCCTGCAGCAGCGGGGTGATAGAGCGAGGCCAGGTTGTTAGGCGTGTAGTTGCGGAGCAGGTTGATGACATTCCAATCAGCGTGCATGCTGCTGGGAGACGGTGTGGGAGTCACCTTAACCGAAGCCAAGGGCGAGTTCACCTGCAACAAGGTTTTCGCACTTCTGCCGGAGGGCATGATCCGGTTGAAATCCTCTCCGAGCCGTCCAGATGCAGTATGTAGAGGCTCAAAGGACTTGTGTCTCTTGCTAGAGGGTTCGCCGATATCCGTTTGCGGCAAGTTTCGGAAACGGTCAGAGAGGCAAAGTCTAGCTGGATCTGTGGGCCAAACCATTCCATTTTTGCCAAAGCTTGCCCTCTGATTCATCTCATGATCCAGGCCATGCCCCTGCTTGGACAACTCTCGATCGATTACCAATGGCACATTTAGTTTTCTGCTAGATTCTTGCTCTGAGATTCTAGAAAGCGAGCTGGTTGCATCAGATTCCCTTCCCCGTTGGCCCTCCTGATGCTGATCTCTCCAGCGCTCCTTCGCAGGAGCAATCTTAGACATCGGAGGCTGTTTCGGAAGCTTCTCCCCAAGTTTTTCCGGTTGCCGCAGTGGGGATTTGGTCCGACGGGGATACTTCCTGTTGATGTGGGGCAAAGGAGTGACATCTTTGCCCTCAAGAGCCGGTGGGCAACCAGTGTACCGTTTCTGTTTCTGAGGTCCCCTATATCCATTCTTCTTGACATCCAACTTCTCCTTGTGGATGAGCTTTTTATGCATCACGAGAACCTCAGGGTAAAGGGTTTCATAGGAGCAAGAGGTACATGTGTTAGTTGGTAACAGGTTTCTGGGTACTGAGGTAGCAGATACAGGAAGTGGCACTTTGAGAGACAAATTCAAAGGTGCTTCGGTAGCCTCCTTCTCCTCCATCTTCGGGTTTACCGGTAACGGGTATTTTTTGTTGACCTCACCCACAGGGGTGTAAGGAGCTGCGACGGGAGCACCAACATACTCTTGCTCGACTTGAATGGAAGGATTTCTGCTGTTAATAATGGCTTGGCTCATGCCTGGTTCATGTTTAACACTGGCAGGCAGAGGTTTAGGAGCAAGCCACTGTTTGGCTGGTTTTAAGGCTTTTTTGACATCTACATTCTTGGGAGGTTCAATGGCCTTGATGATATTTCTAGCAGACGGTGTTGCAGGAATGTTCGGGATTTCCGTGAAAGGTTTGTCCTTGTGACGTCTGTCTAGATGGTACCTCAAAGACGTTTTCTGTGCTGCGGCATAGTCACAGTATTCACATTTATATGGTTTTTCACCTGTGAAATGACAAGAGAGACATCAATGTTTACATAAGACAAAAAAATAGCCACACTACATTCATCCTTGAATACAAGCCATTAGGGACAGAAAGCAAGGCAAAATTAGACCCAATACAACAAAGAACTAACCAGTATGTGTCCTGAGATGAATATTGAGGTAATAGTTCGAACGGAAAGTCTTGCCACAGTAACTGCATTTTCTTGGAGCAAGAATTTTCAGCTTCATTTTTCCCGATCCTTCCTCAATTTTTTCTGTAGGAAAAGTGACATGTTTAGGTTTAGCCTTAAATGACACATGGAATTCCAGAACAGAAATTTAAAACTGCAAGTTGCACTACAGAATGTCCTTCTGAATGTCGGAATGTCAATTATGCATGAGTTTTCTTTGACCAGCAGAGGGAGCCCTAAGGTCTGCACCCAAGTTCTGCAATTGAACCCTTGAAACAGAAGTAGCTTTTTCTGTAGTAAAGAGTGTGCATTTCTGGGTAATTATGGTGTACATAATTCGAAAAGATTACGTCAATCTTGAGCACTCTGTGGATGAACTTCTGACAGATGATGGTAAGTTGTTTTACAGAGTAATTAAGAACTAATAAAATATTGAAAACAATACCAAGCACTTGGGTAATAATACCTGGATTAAAGGCATCAACTGGCACTCCCTCTTCGGAGCCATCCTCCGAGTACTCCTCGGCTCGGTCGAGAGATGAACTACTACAAGAGCCTACGCTTTGGGCCCTCCCGTCTACAGGTGTGGTGGGACTCTCTGCTCCCCCTCTTTCCTTCTTGTGGATTCTAGAATGGAGGACCAACTGATGGTACGTGCGGAAGATCTTGCCGCACTCTTCGCAATTTGTTGGCTTGTCTTTACGAATCAGACCTTTTTGCTCAGGTGATGGGGAAGGAGTCTCGCTAGGCTTGAGTTCACTTCGTAGGCCTCGCCTGGGTTTATCTCCACCACCAGAAGCCCAAATGGCCCCTAGTTCCTCTTTTTCAGAACCAGAGTCCTCGTTGTCAGAGTTGGAGTCGGCATTGAGCTCCTTGGCCAAGTTCGGACCTGCTGCGATCTTGCCCCTGGTGGCCAACTGCCAAGCCTGGTAGGTGTTGAAAGGATCAAGTTGGGATATCCAGCGACCAGATGAATGACTCCGTTCAGCTTCTTCTCTCGCACCCGAAGGATGCAACTGTAGGGTCTGCAAAAAAGCTTTCTGAGATACAGGAACCTCCTCAGCAGGTTGGCTATCGGAGGAGACGTTCTCATCCACTTCCAGTTCACGATTGTGGACCTTGCTGTGCTCAGCCAGAACTTCCTTGTTTAGGAAGAAGAAGCCACATACCATGCACATTTTGTACGACGTGACCACAGGTGATGGGGGTTGGTCTTGGATGACGTCATTAACAGTGGCTGGGATCTCCAGGTCCTGGTTTTTGTTTTTAGCCTTTCCACCATGGGTTCTCATGTGGTTCTTTAGGAACCACGGCTCTTTGAAACGACGTCCACAGAGGCCGCAGCAGTACGTGAAAGAGTCCTTGTGTTTCCGCATGTGCGTTTCCAGCTCGGTCACATCTGCAACGGCCTGGCCGCACACAACGCAACAGAGCTCTTCATTCTTTTCCACAGCTGGGCAGGTCTTAGAACGAGCCCTTTCGCTGGGAGTTAGGAATTCTGCTTCTACACGCAACACTGCGGGAGCGTGGAATGTTGTGGGATGCTGGGAAAGAAGGTGTGGTCCCAGGTCTTCCTGATGCAGGAAAGTCTCCTCACAAAACATGCAGTCTAGAGGTAGACTACTTTCTGCCAGCGTGTCTAGTTTTTCCACCACGCTGGCGTGGGGCGTCATGCTAGATCCAGTACCAGGCATGCTTGCACTGCTGTGGCTGAGAATGTCATGACCTAGTCCATCAGGACTTTCCACATACGGGATCAATGGGTGGGTAGGCATGTCAGCAGGAATTTACTTGGGTATTTCTTTCTTTTTTAGTTTCAGTTGAAAGCTTATATGAAACAATATGTTGAATGTTATGAGACATGTGAAAAGTGTCATTCATTTGAAATACTTATGAAGTACATTCATTAGCTTACACAATACAAAATAACTCTCAACACTTCCATAGAACTTGCCAAATTATCCAAAGAGACTTTTTAAATTTCAGCACAGCGCGCATGCTAAGTGTTTCAGTAAACCCATATGACCCATCCTGTACAAGAGAAGCAGTCGAGGCTTGCCAGTCACTGCCAGGTAATGGGGCATAAACTTGATCAGTTGATTTCTTGTGATTCACACAGAGGAATTGTCCTGACAGGCAAAACCTGAAATGAAAGAAAAAGACAAAGTCAGGTGTGGCCAGTTCTGCGAAATGTAATCAACTCAGGACTACACTTACAAATACAGATGATTAAATTAATGGGGAAGAGAAAACAAGTGCTCATCTCTTTTGAACTGTTACTTAAGTTGAAACATTGTCACATGGATCGTTAAAAAAAGATTAGCAACCACACAGGGCTCTAAGTTTGATGTTTTGCTTAAGTTTCTAAAGTATACTGGAGACAAAAGAAAAGTTGTTAACTGCACTGCAGCAGTTGCAGCAAATGTAGCTTATCAAAAGTGGATTAAATACAGAGCAAGCAATAATCTAAACTCGTTTCTAAAATAGAGGCAAGCATTCAACATTTTGTTGTTAGCAGATATATATAATTATTTAAGGTGACAGACTGTGTAAAACACAATAGTAACCTTGTGGTTAAAGATCTGGGGCTAACATTCAAAGGTTGTGACCCCAAAGTATCTGAATTGGGAATAAACCAGCAGCTAAAGGGTTGTTGAGAGTACTGAGTTATTCTATAATAATTGTGCCCTTGAGAAAAGTCGTCTTTGCTAAGTTATTCCACTGGGAATGTCGCTGCACCATGACCAAGACATGTTTTAATAAGATTTAAGGTTAAAAGAGATATAAGTTTATAAGGGATGCTGTAACTTGTATGTTTTATATGCTGCAAAAAAAAAATCTCCATTTCTTTATTCTTCACAGTTTTTAATCAACTTTTTTATTTCACTTTTTATTTCACTATATATATATATATATATATATATATATATATATATATATATATATATATATATATATATATATATATATATATATATATATATATATATATATATATATATATATATATATATATATATATATATATATATATATATATACACACACACACACACACAGTGCCCAAGTGCCTACTGAAAGTATAATTTCAGTGAATATGTATGTTACAAAAAAAGAAAAGCATTGTCTGAGATTTAATAAATTACACATAGATCTGACATCAACTGTTCTGTATGTACATTTACACAAGTTGGGAAAACCCAATTTCAGATTTTTAGAAAATTTTTCAGGGACAAAACTGACGAAATGCCGTTCTTTAGATGCATTACTGTGAGGCAACAGGAAGCCAGAGTCGTATGCCTATCTACAGCGGTGTCCTTCACAATATCTGTGAAACCTCACTCATGAGGTCTAAGGTGGGGTCACAGCATTGTTCTGCAACCTTTTAGCCTTTCTTCCATGCTGAAACAAGCCAATAAATATGAGGAACCACATTTATCTTTGTCTTAGGATATTATATAACACCCGAGATGAACACACGCCACTCTTATTCAAGCCTAAATGCGAAGTTGCAGGCATCTTGCCAATCAGTTCTAAACTGCACACACACAAGTGCTTATTCTACACTACAAAGTAATGCCTTAAATACATAAGATAAAAAGAATCAATCATGAAATGTAAACAATCTCCCGCTATTCCCTACATACACACAACTAGTTAAACTCACTTTTAGGGAAACGCAACACAAAAATAGGCTTTGCTAATGTAAGGCACTAAAAAAAAAAGAGAAAGAGGCTGAAGATGAAAAGAGAAACGGAGGCTGAAAAGGAAATCTACAGAATAATCACTGTTAAAAAAGCAAGTGAAACAGAAACAATCTGTGAATTATTTTACATTATGCAGACATACTCTAATGACAGGCCTTGCCATGTTGATTTCAACAATTTGCTTCTCAAAGTCCTTCAGATAGAAATAACAAAGTAATCCTGAGCAAAGCCATTTACTTTCAAATGCAGAAACGTTCTATTATAATAGTACAAAAATTATAAATTTAATGGCCCCAGCTATGCTCGAGTCATTATAATAGCCTAAAACATGGTTATTTGACATGCTGAAGAAACAGCTAGAGACCAGCTGGTGTTTGTCTTACTCTTTTGTTTGGGCTTTGCCATGCAACCTGTTCATAAGAATAGCATGTTTGTTGGCCCCCAAACCTCCAAATTTCTCAAAAGAAGTTCTTAAAAAGAGACAGTGTCAGTTACACTTGTAGTAATTGTCTTACAGAACAATAAATGGAGCGGACGGCTCATGCAAATAAGTGAAAAACAGGTTATTATAACTTCAGAAAAACACACTCGCCACTCAGTAATATCAGAAAATGCTCAAAATTTAATAAAACATATGCATGAAGTCTATATTATATATGATGTGTCTATATTACACATACATATATATATATATATATATGTCTATATATATATGTGTCTATATATATATATATATATATATATATATATATATATATATATATATATATATATATAAACAGACACATAGATATATATGCATGTATATATATATATATATATATATATATATATATATATATATATATACACACGTGTGTGTGTGTGTGTGAAACAGGGTATTCAAACAATACTACTTCTGGGCACAACTGTGGTCGAGCACAAGTGGAGAGATGGTTGTTAATTAAAACGACGGTTCTTGACGTTATAATGCATCGTTTAAAAGCATCGGTTTTTCAAAAACATACCAGAAACTATGCAAACGACGCGCCTTATAAACAAAATCATGGTTCATATAGATAATAACGCCTCGTGTGTGGAAGCGTGTCTTTAATGTGGCTGTAATTTCCTGACACGTGATCATTGTAACTTGATCAGCAGCTTTAGTAGTTATTTTACTACATGCCTCGCCAATATACCTGCATGTCCTCTTTAGCTTTTTTTTTTTTTTTTTGCTTTGTTTTTGGAGCGTGATACAAAACTCCTCCCTAAATACAGTTAAGCTGTTTTTACTACAGAACAACGAGATCACTATATAGTCAAATAGAAGTTATTTAACTTATCTTAAAACCATCAATATAGTTGGATGAAAGAAACAATAAAAACAAACCGGAATAGATATTCAACCAAAAAGAATAAAATAAATCATAATTATGACGAACCAGACCAGACTTACACAAAAGTGCCTTCTTTGTAGTTTTAGAATAACTTGTTTGGCAATAGCTGTATCAAAAGCTATTATTGTGTGAAATAAAAGGGCTGATATATTAACAAAAACTTTGTTTTGGGGGATGGTTGAAACTTTAGTCAAGCTGTTTTCTATTCTTTCCCCTTTCAAGTTAAGGAAGAACATCAAAAGATCTTAATGCAGTTCCTGCATAACAAAAAAACACACCAACTTTATCATCCTCTTCTATTTCGTTTCATATAACTGAGTATCGGTGTTCAACTAAAGCTTGTGTCTCAGTTTGTTAACTTTGGTGAGGTTAGATCAACCTGTGCTCGTGCTGATAATAGAAATTCGGCTAACGACACGCTAGCGATGAGTGATATTGAAAATAAGGAACTCACCCTCCATAACGTTACCTACCATTATGTTCAGACTTCGTCAGGTATTCGTATTGTGTGCCAACAATCGCTATAGTAACTATTAATATCTAAGGGGTGTTAGTTTGGTAGCTTCTTTCTTTCTGGAAATCTGATTAGCTGAGTTAGCCAATTGTTAGCCGGACGAAATGCCTTGCTTTCAATGTTTGCAAATCACTCACTATGCAGCTGTTGCGTTCAGAGAGAGAGAGAGGGCGCGCTCCCGTGGATGACTGTCCGATTCGTTAACGCACAGTTGAGTCGAATCTTTGCAGTGAATCATTTGAACTGGTTCGCGAAACCGGAGAATCAAAAATACGCTTTTTTAAAAATTTTTTATTAAACAGTAAGTCACATACAGAGACAAAACAAAGCAAAGAAAAGGGAGAGGGAATAAAAGTACATGCAACCAGCCAGGGTAAACAACAACAAAGTAATAAATGCATGTCTTAAGAATAAATAAATACAGTTTATATTAAATACAGATAGTTTCCATATACGTCTCTAAGTCAACTCTGAATAAAGAAAAAAAACTGAATCAAACTGTAGCGTGATTATCAAATGAATCATTTTAGTGAATCAAATGCATTGTTTGATTCCATGAACAAGCGACTCGTTAGTGAATCAAAACACTTATGACTCAATCCCAACGGTTACTTAACTCTTCTCAAGTATTACTTTTGTTACTTTGTTCGACTCGTAATGAACAAAAACTTTAATAAAAACACCAATATCAAAATAGCAAACGTGTTTAAAATAAAATGACCTGGAAGTAGGCTATGTTTATGACAGTTGTATCGAATTTGGTTTTATTAAAACACACAAAAGTTACTCTGGTGGGGTTGTGAAATGTGACTGCATAGGTATGAATTGTTTAAATGAGCTGAATTGTGTTCTGGTAAACATTAAACTAAAAATATATATATATATTAAACAAAAAAAGTCCAGAGCTGCCTGGGACATCAGAGGACCACGTGGTGACGTAATAACGTCCTCACGTAAAAGAATCACTCGATGAACTGCTCAAAAGAATCGTTCACGTCACCCACAGCGTTCTCTGATCACATGACTCTCTCAACTATCCTTCATCTAGATTGTTACAGTGGTTTTACGGGTTGCTCATTTTGATCTGGAGTATGAGAGTTATGCACAGGATGGCTTCCGTTAGTAGTAATGAGGAGGAAGTTAACACACAGTAATTTTCAGCCCGCATTGTAAAAAATGTCCCTTCATAAACCACGACCTGCAGCTGGTACCCGTATGTATCTAGGAGTAGCTAGTTACATGTAACGGATTACAAATTAAAAGTAACTGTAATTAGTTACAGTTTCTAAGAAAAAAATGTGTAATTAAATTACAGTTATGAAAATGTTAAGGATTACATATTTTTTTCACACATACTCCCACATTTAACTGATTTCTTTCATAAATTGCAGTGACTGCTCTAAAATATGAAACACCAATGTTTCAGAAGTTTATAACATGCTTATCCGATAACTCTTATATTTCCTATATGTGTTTATGTATATGCAGTCCAGTGTTTCCTGTCATAGCTATGCAAAGATTTGATTTCAATAAACAGTATCATAGCTATTAAACTATTAAATCTGTATTTAACCTCAGCATGATTTTAAAGTAAGTCTGATTTTGTGGTGGCTGTGCTTCATAGGGGACATCGGATGCCCATTTTCCACAAATTGGTATGATTCTTTAGGGTCTTCTCGAAATGGTCTCAGCTAGTGGTCGTGAAAAACAACACCCTTTTTTACCTTGTCAAAAACAGGACTCGTTTCGCTGCATATCTCTTTACATGCTAATGAGCTCTGCTCACCCCACCCCTCTCTTCTGTGGAAGAGCAAAGGCGATTCGCAAATAATCATAAACAAATTAAAGTGTGAGACTTATTTCTTATGGAGGTGCAGCTGGATCATGAACAATGAGTACTGATCCATCCTTGAGTTTTAACTTTTTAACAAAACCTGCCTTGAATTGTCCCTTATTCAGAAAGCAGTCTGGAGCAAAATGATTTGTGCAGCCAGACATAAATTAATTTAGTGAAAGTGAAGTGACTCGTGGCCAAGTATGGTGACCCATACTTGGAATTTGTGCTCATCCAAGTGCACACACACAGCAGTGAGCACACACACGGTGAACACACACCCGGAGAAGTGGGCAGCCATATTGCTGCGGCGCCCGGGGAGCAGTTGGGGGTTTGGTGTCTTACTCAAGGCCAAGGGTCGCACCTCAGTCGTGGTACTGAAGGTGGAAGAGAGCGCTGGTTATTCACTCCAAAATCAAAATGGCTTGATAATTGAGACTGTTTAGGTTTTTGGGTGAGAAAAAAAAAAAAGAGTGACTTCTTATCATTGTAGGGTGGTTGTGTCTACATACTGCTAAGACACATTTATATGCAAATTAAGATATTTTGCATCCAATGTCTCCTTTAAAATGTAACTATTATAATCTTAATTCAAGTGATAAAGGACTTTGAAAGTCAGACAGTTATCAGTATTGAGTACTGTAAGGTTAACCCTGCCTGGTTTACATGTTTGAAAATGATTAACAGTTGAAAACATTAGAAATTTAGAAAAGTAATTAAATGTAATCAGTTACATTACTTTAATAAAGTAATTGAAAAGTCACACTACTTATTACATTTTAAGTAGAGTAATTTGTAATCTGTAACCTATTACATTTCCAAAGTAACCTTCCCAACACCGATAATAACGTAGCCTAAATATGTTTACAAAACGTTACAAAAACAATCATCTTTATTTTATATTCAAACCACGAACTACCATAATAATTCAAAGTTTACATAAGTTAATAAGTGTTTTCAACTTAAACCAATGGGTAATTCATTTTAGAAAATAAACTCTCTTAAAACACACTTTGACGCGGATTTATGTTGTAGCCTAAATGTTCAAAAGTCATTAATTACTTAAAATGTCTTAAAAATGACTTAAAATGTCATTTCCACCATAATACACCTTGATGTGGTGGAAATGACATTTTAAGTAATTTCAGTAAAAATAATGAACTCTGTTTTGCTAAGGAAGTATTGTATTCATTCTAAAACTCACTGTTAAATAGGCCTATGCATAAAATGGCATAATTTGACTGGAAATTACGCACAACAAAATACATTGCTTTATCCTGCAGCCTTTTGTACCAAATGAGGGCAAACAAGCATGTAACCTTATTCCAGTTCATAAAAGCCCCATCTCATTTAAAGTCCTAGTTTCTGCATTTAGTTACTGTGCAGAATAGAAGTGGACAAAGTTGCTTTCTCTCCTCCCTTAACCATTCCATTTATTATTCTTTCACAAACACAGATAAGCATTGATTCACTGTTCTGCAACTGCATGAAACTGCAGAAAATGTGGTTGTTATTTGAGAGACCAGATACCTAGCACGTCCTCTACACTGCTTCCCTCAACTCTCTCTCTTACACACACACACACACACACTTTATGTAGGGTGGGGGGAGGGGAAGAGAAAGCACATGAAAATAAAGACTAGATCAGGATTCGTTACTGTTACTTTAATAGTTAAAAGTCAGAATTAAAGGCATGCTAAACTGAAGATCTCATTATTTAAGCAAATGTGGAAGAAAAGCACCATTATGCATCTGTATTCAAATAAGCAAGTAAAACTTGTGTGTTGCATGAACTTTGACATATAAAGGTTTTGTAGAACAATCAATCATACAAGGAAATGATATTTATAGTTGTGTTCTATACAGAATATGAACTGTTATGACTCTTAATGCTTAATGCTAATACAGCATGCATTTGTTGTGACACAGAAACCATGTTGATTGTTACTGGAACAGGAGAGTAGTCTGGATGTAATGTTTCATCAGAAGCGAGAAGTACTTAAAACACCCTCAGGCGAAAAGCACACAACTGTTAAGTTGTGCAATCATTCAGTTGGGGAAACTTTGTTATTGAAATTACTAAAATACAAAGACCTACACAAGTCAGCTTCACACATTTGTGTTGCCATAAAAAAGTCATGAAAAGTGCTTTCAACTTAAGTCAATGCAACAACTTCTATACAGATTCTGTACATTTAATATGGATGGCTGGATGTCCTTCTGCACCAGTTCAACTCTTCTTGTCTTTAAGTTCGATATTATGCATGTGAATGAAGCATCAGCGTCCCCATCCCCCACATTTCCACACCCAGCCCTCATGGAAAGGAAGATGCAGCTCTTGGGAATCTCCCCAAGGCCCTTTGCTTTCGCATTGTTCTTGTGTGAGGACTTAAATGCCATGTTATTTTATTATTTTGCCCAGAGAACTAAAAGAGAGCCTCATTGGTTTGATGTTTCAATCTATAAAGGAAACATGTTGATACGCAATGTAATACAGGAAGAAATGCTGTAATAGTAGTTACATAGACTTATTCTTTTTACATGAAGAATATCATCATTATAATAGATAAAACAATAGATAGATAGACCGATAGACCAATAGATAGATAGATAGATAGATAGATAGATAGATAGATAGATAGATAGATAGATAGATAGATAGATAGATAGATAGATAGATAGATAGATAGATAGATAGATAGATAGATATTTTGTTTCCATTACTTTAACTCATCCAAATAATTGACGAAATTACAACTTAAGTTTATATATATATATATATATATACATACAGTTATGCTCATATATATAATATTATATCATATATAATATTAGTAGTAGTAGTAGCAGTAGTAGTGTATGAAATTATTATTGTATTCTATTTGAAAATTATTTTTATATTTAACAATTTTCAACTACACAAGATAAAAAAAATGATTTGAAATGACTTAAATAAATGTATATATAAATTATATATAAAAAATATATGACATTATGTATAGGCCAAATTGCACACACACACACACACACACAAACACAAACACACACACACACACACACATATATACAGTATATACACGCACACACACACTAATGAGCCATTGATTATACAAACCTTTGTAGTGACTTAAAGGATTTCTTTGGCAGGAACTATTACTTTTCAGTTTCCAAAGTCAAATCTCCCATTCTTTTGTAGCTACAGTAAATGCATTGAAGAGTGTCCAGGCAGTGCTGTGTTGTGTGCTTCCCATTCATCTGTGCTCTGAATGCTGGCTTACAGACGGATGCTCTATCGCCATCATTTCTCTGAGAGAGAGGCTCTCAGTTGCGGCTCACAGCTGTCAGCAGGCCACACAGTCAACAAATCCACATCAGTCTCTGTTCAATAACTGCCCAAAGACCTCAAGAAGTGCTTTTGATGACATGTTTAGTACACACTAAATGATGTCATTCCAAGTCTTGAACCCAGTCGTTAAGTCTAGTTGCTGGTTTCTATAATGGAAAGTATAGCTCAGCATGAAGGAGGAAAGTTTATAAAGCAGGCCTTTTAAAAAGATTGTTCAGTAGCTCAGCTTCAGATAATGTCTGACCTGGTGATCTAAAGCATGATAATCCTGACAATAATCTGACAAGCAACAAGTGCACAGCAGCTCATATATATATATATATATATATATATATATATATATATATATATATATATATATATGTATATATATATCTCATTATGTTTGAAAGTCAACATTAATGCATTACTGTTATGTATATATTTTCACTACTGTTCAAAAGTTTGGGGTTGGTTATTAAAATGAATATTTTTGATATATATATATACATATATATATATATATATATATATATATATATATATACATATATATATGCATACTGTATGTATATGTATATGTATATGTATATGTATATATATATATATATATATATATATATATATATATATATATTGAATGTCAAGCAACCATTTTTACATTATTTATATTTGTATTTATTATATTTAGTTTTAGTTATTTTACTAGCTAACTAGCTGAAATTTCAAAAGACAAAATTCACACACAAATTATTTTATCAGTATAATTTTAGTGTCATTGACATACTGTTATAGTTTTGGTTAATATTTATTTCATTTTTATGTTTTTTTTTTAAATATTTTCACTTAAATGTTAGTTTAAAAAAATTAAATATTGAATTATTGTGTCTATATTGTTTTTATTTATTTTATAATAAATAATAAAACTTTATATAAATGTTTATATAATATAAAATAATAAATTACACTATAATAAATTATATATATATATTTATTTATTTATTTTTTTATGCATTTAGGAGACACTTTTATCCAAAGCACCTTACATTGCATTTAAGTTACAGTTTTTACATTTTATCAGCTCTTGTATTTATATATATGTAATTATATATATATAATTTATTTATTTTACTATGTAATAAAAGTGTGATAATGTACGGCCAGATGGTTATTATGAGAAAAGGTACTCTTATAAAAGCTAGTCAGCTTTGTCAGGGTTTATTTTGGTGATAATGACCGATTCATATAGAATGATTCACATTATCTCAGCGTTGTGTCATAGTGGTCACACAGACCATGAGGGCAGATATTAACAGAGATGTCATCTCTATTTCTACAACATACCTTCAATATTCCCTGTGAGCATGTTCACCAGACGTAAATATTGACATAAAGATAACATTTGAATCCACTGCATGCTTCCTTAATCGAATTAATCATATTTTATGACTTAAATGACTGTATTTATCTGTTTACATTTGTAAAGGGAAGATATTAATAGCACCTGGGTTATTCTTGCTGCATCCTGAGTGTGTGTCACACACACACCAGTGTTGAATGTTAATAAAAGGCAGCACATGTGACTCAGAGGCCTCCCGCTCACTTCCTATTGTTCTGACATCACAAAGGCTTTGGGGGCAGCAGGAATCAGGAACGACATTATTATGTCTGAGCTGCAGTGATCAGACCCTGTAAAGGACCTTTTGAGATCCAGACTGAGGGGAGACTGAAGTTGTGGTCTTAAAAAGTTTTCACACACAATATTATATTCATATTTTAGAATCATTGATATAGTTTTGGTTAAGATACATATTTTTTAATGTTGATTTTTAGTCAGTTCACCTTTATTTGTAGCACTTTATACAGAGTAGATTGTTCCCAAGCAGCTTTACAGGGATAACGACCCGTTAATGATCCTTCCAGCAGGTTCCTTCCTTTCAGTTAAAGCTGTAATTTTGTTGTGTGTTTTGTTTTTTTATGTAATATAGTAGACTACATAGTTTTAAAATGAATTTGAATTTATTCTAGTTAGTTTTAGAAAACAGTATTTTAGTATTTCAAGTTAAACTAAACAAATATTAGAAATTCTGCCAGCTTTTTTAGTTTTTTATTATTTCATATTTTTATTTAAAGTTTACATTTCATTTTTTTTCAAGTAACAAAAGTTTTGTTTTGATTAGTTTTTTAATTCTCATGCTATTTTAGTATTATTATAAAATATTATGCTGATATTTTCACTTTAATTTTAGTTCAAGTTTTAGCATTTTCGTCACGTATTTTTAATTTTTAATGTTTATATTTGTATTAATTTTAATTTATTAGTTTTATAGTTTATTTAGTTTTAATTATTTCAGTATATCAAGTTAAAATTAAACGTTGCTTTGGCAAGCTGAAATAGTTTATATACATATAATTTCACTTAAATTGTAAAGTTTCTTATATTTTAAAACTTTTATATGTTAATCTAATATTTATTTGTATTTCAGTCATTGCTTATTTCAAGTAAAAAACGTTTTTTTATGGTTTTAGTTTTAGTAAACTATTACAATCTGATTGTTGTCTCCTGAGTTATGCATGAGCAGATCTGCATCATGGGTTTGTGATGTCGTTCAGAATCAATGACAGCGAGCGCTCATCATCAGTGAGATCATCAGATAGTTCATTCAAACACACAGCACTTATCCTACACTATCTAGTTTACAAACAACTCCAGTCCAAGTAGATAAGTTTGTCATGTTTCCCTGATAGTCGCACTTGCTAATAAGCTAGTTTTGCAGTGGGAATGAATGGCAGTGTCCTGAGCGTTAGCTGGGAGGGGGTTGTGTTGTTCCCCTGAGGATAATATCAAGCCAAATGGCCGCTCAGCCAATAGTGATGGAGAAAAGTAGGGCGGAAGGCATCATCACAGCGTTTGGAGAAAGACAGAGCTACTCACTCATTAGGTGACACATAAACAACTTTAGATAATGCTACAAAAAATGTCCCCAATAAAAAGAGTGATGTAAGAAGAGTGATTCACTTAAAATGCACCAGAATTATACATTATATATAAAATAGTTAACTAAAACCATAAAAAGCTTTGTCTTTATAAAATAAACATTAACTGAAATATATGTAAAATTCACATTCACCAAAATGAAATAATAAAGAAAATATATCTAAAAATATATAATATAAATATATATTCTCACTCAGCAACACGTCTCATTTTTATTTTGAATAATAATAATATTAATAAATCAATTGACAATATATTTAAATAAATACATTTTGAAACATATTTTAGCCAATATATATTTATAGAAACATATTTTAGCAAATATATATTTATTAGGCATTTTCTGTATATTTTGTATATATTGTATATATATATAAAAAAAAAAAAAAATATATATATATATATATATATATATATATATATAAAGAAAAAGCAAGTTTTGCACCACGACTGCTAACATAACAGCACAGCTAAGCAAACAGAATATGTTCATTAAGAGTGTGTATTGTGTGTGTGTGTGTGTGTGTGTGTGTCTGTGTGTGTGTGTGTGTGTGTGTGTGGTTTATGAGGACACAAATTTGTATAATGACATGGGTATGACGGAGGTATTACAATATGAAGGTGGTTTATGAGGACACTGCCTATGTCCCCGTAATTCAAAAGGCTTAAAAAAACATACTAAATGGTGTTTTTTTGAAAATCTAAAAATGCACAAAGTCTCCTGTGAGGCTAAGTTTAGGTGTAGGGTTGGTGTAGGGCAATAGCACACACAGTTTGTTCAGTATAAAAACCATTACGCCTATGGAGAGTCCCCATAAACCACAAAAACCAACGTGTGTGTGTGTATGTGTATTGAGTAGACGGCACACATGTGTGATGCTCTGAGTGGATTGTGAAGTTTACTGAAGCCTGGTTTTGTCTCGATGTGTCAGGAGCAGCTGACTTCATTGTTCTGCCTCCACTGCTCGCTGTCAGGAATTAGCCCCAAACAAATGTGTTTCTCCCATTAATGCAAAGATTGTCATATATATTGAAGACTATTATTGTCTGCTGGGTTTGCTATGATTCATACTAAACATGAGGGATGTGAAAAAAGAAAGAAAAAAACAACGTTTAGAGGATATGAATGATGTCTAAAAGACTTTTCACCTGTAAAACGGTGAATACATTGAAGAAGGGATGAGAATGCCATAAAGACACGAGCGTAGATTTTAAACATTTTGTTTAAATGATAGATAAATAGTAAAAAGAAAATTAAATGAATAAACAATATATTATTTGATAGTATATTATATGATAAAATAAATAAAATAAAACCCAGCTCTAATTCTATTATTTTATAGCTATATTATTTTTAATGCAGAGTTATCTTTATTGTTTTTGCGGTGGTGATATTATTAGATTTTAATTGTTTAAACTATTGTTTAAATGACAAATAAATTGTAAAAAAAAAAAATATATATATAATAATAATAATATAAACTCTAACTGTAATTATTTTATTTTTATAGCAATATTATTTTTAATGCTAATTTGCTATTTTATTAATTTTTTTTGCAGTGGTTGTATCATGACTAATATTAATTGTTTAAACTATTGTTTAAATTATAAATAAATTATATTTAATATAAATTACTTTCTGCTGTTTTTGTTATTTATTTATGTCATGTGTTTGTATTGATTTATAAATAATATATTTATTTTCCATTTATTCATTCTTAAATAAACATATTTAAAGCAATTAATATTTAATATTATACAATATATACATTTAATATTTAAACATGTTTAAAGAAATATTTGTATATAATAATAAACAAAAAAATATATATTTATAACAATTTATTTAAAATATTTAAATTATTTGTAGGTCAGTTTTTGGTTGGGTGTGGGTATTTGGCTTGCTGAGAAAAAAAAAAAAAGACTGGCAAACTGTTAAATTATATTTAATAATCTCTAGAAAATCAATTTACGTAAAGCAATCATTCTAACTTTCAGTTTTATAACACCAAGGTTAACTATTTGTGTTTTCTTCATAAGTGGTGTTGAAGGTGGTGTGGTTTTTACCAATACACAGGAGCGAATGGGAGAATGTGCTGAACTCCAGGCAGGTTAGGGCTCTTTTGTCCTGCAAATGCACCAGTGAGGGTGAAAATCTTCCAGCTTTTGAAATGAAAACAGGAGTCTTGTCGTGATGTGAGACACAGACAGCTTTCAGCTTCACGCCTCATCCTGTGGCAAACTGTGACTTTTCAACAAGTTTGTTTCCTAGTGAGGGTGGATTCTACTGAAATCAACTCCCCTACATACACCAGATGATAGAAGTTGGGAAAACACCTTTGAAAATCACTTCCTGTCTGCTCAAAAGGGAGAATACAATTTCCTCAATGATGGACTCTGAGAAATGAAAAATATGTAAAGTGAAATGATCTGCCTGTACAAGGAAGAATTGAAACAGGATGTGCTGCTCACAGATCACTGCTTCTCACCCAGCCGTACATCTCAGACAGGAGCAAAATACAATGCAAATAATAATGGCCAAATAGTGTAAAAATAACACGTTTTAATTCAATAAAATAACATAAAAACATGAAAAGGTTGAAGAGGGTAGCTGTAAAGTTTTATTTAGCTTTGTTTCAGTTCCTTTTTAAGGAAAGCAAACAGAGCAATATGACGTGTGTAATGTGGATGAAACTTACACACTATAAATATATATTTGAAAGTTTTAAAAATAAACAATATCCACCATAATATGAGTAAAAATGAACATATTTCTGGTTTGGTGTCGATGAAAGAGTAATAGAGCCGTACACATGGAGCTGTGAGAGTATTTCAGAAAAAGGTTGGAAAACATGGTCTAATGTCAAATCTGGGACCAGGAGCCAAACCAGTTGAGAACCACTTTGTGGTGGAGCAAGGAACTTTTATAAATCAAAGCAAATTAAATTAAAACGTGATGAAAAGGAAAATTTCAGTTTCTTAAACATTTATATGGTAGAACATGGAATTTCACTGACAAGTTTTTTTTTTGTACATAAAATAAAATATAAAATAAAAAAAGTTATGAATAAGAGGAATATTTCTTTACTTAATATGTATTTCTATTGTACAGTTAATAAAGAGTTTAATCAATTTAATGGATCCTTGTCAACTAAAATGACCACAAATGTAGCTTACCATGAATGTGTGTTTCCTGCTAGCTAAATTTAACAAAAATCCATCTCTAAACCTCTCTTTTCTTTATTCAAAGTTTATATGGAAACTATCCAAAGCTCTGTTAATCCTATAAAGCAGCCAAAACTGCATCTCTATATTCATGTGTCCGCTTACGGAGTAAATTTATTAATTTGATTTATTCTGGCAACACATCCCTTATTAAAATGAACAATGGTTAAAAAATGTCCTATAATAAAAGCATGGTTTATTTTCAAAGGGATTTGTATCTGTGTACATTCTTTCTTTCTTGTTTCTTTGTTTTGTTTTCATATCTGTACTGCCGTAATGGTTTGTACTGTTTAATAAAAAAAGAAAGATAGAAATCAGGAAAAAGATCTCCGAAGTCCCGTTCTGAATAAAAAGACGTGCAAACCAGCTCCAAAGTTCTGATCTAGATCAAATGATTCCCAATCCTTGCTCCGAACTTAATCAAAAGATTCACGATACGTGCTCCGAAGTCCTGATGGGAATCTAATGATTCGCAAACCTATTCCAATCCCGATATAAAACCGATGATTTTAGCAATCCTATAAGATCATTTTATGTCACACTGTGCGACATGGATCTAATAAACTTGGGTACGACATGCATGTAGACTGTAAGATGATGACACCTATGGACTCGCACGTTTTCAGCATGCTTTAGTGGTAAACAAAAAGAGCATGATGAATCACACTTTGGCAGTTGTAGATTTTATGTGTGCTGAAAAAATTGGAAGCAGGAATAAGAGCTTGAGTTAAATGTTTTAGCGCCATGTCCCGCTGATTTCATGTCGCATTTTTATTGGCTGGTCAGTAAATGTGGGTCGTTGCAGCAAACACACTGTGCAATGATCATGCTGAATATCTGACTCTCAGCCTCAGACTATTTGGCACACTTAGCTGGAAACACTTTAGGATTTTCGAAGTCGTCATCTGATTGGTTGAATTATACAGGATTTCTGGGAGACGTGTGTGTTGCGTTCTTTACGGTGTGTGTGTGTTCACTGCTGTGTGTGTGCACGTTGGATGGGTTAAATGCAGAGCACGAATTCCGAGTATGGGTCACCATACTTGGCTGAATGTCACTTCACTTTAACAAAGATGCCTTGATGCCAAACCCCCTCACGAAAGAAAAAAGCCGTCGTGTTTAAACTGTGACGATGAGCGCTTATCAGGATCAACTAAACGCCGGATTCTCAAAAGTATGTGAAAAATTTTAAGTTTGCGGCATAGAATCTTTAAAATACGTCAGAGAGTTTTACACACCGGTTATAGAGTGGGGGAACTATGACATCACTTTGTATGCTGATCGCTGTTAGCATGAAACTGGTTCCCTCGACAAAAAGCTAATAGGATTTTTCCATAGGCTTTTGGATTATAGCAAAAAATGAACTCTGTGTTCAGTCATAGTTCATGAAACTTACACGTTTTGTCCATCAAGATAATCTTCACAAAAAAATATAGCTTTGACGAATTTTAAAGCCTAAATAAAAGCGCCAGAACTAAAAAGCTAAACTTAGGCTATAAACAAACTACTGCACCACGGTCGCGCACCTTCAACGTTACCAGCACCATACTTATTCAAACTTATTTTTACCGTGTTCAGTAAAACCTATTTACTCCGTATATGAATTTTAATCCACGCTACATGAACCTTTTCATATAAACTGGAATAAATACAAAACTAGAGCCAAAATAAAACTGAAATGAGACAGTAGTAATAAATAGTATAGTGAATAAATGAAATAATCTTAATTTAAGGACATTTAGAACCACGTATTTCTGTACATTTCAAGATAAGGTGCATTAAAAGTCAATACATCCTTGATTAATATGAATATTTTAATTAAAAACGTATCCCCGCGTATTTAATCTTTTAAATAACAGCAGCGTGAGCAAGTTTTTGGATATGGTAAGATTAAACTTATTTTAGTGAACGAAGTACCATATTTCAGCTCTCATTTTGTTAGGGTGGGTACACAAAATGTTATTTTATCCTTGCTTCTAGGAAATCCTCAAGCTATATGCTTTCTAACAGTTTCATGTGGCCGTAAACATTTAATTTTAAAGTGGCTTTAAGCACTGTGCATCATTAAAGTTTCACTTTCACCACGTAAAGCCGGTAAATGTGGCGTTTACATGTAATAATAGTAATATGAGTTTACCTTATGATAAGATCCAAGAGTCTCCGCATCAGTAATAAGCGATAAAACGAGCATCTTCCCTCCGAAGACATGTGTCGCATTTCGGGCAAAAAACAAAACAAACACAAAAACAAAAAAACATTGTCGAACAACAATATAAAATGCAAGAAACTATTCGTTGGTTATTCTAAAATTAATTGTATTACAAATTATACTACAACTGGAAAATACTGTAAATTGATAAACTGTTCGGTGTGATGACGTTGCATGTCTCCGACAGCGCCTGTAGTCCCATTTAGCAACTTGTTAGCAACCGTCTTTTTTAAGAAACATAACAGCTTAAAAAAAATCACGAGTGTGTTGTAACTGGTGTTTTATGTCGTAGAATAAAAAGTGAAAGTATCTTGAGCTTGTGTGAACCACAGACCTTATTTAAGGGATTTAACCAAAATCCCATTCAAAAAACCCATTGACTCTGGGACGATGGAACCGGAAATGCTAAAATGCTAACTCGCTTCCAGGTTTTCTCCTACAAAGTAACATCATAGTTCCACCACTCTATAGTGGCGACATTTCTACGCCCCGAAACGTGACGCTGAACGAAATTAACTGTGATTGGTTGTTTGACATGTCGGTCAAACGGCCTCTTGGGTGAGCTTTGGCCAATGAAAGCTGCCATCTATTCTCGCTACGCGAGACTAATCTGACACTGTCAGAAAATGATTGTGGGCTCAGATCTTTTCTCAAAGGATCTTTGGTCACAAGAGTGTGACAACGGCCTTGTTTGAGCCTGACTCACAGGACCACCGATTAGGAGCCATGATCACAGAAATCACCACGATTGTTTCACAATGCCAATCTTTCATCTGGGACAGTTTAGTGTATTTCGATCTTAAATCAAATGATTCACGCCCTGCACTTCGAAGTTCTAAAAGTAATATGGGAACTCGCTCCAAACTTTCGAACTAAATCAAATGTTTCGCGATCCACGCTCTGAAGCCCCAATTTGAATAGTGATTCACGAACCATCATTTCAGATCGGGACTTCGGAGCATTATTCACAAATCTTTCAACTCGCAAAATGACTCGTGAACCCGCTCAATCTGAAGTTCTGATCTGAATCAAAAGATTTACGACACGCGCTCCGAAGTCCTGATCTCAGTCAAATAATTCACAATATGTGAACAGTGGTTGATTCAGAGTTTCGAAAAGCTTTGTTTCACCCATCACTATACGTGCTTTTTAAAATCATTACAAGACATGTCGAAATTCGAAAATGAATGGCTCTTTTGATCAGTTTTTTGCTAGTGAATCACTTGAACTGAATGATCAAAGTCACGAGTTTGAATAAGTTGGATCGGTTCTAGCGTAAATGACTCACTCAATTGAATCGGTTTGTCTGTTCCTCCACATTTCACATTTTCAGCCATGTTTGTACTTTCAGTAGGCTACTACTGGCTTAGCTCGCTAGTTTAATGACATTAACTAAAAAAGTGAAAAGAGTATGATGTTTACAAATATGATATCCATATTTCCATTTCAAAGATAACTGAATGAATAAACCAGCTAAAACCAGCCTAAGCTGCTTGGCTGGTCTTAGCTGGTTTAAGATGGAAGTAGCTGGTTTTAGCTGGTCTCCCAGCCTGACCAGCTAAGGAAGTGGCCAAAACCCTCCATTAATATGATGAAAACACTCCATTAATATGACGATCTGCACCTCAAAAATGCATGTTAGATGGAAACATTGTGCATTATGATTGAGTTTGTAGATTCATTCACTAAGTTTGACCACTGCAATTCAGTTGGTGACAGTTTGATAGGAAATAAGTTGAAAGCATCCATACAATTGAAGTGAATGTTAAATTTATCAGTTTATATTGTAATAAAAATTTGATTTTTTTCTGGTGGTATTAGTCTATATAGAGTGATAGTCAATGTAAAAAGAGCAAATGGAAGAAGCAGATGAACACAAGACAGCTATAGGGTGAAGGTTTGATTTTGACATTGTGGGGAAACAACCTTTTTTGTGGATATTTCAGCTAACAGTTTGCTTTTTACGTTCAGTTTAACAACAAAGTTAAAGAGGGTAAACTTTATCATTCCACTGAACTGTGCACATCCTGTATGTTTTAAACACTTCGGCTACCTATGTTCTTACTCCACACATGAATTAAATGTATGTCTTTGAAAGCATGCATTTTCTAGCATATTTGTAACTTCTCAGGCAATATCAATATCAATAGTAGTATTTCAGATGCAGCAGAAAATTACAACAACAGTGGTTACATATACATTTATTTAATTGTTTGATCAAAATTATTACTAGGGACAATTTAGTAGTTGCTGGCTATTGATAGGGACACGTCCTTAGCATCCTTACTAAATTCTACGCTCACTCTCATGTTCTTCCAAACACGTATGACTATCTTTCATATGAGTTTTAAAAGTTATGAGGTAGAGTAAAGGATGGCACACTGTTCATTTCATGTTGAACTGTGTCTTTAAGGGTCAGCAGGCCTCACGTGAGGTTAGCGTGAGGGTCTCAGAGATATCACATCTCTCAGAGAAGCCTTCATCATGAGAGATATGAGAGCGGCCATGAGTCTGCAGGACAATAGCAGCTCTGTTCAGCCTCCCTCTGTCAGCAGCTCTCTTTAATATACAAATACTTGAAGGTAGCACACCTAACAAATCCTCCTCGAGCACTTCCCTAAATGCTGGAACTCTATAGCCAACGTAGCTTCGTTTTCTTTCCAAGAATGCATATATCTGTGAGAGAATGTGTCTAGATGCTTCTTGAGCAGCGAATCAGCATATTAGAATGAGTTCTGAAGGATCATGTGACACTGAAGACTGGAGTAACAATGCTGAAAAATAAGCTTTGCATCACAGGAATAAATTACATTTTAAAGCATATTACAGTGGAAAACTGTTCATTTAAATTGTAATAATATTTCACAATATTACTGTTTTTATTGTATTTTAATGAAATAAATGCAGCTTTTGTGAGCAGAAAAAAAAAATCAATAAAAAAAAATCTTACCAACCCCAAATTTGGGGGTTTATAAATATTTATGAAAGAAGAATAAGGAAGGAAGAATAATGAAGAATTAAGACTCTGGGAAGGTCTCGGCTTCCTGAGGCTCTAGGAATCTGATCCAGACTCTGATCTCTCTGTCTGTCGGCTGTGACACACATTAGTAAAAATTTGTTAAATCATCTAAACCAACAACATGTATGTTAGACCCTATTCCATCCAAACTACTAAAAGAGCTGCTTCAAGAAGTCATAAATCCTCTATTGGCTATTATTAATTCATCACTGATATGTCCCCAAAACCTTCAAATTGGCTGTTATTAAGCCTCTCATTAAAAAAAAACACAACTTGACCTCAAAGATTTAGTTAATTACAGACTAATTTCAAATCTCCCTTTTCTGTCAAAGATACTAGAAAAGGTAGTATCCTCGCAATTATATTCCTTGTTAGAGAAAAATAGTATTTGTGAGGAATTCCAGTCAGGATTTAGACCGTATCATAGTACTGAGACTGCTCTCAGTATAAATGACCTGCTTCTATCATCTGATCGTGGTTGTATCTCTTTATTAGTTCTACTGGATCTTAGCGCTGCGTTCGACACTATCGACCACAACATTCTTTTAAATAGACTAGAACACTTTGTAGGCATTAATGGAAGTGCATTTAGCATGGTTCAAATCGTACTTATCTGAACGCCATCAGTTAGTAGCAGTGAATGAAGAGGTATCATATCGGTCACAAGTGCAGTACGGAGTACCTCAAGGCTCAGTACTAGGGCCGTTACTTTTCACGCTTGACATGTTACCCTTGGGAGATATTATCAGAAGACATGGTGTTAGCTTTCACTGTTATGCTGATGATACTCAGCTCTATATTTCTTCGTGGCCCAGTGAAACACACCAAATTGAGAAACTAACGGAATGCATAGTCGATATAAAAAACTGGATGATGAGTAACTTCTTACTGCTAAATTCTGAAAAAAACAGAGGTGTTAATTATCAGACCTAAAAACCCCACATGTAATAACCTAGAACACTGTCTAACACTTGACGGCTGCTCTGTCAATTCTTCGTCATCAGTTAGGAATCTAGGTGTGCTGTTTGATAGCAATCTTTCATATGAAAGCCATTTTTCTAGCATCTGTAAAATTCTGTTTTTCCATCTCAAAAACATATCTAAATTGTGACCTATGCTCTCAAGGTCAAATGCAGAAATACTAATTAATGTGTTTATGACCTCAAAGTTAGACTATTGTAATGCTTTATTGGGTGGTTGTTCTGCACGCTTGATCAACAAATTACAGTTGGTCCAAAATGCAGCAGCTAGAGTCCTTACTAGAACCAGGAAGTACGACCATATTAGCCCGGTTCTGTCAACACTGCATTGGCTCCCCATCAAACATCGTATAGATTTTAATATCTTGTTAATTACTTATAAAGCCCTGAATGGCTTAGCTCCTCAGTACTTGAGCGAGCTCTTATCACATTATAGTCCTCCACGTCTGCTGCATTCTCAAAACTCTGGCCATTTGATAATACCTAGAATATCAAAATCGACGGCGGGCGGCAGAATCCCTTTCCTATTTAGCACCCAAACTCTGGAACAATCTACCTAATACTGTTCGGGAGGCAGACACACTCTGTCAGTTTAAATCTAGATTAAAGACACATTTCTTTAACCTGGCTTACACATAATACACTAATACATTTATATTATTCAAATACGTTAAAGGATTTTTAGGCTGCATTAATTAGACCAATCGGAACCGGGAACACACCCCATAACACATGATGTACTCGTTACATCATAAGAAGAATGGCATCTACGCTGATATTTGTCTGTTTCTATTCTGTTTCTCAGTCCGTGTCCGGATCAGATGGTGGATCGGCGCCGGGAGATGATGTATGTGGCCCTGATCGTCGGCGGAGGCCGGACACCTGGATGAGCACCAGGGACATATCCCAGTCACCGCAGCCACCCGATCCAGTTTAGAATGCAGCACCCAGTCCGTATCCAGATCAGATGGTGGATCAGCACCCAGAGCTCTACAGCCCTGAACATCAGCGGAGACCAGGACACCGAGATGAGCGCCAGACACAGATCCCCAGTGAGGATCCCTCCACTTAGACAGCCATTGGGAAAGACCACTGGAACCAGTTGAGCTCTTACAATCTGACTTTGCTGCAGTTGGAATTGAACTGCTGGTTTGTTTGAACTGCCCCCCCAACTGAGCCTGGTTATTGTCATGGTGTAAAGAACAGAAACTGCTCTTTGTTAATAACTGGATGGCCAAGGCCATATACGGATTTCCTAAAAGAATTTGCAGATTTCCTCTCAGATCTATTAATTAATGTTGATAAAGTGCTAATTGTCGGAGATTTTAACATTCACGTTGATAATACAAATGATGCGTTAGGACTTGCGTTTACTGACCTAATAAACTCTTTTGGAGTCAAGCAAAACATCACCGGGCCCACTCATCGTTTTAATCATACGCTAGATTTAATTATATCGCATGGAAGTGATCTTACCGATATAGA
Organism: Barbus barbus; assembly: GCF_936440315.1. Lineage (NCBI taxonomy): Eukaryota > Metazoa > Chordata > Actinopteri > Cypriniformes > Cyprinidae > Barbus > Barbus barbus. The sequence goes on from NC_136719.1 coordinate 23,647,024, forward strand.
TATCGTGCCTCAAAGTGATGATGTTACTGATCATTTCTTTGTATCATGCATGCTGCATATTACTGATATTAGTTATATGGCTCCGCGTTATCGTCCGGGCAGAACTATTGTTCCAGCCACCAAAGACAGATTCACAAATAACCTGCCTGAATTATCTCAACTGCTCTGTGTACCCATAAATACACATGAACTAGACGAAATGACTAGCAACATGGGCACTATCTTCTCTAATACGTTAGAAGCTGTTGCCCCCCTCAAATTGAAAAAGGTTAGAGAAAAACGTACTGTGCCATGGTACAACAGTTATACCCATTCTCTCAAGAAAGAAACTCATAATCTTGAGCGCAAATGGAAAAAAAATAACTTATAAGTTTTTAGAATTGCGTGGAAAAACAGTATGTCCAGCTATAAACAGGCTCTAAAAGCTACCAGGGCAGAGCATATCCACAAACTCATAGATAATAACCAAAACAATCCAAGGTTCTTATTTAGCACAGTGGCTAGATGAACAAATAAACACACGCCACCCGATCTAAATATTCCCTCACAGTTTAATAGTAATGACTTTATGAATTTGTTTACTGATAAAATAGATAACATCAGAAATACAATAACAAATGTAGATTCTACTGCGTCTAGTATTTCAGCTTCATTCATCGCACCCAAAGAAAAACTGCAGTGCTTTACAACTATAGGACAGGAAGAGCTAAATAAACTTATCAGTGCATCTAAACTAACAACATGTTTATTACATCCTGCACCCACTAAACTACTGAAAGAAGAACCACTTCTCAATATTATTAACTCATCGTTATCTTTAGGCCACGTCCCAAAACCATTCAAGCTGGTGGTTATTAAGCCTCTTATTAAGAAACCACAACTAGATTCTAATGAACTGGCAAATTACAGACCCATTTCAAATCTTCTGTTTTTGTCAAAAATTTTAGAAAAAGTTGTGTCTGCTCAATTGTGCTCCTTCTTGCAAAAAAATTATCTCTATGAAGAATTTCAGTCAGGTTTCAGGCCTCACCATAGTACAGAAACTGCACTTGTTAAAATGACAAATTACTTGCTTCTTGCTTCAGACCAAGGCTGCATCTCGTTGCTAGTATTACTTGATCTTAGTGCTACGTTCGACACTATAGACCATGACACACTCATAGATCGATTACAAAACTATACTGGTATTCAAGGGCAGGCTTTAAGATGGTTTAGATCCTACCTGTCCGATCGCTACCACTTTGTTCATTTAAATGGGGAATCATCTCAATTATCACCAGTAAAGTGTGGAGTACCACAAGGATCTGTCCTAGGTCCTCTACTATTTTCAATATACATGTTGCCTCTTGGTAATATTATTAGAAAATACGGGATTAGTATTCATTGTTATGCTGATGATACTCAACTATATATCTCAACAAGACCAGATGAAACTTCTAAACTAATTTAATAGATTGTGTAAAAAATGTAAAAGATTGGATGACCAATAATTTCCTCCTATTAAATTCAGATAAGACAGAGATATTACTTATTGGACCAAAAAACAGTACACAGAATCTCTTGGATTACAATTTTCAACTAGACGGATGTACTGTTACGTCCTCTAAAGTCAAAAATCTGGGTGTTATATTAGACAGCAACTTGTCCTTTGTCATATTTCCCATGTTACAAAAACAGCATTCTTCCATCTTAGAAACATTGCCAAGCTTCGAAACATGCTACCTGTTTCTGATGCTGAAAAGCTAGTTCATGCATTCATGACCTCTAGACTGGACTATTGTAATGCACTGCTAGGTGGTTGTCCTGCATCTTCAGTAAACAAGCTACAGATAGTCCAAAATGCAGCGGGGTTGTTACCAGGTCAAGAAAATATGATCATATTACCGCAATTTTACAGTCTCTGCACTGGCTACCTATTAAGTTCCGTATCATTTACAAAATATTATTACTTGCCTATAAGGCCCTAAATGGTTTAGCTCCTGCGTACCTAACTTGTCTACCCAACCTGCTCCCTAAGGTCGCAAAACTCTGGATTTTTGGTAGTATCTAGGATAGCAAAGTCCACTAAAGGAGGTAAAGCTTTTTCACATTTGGCTCCCAAACTCTGGAATAGCCTTCCTGATAACGTTTGGGGTTCAGACACACTCTATCTGTTTAAATCTAGATTAAAGACACATCTCTTTAGCCAAGCATTCACATAATGCATCTTATAATCGTGTACTGAAGTTATATCTGATCAAATGTACATTATTATTATTCTTTAGCTTGGGTTGAACAAATCATTTTTGCTTAGATGGAACAGCAGCTACGCTAATTATGTCTCTATTTGTTTCTCTGTTTCTGCAACAGGATTAACATCCCGTGGTAACTAGGAATTACAGAAGCTTCAGTCTGGATCCAACCCTTAAATGATCTGAAATGACCGAACACCTGAGAAAAGATAATGCTAACCCCTCAGAGGACCTCAGAGGATGCCAACGCTCAGACAACATACAGAATTACCAAATTTTGCCATAAGTTAAATATAGTATTAAGGTTCTGCAATATATAAATATATTGTGGAAACTTAATTTCCTGTAGAGCTGCTTTGCAATGGTTTGTATCGTAAAAAGCGCTATACAAATAAACTTGAACTTGAACTTGACTAGTGCTGACAAGGGTCTTCCAGCAAACCCCTCTCCAGCCCCAAACCCATGACCTCTCTCACACACACACAGCTGGGACGGTGTGCCTGCGCGGGAACACACCAGTATGCAGAGCACACTGCACTCACAATAAGTTTCTATGAATGCCATGCATCTTTTGTCACATGTTAATTGTTTTCCAAATTTTTGCTGCCCTGTAGGCGGTCCTGACACACGCCTTCTTTGGAAATATCAGACTTAGAAATTAGCTGTAAACTAAATCATAATTACATAATAATAAAACATATATAAATAAAAAAATTAAAATAAATATATATATATATATAGCCCTGTGGAAAAATGCAAACACTTTTTTCCCAGAAAAATGAAAAATTATATTTTTTAAATCTATGTCTTCATGTTGTAAATACAGAACGAGTAATTTTACAGAGGAGAAAAATGATTCTTTTATTTTTATAAATTGGTTAAAAGACACAAATGCAACAAAGGAGATACAGAAAGTCTAAGATTCATGGATATAGTCTGAATTCTGAATTAGGCCCATCTACTCTTTACAAATGTATAGACAATTAGGAAGAAAATCATAAAACACATGCGACTGCAGCAGGGTTGAATGTACATTGTATATAGCATAATTGTATACCACATATTTATTCCATACTGTTCTAATAACAACTGATATGTTTGGAAAATAAAAAATAAAATAAAACATTTAAATAGCTTAATATCTTTTTAGTCTCCCCTGGTCAGAACTGGACGGCCAAACAAAATAAAAAGACAATAATTGCATTGTGGTTTAGTTAGTAAGTTATGATTAATAAACAATCTTGGAAATTAAAACAAAAAGTTTTTGGGGTTTTTTTTGCGTTTGAATTTAACCAAATAAATTGGAATAATATATGGTGCTGCTGAATTTGATTGCACTTTAAGTGGAATTCAAATTGGCTTTGTAGGTTTCAGTGATTGAAATAAGCAGACGACAGGTCATTGTATTCACAATCAGATAGTGTATGCTTACATAAATAAATTATTTTCACATGCAAACGCGCATGATGTTTGCTTTGTCCCAGTGAAAAGGCATCTTAATGCAACGGCTTTAATGTGCAATGCATGTAAATTGCGATGCAATACGAGTAGTGTTAGTATAATTAACACATTTTACATTTTAACATGCACATAAAAAGGGAGTTTATCTTAAATGCAGGATTACATTTTCACTTTCACTTTTCCATCTCATACCAAACCACGCAACTCTGACACATTTCTCTGCGAAAAACAACACAAGTTCCTCCCTCCGGTCATAAACACATGTAGCACTTGCTTAACAGGGAAATCGTTACACTTACTTCTGCTCTCACTAAATGCATGGGGATTCAAATTATTATTTGATAGTTACTTCAAATTTGGGCCTTGCAAGTTAGCATAATACCTCCCAACTTTGGTAAATATGTTTGTATGCGCATGACTGCCAATGGTTTTGGCACAGGTGAGTGATCAAAACAAAGGCAGGGTTTTATTTGGCCTTCTCGGGTGCCACAGGGTCCGTTTGCACTCCGGCATCAGAATGGCGTTTTTGGCCCTGTGAGACACACCAAACGCATAACGCAACATTAGTGATCCTAACTTAGCAAGAAAGTGTGTGTTTTTGACTGCTCGTCCGTAAGGGTGCCTGAAGCAAAACCCGTCTGACAACTGGGTCGGATCTTGCTCCAACACGTCTTTAAAGCGCAGCTTTGGTGAATTTGTGTTTTTTTATTATCTGTGATCATTTAGTTGTCATCACACTTTTGTCCGAGATAATTGACAGGGATCCTGCTTGAAATAACCATATTGTGGGTTATATTTATATTACATGACAAAAAGTATTTTTAATTTATGAAGACGTTATATATTGCGACAAAGATTAGAATTACATATTTAGATGATGAGATTTTGTGCAATATTATTAGATTTCATGCAATAAAAAAATTACATCCAATTTAATTAAATAATTTAAAATCTTACATTTCATTAAACCATTTATTAAAATGCAACACAAACAAGCTGCTGTGGAATTGATCGAAGATAGCTTGGTAATTGAGGCCATCTAGTGGTCATACACTAATAATATTGATTTTTGCATTTTAATTCCTCACCTCAAAGATCACAGTTTTAAGATTAATAGCCAGCAATACCGAAATAATCAGGATGGTTAGATGTCGGACAGAATTACAAAACGTTTCTCGACAGCATTTAACTGGCAAACTACTGAAGAGTTAAACTACACCGATTGCGAATGCTCACACAGTTGTGTGGGTGGAAACCTAGCCCTGGAGAATCTCAGGGTTTCTACTTAACCAGGGTTTTGAAGAACAGCTGGAGGGAGTTTCTCTTCTCCAGCTTGCGGGGCATGTTGGGCGAGGCGTTCTCTGTGCTGTCGGCTGACTTGTTGTCCGGGGCCGCTTGCGTTGCAGGAGCGGCGGGTTTCGGCTCCTCTTTGGCCTTCACGGGTGGAGCGGCTTCTGCCACGGGAGGAGCAGCTGGAGTCTCCTTCTTGGGCGCTGGTGCCTTGTGTTGAGAGAAACGAACGGTGGTTAATGAGATTATTTTTTTTTATTCTTGTGCACATTATATTTGAGATTTTGTACACTTATTCAAAAGTTTGGAGTGAGTAAGGTAAAGCTTTTATTCAGTAAGAGCGCATTAAACTATTCAAAAGTGAAAGTATTGGCATTTATAATATTATGTTCTTTTAAACTTTCAATTTGTCAAATAATCCTAAAAACGTTGTAGAACTGTTTTCAACATTGCAAATAATTAAAGATGTTATTTTAGCACCACATAAGGATATTAGAATGATTTAAGTTGTTTTAAAATGTAATCATATTTCATAATTTTACAACAATGTTGATCAAGTAAAGCATAAGAGACTCCTTTTAAAACCAGTATAATATTTTGTCCCCAAACTTTTGAATGGTAGTGTATACACACACATACACACACTTAATATATTAATATATTAAGGAAGTCACAAAAAGTACAAGTAGTAATCAAATAAAGTAAAAAGTGAACAAATAAATTAACCCGCATCTCAAATGAACTGAAGAAAGAAAGAAAGAAAGAAAAAGGAAGGATGTAAGGAATGAAGGAAGGGAGTTTGAATGTTGAAAGTTTTGAAATTTTGAAAGAAAGACAAAAGAAAAGAGAATAAAGAAAGGGAGTTTAAAGGAAAATATGAAATATAAGAATATAAGAAGTATACACTGTAAAAAAATTGTTTCAAAATTTTTTTTCAATAATTTGTTACCCCGCTGACTTAAATGTTTTAGTTTAGTTAACTTGAAATTTTAAGTTACTCGATGTTAATTTAAGGGACAACTGGAAAATTTGAGTTGCCTAAACTAACAATTTTAAGGGAGCGGGGGTAACAAATTATTTGAAGTTGAAACAACTACTTTTTTTACGAAATATTTTTATAGAAATGAATTATTCAGAAAACAAAGGCCATATTACACTGCTGAAATATTAAGTTGATTAATAACTGTGCTACTGTGCTTTGACTCTTGTATTGTCAGAGAACAGTGAAACGAGTCAGTGTGGTTAATGCAGGGGGGCCTGATCTAGCTGCGTTTACCGCTGCAGCAGTCATGAGGGAGATGCTGGCGGCAGCGCTGGACGCCGCGGCCTGGATCCTGCTGCTCACCTGGCCGAGCACAACCTCGAATTCACACACAGCTGTTACTGCATGCACAAACACATCTGATACACTCACACACCTGCACTCCACGCATCCCGCCTTTACCTTGGGTTTGAACATGTTTCCAAAAGTAGATTTCTTCTCTAGTTTCTTCTCCTCTGCTTTTGGCACTGGAGGTTCTTCAGGTTTAGCGGCGGCCTCGAGAGTGCTGCTCTTAGACGCGTCGACCTGATGTGTCAGAGCAAGATCAGAGAAGACTGTTTAATACACAGCAAATGAAAGAAGAGTGAGAGGATTCAAGAAGACGGTCAACTGGTTGTGTGAAAGCTTACGACTGAATCATTAGCAGAGAGACTAAAACAGATCAACTTAACATCTGACTACTGGTTTTCTTTCCTTCAGATTGAATTGATGTGTCCAAAACTCTTTTTCTTTTGGCACATTCCAACATTAGGGTACAAAATGAAAAGAAAAGAAAACAAATTGAATATAATAGTTTCAACCTTCATATACTAAAATATATTTCTAAATGTATTTCAGGGGAAAGAAAATAGATTCCCAGTCTTACAGTAGCCTACATTTAGGCTAAATACAAATATGGATGGCCTCCTGGTGATCAAAAATAGATTTATAATGATTTAATGAATGTTTAATATTTTGCAATATTGCATTTTTTGGAGCACTTTAAATTATGTTCCTCACTGATTTTTATTTGATGTGGTATATGTTCGCACATGCACGTTATAGACAACAAATCAAGTTTTTCTTCAAGTGTGACGTGAATGCAATTTTTTGGACTGAAATATAGATAAAATAGGCTTTCTATAAATATATTTATACATTTAAAATATAAAATAAATGAACAAAAATGGCCAAAAATATATGGGTAGAAAATATATTTACATAAATGTATTTTGAAGCATATTTTAGCAAATATATATATTGTCCTTTTTTTGTGTATATTTTAAATGTATAAATATATTTTCAAAAATATACAAAAAAATGGCCCAAAAATATATTGGTGGGAAATATATTTACATAAATGTATTTTGAAACATATTTTAGCAAATATATTTTTTGTCATTTTTTTGTGTATTTTTTTATATTTAAAATGTACATTTTCAAAAACATACAAAAATGGCCCAAAAATATATTGGTGGAAAATATATTTACATAAATATATTGTGAAACATATTATAGCAAATATACATTTTTGTATATTTTGAGATATATTTATATTTGAAAAGCCTAAATCTTTTTAAAATATATTTTGGGGCCAAATGTTGGTTTATAGTTATACTGATAAAATTATATGTCCCATAAACTTATTTTGGTAACAAGCTTGGATGGCCGATTTTGATGAATACAACCAAAACTAGAATATTCATTTTCTTACAAAGGTTTCAGTCAAAGTTTGGACACGTTTATATAATCGTAAAAGTTGATAGATGTAAAAAAAGAAAGAAAGCGCAACATTAGATCAAATCTTCACATGTTAGTAATGCAACACTGTTTTATACCCTGTTCATAGAAAGTGCCAAGTACAAAAGTGTAAGATGTAGATGAATGATGTTCTTTAGGAAGACAGTCCCACCACCGTGCAAAGAGACAATTGATCAGCTAAATGTATTTACCTGCACCTCAACCGGCTTTTTCTCTTCCACCACAACAGGCTGCAGGCAAGCACATATTGGAATTAATTTTGCAATAATCTACAAATCCTATGGCACTTTACACTGGCCGTTTATCCTAGCAGGAACAAACACTGAGTCACTGGTTACAAAAAGCCTTACAAGAGCCTCCGGTCGCTGGAGAAATCTGATGTCAGTTATGAAGTGGTGGAATGGAGAGTCACATGGTTTAATTGGCGGCTGTTGTGACATGAGGTAATGGCTGCTGTCAACATAATGGACCTTCACTGATTCCTTCATTATTTCCAATGAGTTTTCCGCTAATTGAATGGCATAATGTATTATGCCTGTGTGGGAAAACATTGCAAACACATTTTCTACCTTTGGAAATGATGTATTATAACCAGAGCCTCTGATTCCATCTCTCTCACACAAAAGGAAAAACAGCAGTAGCTCTTTGTATTAATTTGCATGTCTTGAGTAATGGGTCAATTCTGTTAATATCAGAAGGGCTGTGCTTGTTATCATTTACCCCTCCTGACGTCTTAGCTCTGGCTCCACTGCTTGTTGCCGCCTGAACTTTTGACACCACCTTGCCTAGCAACACCTCAAATTCACATTACTCTGTTATAATGTGCTACATATAGATTTGACATGTATAATACGAGTCCAAGGCTCTCCCCAGAACCAGACAGAAAGGCTTTATTAATATGGTTTATTGTTACTGCTGTCAGGTTTGGGCTTACCTTTGAACGGAAGAGTTTGCTTAATGCACTGTCTTTAGTTTTGCTCTTGGCAGATCCCTCTGCTTTTGTTGCAGCTGCTGCAGCTGCTTTTGTTGCAGGCGTTTCCTCTTTCTTCACCGCTGGCTCTGCTTTGCTTTCCATCTTAGGTGGTGCTGGGGGAGGAGGAGGTGCCTTGGGTACTTCCTGTACCTTAGAAAAGAGTGCAGGTTGGTTTATTTCAAGCGTAAAACAGCAGGTATGTATGCATTTTTATTTATTCTGCTATAATGCTTCATTGTCAACAAAGCACTTCTCAAACACAATTCTTTTTTACAGCAGCTTTCCTGAGGCGTTATTGTATCACTTATGGTGTTTGCGAAAATATGATTATAAAAATGATGCAAAAAGGTGGAAATATTATAAAAGCAATAAAATATGTGATGTAAATGAAAGGGCTCACATTTGTTGATGCTGCTGGTGGGGTCTCTTTCTGTGACTGAAGAATAAACATGAGGACAATAAATATTATTTAATCAATATATCTTACTATAATATATTGAGTTTTTTTTTTATCTAAGCTTGAATTATTTATTTATTTAGACATAAATCTATAAATGCATAAAATTATAAATTCATAAATGTATAAATAAATAAAGCATGCTTAGATAAATAAGTAAAACAATCAATGAATAAATAAATTTTTTTATTTCTAAATTATATCTATTTATAAATGGTATGGTAAATGATGGTAAATGGTAAATATCCTTAGAAAAACAAACAAATAAATAAATGTATTTACTTATATTTATAAATAATGCATGCTTAGATAAACAATTTAATAAAATAATAAATAAATATATTGTTTATTTTATTATATGCATTTATTCATACATTTGAAAAAATATCATAAAATATCATACATTTGTATAAAAAACATGCTTAAATACATTGATAAGTTAATAAAAATGTTATTTTATATTTATTCATAAATGTATAAATATAACTTACATACAAACATACATCAATTATTTATTTTATATTTATTTATACATTTATTAATGAAGCATTCTTGACTTAATTAATTAATTAATTTACGGAGTAATCTAAAAAACTGACTAGAATTAAAAATATTCAGCCCTATAATAAATATTAAAAACAATCCTGTGCAGAAATAAAAAAAAACATAACTACTTATATTATAATATATAATATTAAATAATATAATATTATAATAATATTAATAATATTATAACAACAATTTTAATCCTTAAAAATTCTAATATAATATCTCATGAATATGAATGAGTAATGCTGTGTCATTACCTGTTCTTTTGAAGCATCTGGAGTGGCTTTGGCTTCTTTGCTTGTTTTGGTCGGAGTGACCTTCGGACGCAGAAAAGAGAACGGAGACACGTAAACATTAGAGTGACTGTGAAACACCATCAGAGTGGCATGTTTCAGCATATACTGCTCCTTCAGGTACTCCATGTCTCCAAACCGAGCCTACTCATCGAAGACTGAGATATCAAAAATATAATGGGCGTCTGTCAAACCCAGACACAGTTTGGCCGGATGGGCACACAAAGAGTTCACTGGCAGAGGGTCGATCTGAACATGCTTCTGCTATTGAGTCAGCCATTGTCCTCTGGAGATGGCGTAGGCCTTCCCGTGCTTTATCACAACTCTGAACGCACAGGCCTCCCTTGTGAGCTCACATTATGCAGCAAACAAAAGCCTGCCACAGTCTGGCAATTCCAAAGGATTGATTTAGCAGAGAGTTTAACAGATTAAAGACGCGGTGTAACAAACACCACAATGATGGAGTAAAAATGCATCATTGTAGTCTGGCACAACAAGTCTAGATTGTTCAGCTATAGACAAATTCACACTTGTTATGCATATAAATCATATTCTGTGAACACTGCATGCGTACGTTTCTCAATAATATTGAAATTGATCATTGTAGCTTAGTTTAAAACACCAGTGAGTTCATGCATTTCAGTGCAATTCACTGTCATCTGAAAGAGAATTAGAACTGCATTCAAAAGCATTAAAAGAAACAAAACAATTAAAATGTACTTACAAATGTTTTGAAAAAGTTCATAACTGTCTTTTCTGCTGCTTTGACTTCCTCTGGCGGGTTGTTTTCTTCTGCGGCTTCCACAGGACTGGGTTCGAGAGCTTCAGCCTTCGGCTCCGGCTCTGGCTCAGGCTCTGCGCTGCTCTTTATGTCCACTGGATCCTATAGACAAATCCAGAGAATTAGCCCTTGGGAATGTGTTACAACCCTTACAGCTGATGTGCAATAGATGCATTGAAATAGGGGCACAATTCCATCCATGCCTCTGCCTACTCGAGCCAGCGGCAACAATCATCCTTTTATTAGCGCCTGTTTCCCCCCCCTCACTCATTGATATTCAGCAATGTGCTGGACTTAACGTCTGCGTGTGCTTTATCTGAGGGTAAAATCTGTCATATTTAGTTTATACAGTATGTGTTTTGCTTGTTATATTTTAGTGGAAATCAGTTATGTTGAACGTATGACAGATGTAACTCCACAACAGCTGGTTGGTGATGACTGGTGTACAGTTACAGGAGCTCTTCACTAGTTGTTAGATATTATTTGCATCTCATGCAAATGTAAAATACACAAGAAAAAGACAAAACAAACACATTCGAGGCTGTTAAACTACCAGTGAAATGTGTGGAATAACTAATATATATAGAGAGAGAGATAAGATTTATTTATTAAATATTATTATTATATTTTATTACCTATTTTTATTATCAATCAATGTAAATATTATTTCATATTATATTAAATACTATTATTATATTTTAAAGGGGTCATATGATGCGATTTCAAGTTTTCCTTTCTCTTTGGAGTGTTACAAGCTCTTTGTGCATAGATAAGATCCCTGAAGTTGCAAAGACTAAAGTCTCAAAACCGAAGAGTTATTCTTAAATTAAGACTCGACCACGCCCCCCTAAAACGGCTCATTTAAACACGCCCCTACATGTCTACGTCACGGTGTGGGAAGATTTGCATAACACCGCCCACAAGTATATGCAAAGAAAGAGGGTGTGATTTTTATTCTCACTGTAGTATTGTCGCTGCCGCCATGTCGTGGAGACGCTGTGTTTCGTTGTGAAAGCGAAAGTACTCTGTTTGGTCTTCCAAAAGAGGACACAACTAGAAATCAGTGGTTAAGTTTAATTTACAACACTGTTCCAGAACAGTTCAACCCAAATATTGGAGTGTGTGCAGCGCATTTTACGGAGGACTATTTCCTGAACCTGGGAGAGTAGCCTGCAATGCTGTCTTGCACAAAGGCTGTTTCTATAAAGTAGGCCAATTCCAACTTAGCAAGGACAGTCTGGCACTTCTGACGTACAGCCTGTATGTTTGTTTGCTTATTTAAAGAATTTGCCACTGACGATGCAAACGTGAGTTTTGAGCTGTGTAGAGTAGTGCTTGTTGTTTGTCGCTTCTCTGATCACAAATGCAGACGTGGAAATGTTTACGCGGCGCGATGCAACGCGACACGTAAAAAGACAGTATAAGTCATTATAATCAGTAATTATGTCCCCACTGGATGCAACAAATGGCTCATTTATAATGGGTTTTATTGTTTTTGTGTCATCACGCTGGGACATGGCATCACAATATGGTAAAGGGTGTAACATTTCCGTCACGCGCTTGAGGTATTCGGCCAATCTCAACGCACTGGATAGCTGACCAATCAGAGCACGCCTAGCTTCTCAGAACGATGAGCTTTGTAAAAATCGGCACGTTTCAGAAAGGCTGGGCATAGAGGAGCAACAATAATGTACAGTATGTGGAAAATAATGTGTTTTTTGAACCTTAAACCACATAAACACCATTACAGCATTACACCAAATACACAAAATAAAGTTCTTTTTAGCAACATCATATGACCCCTTTAATAAGAATATAAATATGTTTTCCTTATTTTCCATAGTTATGATGCAATTTCCTGTTATTATCAATGCTGAAAAGTTTTTGCAGCTTGATATTTTTGTCGAGACCATTAAACATTTATATATATGTGTACAAAAGTTTGGGGTAAGTAACATTTTAAATATTATGAATAATAATTAATAAAAATTAGAAAGGACACAGACTATTGATCAAAATTGACAGTAAAGACATTTATAATGTTACAAAGATGATTTTTTTTTTGTTTTAAATAAATGCTGATCAACTTTATAATCATCAAAAAATATTGTTTCCATACAAATATTAGGCAGCAAAAATAATTTTCAACATTGATAATAATCCATTATTAATAATTGAGCACCAATAATAAATGACAATAATTAAGCACCAAATTAGCATATTAGAACTTTTGACTGGTAGTGTACAGTAAATAGAGACAAAACATTTATGTCATCTTCAGGAACAAATCTGATAGCTGATGTTAATTTTTCATTAATTGATGATAAGGATCTTGAGGAAAGGAGCTAGTACATTTGAATCTTGATTGAATCGCATGCGGTGAGTTTGTCCATGCTGTGGCTCTCTCGTCGAACGATCATGAGTATTGTAACTGACTTAATTCAGACATGTGAGATCATCCAGACAAAGCACAATTGTAATGTGAACGGTGCTTTCATCAGCACACACATCAACACTGAACGCCTTATATGAAGCATCTTCTAAAACCGTAGAGCACGCGGACCTCAGCTGGGAAAGCAATTGAGAAGAATCTGCTGAATTACATTTACTTTTAATGAGCGCAGGTTCTTCTAAATGTCCGAAGATGTTCACTGGTTCCTCAATGATCTCCCAGCTTCCCTCATTTATAGCCACCGATCCATTAGCTGCTAGGATGAACTCGAAAGCAGCAGGATCAATTACTTCTTCGTAATTTCAATCAGTGCTAGTTCCAAAGATATTGTCAATGGTTCCTCTGCAGCAAGTAAAGACTCCTTAAACTTGTTCCTTTGAAGTTCTCTGGACTCTTCTGCATCAAGGTTTTCTTGTTCCTGAGTGATCTGCAAGATTTCCTCAACAATATCTGCAATTTCTTCAGCAAATAGCAATGGCTCTTCAGCTCCAATGACTGGTTCCTCAAAATGAGACAAGACCTCAATGCCATCAACTGCTTCATCAGCTACTTTCATCAGGTTTTTGGAAATAGGTGCAAGCTCTTCACTCAGATGTTTGGTTCCATTTGGCTTGTTCTCACATGCTTGTTCCTTTTCATCTGAAGTTATGCTTTCAACAAGTTGTATAAGTTCTTTGTCTTCTTTCAAGGCCTTGTCAGCCTCCTCAGTCTCTTCATCTTCAGACTTCAGGTGTCCTATATGCATCTCACTGAATTTTCTTTTAACTGGCTCTTCAGTTATTGGTTTTTCTGCAGCAGCTACTGGTTCTTGTGTAGCCTGCAAATCTGGGAGGATCTCATCTGTTTTAAAGGACTTCTTTGTCAAATAACTTGAACTTTTGGGTTGCGCAGGAATGGTGTCAACCAATTGCAATTTGATCTTCTCTGCGACTTGCTCAAGAATTTCCTTTTGGTCTGCATTAACTTTATCCTTTTGGAATGAGAAATTGGTCAGAGTCAGAGTGCAATACATTTTTCCGATTTACTTGGATTTGTTGTTACCTGGTAGATGCTTGGCAGAAAACTTCAGGTATCCATAGCCATCAGCTAAACAAACTAAAGCATTCTTAGATTATGATGAATGAGCTTCAAGATTTTTTATATTATACTTTTTCCAATGTCAAATAATTTTTTTTCTGTCCACACTAATAGCAAAAATGCTGTGCAATTTGACAAAGCTAATTACTAATTTGATGTTATTAATTATTAATACTATTAATTGACGTTTCACTGTGAATGAGGCTACCAGAGAAATCTAGTGACTGGGGAAAGAGTTCAATAATAAAATGAAATGAAAATTTGTTGAAAACTTATTCACTCTCAGGCCATCCAAGATTTAGATGAGTTTGTTCCTTCACCAGAACAGATTTGGAGAATTACATCACTTGCTCACCAATGGATCCTCAGCGGTGAATGGGTGCCGTCAGAATGAGAGTCCAAACAGCTGATAAAAACATCACAATAATCCACACCACTCCAGTCCATCAGTTAACATCTAGTGAAGCCAAAGGCTGCATTTTTGTAAGAAACAAATCCATTATTAAGGCTTTTTAACTTCAAACCATTGCTTCTGGCCAACATATGAGTTCATAATCCATAATAACACTTTCTCCAGTGAAGAAGTTCATCCACATCAAAATCCACCCACATATTTAGACTTTTTGGACTGTTTTGGCTTGTAAACTGTGCTCAATCTGTGCTTATTTCTCTCCTGATTCAGAAAAGAAAACTTTTCCACTGAAGAAAGCATTATTACGGATAGAGGAGCAACGATTTAAAATCATTTAATTGATGTTTTACGTTAAAACCATCTTGATGGATTTGTTTCTTACAAACACGCAGCTTTTGACGTCACAAGACGATACTGATGGACTGGAGTCGTGTGGATTACCTGTGGATTATTGTGATGTTTTTATCAGCGGTTTGAACTCTCATTCTGACGGCACCCATTCACTGCTGAGGAACCATTGGTGAGTAAGTGATGTAATGCTAAATTTCTCCTGTTCTGATGACAAATTCATCTACATCTGAGGGAGAGAAAATTTTAATTTTTGCAACTTCTACTTACAGGCTGCATGTCGATTTTCAGATCCACCGCTTTGGCCGGTGCATCAACTGAATCGTTGTTTTCTGCTGCAGGTTTCACAGGTTCGCTCTTCTTTTTAAACATTTTACCAAGGAAGTTGGACACCTCATCTCCACTGGGCTTTGGGGCTTTTTGGGGTGGTTCTGCATCTGTTGCGACTGTCGGTTTTTGCTCAGGGGTCGTTTCCACATGCACGGGTCCGTTGGCTTTACTGCTGTCTACCTCCTCTTTTTCTGGTGGTTTTGGTTTATTTGTGACAGGCGCTGGCGGGGTTTCACTTTTTTGCTCCACTGCTTCTTTTTTACTTGTCTCTGGACCAAAAAATAAAAGAAAGAAATTATGTATTGAATATACAGGGACAAATGATATCTATTGCCTTCAGTTATCAATATGATAATAATTTTGACCAGTCATAAATCATACTACACACCCACTTCTTATACACACTTGACATTTCAAAGGACATTTGAGGTTACGGACAAAATAATGCAAGAGCACAAATATTCAACAAGACAAATGCGTTTGCATACTTGCATAAAGTGTGCTTTTGGCCTTATTTCTACGTGCATTGTACAGCTGTCATTCTCTCATAAAATGTGCATGAACAAATGTATGCATCTGCATTCTATACATATCATTTTGCATTCAAGGAGTATGGGAAATAAGGCTTTGTGAAAGTGTTAGCAACAACAAACTAGCAATGCACACAAAATGCAAATTAAACATTGCTTTATCCACCATGCATCTGACTACAACACCCAAAGTTTATACAGAGCTTTGAGTCATGTTCATGATTGTGGGTTGACTTGCTGAGTTAATCCAAACAATGTAAATGCCTGCCAGTTTAACTTTAAGTAAGTCCTGTAAATCCTTATGTTGAAATTATGAGGGAAGATACATTTAGTCACATGAACAGAATAAATGTGCTGTATTTCATATACATACCAGGCTCAGTTTCATCTGGAGCTGGTACTGCATGTCCATTCAGCTCTCCATTTTGGACTTTTTTCTCAGTATTTGCCTGGTGAATGATACTAGTTAGTTTCATGATCTGTTATTCTTTTACCTTATTTTAGTTTAATTGAGATGCTATTATGGAGCATATTTTGAATTAGTTTTTATTTTTGTATTTTTCATTTTAATTTCAGTTAAAGTTTTGGTAATTTTGTTGTGTGTTTTTGTCTCTTTAAAAAAAAAAAAAAATATCTATATAGTTTTTCTTATTTAATTTTTTTTTTCGTGCCAGCTGGAATTCTTGAATTTTGAATTTTATTTCAATTAAATTCCATTAAATTAATTTCAATTTAATTAAATGAAAATGTTGCTTTGGAAACTAGCTTAACATTATTATTATTTTTTTTTGTGACTTATGGTTTTAGTTTAGTTAATTAAAATAACTCTGGTATAAATATGCAGAATTGTCTTAGTAAACATAAAGCTGGTTGTCTTCAGCAGAGAAAGTATTATGTGAGTTTTTAATCACATAATTAAATTGGAAAAGGTAAATTATAATCATTTAAATAAATGTATAATGCATAATATATAACCATTTATAATCTGCCTTTTCTGAATGGAGAATATACACAAATATCTTTCAAAACAAACACATAGCTGACATAAAATTAGTTGCAATACAATGAAAACTATTGTCTACAACTTAATTCAACAAAATATTACAAATTATTGCTAAATAATATATTTGTACTTTTAACAACTGTATTTGTGATGTTGCTAAAATGCTGGGAAATAAATTACACATTTTTCATGTATATTTCACTGGAAATCATTTATGTTGCATAAAGCTATATTAATATCAAATAAAAAAAATAAAAATAAAAATCACCTTCTGACGTTTCTTCTGAGTTGAATGCTCGTTTCCCATGGTCTCTTCAAGTCAGCAACTAATAAAAATAGTTATTAAACATATATATGAAGAAAATATGCACAAATAATTTTTCATAAGTCTGTTACAAGAGTTCAATTTGACCATATCACAAGTCCTAATAAGACACACTACAGATCGCTGCAGGGTGGGGTGCCTCATGACCTGTTTTGGTAAAGGCTGTAGGTTCAATCCCATGCAGGCTTGATAATTATAAATACCAAATACTATTTATGATTACTATAAATCTAACACAATTGCATATACTGATTTAATTAAAATACTAAAATTAATTACAAAAAAAATATTTGCATTTACCTTTCCACTGTCTTGTGCCCCAAAATGACAATTAGAGTCAGTATACAGTTTCCAAAGCTTGATTAAAGTAATCTCCAGCAGTCTGCTGTCTGTCAGCCCGTGTGTGTACACATATACCTGTCCTAAGAGAGGGTGGGGCTCAAAACTTATTACCTTAAGATACTTGTGAGACAAAACTGTTGATGAGACCTGGCCTGTGAACCTATTAGTACTGATGAACTCATGATCATGTCCTATTGTTTCTCACTGATGAGCTATTCCACCTAAATAAAGGTGACATGATCATCACATACTGTACATCAAAGATAAGGCATCAGACGTCTCATCCACTGCTTCACTCACAGCACTGAACCAGAGAGAGCGTCAGGCTGATCTGAGAACAGCTCTCGCGGGACAGCCTGTTTTGTAGGTGTGGTTGAGCCCAAACAGGATGTGTGTAGAGGATATATAGCAAAAGTTTATTTGCGCAGTATGACTCCCATCAAGGGCTTGAGTACAGAGTACATGACATCAGGCTTACCAGCCTAAGCCTTTATTTATTTAATGATTGCATGGGAAGGAACATGAAAAACACTTAATTGAAGGAGTTATGATGTCAAAATATGTTCTTTTGAAGATTCTATTCATCAAAGAATCCTGAAAAAATCCGGTTTCAACACAAATATGAAGCAGCAATGGATTTCAACATTGCTAATAATCAGAAATGTTTGTTGAGCAGCAAATCAGCATATTAGAATGATTTCTGAAGGATCATGTGACACTGCAGACTGACGTAATGATGCTGAAAATTCAGCTTTGCATCACAGGAATAAATTACATTTTATAATATATTCAGATAAAGAACAGTTATTTTATACTGCAATAATATTTCACTATTTTACTGTATTTTTAATCAAATATATGCAGCCTTGGTGAGCATTAAAAAAACTCTAAAAGGTACTGTAAGTTGCCTTACAGTTAAAAATTAATATTAATGTCAGAAAGATGATCATATTTTCCAGTATGATGCAAGATGTTTCAAAGAGCATCAACTGAAGTAAGAAAAACTTGAAAGATTTTCAATGTGAGATACTATTATAGTTTTTATTTATATTTTGAATCATACTTTATTTTTCGTATTTTCCATTTCCATTTTAATTGTAGTTAAAGCTTTAATTATTTTGCTTTTTGTCATTTCTAGTTTTTTTATATAGTTGAAATAAAAGTAACAGTAAAAAAAATAATAATAATAAATGCTGTTTTATATTTCTATTTGTATTTAGTCAACATTTCTTTCTTTAAATAGTTTTATTTTTATTGACCCTGTTCTGGATTTCATTTACCAGACTTGATCTTTCCAGCCTGTTAAACTGATCAGTTTAAGCTCATCATTAAACATTTTTGTTGATGTGTTTGGGTATCATGATGAACCCTGGTTATGATCATCAGCTCCAGATTGTAAAATCAATCCAAAAAAAAAAAGTACCATCTAAATCCAAAGCATTTGTAGACTGTAGGACAGTGGTAGGTTCATGTTCAATAATATGGAAACTATATTTTGACGTCTAAAGCAAATATTGACACATGAGATGCACTGCAATTCATTTGATTAATTAATGAGTATATTGTAAAAAAAAAAAAAAAGATCATCAAACCTAATTTTGAAATATAAACAGACTTTGACAATGATTCGTCTCTCGTTATTAGACTTTTTGAAAAATATAAGATCAATAACATAGAAAAAGCACTTCAATACAAACCTTGAGATGAAAAATACTATCATTGAAAGAGAAAAAACAGACAACAAGTGTTCCCCTGCATTCATCTGGTGATGTAATAACAGCATAATTGATGTTAAATACGTGTCATTGTGAACCCCTACTTATATTCCTGGCAAACCCTTTTCCTTGATTGTTTTAGCATAAATTATCAATCTGCTTGACCTTTATGATATTTTCTGAACATAATACAATTCTTTTCATGGCACAACATGCATAAATACAGTCTAAACACATGCCAGTTGTCTCCCACGGGCCCAGTCATGCCATTTCAGTCATTATCCATTGCCATGAAATGCAACTATTCAATTCACACATAGTTATTTGAGCTGAGGATTCCTCTCCCTTTGTCAAAACGTCCTGTAAACTCTTTAATATCTCATTAAATGAATGTCAAACAGAACACTCTAATATGTGCACTGTGTTTTCCTATTCAACAGAAAGCATGACAAGGAACAAAGGAGCAGATCAGCAGAGGGTGAGATTTTGTCATGTAAGCACCGTTCATGGATACAGAGTCACATTGTAAATGTACACACTGGGGGCGAAAAGCAAATTCCTTCGTGGTCACTGTGAATTTGGTCTGCCACCATGAAAGGAATTCTTGCAACATGCTAACAGCGAAAAACCTTGAAAAACCTCAAAGGCATTCCACTAAATCATCCAAACGAAGCATATTTTCATTAAGATATAACGCTGCACAGAATTCAGACAAGTTTTCACATTTATTGAATTAATATTTGTCATCGATACTCAAATATACACTTGCAAATTAATGACAGCAATTAAAAACAATCATATATGAATAGTAATGTTGAGAAAAAGGGGGGGAAATTGCATATCATCCCAATATTTGTCTTTGGGTGTAACGCTGTTTACAGCGTAGAGGATGTTTAAGAAACTAGCACTAGCAACCACAGTGAGTTTGTTCAGTCAGGTTGTGTCCGCTGTCATTATGTTAACTAAATATTCAACAGCTTGTGTCCTGTGGCACGACTTACCAGAAGCACATTGGACACTCGATCGCATGGCTATTCTGAAGCTGAAAGAGATGGTTCACCCAAAAACGAAGATTCGGTCTTCAATGGTGTGCCTCAAGGAAGCTGTCTAAGACCATTGTTATTTTCTATTTTTACCAATGATCTTCCTTTGGTTTTAAAGCGTGCAAGGGCAGTTATGTATGCAGATGATACAACATTATATCTACCAGCTATAGCTGAAGTGGTCAAAACAGATAGAAAATATGGTAATAGTTATGGGAAGAGGTCTATCAGTTATTAATTTTTTTACTACATTATTGCATCTCTCAAATTGTGCAAACAATGGTTCTTACTTATTTAGAGTACTGTCCAGTGGTATGGCCGAGTGCATCAAGTAAAGACTTACAGTTCGTCCAGAATAGAGCTGCATGACTAATTCTGAACTGTAATAGAAGGGTTAATATTATGAGAATGCACAAAATTCTATAGGTTGGCTTCTGGTGAAGGATAGGTCAACTGTTTCTCTGCTTTGTTTATAAGAAACATTTCAGTATTGAGAGTTCCTGGTGCATTGTACTGTCAACTTTTGTATAGAATTGCCATCGGACATTACATGTGTTTTAAAAAGTAAAATGAGTTTTAAAAAAAACGTATTTAATGTACTCAGTAAATTGTTGATCTTGATGTTGTGGATGAATTTTGGGTTTGTGTGTTTAATTGTATTGGTTTTATTGTTATGGATTAATGTAATTGTTTTTTACTTGTTGGACCCAAGGAAGAATAGCCACTACCTTGGTACTGTATATGGGTTTTTCTTCATATGGTCACTTGTGGCCCTGTGGGTTTTTTAGAAAGTAAACAAGTAGACCTACAAAAACATTTAGTTGTGAAATATGAAATTTCATGAGCTTTATTGTCATTCTGTGGACATATAGTGGAACGAAATGTCGTGTCTCGCAGGACCACGGTGCTACATACTAGTTAAACATAAGATAAACATACAACAATGCAAGTATAAGAGAAAAAAAAAAAGCATCTGACTATACATATTCAGAGGGGGACAGGGAGATGAGTTAAGAGCTCTAACAACCTGGGGAAAAAAGCTGGCTTTTTCAGAGCTCTGAATTTTTAAGATATTTATTTATTTAGGCTATTTACGGTTCTTGGAAAAGGCTACATTGTTAGGTGTAAAGGAAATCAATACATGGGACATAAAAACATACTGGTTCAACTTCAATATATGTGGAAATAAATCTACTATTGTCCAGAAGATGTCAGTAAGAGTTCTGCAAATCCTGCCCACAACGCAAACTACGGATAATTTCAAGAAAACCGAAATGCAAAATATAGGTACTCTAGTCAGCTATTAAAGTCAACCAATATATTTTATTCTCCCTGTGACAAAAGTAGCACATTTTTGAAAAGGCAACAAACTCATGAATGCCCACGTGCTCCATTCCGCCGCCGTTCACGCGCGTGCACGCAGTCCGCTTCCCGTTCAAGATGGCAGCCACCATGAAGAAAGGAGTGGTATGTGTTCAAATAAACTGCTTTCTGTCTACATTCCCTTCGTCATTTTGCACTAGTTTAGTAACGTGCTAGTAGCTCTGAAACAGCGACAACAGTGAGCAGAGTGACTTGTTTTCACTGGTTGTGAGAGCAGCTAAATGGCTAACGTCACATTATTGTGATGATTGTCATGATTTTCTGGCATTGACATTTTTATTTATTTATTTTCATTAACGTTACTCTTTCAGCTGTAGATCATTTTCCTTCAGCTTATGTGCAAGTAAATATCTGCTAACGTCACTGTGTATAAAGATTACAGCTTTATGCTGTATTGTATTAGCGCGCACACACACACACACACACACACACACACACACACACACACACACACACACATATATATATATATATATATATATATATATATATATTAAAAAAAAAACTTACAGCTTCAAGTTTTCTATACCAAAAATAAATAATATACAACAAATAATTGTAAATAAAGTGAACTCTGCATAATTTAACATTCAGACATGCTTTTTATGACATAACATTTGAACATATCAGTTTATTTACTCTGAAGTACTATTTTAAAACACTGCGTATGTCTACAGACACAGTATATGAACAAAAATTATTGCAAGGCATTATTTATTGAGTTTATAGTTCCCTTTACATAAAAATATACTTATTTTTAACTTATAATGTGCATTTTAATATAGAGAGCAAAATGATTTGTTTATATTGGAATAAATGCATTGTTTAATTAAAAAAAACTCGCTGGAATAATAACAGGCAGCTGAAGATGTCAATGTAACATTTGAGGACCAGCAAAAGATCAACAAGTTTGCCAGGAATACAAATCGGATGTCTGAACTTAAAGATGAAATCGAGGCCAAAAAGGTAAATAGATGGTTTGAAATGCATTCTAGTTTGCATTTTGTCCAGGCGGATGCTGATCAAACCCTGTTTATGCAGAAATCCTTACAGAATCTGGAGGATGCCAGTGATGACCTCATGATGTGTGAGGACGATGCGCTGCTGATCCCGTATCAGATCGGAGACGTGTTCATCAGTCACTCTCAAGAAGAGACGCAGGAGATGCTGGAGGCAGCGAAGGTGACAAACCAAACCCTGTGTGTTTGTGCGTCTCCCACAGAGCTAGTGAGCCCTACTGAGCCTTGCCTCAATCTGGACAACCTTGTTGCCTAGTGGTTAAAGATCTGGGCTGGAAAGGTTGTAGATTCAAATCTCACAAGAGTTGATCCGACTCTAATCATTGTGTTTTTGCTCATGACTTAACCTCAGGTTACTGCAGGAGGACATAATATGTACTAGATTTACTGGCCATTAAACTGCATTACTTCATTTCTTTTTTGCTGTACAATTAATTGGCAATATCGTGTTCATTATCACAGGCATTGTCTGCGATAATGAACGCGATATTGCGTAGCTTGTCAGTGAGCTACGACTCTGTGTATTAAATGCCGCTCCATCTGAAAGCAGGTGATGGAGATTTACTACTGATCACAGAACTGGCAAGATGCGCATGACAATCGCATGCGATTAATTGCACAGCCCTCCAGCTCGTATTTTTGACTTGAAGTAGATGTGCGTGAATTGTAAAATATATTCCAGGGCACATGTGCAAATAAAACAAGTCCCTGCAGGTATTTAAAAAGTCTTAAATTGCTTAGCAAATATCTTAATCATTTTAAGAGGTCTTAAATTTGGACATACAGCCTAATATTATTATTAAACTTCAAAAGATGATGATTTGATTGCATAAACGTGAGCACTGTATATTTCAAAGTTTGCAATCAATGGAACTGTGTCAATAGATTGCTTATTATCGACTGATAATGTTTTCTTTATGTTGTAGATGGTTGTACAGTGCATATTTTATCTCGCAAATTTTTTCTGAACAAGTAGCTAACAAAAGTAAAGCATAGACATTTCAAATTAAAAGTACCAGTGTATTTCAGGATTGTTCATAATTAAGTGTTGTGCTTTTTTCCTGGTTAATATTGGTATTTTGGTAACTTTATCTAGCATTTTAACATTAAATTTAACATTTTAACATTAACTCTTGTAGTTTCTGTCTGGGCTGCCCTGTTATATAACATATATTATTCAATATACCGATTAGACTAGTATTAGCACAAATCGAGTTACAATTGAATACAAGTACCTAACGCAAAACCATCAAGCAAGAAAAAACTGACTAGATACATTTGTGAGATGTTAAAGGATATTTTTATTATTTTATTGGAATTTATCTCATTTTTGCAATCCCTGAATAAGTTACTGGCATCTAACGTTCTTTGCAAAACCTATTTGTACTTGTGTTTCTTGTTTGCCGAGTGTTTGTTTTGAGCTCTGGCTGTAGCGCTCAACATTTCCATACTTATATTTTGGTCTCCACAGGAAGCTCTGCAGGATGAGATCAAAGCTCTGGAGGGCCGTGTGTCGTCCATACAGGTGGTTCTTGGAGATTTGAAGGTTCAGTTATATGCCAAGTTTGGAAACAACATCAATCTAGAGGCAGATGAGAGCTGAGACCTCAAACATGTGGACTTGACCTCACAGACTGTCAGTCTCCAACAGGAAATGGCATTTCTACTCTGACAACAAGTTCTCGCCCTGTTTACTCTGGTGATGTTTGTTGCATTTCACATGTCGTTATGTTTAGTGAATTATTTGAGCTGTTGCATACAGGTGGTTTTGGGGCCGGCTGGATAAAACATCCAGCAAGAGAGAATGAGAGGCACTGATGTAAAAATAAAAAATGCTAAATAAATTTACATTGTTTCCATCTCTTTCAATCTTCTAATTCATTTTTTATTATTATTATTATTGGTGCAATTATGGCTTAGCATACCGGGTAACGTTTTGAGCTGATAATGGAAAAGTTGCAGGTTTTAATCCTTCAACATTCAGCTCATATCTAACCATTGTGCCCTCGATCAAGACTTTTAACCTCAGGTTAGGGAAGTGTATCAAGTGTACTGTGCTTTGGATAAATGTGTCAGCTAAAATATGTTTAATGCAAGTTATTTAATGTTTATTTTAAAACGTAAACTATGATTTAAAAGTTTAAGGTCAGTTTTTGAAATAAATTAATACTTTTATTCAGCAAGGTTTTTTTAATTATTATTCAGACCTTTACTTCTGACTAAAATATGAGTTCTCTATCCATAATTTTGCTTTCTTCAGTGAAAAGTCGTCTTGTCTGAATCAGGAGAGAAACAGGCAAAGATCAAGCACCATTTACAAGCAAAAATAGTAAAAAAAAAAAAAAAAGTGGGTGGATTTTGATGTGAGAGGACACCGGGGGATGGACATTTTCACTGGAGGAAGCGTTAGATTATGGAGTGGTGTGGATTATAATAATGTATCTATCAGCTGTTTGGACTCTCATTCTGAAGGCACCCATTCACTCCAGAGGATCCATTGAGGAGCGAGTGATGTAATTATACATTTCTCCAAATCTCATACCGCCTTTGGTTAATCTATTTCTTTAACCAACTCTTTTAAGTGTTTGAATGATAAATTAATACCTATAGAAAATATGGGCTGTAACTCAGGATGCAAATGGTCAGAAGGTTTCCAAAAAGGCTGGATTTTATCTCAAAATCAGAGATAGATAATTTATTAATATGTTGTATTGATTTTTCAGAAGGTAACTTTGAAGAACGCATTGGCTGGACTCTGGAAGGGAATACCGTATTTTATATTTTACTGTAAATACAAACAGCTGCATTGTGCATTAAAAAGCTGTGACCTTCATGCATTATTTGCACAAGATATATTTAAATCACACCCATTTTTTTCTACTGAGCAAGAAGTATAATTATTACTCTGTAATTGCATCATTACAGCGTAAACACAGTCACTACGTGGTGACAGAAGCGTGCTAATTGGAAGAAGAAGTGAGTGCTGAATTCCAGCTGTTGTGATTTCTTCATCTGCATAATCAAACACTGGTCTGGTCCTGCTGGAGCAGCGGAGATAGTACTGGCCTAATTAAAGTGAGCGTGTGAGTGTGGCCTGCTCCAGCTAATAAAACAGAAGATAAATAAATGGAGTTAGAGGCTCTGGCGGCCGACCTTGGGAGAATCCAGATCTCAATTAACAAGTTCCTCTGCCCTGTGGGCACCAGGAGAAGCTCCGCCCCCCACTCTCATCCTGAATCTGATGAGATCAGGGATCTTATCTCCCACACAACTCTTCTTCCTTCACTTCATTCTATCCTGTCTTTCTTTTCTTTCCTTCATGTGCTTCCTCCTTCCCCTTTTTCACGTATGTCCATTCTTCCTTCATTCCTTTCTTTCTTCCTACTTGCTTTATTTCATTCCTTTTTCTTCATTTCCACTCTTCATTCATTATATTCTATTCAATTCTTTCTTTTTTGTTTCCTTTCTTCCTTCACTTTCTTTCTTTTCTAAAAGCTTATTTCCTTTTTTCCATCCATCTTCCTTGATTTCCGTCCTTTTCTTATTTCCTTTTTCCTTAATTTTCTTTCTTTCTGCTTTTATTTCCTTCCTCTTTTCCATCATCCTTCCTTCTTTCTATTACTTTTTCCTTTTCTGCCTTCATTCTCTTCATTTTCTTGTTTCCTTTCTTCCTTCATTCTGCTTTTATTTCTTTCCTTTTTTCCTGTACACTATTCCTTTGTCTATATTTCCTCTTCTTTTTCTTCCTTCCTTCCTTTCTTTCTTCATATCAGTCCTTCCTTATATTTTTCATCCCTGAATCCTTCCCCTATTCCTTTCTACTTTGGTTATCTTCTCTTTTCTTTCCTGGCCCTACTTTCCCTCTTGCATCCTGCCTTTAATCATTATTCTTAAGTGCTTGGTATGCATGTGTTGGTTTCAGTAAACACTCGGTGTAGCTGCAGGCACTGAGCTGTTGTTATAAGTATCAGTGCTTAAGTGATAAAATCATCACAGTAAATTACACCTTATGAGCCTTTTGCACTTCAGATCAACTGTATTTAATTCATCAGTGTTACTTGTTTGTTCAACTACACTTTTTTTTTTTCTATTTAGACATGAGACATATGAACTAGATATTTATATTTTTGGTGGGTCAAATCTCTTCTTCAATTTAAATCTACTGTACTTTGGAAATATATTGCCTAGTTTAGCATCTACTGTACCAGGTGACACTCTGTCGGAAATCTAAAACCATGTTTGGTCCTTCATTTATTGCTTTATTGCAGAATAGTTCACTCAAAACTTAAAATTTGCTAAAAGTTTACCCTCATACCATTCTAGATGTAGATGAGTTTGCTTCTTCATCAGAACAGATTTGGTGAAATGTACCATTCCATTACTTGCCCACAATGGATAATCTGCAGTGAATGGGTGCCGTCAGAATGAGAGTCCAAACAGCTGATAAAAACAATCCACACGAATCCAGACCATCACTTAACATCTTGGGAAGTAAAAAGAAACTGCGTGTTTGTAAGAAACTAATTGATAATTACTGCGTTTTACACTGACACCATTGCAAGTCTGAATAAGGAGAGAAATTTGCATAGATCAAAGACAGTTTACAAGCAAAACAGTCAAATATGTCGGTAGATTTTGATGTGAGACAACAACAGAAGATGGACCTTTTCATTAGAGGAAGCATCATTGTGGATATTTGTATTTTGGTCCAACTTGTGGATTATTGTGATGTTTTTATCAGCTGTTTGGACTCTAATTCTGACGGCACCCATGCAGAGGATCCACTGGTGAGATGTAAGAGACGTAATGGTCCAATGAAGAAACAAACTCATCTACATCTTCAATGGCCAGAGGGTGATGGGCACTGAGATGGGCAGTCCATCGAGTCGCATTTGTATTAAGACTCGACCTGAAATGACTCCAGACTTGACTAGACTCGAGGAAAAGGACTAGTGACTATTTTAAAAGCAACTCGAGTCTTTTATCCTTAAATACTTATATAACTGATTTTCAAAAGGCGGACCGCATCTGCACCCGGCACCATCCGGACCGCGAGCTGTAGCAGCAGCACTATTTTAAGTGAGCAGCGCGTCAAAACAGCGGATAACAAGCGCTCAGGGTCGTTTATGGCAAATCTTTCAGCTCTGTATCCTCTAGTATTTTTATCTAAAGCCAAACACGCTTTATTCAACCCCTTCAGCTCCGTGCGCGTTCTCTCTCACTCCAGACGCGCGCAGGCACCAAGTTTAAGAGCTGCGGATGACGCAGTTATTTTAATAACAGCAGAAACACGGAGAGCAGCAAAATTATAGGTTACTTTCACTAAATCACAGCAGAAAAAAAAAAAAAAAAACAATGGTGCAAATATAGTTATTTTTCTTACTATATATTTATCTATCTATAACCTGTTCAAACCAGATGTGACGAGGTCTCTCTGATCTACATTTAGCATAATCTGTAGGCTAGGAACATTTCAAAAGAATCATGTAATTATAATTAGGAAAATTGTTGATAGATGGCTAGGATAGAACTTAAACTTTGAAACTGCTAGTTATTTTTCTTTTCTGCTCAAGATGAGAACGTGTTGATTATTGTAGCTTCAATGTTTTTAGTATAGGCTAATGCTTTTTAAGTAAAATATTAAAATAGTATAGATTTCAAGAGGAAAACCCTGAACAGTATTTTTTTCTGTCACATGGCCTCACATATATCTAAATGTATAAATACAATACATGTAAAAATGTACTTTTTTATTTTTGTATTTATTTTTGTCTGGACCTCTGCTTGTCTGGACTATAATATAATTGAATACCCCTGACTTATATAATGAAGCAAAACTTTATTTGTATGGTTTTGTAATATTTGTGTCACATGCTATTTCCTTATGTGTCATGGTAGATCAGACTCTTTTTATAAAATTTGATTAATTGAAATTACAGTTTTGAACATGGTAATGTATTAAAACATAAGTAACAGGCTGGATGTATATTAACCTTATCTTAGCACCTCTTTTTTTTTTACAATTCAGATCATATATTTTATCTATAGCCTATAAAACAGCTTCATAAGGAAGATTTCAATACATGAGGATTCTGAATGGGATTTTTTAGCAAGCCATTAAATGACTTGAGACTCGACTCGGACTCGTGACCAAAGACTCGAGACTTGACTCAGACTCCAAGTTAAAGACTTGTGAACATATCTGGGATGAACTATTCCTTAAGGTGATTCAACCGCTTTAGAAATCCAAATATGGCAAGTGCACATCAATTGTGCAATTTGATGTCAACTGTGACATCATTTACAAATTCTGCTGTAAGGTATGATCCATAGTTGATCTATGGTTTGCAATGCACTTCCCGAATCTTTCCACTAAGGGCCTCTGTTTCTCAAGTAATTCCGTTCTAGGCGGATTCATTTAGACACTCCAATGTTCACACCAGATCGTCTATGGGGGTTACATCGAAAGGTCACCACCAGCAAATCAAGATTTTTGATTGAATCTCTCATTCTAACAAGCTGCTGAAACGTGTCTTGTTTATTCATTTTGATCACCGTGCAGTGTTATTGCCCACAAACAGATGGCAAACACACGGTGCGCTGTGCCGCCCATGGGAGAAGAACCACAAATCTGTCTCCCAGTACTCTCTCTTTTCCTCTGAGGGGTTCATAGTCATCGCTCAATATCTCCCTCGAGCGCTATAAAACTGCACAGAGGCGTATCACACTTGCTCCTTTTTGTGTCAGCAGTAATCTCAATTGCCAAGGAACAAACATCACTAATGTTTAATGCCTTTTTTATGCTGCATGCTGCTTCTTGTGGATTATTTAGGAGTATGAGAATCCCTGGTCTGAATTTGCTGTGCTTTCCTAGTGTAGCCTTCTAGTATCTGGATAGATTATATTTCTCATTTTGAAATATGAAAGACTTTTTCTATTCTTTTTAAATCCACATGCTCAGGTGTAGGAACTATTTTGTGGAAGATATACTGAAGCAATCCATCTCAAATCCCAAATCTGAAAGGTTGCGTAATGAAGTTCATCTTTTAAATATCTAATGCACCCAGCAGGGGTTTTAAGTCCTGGAGGAGATCCATCTACCTGCAGAGTTTTTGCAGGAATTTCCTACTAAAAAACAGTGCAATTGTCACTTGAAGTGTTTCCGACTTGAAATGCATGCGGAAATCTCGCGCTCTGATTTTTCTGCAATGCGGATGTATCATGTACACAGCTAACTGACTTCTAAGCAAATAAAATGCATCATTGAGTCAAGGTTCCCACAAACACATGATAATAAAACCTGTTCAGCAGAGACAGGTGTGTAGAACACCATCTTCTATGTTGATAATTGTACACCTGTCTAACAAATGCTAATTTGTTAAAATGCATTGCTTTGTTTATCCTCTGCAATTTAGCAGCTAACAGACGTCTTTAGAAACAAACATCAAAACATTTGCCAAGTTAATCGCTGTTTTGTTTCGAGTAGGATATCCCAGATTACAAAAATATGTTCTAAGAACGTTTTACTAATGTTCCCTTTAGGTTATTAAAACATTATTTCTAAATGTTCAAAATGTCAGCTTTTAAATGTTTTAAAAACCTCATGGTATGAGAGTTAAGGGAACGTTACATTTTATCATTTAGCAAACATTGTGGGAACATTCTGTCACAAACTCGGCCTCTGTGGCCCTCCCTGAACACCACCGGAGGGCACCATCACCGGAATATTAACTGAACTGCATTTCCCACAATACCCTGTACCTGAGACTGATTGCGGCACAGGTGTTTCCCATCACTGTCACCCCATATAAGCTGCAATCTCCAACACCACACTGTGAAGTCTTGTATTGCCCTGGCTACACTACTGAGTGTTTACTCTATGTTTATTGATCTCCCGTTTACGACCTTGGACTGTTTATCCGACTCTGTAATTCTCTGCTACCTGCCTTTGTGACCTGATCTCTGGACTGTTGTTTACTTCCCCTGTCTGCCGCCTGCCTCGACTCTAGCCTGGATATCGTTTATGGATTCGGATTTATCTCTGACACCCCTGTCGCTGTTGACTGATCTCTGCCTGTTTGACCCCATCTTATCAATAAAGCTGCAAATGGATCCCTCTGCCTCAGGCCCCTCATTACGCATTCATTTTCAATGTTCCCTGAACATTTTGAAACAAGTAGTTAACATTTAAAAAACCTTTTAGAAGAATATCGTACTAAATACTGTTTTTGTGCTATAGATAACGTGAAATGAACATTCTGTTTATGTTACTGGAAGAATGTTTGTCCGTAACTTTGAGAGACCATTGCCAGAATGTTAGCCAAAGTTCTGAGAATGTTCCCCATTAGTTAAGAATATCCCAAATTTGACTTTATTCATATAGCATTAGTTGAAACCCTAATCAAATGTGCTGAACCAGCTGATATAGAGCTGTGTCCACAGTAAGGGTACATTTACACAACAATGATGTACTAAAACATAATTTTCATTTGCGTTTTTGAAAAGTTTTGCGTATACAGAAGACAAAGCAATTGTCAAAGCAATCCCCATTCACATGGATTTGCAAAAACATCTAAAAAGGCCGTATTATTCATGCCAGGCCAGTAGTTGGCGATGTCGCTTTGTAAAGAAACTCTATTTAGACTGAACACAATATGTATGTGCATGACATGAAATTAGCATTTATGTAGTTTACACAGATGATAACTGTCATATTTTCAAAAAATTGCACTTAAAAACCTATTTTAAAAATGTTCTGGCCGTCAAAAACATAAGTTTTTAGTTGAAATCGGTGATGTAAACACCCCTTAAGATATGAACTTTATAATGAATTGTTAAAGTTATAGGCGATTTCAGAGAGTCTAGCAATAGCAAGTTAGTTTTGAAAGATCCCACCCTCCCTGCAAATCACTCTCCAAAGCCACGCCTCCTCAAAAATACATGAACGCGGACAGGCAGACCAGAGGCTAACCTGCGACACAAGAGACTGCGTTGGTAGAGGATTGAATGCGACGCTGTCAGATTACTTCATGTCTCATTCACCGGTGAGAAAATGTTACAGTACAAAGCGCATAATATTACAATAATAGCACCTTCCATTCTCGCTCGGCCTACAATAGCTAATGAATGCGCTGATGTCTGCTTGAACAAGGTGAGCGGAGGTATGCAAATACATACATTGACAGGTAGGCAGGACAGCCTATCACAGTACTCGGATCGAGCGATATGATTGGACGAACATTTTATGGTCCTACGCCTTCCACAGATGATATGAATACATAAATACATATAGACCACTTCATAATTGCTATCAGGATGTAAAGACAATTTCAACGAGTATAACAAAAAAAATTAATGCTTTTGAACCAAATCATCTACCCTGCCTTTAATAAATTTAAACTGATGCTAAAGTCAAAAAATGCTTTGTTCAATTAACTTAAGGCAACCTTTTCCACACAATTAGATTAGGTCTGTTCAACAAGAATAATACAAGGTTATTTAAGCAAAAAAAATAATTCTTAAACCAACTGTGTAGATAATATTACAAAATAACATAAGAATGATATTAAGAAATGTTTCTTGAGCAGCAAATCAGCATATTATGATTTCCGAAGGATTATGTGACACTGAATGCTGGAGTAATGATACTAAAAATCATCTTTGCATCACAAGAATAATTTATATTTTTACAGTATATTCAATTAGATTTTGAATTGTAATAATATTTCACTATAGTACTTCTTTTACTGCATTTTTGATTAAATAAATGCAGCCTTGGTGAGCAGAAGAGACTTCTTTCAAAAACATGACCCCACACATTTGAACATTAACTAGAACCATATTCTGTTTTTGAGGAAACTTAAGTATTACATTTACTTTTCTTGGACTATTTCCTATTGAATTTGACATCACAGCTCAAAGTTCAAAGGCCAGCTATCTGTTATCAAAATCATCCTTAGTACTTTCCCATCACCAGAAAAGTATATACTTTTAAGTATGTAGTATCAGTATGCGAGTCGACACAGCCACTTGATATTTCAGACAGGTGTGTAACTTGGCTCAAATGTTTTAAGATGACTAGTGCATTCAAACTGATGCAAAACAGCAAATCCAACATCCTCCACGCACATGACGGAAAACAAGACCCTTCACTTGACAGCCCATGTAGAAGAGATTATAACAGCCTGACATGTACGGGAGCACTGGGGGATTTGTGGCAGATTATAAACCTTGGCCCAATGCTGGATGTGGAATGGAAAAGTGCTCAGGGATGCGTGATACGACGCACGGCGTGGGCCGTGTGAGAGAACTCATTGAGGATTCGGCGTCAAAGAGACGCTTCGTTGGTCCAGATGGACTTGCATTGAGGAAGCAATCACTGGCAGGGACTCGGAGATGAATTCATTTGCCAATAATTACATTTCAATCACTGCGGCTTGGGACGCTCTGCTAGGATGCTGAGGGCTTGCTGAATGAAGTCATATTAATGTGTGTTTGAACTTTGCAGGGAACAAACGCTTTGAAACAGAGTTTCAGAGCCGTGCCTGTCATTATTACCAGTCTGTCATTGCCTTTGGGAGAGGGAGTGTTGTTTTAAAGGGATAGTTCATCCTATTCAATTCAACTTATGTCATTATTTACTCACCCTCGTGTTTTTTGTAAACCTGTGTGACTTACTTTCTTCGTACATCAGAAATGGAGGATGAATATACCGGTCATTCTTTCCATATATTGAAATTCATAAGAGAACTAAGGCTGTCAAGCTCTAAAAATGAAGTGAAAACACCATGAAAACGATTTTGGGAGTGAATAAAAGATGACAGAATTTCCATTTTTTGGATAAGCGGTTTCTTTAAATGTAAAAACGACATTTTATGCATTGTTTTTTGTTTTTTTCATTGTCTGGTGGATCTTTAAAACCATTTAATACCCATCTTTTTTAAGGTTGGCCATATTTCCTATTCGCCATTTCCTGACATTTTTCATCCAATATTCTCAATGATTTGGTCAGATAATCTTCAGACCTTGTCAGTCAAACATTTTAATATTCTAAACCATTTTCCTGAAACATTTTCTGCTGTGAAAATGACAAAACACCACAAAAATGAGTTTGGATCAAAATAAGAGTGAGTAAAAGATGACCGTTTTCATTTTTGGGTTCAATTCATCTGTTTCTTTAAATGTACAAACAATATGCATTTTATGATTTTGTCACATTCTGGTGGATCTTTAAAATAATTTACTTTCCTCTTTTTTTTTTTTTTCATGTTTCTTATGTGTCATTTTGTTTGATTTTTTCCCCTTAAAATTTTCATTCCAAATTTCTAAAACTTTGGTCAGATAATCTTCAGACCTTGGCAATCAAAAATTCTGAAAAATGTTTTGACATTCTAAAGAAATGACATAAAAACCCAATGAAAGTGCCATGAATATGAGTTTTGATCAACATGAGAGTGAATAATTTTTGGGGTGAACTGTTTCATTAAGCATTAAAAAAAAAAACTTTTGGTCAGATAATCTTTAGACCCTAATAGTTAAAAATTCTGAAAGATTTTTGATATTCCAAACCGTTTTCCTGAGACATTTTCCACTACAAAAAAATAAAATACAAAATTTAATAAAGAGATAAGATTTATTCTAGCTTCATGGGTTATTTTCTTATAAACACTCGAATGTGGGCAATTTTCATAAAAAAAAAAAAAAAAAAATATATATATATATATATATATATATATATATATAATATTAATTTTGCATTTGCAATTACGCAATCTCTTCTTCTTTCTGTGTTTTATCCAGAAATTCAACACTCTTTCAGAAGATGCATAATAGTGCCTCCTACTGTATAATAGTGAAAACACGGAAAGCTGGAAAATTCCATCAATGGTGGGGAAAGAGTTAAATGTATAAACAACATTTTATGTATTGTACATTTTTGTCATATTCTGGTGGCTCGGTCTTCCCTCATCACTGAGGCGACACACTGATCGTTGTTTTGGGATTGGACCGCATCCATTTGCAAGCTTCACCAGCCCTCTCTCTCTCTCTTTCAAGGGCATATATCAAAACAGTTTCTGATTACAAAATCACTGATAATTTTGCTGCCGCCCTGCATTTGATTCATTCTCAGCATAACATTACAGGCACCGGCTTCCACTCAGTAAACCCATCCAGTCCAGTCACGTCACTCGTGTCCACTTCTCAACAAACACAGGCAGTTTTCTGTGTGCCTGCATCAAATTATGAGGAACACTGAATCCAGAGGCACTGAGCATTGTTTAGCAACTTTATAAATCGAACAAAGTTTTTTGTTCTAAAGCACTGAAATTCTGAATCTAAAGCAGCCCAAAGAACAGTACTGTAAAAGTTGCTGTAATACTTTCCAATAAGAATCAATGCAGTAACATTAGTTATTGCATTAGGCATGAACCAAGCAATAATTTACAACATTAGAGCAGATTTTATATTTAGATAATAAATGGTGTAAAAAATTGTTATTCATGATTGAACCTTATCGCAAAGTGTTAAAGTAGTTGTGATTAGAGTAAATTGATTTGAAAATGTATTTATTTGAAACTACGTCCACTAAACTGGTGAGAATCTTAACTTTTAACTTATATTTTCATTTTCTACTGGGAACCAATTATGCCCCTTTTTACAAGATATAATATAAGTCTCAGGTGTCCCCAGAACTCAGCTCAAAATACCCCACAGATCATTTATTTTATTGTTTTGAAAATGTCTGTTCATTGTAAAAAGTGATGCTGACTTAACTTAAAAAAATTGAGGAAACCCATTGCCTTAAAATGACTAAGTAAAAAGTTAAGTGACAATTAACAATTCACTTAACTTATACTTTTTTATTATTAATTACTTAAAAAATTTAGGAAACCTGTTGCTTTAAAATTATTAAGTCAACTTATCACTTTTTACAGCGATAAGAAGCCTTTTTATGAAATATTGTGTGTCATCAAGCAGCACACAGACTCAACCAGAGTAAAACAAGTAAAGTTTCACAAAAGTAAAATATTTTATTGTGTTTGGGGCAAATATCTGCCCTCCTTGAATGCCGAGTTTGGGGGCTGTAGCTAACTGCTGTAATCACTGTAAAAAAAATACAAATTATTGTTTCATCTTTAAATAAGTTGCTACCCCGCTGACTTAAAATCTTTAGTTTAGTCAACTAAAATATTCCAGTTGTCCCTTAAATTAACACTGAGTATCTTAAAATTTCAAGTTGACTAAACTAACATTTTTTAGTGAGTGGGGGAACAAATTATTTTAAGTTGAAACAACTTTTTGAAACATTTTATTTTTTTTACAGTGTTTTGAGTTGAAGCAGAAACGGACTGTTTTTTGCATGTCTCTTTAAATGCAAATGAGCTGCTGCTCCCCGGCCCCTTTTCCAGAATAGGGCTGTGCCTTTACAGCTGGTACCTCAGTTACTAATTGCTAATAAACATCTGTTTGGTTTTAATTATCATGTCTATCACACTGAAAACATGCACATCAGTTTAAACTTCTAATATTTGGTTTCCTGAGCGCACACACCCGAAGTGGCTGTCACATGCTTGAGTGCGCTTAAACTGTTAAATACCAACAAGTTTATGTTAATAAGTTACAAAAACAGAGTTGGTTATGTCTGTGAACTTAAACAGCTGGGAAAGAGATTGCCTATGTATATTAAATCTGTGTATTAAGTGACAGCAGTGTAATATACAGTACCTACTGCTGTCTACGCTGTTAATATGACCCAAATTCTTCTTTTGTGATTTCATGCTTTAGCGTGTATTCAATTTTCTCCAAATTTTGATCAGATAATCTTCAGACCACGGCAGTCAAAAATTCTGAAAATATTTTTAATAATCCAAATTGTTTTCCTTAGATGCACAAATGAAGTTGGCATTTAGGGTGCTAAACAACAAGTGAAGTTATATCTTTGCAATGCTTCGGCGTGATAAGTGAAATGACTATGAGAAAAATATTAAGAGTAATACACTAGCCATGACACATTTTTGTAGACCAACCCAGTTTTCCACTGGCTTTTGGATTATTGCAGAAAACAAACTTGGTTACCACCAATACTTGGATAAGCTTGGACACTTACATGGTTTACATAATCTTCTCTAATTAAACACAACTTTCATGGATTTTGAAGACTAAATACAATCGCTAGAGTTAAAAAGAAAACTATACGATCACATGACTTCAACATCACCACCATTAAGTCAAAAGCAACAGTAGTTTGCTCTCTTTTAATCTGCCTCATTTTAATACAGTGTTCATGATCACTGATGATGTTTAGAGCTATATTTTACACAACATCCATTTCCAGAGTTTCAGAAAAATACCAAACAACCTGAGCTGCTGTTCGCATTCATTTTCTGGCTCTATACTCTTTCTGTAATGTCAACAAATTCCTGTGTTTATTCCTATTTTCATGTCTCTCGAGAAAGTTGATATGTACACTCTCAGAAATAAAGGTACAAAAGTTGTCACTGGAGCGGTACTTTTTCAAAAGGAACACTTTTGTACCTGTTAGGTTCAAATATGTACACTTTAAGTACCAATATGTACCTTTAAGGTACCAAAAATTGACCCTTTAGGTACAAATTTGTACAAACATGTTTATAAATAAGACGTAACTGAGAAGTCTACTATAAATAACAGTTATTTGATTTTTTGAAGATACCCAAACCAGCGCCCTCTGGCCAAAGTTGGCCTGTGATGACCTTTAATTTTTAAAATTATAATTATAGTTGGATATAATGCAACATTTACTTTTGGGCCACGGCCCTCAGTATTATTATTATTATTATTATTATTATTTTGTGTAAAAAAGATTTTAGCATTAGTATTTATTAATGCTTTGAATTAGCCTTTTTTTCAGTTTTAAAGTTTTCTTTAATTTTTTATGTTTTTGTCTTTTTTATTAGTTTGTTGGGGTTGTTTTCTATTTAGCTATATTTTTGTCAGTTTTAGTTTTTGTAATTTTAGTACTTGAACATATTTTACTTCTGTTACGATTTCATTTAATATTTATATTTAGCTTTATTTCAGTGAATGAAATTATTTGAGTAATTTTAGTAATATTTATATACTATTATAATATTTATTAATTCTTTGAATATTTTTAGGTTTCATTTTAAGTTTCAGTCATTTTTATTATTATTATAATTTTTTCTGTTTTGCCATATTTGTAGTTATAAGTTCTAGTCATTTTATTTCAGTGAATGTAATTATTTTTTAATAATTTTAGTTTTAGTTAACAATATCAACACAGCTATGAATGAGAACCCTCCACCAGTAAAGGCTAACAGGTCCATGCCAACCAGCCAAACGTAGACCCTTTGTGCCCGACTAGGTCTGAGATCACAATTGGCTTTCACGCTGGATTTGAGATGAGGGTTTTCCTCTCACGTTTGCCGTTTTACCGGCTCATCCTGCGGTGATGACTCAAAGGCCTCCTGATGCCGTGGTCTGGTTTACGTGAGCGAGGAAGCAAATGCGTTTCGAGAACATCCACGGCAGGTAATCAATCAAAGTTCCTCTTTGTATCAGTCATCCATTGCTATTAAAAATGAGCTAAACTGATTAGAGGGGAAGCACAGAGAACTTTTATCATCTATCTGTCCATTCTTTCCAATCTGCAGCGCTCTAAGACAAAGCACTATTGGGTGTGAGGGATAAAACATTAATCTTCTTTTAGTAAGCGAGGTAACTGCTTTATTCCCGTGAGCTGGCCAGAGGCTGCCTGGGTGACTGCTTCCTCCAAATATGTTTTCGGCTCACTTACGGTCTTATACTGTGGGGCACAATCTTCATACATTAGTGTATTACAGATATATGTGGAGTGTGTTTAGTTACTCAGTAACAGGCCTTGTGGCAAAAGCGCCACCAAAATGAACAAAAAATGCCCCCAAATTCAAAAAGTGGCAAAAATTGCCCCTGCACAATTAAATCAATCCTATTACAGTTGTCACGAATAAATGAAAATGAATGTAAAGTGCAATTCTTGGATTTACAGTGCAGGTTGTGTCAGATTTGTTTTGGAGTGTTGAGCATTATAACCAATCACACGCGTTTCTGTTGATCTTATGAATGCAATGGCCAATCAGAGACTGTAAATCTTGAGACAAAACAGAGGCACTGATGTATTTTAAGATCAGTCAGTGCAAGGTTCTTTCAGTTGAAACAGCTCAGACTTACATTTTAGTCTAGGACTAGGCTTAAGCCTTGTCTGTGAAACCGGGGGTATAAGCTTCACATTTCTGCCTATAACTCTTGAAAAATGGCCCTATTCACTTCCGTTGTTAAGTTGAGACTAAAATCGATCAAAAATATGCCACAGAAATATGCCCCAAATTAAGTTGACTGAACTCATTTACACACACAACCAAATTTGTATCAAAACTGCATCTGATGCTCAGGACACTGACAAATTTGTCCCAGACATTTCTGTATATCCAGTATTTATGTCCCTCATATGAAAGGCAGGGGGGACTCAACGGGTGCAGTACTTAGAAATGGACAGCAGCAGCAGCCCTAAACTCCTCTTATGATCAGTAGGACCCCTGTGGAGAGAGTGAGTAGCTTCAAGTACCTCGGTGTAAACATCTCTGAGAACCTGACTTGGACTACACACATCCAAACACAGGTTAAGAAAGCCAGGTAAAGACTGTACCATCTGCGACAGCTGAGGAAATTCAGGGTCTCACCAGCAATCCTGAAAACTTTCTATTCAGGGACCATAGAAAGTGTATTGACTCAGTGCATCTCAGTGTGGTATGGAAACAGCTCCAATCAGGACTGCAAAGCACTACAGAGAGTTGTGCGCTTAGCTGAGCGCATCTCAGGGTCTGCTCTCCCCTCTCTGCAGGACATCTACCTCAAACGCTGCAAAAATAGAGCTGTTAAAATCATCAAGGACTCTAATCACCCTGGTAACCGACTATTCACTTTGCTTCCATCTGGCAAGCGCTTCCGTAGCCTGATGGCAAAAACTGAGAGACTCAGGAGGAGCTTCTTCCCTCAGGCCATCAGGCTCCTAAACTCTAACTCTGTGTCATAACATCACTTGACTCCATGTAAATATCACCATATCAATAGCTATTCATAATGTTTTCTACCTCATATGCTGCTATTTAAATACCCTGTACAACGTTTTTGCACATTCTTTTGCACATTCCTGTTATATTACTATGTATGTCAACAACATACTGACCTGCACATTTATATTTATATTTTTTTATCTTTTATTTTATTCTTTTTATTTTTTTCTACTTTTCTTTTTCTTAATATTTGTCTATACAATTGCTCTGTCCTTGGAGCGGACCTGACTTCCATTTCACTGCTGGTTATACTCTGTATAATTGTGTATGTGACGAATGAAAATCTTGAATCTTGAATCAGATATTTCATGATAGTTGGATGTCATTAAGGGCGCCTTTGCACTTGGCATTAATTTTTAATTCACATCTGGATATTCTGTAGCTGGATTGCATTTACACCTTGCATCCCAATCTTATTTACCTATGCAAAAATCACATTATATTTATTATTTTATTTTTCATATATATACGTATATATAAAAATATATATAGTGCCCTCCAAAAGTATTGGAACAGTAAGGCCAATTCCTTTATTTTTCCCGTAGACTGTAAACATTTGGGTTTGACATCAAAAGATGAATATGAGATGAGAGATTAACATTTCAGCTTTTATTTACAGGTATTTTCATCTGGATCTGTTACACAACTTAGAAGATAGCACCTTTAGTTTGAACCCACCCATTTTTCATGTTACCAAAAGTATTGGAACATGTGACTGACAGGTGTGTTTTGTTGTCCTGGTGTGTCCTATTAATTGATTATTCAAACAATACATAGCACTGAATGTCTACGCTCAGTTTCAGATCCGTGCAGACTGCATTTATAGTTAGTTAGACGTGTAACCAACATGAAAACCAGAGAAGTGTCTATGGGTGAAAACAAGCAATTGTGAAGCTAATATATATATATATATTTTTTTTTTAATAAAATTTTATTATATATGTATTTTATTATATTTTTTAAGTTATTTGTATTTTTTTTTTCAAATGTGTTTACATTTTTAGTTTATTTAAATTTTATAAAACATTTCAAATGTTTATATTTTAAGTCTCATTTTTATTTTTGATTACCATTAATTTGATTATATTTTCAAGCACTATGTAAAACTTTTGCGATCAGCTTGTTTAAATGAATACTTAAATGCATTCTGTTGATTCCCCCCAACAGTG
The DNA here is from genome assembly GCF_936440315.1 of Barbus barbus. Classification (NCBI taxonomy): domain Eukaryota; kingdom Metazoa; phylum Chordata; class Actinopteri; order Cypriniformes; family Cyprinidae; genus Barbus; species Barbus barbus. Next base: position 23,688,100 of record NC_136719.1, read on the forward strand.
CTTTTATACTTGGTTTACAACGTAGTCAATTGCTTTCCATCTGTAATTGCATCGCTGCAAACGCATGTTCGTGTCAGGCGTAAAAAGTGGCTTCTGTTTTCTTTTGTTTTTCTTTGTTCTGTCTAGTGGAAAGCAGCATTACTCCTTCCAACAAACACACAGTCCCGCAGTCAGTTGTTGTCCAGACGATGACCAATGTGAGAAGGTTGACTTGTTTGTGACCCCAATATCCCTGAGCATCTGATGGTCAGCTGGAACATCTGCTGTCTCATTTGCCATTCTAATTCAAATCCCAGCGCGGCAGGAATCGGGAGAGAGCGCTCTAATTGACTCAAATTGCAACATACTTTTTCAAAAGTTGTTTTCAGAAATATTTACGGTCACATCTCACAGAGGTCATTGGTCAGGGACACTTGCTGACAAGGAGTTTAACTAATATTCATAGTTTTATTTTAATTTCATATTCAGAGAAATTTAAAGGCATAGTTCACCCAAAAAGGAAATTCAGTCACCATTTACTAACTCTCATCATGCTTTAAACCTGAAAGACTTTATTTTGTAGAACAGAGGAAATTATAATTTTTTTCTTTTTCTTTTTTTTTCCCCCAATAACAATAAATATGGACCAGAGCTTCAAAAAGCATGCAAAAAGTTCCATAAAATAGTTCATATGAATTTTAAGCTATATTCGTAGCTTTGTCTGATAAACAAGATGAATAAGAGTTGATTTCGAGAATCAAATCTGTCCGAATTGTGAATGAATCATTTAGGCTGGCTTTGTGAACTTGATCAATTGATTCACCAAAAAGATTCAACTCAAACGAATGATTCATTCACAAATCAGACAAATTTTGAATAACAGTTATGCTTTTCTTCTAATAACAACAAATGTGTATCAGAGTTTTTAATCCTCAAAAAGGATGCAAAAGCTCTTAAAAATCATAAAAAAGTTCTTGCACTATATTCATAATTTTGCACTATTTGTATGTGAAACAGACCAAAACCACTAAAATTTACTAATAACCAAGTCAATAAGAATTTATCTTGAGAATCAGATCAGTTCGATTTGTGAATGAATCATTCAGACTGGATTTGTGAACTGGATCAATCAATTTACTGAAAACATCAAAAGAATGATTTGTTAATAAATCTGACAAATTTTGAATAGTCCCTAAAAATTCATTAAAATAGTTCATATGACTTTTGCACTATATTCCTTGTATTTCGAAGCTTTGTATGCAAAACAGACCAACATCACTAAAATTCACTAATAATGAGATAAGTAAGAATTGATTTTGAGAATCCGATCGGTGGTGCGTTTCCCAAAAGCATTGATCGCAAGTTCCATTGAACTTTATTGGTAACGTTGGAACTTGTGACGATAGTAGCTTTTGGGAAACGCACCCCAGTTTGATTTGTGAACGAATCGTTCAAACAGGCTGGTAAACTGGACCAAAAGATTGATCCATTCACAAATTGGGCATCGCTACGAATGGAAACAATGTATTTTTGCATCGCTAGAAGTAAAAAGCTAAATGTAAGCGAACTACACCAAAAAACCCTTTGTGACAATGGAAATGGAAGTACTGAAATGCACTCATTTTTGTTGTGTCATTTTTAAAGCCCTCATCCACCTTCACTTTCAGGATATTTTTAAAGAATTCACTTTTTGTCGTCCACTGAAAGTTTGGTACGACTTGAGAGCGGGTAAATAAAGTCAAAAGTTTCATTTTTAGACAAACTATTCCTGTAATGCCAAATTTATTGAATCATTTCCATGAAATGGTGCCGTATAATTTAGTGAATCTATTTGAAACTCGGCTTCCTCTACTTCTGCTCTCTTCTGCATGGCCGACAGACTTTAATGGAAAAACAAATGACTTGCACAGAGAGAAAAGTCGGCATCTCCCTAAAGTCTCTGCCGGTAATACATTTCCAACTTGATTAGAGGTAAAAGCTTGGAAGTTCTTTCATTTCTGCTGATTTACTTTATAAGGGAATGAATGAAAGGCCATTTCTACTTGCAACTGAAATGTGCATTTCAAAGAGTCTGCTGTGTCTTTGTGTAATACAAAAAAAAAAAAAATTATTAAGAATTAAATTGGTCTTCAGAAACGAACTTCTGTGCAATCTATGCCAGTCTAAGGAAGTCATGATGACATATGCATGCAACGACCGTAACAAATACCAAAGTGTTCCACTTAAACCTCTACAAAAATAGTCTAAACAGTATTAGATTTGTAGCTGTTGTTCAAGGAATGTAAAGTACAGGTTGCTTTTGTTTGTATTAAGATGTGCATGCTGTGCCATTTAGAAAGGGAACCAGCGAGAGTAAAGCAAACGTGTGAATAGGCACTCGGTTTTGACCCGGCCTCTGTTTGTTAGTCTCCGTGCGTCGCACCTCTTACAGACCTGGCTGACAATAGTTGTGGGTGGTAATGTGAGTTTCCGAGAGCTGTTGTCAACATTGGCAAAGCGTGTCATAAAAAGGCTACCTCAATCTCATGCGGGCCTCCCATTGAGTTTGAATGCAGTGAGAATGCAGTTAGAGCCAAGCTTCATTTCTCATTTAACAGTTAACAGAAAGCCTTTCGCTAAACGCAGCTTGAACTAAATATTCCAGACCTAATTCCCTCCAGTGAAACATGTTCATAATTAATTTCGGGGATGCGATTGTTTTGTTTTCTTTCAAAGAGTTGCTAAAAGTTTGTAGTGATTATTCATTCTCAGTGCATAATACCTGTTCTGGGTCATTAGGGAACGGAGGGAAAAATATGAAACAATTTCAGGGCCTGCATTGATCAGGAGATTGTAAATTAGCATTCGCTGCCAGTGTCAACATGCTAAGGCTTCATTACAGCCACTGCTGAATAGTTTATGCAGAACATAATATACAGTATATTCATATGTGATTTAAATCAAATACAATGTAAATCAAATATGCATATTCACAATCATGTGTATACTTCAAGTGATAACTAAACAACCAGAAAAGTTATCTTTTGAGTAACTGTACTTCATCATAATTTTTAAAAGACCCTCATTAAATTTTGGCTTGTAGTTCAATGTGTTTTAGTTCTATGATATATTGTGCACCTAAACACTGACAAATTCACTTCATGCATCTGCAAATCATAGTATTTTTCTTCTGGGAAATCTGACTAAAAGCAATTTAATGGGGTCTTTAACCCTTGTACCCTAGGAGACTTTTTGCTTTTTCACATTTTTGGCTGTATTAATGCAAACTGTTTTTTAGCAATTGTTTTGTTTTTTAATGGAATTTTAATATTTGACCCTCATTTCCTTTCATTAATGTATTTCACACTAGCTATAAAATGCACACTCAGGACAACAATGTCCCCATTGAAACCCATTAGACCTGCCATATTTAATCCCAGTGCCATTTTAAGCATACAATCATGCATTCTTCGTTAATAGGCTTTAATTCTGTTGTCAAGTCTTTTATGGCAATGTTTTTTACATTTTTACTGTTTTAGCACCATTTTTTCAGGTTTGGCTATGAGTTATGGATCCAAAAATTGTGCTTCCTAATCATTGTGTATCCAATGTATCCAATACTATAATAAAAAAAGCTTAGTATTTAATATATGAAAAATGACGTAGGTTTGATTTTGGCATCGGTATGGACATAACGTCAGACAACAGACATATAATTGTTTGTTTAAAATTATTATATGGGAAAATTTAGTAGTGGCTGGATATTGGTTGGGACATGTCATAGTGTCCTTATTAAATCTACACTCTTGAAAAACATAACAAGCGATGTCTAACTTTACAAACTATAGTTCTCTCCTCTCTCGAGGTTAAGCAACAGATTCACAAAAAGATTATGAACAATTATAACAGTCAGACATTGAACCGAGTTGCTGTTTTTGTCACTCTTCTGAGGAAGAGGTTATTTACTTGTTTGGCAATGTACCCAACACAGATCAATTTTGGTCAGATTTTGTTTAATGTCTAACATCTAATCTAATTTTGTAAGTGACCTTTCTTTCTGCTATAAAGATGTTTCCTTTGGATTGTTTGACTATACTCAAAAGAGAATATAGGAAAATATAACTTAATTAATGTGTGTTTCCTGCTAGGTAAATTTCACATACATAAACAAAAATCTGGCTCTTAACCGCCGTTCCCTTTCAGGAACTCGAGCTGCGTCGAAACGCTTTGATTCTGAAGGCGTTCCCAGAATCAGAATGAGCTTTATTGGCCAAGTATGTTTACACATACAAGGAATTTGTTGTAGTGACAGAAGCTCCACAGTGCTACAGAGAGACAGCAACAGGACAGGACACAGATAATAAAGAATATTACAAATATTCAAATAGGCAATGTACAAAACAGCAAAAACACAATATATAATATAGACAATTATGCGTGTACAGGTCTCGTGCAAATTTGAAATAAAAAAAATTGATAAATAAAAAAGCAAGCAAGTGTGGTGAATAAATAGAGTTGTGTGTTCCGCATTTTATTGTCAAGTGTTCATGAGAAGGATTGCTGGAGGGAAGAAACTGTTCCTGGGTCTGGTCGTTCTGGTGCTCAGAGCTCTGTAGCGCCGACCAGACGGTAACAGTTCAAAGAGGGAGTGTGCTGGATGAGAGGGGTCCAGAGTAATTTTACCAGCCCTTTTGCTCACTCTGGATAAGTGGGGAGGGTTGAACCAATGATACGCTCAGCAGTCCGGACTATTCTCCGTAGTCTTCTGAGGTCAGATTTGGTGGCTGAGCTGAACCAGACAGTTACTGAAGTGCAGAGGATGGATTCAATGATGGCAGAGTAGAACTGTTTCAGCAACTCCTGTGGCAGGTTGAACTTCCTCAGCTGGCGAAGGAAGTACGACCTCTGCTGGGCCTTTTTCACAATAGAGTCAATGTGAATATCCCACTTCAGGTCCTGAGAGATGGTGGTGCCCAGGAATCTGAATGACTCCACTGCAGTCACTGTGCTGTTCATGATGGTGAGTGGGGGGAGAGCAGGGGGGTTTCTCCTGAAGTCCACGATCATCTCCACAGTTTTGTGCGTGTTCAGCTCCAGGTTGTTAAGACTGCACCAGACAGCCAGCTCCTTAACCTCCTGTCTGTAAGCATACTCGTCACCGTCCTGAATGAGGCCGATCAGTGTGGTGTCGTCTGCAAACTTCAGGAGCTTCACAGAAGGGTCTTTAGATGTGCAGTCGTTGGTGTAGAGGCAGAAGAGCAGTGGGGAGAGAACGCAGCCCTGAGGAGCTCCAGTGCTGATGGTACGAGTGATGGATGTGGATTTACCAAGCTTTACTAACTGCTGTCTGTCTGTCAGGAAGCTGGTGATCCACTGACAGACAGAGGTGAGGACGGAGAGCTGAGTTAGTTTATTCTGAAGGGTGTCTGTGATGGTGTTAAAAGCAGAGCTGAAGTCCACAAACAGGATTCTCACATAAGTCCCTGGTCTGTCCAGGTGTTGCTGTGTGTAATGCAGTCCCATATTGACAGCGTCATCCACAGACCTGTTTGTTCTGTAGGCAAACTGCAGGGGGTCCAGTAAGGGTCCAGTGATGTCCTTCAGATGAGCCAAAACCAGTCTTTCAAATGATTTCATGGCCACAGACGTTAGAGCCACAGGTCTGTAGTCATTAAGTCCAGTAATTTTGGGTTTCTTTGGGACGGGGATGATGGTCGAGCGTTTGAAGCATGAGGGGACTGTTCGCACAGCACCAGTGATCTGTTGAAGATCTGCGTGAAGATGGGGACCAGCTGGTCAGCACAGGTCTTTAGGCAGGCTGGTGACACACCGTCTGGGCCTGGTGCTTTCCTTCTTTTGTTCTTTCTGAAGACCTGGAACACGTCATCTTCACAGATTTGAATTGTTAATGGTTGTGTGGAGAGGTGTTTAGTGTGGGTGTGGGTTGCTTTTTCAAACCTACAGTAAAAGTCATTCAAGTCGTCTGCCAGTTGTTGATTCTCCAGAGTGCTGGGGGATGGTGACTTGTAACTGGTGATATCCTTCATACCTTTCCAATTTTGAACTCCATTCTAAAATGCACAGGTAACCAATGTAACGATTTCAGAATAGGAGTAACAGAATCAAATTTACGCTGTCCTTTGAGGAATTTAGCAGCAGCGTTTTGAACTAATTGAAGACGAGCGATGGAAGTTTTAGAAATGCCGAGATAGAGAGAGTTGCAGTAATCCAGTCGAGTTGTAATGAACGCATGCATAGCAATCTCTAAAGTTTTCACAGAAAGAAACTATTTAAATTTTAGAAAGAAGGCGTTGCTGAAAAAACAGGAACTAATAACCGCATTTATTCGTTTATCAAATTTAAGACTCAGATCCCAGAAAACACCTTGGTTCTTAATACAGGAAGAAGTAAAAAGAGAAAGGTAGTCCAAATCAACACTTCTGCTCCCTGAATTTTCACTAGGGCCGAAGACTATAAACTCGGTCTTTGATTCATTCAGAAATAGAAAATTATGAGAAAACCATGTTTTCACTTCATCCAGGCAGGCAAAAAGAGATTCCAGAGCAGCATGTTTATTTCGTTTCAGAGGTAGATAAATTTGGGTATCATCTGCATAGCAGTGAAATGATACACCATGCTTTCTGAAAATAGAGCCCAGAGGAAGTAAATACAAAGAAAAAAGAATTGGTGCAAGAATAGAACCCTGCGGCACTCCACAGGAAAGTTTAGCAGGCAATGAAGAGAAATTGCCCACTCTGACAGTGAAACTTCTATTTGTTGAATATTTGAACCTTCGATACACACTTCAAAGTCTTGTTCTGCAGTTCAGTGACAGTTTTAAAAGAAAATCAGTTGAAAGCATCCAGTCATCTCATTATACTACTGAAGTGAAAGGTAAATATACAACCAGAAAAAAGTCTCATATTTATTACAATATAAACTGATATAACTCTATATAGATTGATAGTCAATGTAATAAAAGAGCAAAGCTAAGAAGCAGATGAACACAAAACAGAACTTCATCCAGCTGAAGTGTACACATACTTTAAACACTTTGAAAGTGTACGGTTTTCTACTTTAACTTCTCCAGTAATATCAAGGGTATGACCTATTTCAGATGCAGCTGAAATTACAACAACAGTAGTTACACATTTAATTTGAGTATGATGTGATTGCAATTTCAGGAGACAGATTTCAGTATTTATAATCAAAGTTTGTGCATCAAAACTGAAAGGTCTCTTGGTTGCATTAGTCATTTTTAGGAAAAAGCTCTACTGTTTACTTTTAAGTACAGTTAAATTGAGCCTTTTTTTTTTACTTTCACTTAAGTAGGCCGAATTGTTTTCGCTAGGACTTTTAATTAAGTCACATTTTGACACATAACCTATAATTATTCATAATTTGTCAGTACTTGTTACAGCACTGCCTTTGCATCTATTCAGGCGAGTTAATTACCTTACGGACTAAACTGATTTTGAATGCATTTTAGGGTGGGCGTAAGTGCTGTCCTTATGAGAGTCAACTTCAGTGCGTGCCGCAGAGGTGTGTGACTTTTACTGTCTCCAGAAATAGCATAAACATCAGGTTTGTTGTGTTTTAGCGGAGAAGATCCACTCACAAACTTCTGCGAGTGTCTGAACTCTGATCCTCAGAGTGCACTTTCACTTTCCACCATCATTTATTAATGCGGCGTCACCTGAGGTCTCGGTTCACAAAAAGGCGACAGCGTCCCCAGCCGACAATTACACTTAAACAACAGTGTCCTTCTAATGAAAACCAAGTTTCCACACACATGCAGCTCTCCGTCAGAAAGATTGTTGTAAGGGTGACAGCTCTGGTCCTTCGTTTCATCTCCATAAACCTCAGAATATCCCTGCATGTTGTTGAACAGACATAGGTGGGTGGTTTTTTTCTTAAGTATGATAGATGGAGTTTAGAGCTGCTTGACCGTCTGCATCGTGTCCCTATTCTCCCGGAGGGGAAGAGACTGTCGTCGAATAGCAATATTGCGCTTCCAGTGAGCTTTTGTTTCCCCTCAATCTACAGCGACTCAATTGTTTCACGCTTTTATTGGCTTCCTACACGAGCCGAGCGCTTATTGAAGACGAAGAGTGGCGCTTCATTGTTCACTGTTGGCTTTACTCAGCATTACTCAACTAAATTAGATACATTTTCTTGCTCCAAATTATTCCCAGTAACGCTCTTCCTCCACTCTCAACGCTGCAGAAATGGATAGCGGGGTTAGTCTCTCAAGGTTTTGTAGGCCTGAATCAGACTGAAATGTATGTAACATCACTAATATACACACCAGTGAGCTGGTGTCTTGACCCGGGGTATATTGGATCTTACAGCATTTGGCCTTGCATGGCTGCCCAGTAAATGGGAAAAAAATAATAATTCAAAACTGAACAGGGCTATATCCAAAATTTCACCATGCACACATGTAGCCTGTGCATAAAGTAATACACATATTTCAAACAATTGTTTTCCATATAATGTGCCTGTGTGGTTAATGCACATGGTTGGCCAGGATAGTTTGATATAATAAAATAAAAAATACCTACACAAAAAAACAAAATAAATATAATAAATATTATATAAATATTAATATTAAGAAATCTAACTCAGTTACCGATGGATGGAGATATATATATATATATATATATATATATATATATATCTCTCTCCATCCATCGGTAACTGAGTTAGATTTCTTTTTACCCATCTTGTTTTAAACTTACCATTAAATGTACCATATTGATATAAAAACGCAAAGAGGAAGAAAATGTTCCATTACTTGAAAACACTTAAATACTAAAAACAGAAACCTTGAATTTGTTTTACTTGCATGTCAGTGTGACCATCAACCAACATCAGAGAACTGTGAATATGTGAATGCCTTGTTAAATTATTGAAATATTATGGATATTTCAAGTACATATTTAATGTCAAAGTTGCTTGGCTGACAAAAAAAAAAAGTTTGGGAATCCCTGCATTAAGAAATGTTAATAAACATGGAAAAAAAAAAGAGAAAAAATGAAGAATGAATACATTATGAATAATTTACTGCCAGTGTGTGAATATGTAAATCAAGTAATACATAACTAACTTTAATCTGATTATGAGCATTTTAAAATATAATATCTAATTATGGGTCCTACATTTTTTTAATTTGATTACATAATCCAGATTACATGTAATCAGTTATTACCTAGCACTGTATATATGTGTGTGTGTGTGAGTGAGAGAGAGAGAGAGAGAGAGAGAGAGAGAGAGTGCACACACACACACAGGACATGTATGTGTAGTCATTGCATGATTCAAAATGATTGCTACTTGTTTATCATATTTTGAACTTTAATGAGTATTATAATCTATTCAATTAGAAACTTATTTTGCCTCCAGCAACTCACTTATAATTGCTGAATGTTTTTTTATTTTGATTAAATTATAACATTGTCTATCACAGACTTTGCCAAGACTTTATCACCTTAATTGTTTTTTAAAATTCGAATTCTAATTCAAAAGAGTATAAGGTAATTTTTGCATTGTTGTTTAATGTAGTCATTTATTTATTTAGCAGCTGCCACGTTATGACCAAAGGTATATGATTATGTTTCTTGATCGTGTGTTTGTTATTGTCAGGAAGGAACAAGGAATAAATCAAGAAAGTATAGGACTTGAACTTGAACTGTTGACTTGATACATGAACTGTAGGTGAATCTTTTTATCTTGGGCAATGTTTTCCTGTCTCTGTTTGAGTTGCATCATTGCATCTGTTCCAACCCATATAATGAAAGTGAATGGGGACTAAGGCTATGGTGTCAGTCCATAACATCTTTTTTGTGCAAGTTTGGATGAGTAAATGACAGAATTTTAATTTCTGAACTGTGCATAAAATATATCATGATTTTTTTGTTCAAACTGGGACATAAAATATTTAAAAAAGAATTTCATATTAAAAAAAGTGATCCCTCATGGGTTCTTGTACACACTTTTGTAGAGTGTTAAACTTTGTATTTTCACATTGTTGTGAAGGTCAGGCTGGACTGCAAAGGATGTTAGTTGTCTGCCTCAATGGGTTTTTTGGTGTGTGTGTGTGTGTGTGTGTGTCTCAATGACACCCTGTCATTAGTGGTTTACTCAGAGCTGTTGACCCTGCTCTGTGTTAACATTCACTATAAATAAATGTTTAGTAAATGTTTGATGTTTAAATGCAAGAATCTTTTTGATTGCCGTTCATCTTGTTGTTATAGTAAAGCTAGCGTTGCATCACTTGATCACCAGTGGATCCTCTGCAGTGAATGGGTGCCGTCAGAATGAGAGTCTAAGAACATCACAATAATCCACAAGCAATCTACACCACTCCAGTCCATCAACTAACATCTTCAGTGAAAAGCTGCGTGTTTATAAGAAACAAATTCAGTAAGACGTTTTAACTTCAAAACACTCGCTTCTAGCCATAATACAGGCTGTTCTCCAGTGAAAAAGTCCATCTCCTGGTGTCCTCTCAAATCAAAATCCAAACATATTTGTTTAAAACCGTTTTTGCTTATAATCGGTGTTTGATCTGTGCATATTTCTCTCCTGATTCAAACAAAGACTTTTTTTTTATTGGAGAAAGCAATAATGTGGATAGAGGACTCGTATTTTAGCTGGAAGCAACAATTTAGTTAAACACCTCTTAATGATGGATTTATTTCTTACGAACACACAGCTTTTTGCTTCACAAGACATTAACTGATGGATTGGAGTGGTGTGGATTACTTGTAGATTGTGATGTTTTTATCAGCTGTTTGGACTCTCATTCTGACGGCACCCATTCACTGCAGAGGATCCATTGGTGAGCAAGTGATGGAATGCTACATTTCTCCAAATCTGATGAAGAAACAAACTCATCTACCTCTTGGATGGCCTGAGGGTGAGTGAACATACACCAAATTTTCATTTCTGAGTGAGCTATTTCTTTAAGCAAATACACAGATAATAAAACATTATTAGCAGTGATCAATCAGGAGATGAGATCTCACATTTAGAGGCTTTAGTAATACTAGTATGTCTTTAAGACATTAAGGCAAGTGGAACTTTTTCTGTAACCGTATTCTGTACCCTTTTAACCCTCAAAAAGGCAGAAGAGAGCTTTTAATCCAAATGAAATGAGATCATGACATGATCAAATATAACAGCCGATATATATAGCAGCTCTTAAAGGTGGCTGCTGAATTTAAGGTTGCATTGGCAAAGAGGTTTTAAAGTTTCATAATGCATTTTCTTGATCAAGGTAGCAAGAAATTGAATATTCTCTAGCTTGAGAACCAAAGCCCATTCGCAAAGCTTACAAAAAAAGTGTTTTGAATGCAGGCCAGTTTTTCAAATGAATATTATTAGAGGTTTTTAAGCACATTGAAGTTTACAATCAAAAGACAAGAGAAGATGCCAGTGCTTCAACCAACAGATCAGATTATACACTTTAATACCCCAAATGTTTCTTTTAAATGGCAGTGAGATTGCATAGGGTTCAAATTAAAACTTTAGCTCATGCTTCTCAGCTTCTCACCCATGACAGTACAGTTTAGTCTAGAACTACTTTTAAATCACTGTCTGGTTTTACAGTCGTCCCACAAATGGAAGAATAACACAACGCCCACCAAAACTAAAGTGATTTGCTTGTGATCTGATTAAAGGTTAACCGGATAAAGGGGGTCACCAGAGTGGAATCCCAAATTTGTCGACACACTTTAAATTATTCTGGAAACATCAAGAGTCCCTTGACCCTCAGCTTCGTCTGCGATTCATGAGGGCCGTTATTGATTTAAGCAGGTGTAAGGAGCCATCTCACCGCTGTGGAAATTCAATCTTGCCTGACATCTGCGGGTTTATTGCTCAAGACGCTGTCACAACAGCCTGTACTGCTTACATATCAAAACAAAATGACAATTTAAAATCTCACAGTCTCATTGTGCCATCCGCGAACAAATGTTAGTCTGTCACTGTACGCTGGGTTGCTAGAACAGCTCCAGAAAGTATTTGAACACTTGAACATGTCTGAAAGCCACTGCATAATGAAATATCAAACTGCATTTAACATTTTATGTTTCAAATCAATGTATGTACTGTTCATATTTTATATTGTGACACTTTAGGTTTGTCAAATACATTGAACTACAGCTGTTGCTTCTCTGCTAACATGCTAGTTAGCTCAAATTAAAAATCACACAAATGGCCATGAAAAGTGAAGTTGGGGAAAAGTCTAGCATTGTTTATTTGCAGATTTTGTAACTAATGAAGTAAAATCCATGTTATGTTCCAGGCATTTTGATTCAGAGAGGATTTCCTTTTTCCAGAAAATGTTAGTTAATTTTTGGTCTTTTTTGGGGGGATTTTTCCATACCTTGTGGTGTTCCCAGTGACCCGTCTATAAAAATACATTATATAAATGTCCTGTTATTGTATTTTATCATCAAATATTGGATTCAATCTTTGTCAATTTTTTTTTTTTTTTCATTTAGCATACATTTTGTATTTCTTTTTGAAACTGATTGGTCTTAGGCCTCGCTGATCTGAGCTCATGCATCTCAGTTTTTGATTGAAAAAAAGGATCATTTGTGAATAATTTTGGCAATTTTAAATAAAATATGTAGCAAATTTTAGCTCAAAAGGGAATTGTATATAAATAATTACAATTAATTATTTTTAATTACAATTATTTATATCGGCTGACAGTAATAGCTGTAGTAGAATTAAATTGCCATCTACTGATCTGTCCGTCCAGTGAATATTCAGTGCAAGTTCATATCAACTCTAAGAAAGGATATTTCCTTGGCCACAGAAAATACTTTCCTATTAATGCATTAGAGCATGTAGAGAGGGTCAAAATCATAAAGAGACATTTCATTTGCAAGGCAGAATCAGAAACTCATGTAATTTGCGCCCACAACACCAACTCAAACTAGTCTAACAAACAAACATACATACAATCACTCATACATGGGGAAAGGGCAAGTAGGAGTTAATGGATGAAACCATCAGGAAACCAGAGAATGAAGCTATGAAAAGAGTCAGTTAACCACCTGAATAAAACCATCAGCGCCATTTATAACAGGGTCTATAGCTTATACTAAACGGTTTCGTTTAGTTAAATGTACAATACTTGCAATGCCTTTGGTCGTTGAACGAGTGTCCGGATGCAGTCTTGGATGAAAGTTCTGATGGTTTGAAGGTTTGGTGGTGTTGGAGTTCTTCAAGTTCTTCCGGGTTTGAAGGGTGATGAACTCCAAAAGCTATTCTGGTTCGGTGGTAATTGGGAGTTTCTTCCCAGGTAGAAAGGGACAAAAAAATGCTAAGAAAGAGATGTGCTAAGATCCAAGGATCCTTGGTTGAATGGAAAGTCAAGGCCGCAAGGCCTGGCACAAAAACTTAAGGGTCCAGAAGAGTTCTAGCTCACATCCTCCTCATCCTCTTAGGATCTAACAGAACTGACTGGAGGGGCATCACTGATGTATATAGAGGTCACACCTCTGGGGAGTCAAAGAGCCTATGGTGACTTGAACTTTTGGAGAGAAAGTTTACGACTCCTTGTCTCCATGCATGGTAATTTGCATATAACACTTATATGTTGCATAGGTATCGACATATAATATGCACTCTCAATTAGATCATCCGAAGATGAATTGAGACCGAACATGGTATAAGTGAGGTAATATTAACTAGTGTTCTATCATAAGCATGCATAAAACAGGATACACAAAAACATACAAGAACAGTAATAATATACACAATGACCTGAAGATATGAGTGTTCATTCAAAGAAAGGTTTTTCTATAAATTAATTAGAGAAGAGTCCATTTTTATGGCATAATGTCTCTTTCCTAAGGGGAAATGAAGTTGTTCTGCCCACATTCCTTTGAGCAATAAAACAAGTGTTATCAGATGGGTTGCCATGGAACCAGAAGCCGGTTCTGCCTTTCTTAGATGTTAGATGCATTTCGGGGGAAGGGTCCACAGACCCTCATAGTTGGCCTTTTGGTTAGGTGAGGGGGCATAAGAGATTATTTGTTAAATATAACAGTTAGTTGCGTGTCTGATTGCTCCAAATGCTACATATATGAAAAATATTGCACCGTTTTCCACTAGTGTAATAATGTTTAACCAGGAAGTTAGTTTTTATATGCTTGTACAAAATTACACAGAAACACTTGACCAGCCTACAAGAAATAGCTAATAACTATTTTATTCGATTTGTTTTTACCAAATACTGTTTTTAAACTTCTTTTTTTTTTTTTACTTGTTTTCTGGAATGATTTAAGTGGTTCAGGTAAGCATTAAGTGTCCAAATGCTTTTCAGACACATGATAAATAATTTAAAGGGATAGTTCACCCAAAAATGAAAAGTTGATGTTTATGTGATAACCCCCAGGGCATCCAAGATGTAGGTGACTTTGTTTCTTCAGTAGAACACAAACAAAGATTTTTAACTCAAACCGTTGCAGTCATATAATGACAGTCAATGGGACCCACGGCTTTGACAGTCAAAAAAAAAAAAAAAAAAAAAGTATCCACCGCAATGTCCAATTGTCCTGAGCGCGTTCACAATAGCCGGTGCGTGACGCATCAACGTGCTCTGGCATAGTAGACGCATGCGCAGAAACGATCTAAACAATGAATGATGTATACGCATGAAAAGTGTTGGGGAAAGTTACTTTTAAAAGTAATGCATTACAATATTGCATTACTCCCTAAAAAAAGTAACTAATTACATTACGTTGCGTTACATTACTTTTGCTTTACTTTCGCATTACTTTTTAAATATGAGCAGGGCTTGATTGTTTGTTTTTAAATATAAGAAGTTCTATTTATAGCAAATGTAAAAGCCCTTTCACACCAAAAAGTGTAATGAATAAACCTGAGTAAATTCACGTCTGTACAGAACACAGGAGAAGGTTCAAAACTCTTCAGCAATAAAAACAACCACAATTGTTAGTTTATCTGAAGTCATTTTTGCTTATTATTATGGTTGAACTGGATTATCAAAAGGCCAGCAGCAAAGACACTGGTTAATAAAATGGGATACATTTAGATACATTTGTGTTATTTAACATATTATTGCAGGTTTGCGTCATATTCGGAGTTTGCATTTCACTGTTTTAATTCATTTTGATGAATACTAAATCTGTTTGTTTTTTGTTTTTGCAAGCGAGATGAATTAATGCACATCTAGTCTAGAACTACAGTAACATGTTCACACAGCGCACACAACGCCTCTGTACTTCTGATTTCTCCTAACATGGGGACAGGAGACTTGTCAGTCAATAAATGGGAAAACAAAGTAACTGGCGTTACTTTTTTGAAAAAATAACTCAGATATTTTCTTGTAAATTAAGTTAATTACTTGAAAAAAGTAATCTGATTACGTAACTCGTGGCTGTTGTGAATGTGCTCAGGATAGTTGGACATTGCGGTGGATCAGAGGTAAAAAAAATTATATAAAATACTGTTCAGTTTCTTGCACAGACCGATTGTTTCATGACTTAAGACCTCAATGTATCGTCACGAGTCACAGGGTTTAATTTGGTTTTGTCTGCGTATGTCTTTTTTACTCTCAAAGCCATGAGTCCCATTGACTGCCATTATATGACTGACAGACTGCAATTGTGTTCTACTGAAGAAACAAAGTCACCTACATCTTGGATGCCCTGGGGGTAAGCAGATAAACCATTTTCATTTTTGGGTGAATATCCCTTTAAGAGAAAAGATGTTTGGTAGAGTTTCAGAAACACTGCATATATTTTTCTGTGAAAAAGACAACAGTTTGCATGACTTCATTTCATGTTGTCTATGAAAAATGTACATGGAGAACAAAGTGCTTGTCTAGCTATAAAGCTTTTCAGTTTGTTATCTTAAAATCAGGAAGAGAATTGGCATTTTTAAGTCATGGGATCCCTCTGGAATTTCTTATGGCTTTTATAATAGCCGTTTGTTTTGATTTATGTGTGAAATAATGTCTGTTGTTAACGCTGTTCTACAGCATGAATTAACCTAACAATTTGCTTAAAAATGAGGTAATTTAGTTATTTTTTCAGAATTATTTACTTCAACTAAGACTCATTATTTTTACAAAAATTTCAAACTTATCTATTTTAGGACAGATATTGTGGAGAAATAATGTACTCCTATTATAGGAGCCGATTTTCATGTCTTTGCATTGCAGGACAGTCATTATTTGGTAAACAGCAGGTTGCTTTTAATTCTCTCCCAAGATTGCAGTTACTGCAAACCTCATTAACAACTCAAAAAATAATTAGCGTTGCGGGGAAGAAAAAAAAAAAAACAAGGAAAAGAAGCCCCAGAGGAAATGTTTTGTTTGTTTTTCTATTGTGAGACTCTGTATTTTAAGAACTAGGCTTTATTCAAGTGTCAAAAACAGATGAGAGAGGGAGAGGGAAGATTCACGTGTTGAGTGAACATTTGTGAGTGTATTTTAGCACAACAGAGATCAACGAAAGTTAAAAACAGACATTTTGTCATCATTTACTAATCCTTATGTTGTTTCAAAACTGTATGACTGACTTTCTCCGACAGAAACGCTGGAATTATGTACATTGTGATTGCATTCCATGCAATTACAATTAAGACTGGAGCTTTCAAGCTTCAAAAAGGATGCAAACTGACCATAAAATCAAAAGTGGCCTATATGACTGGAAGCACGTTTCTGCCGTGGAGTAAAAATGAAAAAAGGTTATTGTGATCCCCCCCCCCCCCCCCATCAGAACTGCAAGATGCAAACTCAGAATTCAGAGAAAAAAAAAAAAAAAGAATTGTGAGATATAAACTTGCAATGTGAGAAAAAAAAAATGTTTATAAAAGAAAACACGAGTTTATATCTTGGGATTTTGTCTTTTTTCTTAGAATTGTGAGAAACAAAGTCTGAGGAAATTGTGAGCTAGAAGTCACAATTCTGAGAAAAGTTTCAGATTAACTTGCAATTCAGAGAGAAAAAAAAAAAAGATGAGTTGAACTAATAACTTAAAATTAGTTAAAAATTAAAAAAGTATCTCTCGCCATTAAGTCTTTTTTGTCTGAGAGTTGCAAGAAAAAGTCAGAATTGCATGATATAAAGTAACATTTACCTTTTTTAGTACCGTTTACTTCCATACTTCTGTGCTATACACTGAATATATATTTTTTTTTCTTCTTTTCTTTTAAAATGAAAACAGTTCACAAGTTGGACATTTCTGAACTCATTATAAACTTATGAATGCATCAAGTAGAGCAAATGTGGATGTCAAGATTTTCAGTGAATGAGACTTCTTTGGTCTGTTAAGCTATAATACGTCAACATAAACCTTTAGAGTCATTTGGTTCATTTTTAAGATAGTGCTTTTGCTTTTTAGAAGCATTAAATCGCCAGTCCGCTTCCACTGTAAATGCAAGAAAAAAAAAAAAAAAAAAAAGTAAATTTTGTGATCCAAGAAGAAAGAAATTCATGAGGGTTTGGAAGACTTTGAATGTGAGAAACTTGACTGATTTTTTTTTTTTTTTTTGACATATTAAAAATCATTGAAGTCTAAAGAACAGAATGAATGTGGGGAGATCCATGTGTTTAGTGAACCCAATGTCATATAAACTCAATGTTAAGATCAGGAATAAAAGATTACGCTTGCGTAGTCGGTTCATATAAATCATTACCATATAATCAGAGGTTGAAATATGGTTACAGCAGCAGTGAGGTATAAGACTCTGCAAATGTGCCTTTTTTTCCTTTTCTTTTTTCTGTCGTTATTTATAATGTTTTTGTTGAAATTGGTTGTCCTCATAAATATATCACTTGATTTCTGAACAAATATATTGGGACATTCAGAAAGCACATGGGTTTGTGAAATTGCATCAGAGCTTTACAGCAACTGCTTGTATTTATTCCAGTGAGATTGAGATCAGAGCGCATTTTATGCACTTATAAAAGGAGATGAAAGGTAACGTTAAATCTTTCAGCACTGAGGCGGCCAGGCCCACCGTACAGGATATGACCAACAGTGGAAATTGGACTAATATTTACAGAAGAGAGATAGTGAGGAAAAAATTGTCTAGTAAAAATGTGAGATTTGAAACTGTGCTTCAGCTAAAGATTCAGCATTGTTTGAGGTGAGATCTGCGTGTGCAAACCGTATTAAAGTAGTCTTGTATAATATAGAGGAGACCGGGGTTAGTTGTCACAATATTTCTCAGTGCAGGTTCATTTCTGTATAGATATAGTTTGAAGTTATATCTATACAACAAAAAACAGGTATTGAAAAGTTGGATTAATGCGCCAGTATATATCACTGTGTTGTCACAATGGAACATACCATTTAATCTAGTTTTGGCGTTTCATGCAATAATGTAACACTTAAAAATAAATAAATAGGCCTACATTTAGGATTAATGCATTTGAATTGCACTTTAAATTTCAATTCATTTAGATTTCACAAAAAAACATTAATGTGAACTAATAAACTTGTGATGCATATTTGTCTATTGTCTATTCGTAGGCTCAATTTGGACACACCAGGGACTTATATGAGGATCCCATTTGTAGACTTCAGCTCCGCTTTTAACACCATCATCCCATCACTCCTTCAGCCCAAACTAACTCAGCTGTCTGTACCCACCTCCGTCTGTCAGTGGATCACCAGCTTCCTGACAGACAGGCAGCAGCTAATGAGGCTGGGAAAATTCTCATCCAGCACCAGTACGATCAGCACTGGAGCTCCTCAGGGCTGCGTTCTCTCCCCACTGCTCTTCTGCCTCTACACCAATGACTGCGCATCTAAAGACCCCTCTGTCAAACTTCTGAAGTTTGCAGATGACACTACACTGATCGGCCTCATCCAGGACGGTGACGAGTCTGCTTACAGACAGGAGGTTAAGGAGCTGGCTGTCTAGTGCAGTCTTAACAACCTGGAGCTCAACACGCTCAAAACAGTGGAGATGATCGTGGACTTCGGGAGAAACCCCCCTGCTCTCCCCCCACTCACCATCATGAAAAGCACTGTGACTGCAGTGGAGTCATTCAGATTCCTGGGCACCACCATCTCTCAGGACCTGAAGTGGGACATTCACATTGACTCTATTGTGAAAAAGGCCCAGCAGAGGTTGTACTTCCTTCACCAGCTGAAGAAGTTCAACCTGCCACAGGAGCTGCTGAAACAGTTCTACTCCGCCATAATTAAATCCGTCCTCTGCACTTCAATACGACTTGCATTTCACTGCAGTTTAAACTCTGTATAATTGTGTATGTGACAAATAAAAAAAAAAAAAAAAACTCTTGAATCAATAACTGTCTGGTTCAGCTCAGCTATCAATCTGATCTCAGAAGACTACGGAGGGTAGTCCGGACTGCTGAGCGTATCATTGGTTCAACCCTCCCCACTTATCCAGAGTGAGCAAAAGGGCTGGTAAAATTACTCTGGAGCCCTCACATCCAGCACACTCCCTCTTTGAACTGTTACCGTCTGGTCGATGCTACAGAGCTCTGAGCACCAGAACGACCAGACACAGGAACAGTTTCTTCCCTCAGGCAATCCATCTCATGAACACTCAACAATAAACGTGCAACACACAACACTATTATACACCATTTATTCATCACACATACTTATTTACATTTCAAAATTGCACATATCATACCTGTACATACATAATTGTCTATATTACATAGTGTTTTTAGCTTTTTTTTATTTGTACATTGCCTATATTATTCTTTTTATTGTCCTGTCATTCTGTTGCACTGGAGCTTATGTCACTATAACAAATTCCTCGTATATGTAAACATACCTGGCAATAAAGCTCATTCTCAATTCTCATTCTCAAAATAGGACTTTTTCACAATTGCACAGTCATATTTATGGCTATATCTCACAATATGACTTTATATCTCACAAATGCAAAGTTATGTTATTGTGAGATATTAAGTCACACATTTATGACTATATCTCACAATTACAAAGTTTTGTTATATTTGTGACTTTATATCTAACAATATGACTTTATCTGATTTAAAATATTTGTCATATTTATCAGGTAAGAAACAGGTTGACTCAAATTTGTATTAACTATATGCATCTATTTGATTGGAGTTAAATACAACTTTCAAAATGCATTTATTCAAACTGCTTAGAATCACATTGAGAAAACAATTACATTTATTTAGGAGTATAAAAATGGTTAAAATACGGTTGGCCATGGGACAAGCAAAATTCAATTAGTTAAAAATGTGTGAGAAAATTTGGATTCACTGATGATAAACCTGGTTATTGTGTATTTAAAACACGTTTTGATTATTAGTTCTATTACAAAAATCTTATGTACAGTATGACTGACAAATATGCATCACATTAAGTTTATTAGTTTGTTATGGATGGAAATGTTATGCTCAATCCAAATACATAAGTCATTAATGAATGCCTCAATGTTTTGAATGTACAAAAATATCAAACCAAAATAATATGATTTGACTCCAATTCTTATAGTTATTGAGATACAGCCGTTGTGGCAACTTCCCTATGTGACAACTAGCCCCGGTCTCCCCTGTAATGTAAAGCATGCTCTAAACTGGTTACTAAATGAAGTGCATGGGTTGGAAAGCTGTCTGTCCTCTGTAGCATGCAGCGTGATTGAGTGACAAGCAATCGGGTGTAATTTATGGGTCCGTGGCACCTCAGAACGAACGAAAGGATTTCTCATTTAAATCTTACGTAAGGCGCCAAAGGCCCTCGAAGCATCAGAGTGCTTTCTGAGTCATTGTCATTGCCCTTGAAGCCACATCATTCACGAAAATCATCTATTTGGGTCTCTGCTGAACTGGGTAAATCTTCATAGTTTGCCGTTTTCAGAAACACATTTTCATAATTTATGCTTAAAGGGACAGTTCACCTAAAAAAATGAAAATTCTTCATGTTGTTCCAAACCTGTGTGCCGTTATTCTTACTCTAGGACACACAAAGTTAAATTTAGAAATTGGTTTGAGAAGCCACATCTATCAATCTGCAAAAAGGACCATATATTTGCACGAGCCTAGTGTATTGGCATGTAGAGCCGGCAGTGATGCATCTTTAACAGCTCATATTAAATGACACAGTTACACAAATCTGGGCTCTTGCGATTAAAACCCAGGTCACATTTAGCGGGCAAACAGGTTCAGCCCTATAAAGTCAGAGAGATATGCAGCTCCATGTCTGATCCAGCAAGGCATATGAGGACCTCATTACACAGCCAGGCCAAGATTAGAGCTGATTTTATTAAATACTAGCGAGATGCTGAATAGGTTGTGTACGTATGTGTGGATATTAACACGTACCAATCAGCTACAGTGTGAGGATCATGCATCTTAAAATAGTCTCATTTCATAAAAATGTTTGCTTATCTCACAATTTAACTCTTTCTTTGAATTCTAGCTTTATATCTCAGAATTGCAAAGTTATTTATATCTCAGAATTACAGTTATTTGTTATACATCTCACAATATGTCTTTATAGCTCACAGTTGCAAAGTTATTTCTTATGATTTTGTATCAATTACAAAGTTATTTGTTATATTTTTGTCTTTATGTCTTGCAATTACAAAATTACTTGTATTTATGATTTTATATACCACAATATGACTTAATATTTCACAATTAGTTACTGTATTTGTAAGACTGCTGGCTTTATATTTCACAATATGACTTTATACCTGACAACTGCAAAGTTACTTGTCATATTTGTGGCTTTATATCTCACAATTACAAAATTATTTCTCACATTTATGATTTTATATCCCACATTATGCCATTATAATTCACAATTACAATGTTATTTGTTGTAATTTTGGCTTTATATTTCACAATATGACTTTATATCTCACAACTGCAATGTTATTTGTGATATTATTGGCTTTATATCGTACAAAATCATTTTATATCTCAAGTTATTTATCATATTTATGATTTTATATCCCACTATATGATTTTGTATCTCACAATTGCAAAGTTAGTAGTCATATTTGTGGCTTTATATATCACAATAACAAAATTATTTCTTGTATTTAAGATTTTACGTCACACAATATGACTTCAGAACTACAAAGTTATTTATTATATTTTTGGCTTTATATTTCACAATATTACTTTATATCTTATGATTGCAAAGTTATCTTTTGTATTTATGATTTTATATCCCACAATATGACTTTTGACATTTGAAAGCTATTTGTCATATTTTTGGCTTTATATCTCACAATTACAAAGTTATTTTTCGCATTTATGATTTTATATACCGCAATATGACATTATTATTTCTTATAATGTTGGCTTTATATTTTACAATATGACTTTATATTTCACAACTGCGAAGTTATTTGTGATATATTTGGCTTTATATCTTACAAAATCATTTTATATCTCATAATTGCAAAGTTATTTTTCATATTTGTGATTTTGTAATCCCACAATATGACTTTTGATATCACAATTGCAAAGTTATTAGTAATATTTGTGGCTTTATATCGCACAGTTACAAAATTATTGATTATATTTTGGGGTTTATATCTTTTACAAATATTGTGAATTTGTATGACTTGAAGGATTAGTTCACTTTTAAAAAAACTTTTGCTGATAATTTACTCACCCCCATGTCATCCAAGATGTCCATGTCTTTCTTTCTTCAGTCGAAAAGAAATTAAGGTTTTTGATGAAAACATTTCTCCATATAATGGACTTCAATGGGACCCAAACGGTTCAAGGTCCAAATGACAGTTTCAGTGCAGCTTCAAAGGGCTTTAAACGATACCAGACGATGAATAAGGGTCTTATCTAGCGAAACGATCGGTCATTTCAAAAATAAATAAAAAAGTTTGTTTTATAAGCACAAATGCTCGCCTTGCTCTGTGATGCGCATTCGTGACGTCACGTAATACGCAATGACGTTGAAAAGGTCACGGTTGACATATGCGGAAGTACCGAGTCAGTGTTTACAAATGTGCGGAAGGAGGACCATATACACATATTCAAATGTCTTTGTGTCAGTTTATCGTTTAAAATGCCATTTCGTGTGCGTATCCTGGGTGTTTTAATATTAAAAAGCCTACTGACTCGGTACTTCTGCCTACCTCAACCGTGACCTTTTCCACGTAATTGCGTATTACGTGACGTCACGAACGCGCATCACAGAACAGAGCAAGGCGAGCATTTGTGCTTATAAAACTTAAACTTTTTTATTTATTTTTGAAATGACCGATCGTTTCGCTAGATAACACCCTTATTCATCGTCTGGTATCGTTTAAAGCCCTTTGAAGCTGCACTGAAACTGTCATTTGGACCTTGAACCGTTTGGGTCCCATTGAAGTCCATTATATGGAGAAATGTTTTCATCAAAAACCTTAATTTCTTTTCGACTGAAGAAAGAAAGACATGGACATCTTGGATGACATGGGGGTGAGTAAATTATCAGCAAAAGTTTTTTTTAAAAGTGAACTAATCCTTTAATTTCTGGTAATTGTGAATATTTGTTGGAATTAATTTCAATTCAGAGCTTTTGGAGTTTGAAATCTAATAAAAGGTAAACAGGTTTCTATGAGTGTTTGGGATAGGTAGTGTAAGATTGGTCCTCATTGTTTGTGTGTGTGTGTGTGTGTGTTGAACATGATCCATTTCTTTGCTAATCTGCTCTGTAAATGGGTATTTGTCTGATACTGTGGCTAAAGTTCACAGAGCGAGTGAGAAGGTACAGAAAAGCAGCATTGAGCAGCAGCGATGGAACAGAAAACTAGCTGTAAGTGAACTTTTTCTCTGTCTGAATGTGTTGAGAAAGGTGTCTGGAAGGTGCTAATGTAATTAGCATGCAATGACTGGAATAGCTTGTGCTTTGAATTATTACAAATTTCAGATTGCACACTAAATATTTTTCTGATTAATTGTGAGTTCAAGGCTGTTGCTTAAATTCACACTGAATGTCATGTTTCCCAAATGTGAAACATTCTTTTATTATAATGTTTAAAGTTTGTTGATTGTTTACAGCTTACACACTGTTAAAAAAAAAAAAAAAAACGTTGAGCCAACTTAAAATTTTAAGGCAACCAGCTTCAGCAGAATTTTCAGTTCTCTCAACTTAAGAGATTCTCAACTTTTTGTGGTATAAACTTAAAACAACAAGTTGAGAATTCAAAAATCTCCTGAAGCTGGTTGCCTTAAAATTTTAAGTTGGATCAACTTTTTTTTTTTACAGTGCAGACATTCCAAAAAATAATTATTTTCATTAAATTAATGTATTCCAATTAAGTTTTTCCCCTGTAAAATAAAGTGTGCTTTCAATTAAATTACTTATATTACATATTTCACAAAATCACAAGCGAGTTATTCACTTCTTTGACTGGTTTTGAAATGCTTCATCTGGGTAAATTTGAAGCCTTATATGCTCTTTTCAGAGGATATGTGAAATACGCACAACGCATGATTTTGACGTCTATAATTAATGTATTAATCAGTGTTATTTTAGTATCATTGTATAGTTTTGGAGAATATTTTGAATTAGCATTTAGTTTATTTTCTGTTTTTATTTTGTGGTTTTTTTGTGTGTGTATTTGTCATTTTATTAGTTTTTATTTGTCTATATATATTTTAGTTATTTTAGTTTCATCAATATAGTATATTTTTGTTAATATTTTGAATTAAATTTTATTTGTATATTTTCTTTTTGCATTTTAATTTTCAATAACCTTTGTAATGTTGTGGGATTTTGTCATTTTTATGATTTTTTTTTTTTAAATAGGTCTAAAGCTTTTGTTAATTTTTAATTTTTAGTTATTTTTGATTCATTGACATGTTACTATAGTTTTTGTTAATATTTTGAATTAGATTCAATTTTTTTATATTTTTGTTTGCACTTTCATTTGAATTTTAATTTTATGTTTGTTTAGTCATTTGTATTTATATTTGTATTTATTTTTTTGAAAATGTCTGTATAGTTTGCATTGTTTTTTTTTTTTAGTACATCTACTTAAAGTTAACTACATGAAAACGAGAAATGTTGCTTCAGGAATTAGTTGAAATTAAAATTTAAGGAGTTTAAGGTTTGTATAATTATTTTCAGTTAATGTTTATTTCAGCTAATCAAAATGTTTTCATGGTCTAAGTTTACAATAACAACCCTGCTTTCAATTATAATGATTATTTCTGTACTTCCTGCCTGACTCAGCATGACTTTCTGCAGACGTTCAGTCAGAATCAAGCTAAACCCTGTTTTTTTGTGCCTCTCTTGCAGTGAAGAGTATAATCAGGCCCTACAAGCCCACAGATAAGTCTGCTATGGTCTCTCTCTTCCGCTTTGGGATTCTGGAGCACGTCTACCCAGCTTTCTTCAAAGCCATGAGTCATCCGGACCACATCGGCGTGACCCTCAGCGTCTCCGTGGCCGGATATGTGCTCGGAGGATCCTCGTACTTCCAGGCCGTGCTCTTCGGAGGAGCCTGGGCTTGTCTGGTTTACTACTGCTGCCACGAGGTTTACGACGGCCACCTCAGGAGGAAGCTAGAGGTGGAAATGGCCGACATTCAGGCGAACTTCTCGGATAAGCAGGCGAATGGTTTCTGGGTGGCGGAGATGGAGGTGAACGGGAAGTCGAAGCTGGCCGGGCTGCTGGCTGTAGTGAAGAGCGCAGATGCAGATGACGCACCGTCTCTGGAGGTGTTTCAGTTAGTGGTGTCCTTCAACCAGCGGCGTAAAGGTCTGGGAACACAGCTGGTAGAAACGGCTGTGGAGTTTTGTAAGGAGCAGGGTCTTTCTCGAGTAATCGTGGAGATCAGCTCACCGCAAACCACAGCTATTTCACTTTTCCACAAACTCGACTTTACTGTGACGTCCGTGAACAGCAACACACACGCTAACCATTTGGCATCAAAACTGGCCCGGATCAATGTGATACGAATGGAAAAGCATCTGTAAGATGCCATGTCAAAGCCTTGCATCAGAAATGTTTAGATTTGTAACTTGTATTCATATTGGACCATCTTTCGGCAATCAAGGCAATGCTCCAAAGACAATCAAAAAGATATTTAAATGAAATATTGTTATTTGCCTGGTTTCTATTCACATGGGGTCTCAACAATTATTCATTATATTAAAAATAGTGTTTATGTATATATGCAGTATTATTAATATAATAATTATATTTATATGAATAAATGTATATTTAATATTATTTGTATTGATTAATATCTGTTTAATAGCTGATATTCTTTCCATAAATATTTAATAAATATAACATTATATACAAATACTATAAAATGTAATAATATAATACAAATATTTTTTACTATCATTTTATCTTTATTTAGGTTTAAAGGCCATCAATATTTGGATGGTGTTTACTCAGTATGAATTTATACAGATGTTTTTAGCATACATTTATATATTTAAATCTATCTATCTATCTTAATTCAGATTTATTCTTTACAGCAGCATATCAGAATTTAACATGCTAAATTCTGAATATGTTGCTATAAGCTAAATTTAAAAAATAGCTGCTGTAAATCTGAATATTGGTAAAAATGGAAATGCATATTCAAAATGCAAAGTTTAAGCCTTGCAACAGAAATGTTTAGATTTCTCTCATATTCATTGACCATCCCTTGATAATCAAGACTATATTCATGCTCCAAAGACATTCAAAACGCATTTTTTTTTTCATATTGTCGCATGGGATCTCAACAAACGCTACACGCAATAAACAACACAACTTCTCTAGTTTGCTCTCTCGTCCATTAGAATTGTATTATAAATAGAAGCTGAGGTGTAAAAACTTCTAGCCTTCAGGAAAAGGCTAAATCTCACTGCTGCAGAGGAATTTGTGCCAGTTGACACATAAGACCATATTTAAATCTGAAAATACCACTGAAATGCAAAACCAGAGAAAGCGGCTTTAGGTTTAACATTCCTGAAGCCACAAAGACATTGTGAGCTTTGTGTGTAGATTATAATAAAAGGTCTAGTGTTTACAACTCATGTTGTGTTGGGAATAAAATCCATGTTCAGTCAGATATAACAGCTCTCATGCTACACTAGCTTGTGTAAAATGCAGATTTTCACTTGTTAAACAACATCAAACATGGTTTAATCCTTGTGAATGGTTCATTTATGAACTGATAATACAGACTATGCAGCATGTTTGTGATGAAGAGTAATAAAACTTACCTTGAGATGCAGACTTTCAGAGGACCAGCTCACTGCAAACAATCAACCAGACTATTTAAATGTTGAGCAAGCGATCTCATTGGCTGCAGAATCAGCCAATCAGCTTGTGCTGTGCAGTAATTTAATAAAAAAATATTTCAGTGATATTTCAGTAAAAATATTTTTTAAAGATCAATTTCACTAAAAAAAAAAAATATTTTCAGTAAAATATTAATAGGAATCCATGTTATTCATATATATTAATATATAGATCATAAATATCCTCATGATATACATCAAAGCATTCTTTCCCAAAGGTGTTCTGTGGTCAGCCG
The DNA here is from genome assembly GCF_936440315.1 of Barbus barbus. Taxonomy (NCBI): domain Eukaryota; kingdom Metazoa; phylum Chordata; class Actinopteri; order Cypriniformes; family Cyprinidae; genus Barbus; species Barbus barbus. The sequence continues at coordinate 23,715,568 of NC_136719.1, forward strand.
AGATGCACACATTAATAGACAGATCACAGACATCAGTCACACACTCAGGTGTTGTCAGACAGTATTAAAGCACTGCCCAGTCGTCAGGTGATGATCTGAACGCCGCTGAGCCGCTTTCAGACACTCAGAGATGAATTAGCCTCTACAATGACTCCCATCATTATTATTCACACCATGCATACAGGTGGGTTTTTAAATAATTGTCTAAATTGCACATCATGACTCTAATGCATGCATATGCACATATAAGTAAGGGACACGCGTGATGTCAGGACGGATAATGCCTTAGTGTTAATGCTGAATAATTGGCAAACGTCCAGCTGTGTGACTCTGCATTTTGGAGGCGTTTAAAGCTTGATATTATTCAATCAGTTGATTAGGTTCCTCTATACTCACAGCTAACCAAGGTTATTTATAATGGTTACTTGCTGGCCAAAGTCAAAAGAGTCGCTGTATACGGGCCGATTATGATGCTCAAACAAGCCAAGCAATATTTAGATAGAGTTACAGAGTTTACACTTTCCAGGGAATACTCTTACAAATGGCTTGTTTATAGTTGTCTCTGCATATTAGGTTGGAGAAAGTATTCAAACATCAAAAAAATTACACACACACATCACCTCTAAATAGAAAGGCCATTTCATATGCCGTCAACTTTTAGCAGACATTAAAGCGGTGAGATAAAGGAGGGATGAGAGATGCAAAACGCACAGTTCTCTTTAATGAACTCACCCTTGGGTTTAAGAGGGAACACAGAAATCATCATCACACACACATAATGCAGAGTGTGAAGCGAGTGCTGAATGCCAATTAATTCCCAAATTCTTTCATGTTTCATATGAAGTTTAGGGGCAGAAAATAAATATATTACACCAGAGCTGTCAACTGATCAACTGATAATTTTCTGCACTTTTATTATTGTTGTTGTTGTTAAATTAAAACTATTTAATTAATTAAATTCAATTAACATTTATTTTATTTCAAGCAATGAAAATGTTTTTTATGGCTTTAATGATAGTTTCAGTTTCAGTTTTAGTTGAATAATAAATATAAATAAATCTATTTTTAATTTATTTGAATTAAATATGGATTTAATTTAAATTAACTATAATATTAATCATAATTATTATCATTACATGTAAAAATCATTCCTTTTTGCACGTATATACTATTCTGCTTCATTTCCCATTGTTTGTATGTGACACCGTGATTTAAAAGGGATTGTTATATATATATATATCAGTTACAAATATTCACCATAATACTGTGTGACAGCAGGATATGGATCGCCAGATTTTGTGATTTCACAATAGCAAGATGTCCTCAGTCAGCAAACGGCTTCAAAGACACTGCAGGGTCACCTTAAGGTCACTTTTTGAAGGAAAGTTCAGGTCTGTGACTTTCTTTGAACCTGTTCTCCTCAAAAGCTTGTCAGATCTGAAAATAATAGTATCAGACAGAATAGGACCCAGAGAAACCCAAGCTGGAGACTGTGATCAGTGTTCAAAATGAATTAGACACCACGTTAACTGTCATGGTTGAGAAATAAACTACAAAAAATATTCTGGTTTTATTTCTGAACTTGTGTGACTGGGGACTTTTATGTCGCTTGTCTTGTTGTGCGTTGGTTAAACAGTAGGTTAAGCTCTGAAATCGATTCATGCTTGAAGAAAAAACAACATGAAAAAAAAAATCTATTTGACAGGACAGAAACAGGTGCCAATTATGTCCCATTAGCACCTGGTATTGATTCAGTGATCCTATAACAAGATCACATACAAATATCAAGAATTGGATTTCCCTGCCAAAAATAATTTATTTAATTTTTTTTTCTTCTTTTTTGCTAGTAAAAACGACATGTGAGTGAAAACAAATAATATTGTGGCCATGAATTAAGAATTTGTTCCAATTTACTAATTTGTTCCCTGGTTTTGTTTTAGTTAAATCATAAAACATAAGTAGAACGAGGCCACTACAACAACAGAACAAATTGAGAAAATGTGGCCACAAATAAATAAATTGTGGGAACAAATCATTGTTTTCTTAGTATCTTTCAGATACTAGTTTTTGTTTCCATTTTAATTTAAACTTTAGTTAAAGAGTGTGTGTGTGTGTGTGTGTGTGTGTGTGTGTGTGTGTGTGTTTATAAATTTTATGTCATTTTGAGTTTTAGTTATTATAGTACATCAAGTTAAACTAAATCAAAATAAAAACAATTTAAATTCAAATGTTTATATTTAATAACAAGCGATAAAATATTTTATGGATGTAGGTAACTATAATAACTATGCGACAAATTATGAGTTCGTTGCCAAGAAGGGCTTCAAAGAAAGAAAAAAAAAAAGGCTTAAACCTTCTGCAAAATGACCAGAAACTAGTCTCTACTATTGATCAGATGAAGAGTAAAGAAAAAAAAAAATTCTGCCGTTAATCAGATTTGTGGCAGCTTGATTGCATTTAGACAATTATGCGTTCAATTTATGCTAAGTGAGGCCTCTTTGATGAAGTTTTGACAGACCCCATCAACAAATCCCCCCAAATACAAGACAATCTTCCTCAAGAGCCACCGAGATCTTTTTGCTGCTCAGTATTCACAACAAATGCACTTGTGAAACATGCTATTAGCCAGACACTCAAATTTTTGGTGATGAGGATGATGTTTATTAAAATTGATAAAACTGCCTTTGTACTGGCTCAAACTGGCAGGTATCTCTGAACCTGTCAACATGGGCGTCTATTGTCATTGCTGTCTGTAGGAGTGTGTTGTTCTGTCTCTGTCTCTATGTTTTCGTCTGTGAAAGAAACACCAAAGGTGGTGTAGCAACCTAAACGCTCACTGAGATGATACAGAGAGACTAGACATAATCAAATTCTCACGAAGAGTCCATAAAAATACATCCCAGTGTCCTGTGTTAACATGAAGGAATATTCCATTGATTTTTAACAGGTGTTTTACCGTATTTTGAAATATGCATTGTATTGTGTAGTGTTTTAGGGCTGAAGGAAAAGTCTGTAACTATAACAGCTGTTCCCTTCCAGGAACGTCGAGCTGCGTCGGAGACGCTATGGGAACGCTCTCAGCGTCATTCCGCTCTGAACATCCTATGTCATCAGTCCAATAGAAGGGCGACGCGTCACGGGCGGGGTGACGTCACGACCAGGAAGTATATAAGCACGTGCGGCGGCGCCCGCGTTAGCTTTCTGTCATTCAGCAAGCGCTCTGTATGTTGTCAGTCCTATTCTCTGTTTGTGAGTCTTATTTAGTGTTGTCTGTCCTTTTTTGAAGCTAGACATGCCTAAAAGCAAGACCAAGACAGGGGGCGATTCCAGATCGCGCTTCAGATTGTGTGTTACTCCTTGCCCACGCTACATTACTGGGGAGGACACACATAATCTGTGCGTGGTCTGCCTGGGTGCGGAGCATGCGGCAGCGGCTCTCGAGGGAGCCGACTGCCCGCATTGTGAGCGGCTCTCGCTGCGCACACTCCGCACCCGGAGGGCTCTCTTCGAGGAGAGAGCCTTTGTGAGCGTCCCACGCGGTGCTGGCCCCGCTTTTGCCGAGGCAGAGCGGCGGCTGCACTCGTGGGGCTCACAGGCTGATCTGGCTGGCGAGGGTGAGACGGGCATGTCCCTATCTCCCCCCGTATCCGCCAGATCTGGTGTCCCGTCTCTCGAGGAAGCAGTTCCTTCCTCCCGAGATGAGGACTCGACGCTTCGTCTCTCTTCCTCCGAGGAGGTTGGGACGGCGAGCGTCGATGAGGGTTCGCCGCCTCCGCCCCAGTATGAGGAGCTTTTAGAGGTGGTTACACGGGCAGTGGCCAAACTAGACATCAGTTGGCCCCCCGAGAAACTTCCTGTGCCGCGCGCTAGTTTACTCGATGAGCGTTTTCTGCGCGCGCGGCAGCCACCTCTGCGTAGGAGCCTCCCGTTTTTCCCCGATCTCCACATCGAGGTGTCGAGATCGTGGGCTAAACCATTCTCGTCCCGCCCGTTCGTCCCCGCGTCTCATTACTACGGTAATGTGCGGGAGCTGGACGTGCGCGGGTACAGAGCGATGCCCCGGGTCGAACAAACGCTCGCGAGCTATCTGTCACCCGCGGGGGCGTCAGCTCTGAAGGCTCCTACCCTGCCCACTAAGCCTCTGCGCACCACATCATCCTTAGTGGGCAGGGGGTATGCGGCAGCAGGTCAGGCCGGTGCGTGTCTGCACACTATGGCAGTGCTACAGGCGTACCAGGCCGAACTGCTGAGAGAGTTAGACGAGGGCGGTGATATTAGGCCAGAAGATATTTCAGAGCTTAGGAGAACCGCTGATCTTGCCCTCCGCGCCACCAAGGAGTCGGCCCGTGCCATCGGCCGCTCCATGGCAGCTATGGTGGCGACGGAGAGGCATTTGTGGCTGACCCTGTCGGAGATAAAGGAGAAAGACAGGGTCTGCCTCATGGACGCCCCGCTTCAGCCTTCTGGTCTGTTTGGCGACTCCGTGAGTTCGGTTGTCAACAGATTCCAGGAGGCTCGCAAGCAGGCGGAGGCGTTTCAGCGGTTTCTCCCCCGCCGCTCTCTAACTCTTGGGGCTGCTGGGCGGGAGCAGTCCCCTCCGCATACCAGCTCCTCACACAGGGCTGCGCAGAAACAGAGCGTCGCCTCTCGTGCTCCCCCGCGGCGGAGCCGAGGGCAGCGGCGCTCTGTATCGAGGACCTCGAAGCCGAAGGCAGACCTGAGGGATGTCCTGGCGGCCAAGAGGTCCTCGACGAAGAAGTCCTGATGGGCGAGCCCCAGGACTACGGAGGGCGACCCCTACTGGGGTGGAGCGGCTTGCACCGCGGTACACGGTGACCGTCTCCCCTCGGTGCCCTCCGGGGATTTGTCTGTCAACCCTGCAGTTCCAGGGCACAGCAGGTCCCAGCGAGTGTTGCTCTCAGGTTACTCCGCCTGTGACGTTAGCGGGCCTGAGAAACTCGCCCCAGCCGCCAGATTACGCGTCTTGTCCCGGTACGCCGCATCGAGACAGCGGTCTGGCTGCTTCTCTGACACCAGAGGTCAGTCTCGAGAGACTGATTCCCTTAGTAGATCGTTCTGCAGCCTGGCAGCGCCTGCCACACGTATCTCTTTGGGTCCTGCGGACGGTAGAGAGTGGTTACGCCATCCAGTTCGATGGGCCACCTCCGCCGTTCAACGGGGTTTGCGTGACCACGGTCCGCCCCGAGCAGGCTCTGGTCATGGAACAAGAGGTCGGCACTTTGCTGAGGAAGGAAGCCATCGAGTTGGTTCCGCCTCACGAAGTCCACGCCGGCTTCTACAGCCGGTACTTCATTGTTCCAAAGAAGGATGGGGGGCTGAGGCCCATATTGGATTTGCGCGTCCTGAACCGCTCAGTCAGAAAGCTGAAGTTCAAGATGCTCACTATCAGGCAGATTGTGTCTCAAATCAGGTCCGAGGACTGGTTTGTCACGATAGATCTCAAAGATGCCTACTTCCATATATCCATCCTTCCCCTTCACAGGAAGTTCCTGAGGTTCGCTTTCGGGGGCAAAGCGTATCAGTATCGGGTTCTTCCTTTCGGCCTAGCACTCTCACCCCGCACTTTCACCAAGTGTGTGGATGCGGCACTGGTCCCGTTGCGACTGCAGGGCATCCGCATACTCAATTATATCGACGATTGGTTGATTCTCGCTCAATCAGAGCAGTTGGCGGTTCGGCATCGAGATGTCGTTCTCGCCCACATGAAAGAGTTGGGGTTAAGACTAAACGCCAAGAAGAGTGTGCTTTCTCCAGTTCAGAGAACCACTTATCTAGGCGTAGTGTGGGATTCGACCACGATGCAGGCTCGTTTGACCCCTGCTCGGATCGAGTCGATCCGCACGGCAGTCAAGAGAGTGCGAGAAGGCCAGCCATTCACTGTCAAGCAGTTTCAGAGGCTGCTAGGGCTTATGGCAGCAGCGTCCAGCGTGATTCCTTCTGGCCTGCTGTACATGAGGCCCCTACAGTGGTGGCTCAAGAACAGGGGGGTCTCCTTGAGGGGAGACTCGCTCCGCGCTGTCAAAGTGTCACGCCGTGGTGTCCGTGCCTTAGACATGTGGAGAGATCCTCAGTTCTTGGTTTAGGGCCCGGTGCTGGGTGCTCCGTGTCGCCGCGTCTCGCTAGCGACGGACGCATCCCTCACCGGCTGGGGTGCGGTCATGAGTGGCCACCCTGCCCGCGGTCTGTGGAGTGGTTGCCATCTAACGTGGCATATCAACAAGCTAGAGATCCTAGCTGTGTTCCGTGCGCTCAGGCACTTCCTCCCGGACCTAATAGATCAACACGTGCTGGTGCGCACCGACAGCACGACGGTGGTCTATTACATCAACCACCAAGGAGGTCTGTGTTCGCGCCCCTTGTACAAGCTGGCACGCCAGATCCTTGTGTGGTCCCAGGGCAAGCTCAAATCACTGAGAGCTGTGCACATTCCTGGGCATCTCAATGTGGGAGCAGACGTTCTGTCGAGACAGGGGCTGAGGCCCGGGGAATGGATGCTTCACCCAGAGGTGGTGAAGCAGATCTGGAAGGTTTTTGGCCAGGCACAGGTGGACCTCTTCGCCACTCGAGAGTCAGCGCAATGTCCCCTCTGGTTCTCTCTAGCTCCGCCAGCTCCGCTGGGTCTGGACGCTATGGTACAGACGTGGCCGAGGCTGCGTCTGTACGCCTTCCCCCCGATCGCTCTGCTCCCGGGAGTTCTGGCGAGAGTGCGCCGGGACGCGGTCAGCCTACTGTTAGTAGCACCGTTCTGGCCGGGCCGAGTATGGTTCTCGGACCTGATTTCTCTCCTCGACGGCACCCCGTGGCCGGTGCCGATCAGGAGAGATCTCCTCTCACAAGCCGGGGGCGCCATCGTGCACCCCCGGCCGGAGCTATGGAAGCTGTGGGTATGGCCTCTGAGGGGGCGCAACTCATAGCTTCCGGTCTATCAACCGAGGTTGTCGAGACCCTCCTTCAATCCAGAGCTCCCTCCACGAGGAAACTGTACGCCTTGAAGTGGAAGCTTTTCACTTCTTGGTGCGGAGATCGCCAGCTTGACCCAGTCAACTGCCCGGTTGGTACAGTTCTGGAGTTCCTGCAGGCCCGTTTCTCCGCAGGGTTAACCCACTCCACTGTTAAGGTCTACGTGGCAGCTATCTCTTCGTACCACGCCCTTATCGGTGGCCACTCAGTGGGCAGACACCCCCTAGTTACACGTTTCCTCCGCGGTGCGCTGAGGCTGAGGCCTCCGGTACGATCACGGGTCCCCACGTGGGGCCTAGCTGTGGTATTACAGGCTCTGAGTAGGGTGCCTTTTGAGCCTATAGAGGAGATAACAGACAGACTCCTCACGATCAAGACCGTCTTCCTGTTGGCCATCACCTCTCTGAGGAGGGTGGGTGACCTTCAGGCCCTATCTTCGGCCCCTTCTCATATTGACTTTGCGCCCGGTTTGGCCAAAGTGTTCCTCTATCCCCGTGCGGGGTATGTACCTAAGGTTCCGACGGTCATACCACAGCCGGTCGTGCTTCAGGCCTTCTGTCCTCCTCCCTTCAGGGAGCCCGACCAGGAAAAGCACCACTGTGTGTGCCCAGTGCGAGCACTGGGTGCATACATCCACAGAGCTGCCCTGTGGAGGAAGTCGGACCAGCTGCTGGTTTGCTTTGGTCCGCCTAAGAGGGGTCTTCCTGCTACGAAGCCCACTCTTAGCAGGTGGATTGTGGATGCTGTCAATACTGCTTACGAGGCCTCTGGGCTTGCCCATCCGTTGGGAGTCAGAGCGCACTCAACTAGAGGTATGGCGGCCTCCAAGGCCCTTTGGGCAGGCGTCTCTGTCCAAGACATCTGCGACGCTGCTGGTTGGTCCACGCCCCTGACATTCGCCAGGTTCTATGACCTCGACATTCGAGCCACTCCAGGCTCCTCTGTTCTCTCGTCCTGACATCAGGCAGGGACTTGTCAGTCTGGCGGCGTGGGCATAGCGTTCCCATAGCGTCTCCGACGCAGCTCGACGTTCCTGGAAGGGAACGAACCAGGTTACGTATGTAACCCAGGTTCCCTGAAGGGAACGAGAGCTGCGTCTCGAAGCCATACTTCCGGCATCCCTGCCAGCGCTTGCTTCATGACATGAAGCTAACGCGGGCGCCGCCGCACGTGCTTATATACTTCCTGGTCGTGACGTCACCCCGCCCGTGACGCGTCGCCCTTCTATTGGACTGATGACATAGGATGTTCAGAGCGGAATGACGCTGAGAGCGTTCCCATAGCGTCTCCGACGCAGCTCTCGTTCCCTTCAGGGAACCTGGGTTACATACGTAACCTGGTTCGTTTTTCTACATTTCTTTTTCTTACATGATCATTGTATTAGCAGATATCCTACCACAAAATTAACGTTCCATGTATGATCTAAAACTGTCATCATGTTTTAACGCACAGAAATTGTTAGGAAATATTGCCATTTTTGCAGGAATGTAATATGAAGATACAAAGCAACACTATTTAAGTGAATAGCAGGCACACCAATATATATGGGTACAATATGCATCACGTGACATTATTTTCTATGAATACCTCTGTTTCCCAGTCCACACTATAATTTATCCAGTTGGGAGAACATTTTCAAAATGCTCAGTATTTCTGTAGCCATTTACTTCCGCAGTTTTTTTTTTGTCCATACTATGGAAGTCAATGGCTACCATCAGCTGTTTGGCTACCAATATTCTTCAAAACGTCTTCTTTTGTGTTCAACAGAAGAAACAAACTCATACAGGTTTAAAACAAGAAGGATTTTAACAGGATTTTATTTTAAGAGTGAACCCTCCCTTCAAGTCAGTGTTGAAATGTAGATGCTTTTTATAAGCAACTAACATGTGAACATTGAATGGTGTGAAAGAGAGCTCATTTTACCAAATCAATGCTTCTGGGAAGGAGTGAAAGAGAGATTTAATCTAATTGCACCTTTAATTGTGTGACAATTGTTAATGATGTTTTAGTTTTTTACTTCTTCCCTCAACAGTAGTTCTGCACACAAGTGCTAAAAAGACTAAAAACACCCTCATTTTATTGAACGAATAATTAACAAAAACCCAGTTAATATTTTTGACATGCCCTTGAGATGAACCCGATGAACGTGTTGAATGGAGGCTTAAAAACATGGCACTAAACATGTGAATGCTCTTTTCTTAGCTTGGCTTGAGCCTCCAGAGGTATTAAAATGCAAGAGTCACATTTAAATAGGATGCTCTGTGCGGTGCTAAAAATAAGCCTTTAACCATCTCGTAAATAGATATTACATTTGAAAATAATTAAACCAGTTACTTTTTTATTGATTAAATTATTATATGTGACCCTGGACCACAAAACCAGTCATAAGTGTTTGAATAAATAAGCTTTCCATTGATGTATGGTTTATTAGGATAGGACAATATTTTGGCCGAGATGGATATCTGGAATCTGAGGGTGAAAAAAATACTGAGAAAATCGCCTTTAAAGTTGTCCAAATTAAGTTCTTAGCAATGTATATTACTGATCAAAAATTACGTTTTGATATATTTATAGTAGGAAATTAACTAAATATCTTCATGGAACATGATCTTTACTTAATGTCCTAATGATTTTTGGCAAAAAAATCCTCTGTTCTTTCCCTGTTTGGTATAGGATTTTTTGTTATATTGTTTCTAGTTTTTTATATAGTATATATTATGAATATGGTACAAAACAACCTTTTTATCCATGATAAAGGAGTTAGGTCAAAAGTTTAGATCTAAAAGTAGTAATACATTGATTAAAACTGATAAATTCCATTACTACTAACTACAATTTTTTCCCATGCAATTTGTAAATAGTAACAGACTACAAGTCGTAAGTTTGCAGCACCGTTCAAGCAGCAACGCGATCAACACTCAGACACTGAACTTTCATTTCTGAACACAGTGTGAGTCATTACGCCCATAAAGAGCGAATAACCTCTTTTTATTCTCTTTGAAAATCTACTTGAAACTAGAGTCACGTAGCGCACGATCTGCCCAGAGAGATGGCAAACACTTCACAGGGCAAGAGGGCTCTTATTTCGGCATGGATGTACAGCACCTTCATCGCCGCGGCCGACAGCTGTTGTTATGGTATCGACCCAGGAAGTGGCCGCTGAAGTGCTTCCACAAGCAGGCTACTTTCATGAATCTTTACCTCAGATTGGTGCGTTTGCAGGTTGTGGAGACCCACGCAAATAAACGCTAGCATGATGGAATCACTTCAGCTTATTTACTGAGCCGAGGCTCTGGGCTTCATGTTTGTCTGGGATCTTTTTGACAAGCTGATATGCCACCCGGGGTGATATGGGTTTTGAAGCACAAATTATTATGCTACAGAGCTGCTTAGAGATGTGTAAGAGGAGGATTGTTGAATATATGGCCCTCCTATATCTATCTCTTTCTTTATTTTTCTACAATGTCCTCATCTGTATAGTTGTATATACATATGTTTAAACTGTATTTATCTGTATTTGATCATCTACTGTCAGTGTCTTAAATGTTAACTGTATCCACCAAGGGTCTGAGATTAACGCAATTTCAATTCTCTGTATGTATGTAAGAATTGACAATAAAGCAGACTTGACTCGACTTCCAAGAACCACTCATTTAAACACTTCCTCAGTATTTTTGTCTCGTTTTCCAGTACAAATATTTAAACATTCTTAAATCAAGACGCATTTACTTGAGAAGCAAAATTACTTAGAAAATTAAGTCTTGCTTTCTTGAAAAATTGATCAAAATTAAGTGAATTTATGCTTATAACAAGAAAAAAAAATCTGCCAGTGGGGTCAGAAAAATAAATTCAATTTGAAGGGGAAACATGTTTATTTTTCAGTTATTTTTTTAAAACAAGACTTGTTATCTTGTGTTATTTTGCTTTGCAAGTAAATGTTTCTTGATTTCAGAATGTTTATATATTTGTACTGGAAAGCAAGACACAAATACTGAGGAAGAAATTATGTTTTTGCTGATTATTTTTGATAAATGGTCCTACTTCGAGTATAATCTGGCAAAAACTGCCCACTTAGGCAGGAAAAGATCGCCCGTTTGACATGTAAAGCGACTGGCAAGTAAGTAAGTACGCACGTTATTTATTTATTTATTTAATTTTATTTTATTTAACTGCTTGTTTCTGTGTCTATTACAAAAATAAATAAATAAATAAAATAAAACGAGTTAATTGCGATTTTTTTTTACCTCACAAAAACAAAACTGACTTTCTGAGTAATATCTAAAAAAGTAAAAAATCTAATTTCTAAATAAAAAAATCTGAATTGTGCAATAAGAAACAGAATTGTGAGAGAAACTCCGAATTGCGAAAAAAGTCAGAATCGCAAGGATAGTTAAATATAAACTCAGAACTCTGAGAAATAAAATCAGAATTGTAAAATATAAACTCAATCAGAATTGCAAGAAATGAAATCAGAAATGCTAGAAATAAAATCAGAATTGTGTGAAATAAATTTAGAATTGCAAAATATAAACTCTAAAAATAGAAAATGTATACCTTTTGATATACTGTATGTTTATATATTCCACTTCTGAATTGCAAGATAACAATTCCAAATGAACCTTATTGTCCATAGTATTTCTATCTGTATCTGCACAGTTACATGCTCTGTTTGATAACACGATGCAAAGCAACTTAAAAAAAAAAATGCCTAAAAATTCTAACAGCATTTTTCTTTCTTCTGCATAGACTGAGCTTTACCGCAGGCTAAATTGTGTCTTCAAGGGCTGCAATATTTCCCAGATGTACAAATCTGTCTGTGCATCACTCATAAATACTGAATATGCTAAATACAGTGGTATTTATTATGAAATTAGTATAATATCTGATAGCTGTCACCTTTACATGGCTTATAATTGTGCGTTCTTAGGGAGGCAGAAAACATTTTGTCGACAGCAGCCCATAAACTCATGATCTCCAGCTGCTGTCTGCATCAATTACCTTGTTCTACATGCATCTCAAAGAAGCCATGCAATCCCACTGAATCAGTCTATTCAACTCTTTAATAAGTCAACATGAAATCAGAACTGATTTGATGTACTTTCTTAATGCATGCTCCTGGTCTCATTGTGAATAATTCATTGGAGCATTAATTCAAATGAAAAATGGTTATCTTTATAATCTTTCATCAAAACACCTTGCCAACTTTCTTTCTCAGCTTGCATCACTAATCCTTTTACATTTCAGCCCCTTCTCGCCAACCACCTCCATCCATTCTGTTTAGAGGTGGGTGGATTGTAATATTGTGAAATATTATTATAATTTAAACAAGCGGTTTTCTATTTGAATATATTTTAAAATGGAATTTATTCCTGTGATCAAAGCTGAATTTTCAGCAACATTAGTTTGATATGATCCTTCAGAAATAATTTTTATATGCTGATTTGCTGCTCAAGAAACATATTTCAACTTATTATTAATGATGACTACAGTTTAGTGCTGCCTAATATTTTTGTGGAAATGATATATTTGATACATTTTAGCGTGATAAATACATTTTCAGAGTTGTTTTAATAGAAAGTTTGAAAGAACAGCATTTATTATAAAAATCTTTTGCAACTTTATAATGGCTTTACTTTCACTTTTAATTAATTTAATACACCCTTGCTGGATAAAAATATTAATTCTTTAAAAAGAAAATCTTACTGACTACAAATTGTTCTAAACATTATACTGATACTCCAATTCATAAGAGAATTGATCTACATATACAAAAAAAAAAGATCATTATAATCTCAAAAGCACTCAATTACAGAAGTTAAACGGGTTGCCGAACAACATTGTCTTTCGTCTAATCTTCACATGTGCTATAGACCTGTTTTCTTCAATGCGACAGTCTGTGACAGAGCGAGGGATGGAGAGCCAGTTTAACATGCAGCGCGTTCACCGGCGGCGGCGTCCACACAGCGTGACAAGCTCTGATTTCTGAAAGTGAAATGAAAAGCTCATTTGCCCAGGCAGCAAAAAGTGCCTCGGCGTAGGTGATCTAAGCCTCAGTATATTATTAGTGGTTCCTGTTTCTCACTCTCAACCTTCTTCACCTACGCAGCTCCGGGTCTCTGCAGGGACCTGCTGCTGGAAGCAGAGCTGATTGTATTGAGGGCTTTGGAGGGCAAAAACTAGCCTAGCATGGGAAAAAGCATCTCAAACTGCTTGGTTGCTTGTGTAAGGGTCATTCCCAAGCACCCAGCTGGATTAACCTCGTCCAGCTCTCAAAATGTAAGTACGTGGAAATGAGAAGTAAATACAGACTGATATGGAGCTTGGATTCTCAAGGCATATCAATATTTATTTTGATAAAAACTCTTTTCACGAGAGTGAAAATCTTAAAACAAAACATGTCCAGGTTACATTTCAGCCTCAGATTTTCTTGCACTGTGACATTATTTTAATTCACAAAAAACACATTCCCAAATAACCTATTATATGTTTCTAGATTCCTATTATTCTTAACTATGATTCTCATTATATTCTCACTTACAAAAAAAGCAGCACAACAAATACTATCATATATATATATATATATATATATATATATATATGTACACTCATCTAAAGGATTATTAGGAACACCTGTTCAATTTCTCATTAATGCAATTATCTAATCAACCAATCACATGGCAGTTGCTTCAATGCATTTAGGGGTGTGGTCCTGGTCAAGACAATCTCCTGAACTCCAAACTGAATGTCAGAATGGGAAAGAAAGGTGATTTAAGCAATTTTGAGCGTGGCATGGTTGTTGGTGCCAGACGGGCCGGTCTGAGTATTTCACAATCTGTTCAGTTACTGGGATTTTCACGCACAACCATTTCTAGGGTTTACAAAGAATGGTGTGAAAAGGGAAAAACATCCAGTATGCGGCAGTCCTGTGGGCGAAAATGCCCACAGGAAAATGGGCGAAACATAAAAAAATAACTAAAACTAAAATGTAAAAAAACAATCAATGCAACATATACCACCATATATTTAGAAAAAATGAAAACAGAAAATCTAAAAATAAAAACCAAAATCAAAATATGAATTGAACTGCACAGCAAATAATTCATAATTTTTAATTTAAATTATGTTTGAATTTTGTTTATCTTATTTGTAATCTACTTCATTTCATTTTTGATTGTTTTAATTTAAAACTTTAAAATTAAAACAGAAAATATAAAAAATAAAAACTATAATAGTATCTAAAGGATACTAAAAAACACTGCAGAGAAAATAATTTATTATAAAATTAATTTTTATAAAAAACTTTTGTTTAATATAATTTTTTATTTAATTTGTAATTTATATATAACATTTATTATTATTATATATATATATATATATATATATATATATATATAAAATTTTATTTTATTTATTTTAATTTATCATTTATTTAATGAATTAATGATTTATTTTTTTATGATGAAATATGACCAGTTTTTATGTCATTCATACAATACTTACTGCCTAATCTTGAAAACAGCTTGACATTTTATAACACAGATGCAGAAACATTTAAAGTCAATGTCTATAAGTCAAGAACACGCCTAGTGTATTTTAGCAAATGCATTGTGAATAAATGGAACGAGGATGTTTTTCACACCACATGGTCATTAATTTACATTAGTCTGCAGCAGAAAACCTGCACAGGTTGTGTTTTTCCCATTGATGTCGAATAAAAATGCATCTTCAGGTCTGTTAACACCTGTTCCAAAATCACAGATGCACGACGCTATGCCAAGCTGCAATTTGTCTCTGTTTGGCCCAAAAACACGAACGCATACAGCAATCTTGGACATCTGCTTGCCAAGGCTGAAAATTCAGACAATGTACAGAATCATTAAATCCACAATGCTCTATTCTCAGACGCCTGACGCTTTCCCAGCAGGGATACACTTGACACTTGTTGGGTAAACTATTTCTCATATTTATTTCTCAGATTAATATTAGGGCTGCCAAAGTTAACACATTAATGTTTCACCCAAAAACGTTTGTTTAACACTCGACTGCTTAGAATTATGACTGCTTAGATATTTGAAGGTGGATTTGCAACTTGGAAACTTGACTTCAGTGATTGACAGACATTCAGAAAGGAAATTCAGCAAGTTTTAAGATTAATTGTGTTAATAATCTACTGATCCCCTCCAATGATATGCATTGCCATACTTAACATGCACTGTAATTCACATAATATATAATACTTGCAAATCTGTGTGGAAAATGCTGACAGCACGCTCTTCAGATGCCTGCTGTAATATATTCCATCATTTGTCACTTATGGCATATTTGAAGAGGATCTGACACTGACCTTGGCAGCCGTTATTTTGGGTTCAGTGAGTCAGCGGTTCTCTGAGTTAATGACAGCGTACTGAACCTCGATTCATTTGCAAAGATGAAAATATCTTCTTGACTTACACAAAGAATGGAAGCAAGACTGTGCCCTCATGGGGCTCGCAAGATTTCCAAAGGTGAAACGATCTTATGTTATTTGAGGGAAACGAGCGGGTTCTTTCTAGTAAAATGGCACAAAGAGCACATGAAAAGCCTCTAATGGTTCATAATGGGGTTTAATGGGGCAAGTGGATTTAAAGGAATAGTTCAGCCAAAAATTCTCATTTGTTGAAATTGTACTCCCCCTCAGGCCATCCAAGATGTAGATGAATTTGTTTCTTTATCAGATTTGGAGAAATGTAGCATTGTATCACTCGCTCACCAATGGATCCTCTGCAGTGAATGGGTGCCGTCAGAATGAGAGTCCTCAAGTAATGCACACCACTCCAGTCCATCAGTTAATGTCTTGTGAAGCAAAAAGCTGTGTGTTTGTATAAACAAATCCATTATTAAGACATTTTAACCAGCTAAACTGCAAGTCTTCTATCCATAATATTGCTTTCTTCAGTGAAAAATTATGCTTCGTCTGAATCAGGAGAGAAATATGCACCGATCAAGCACCGTTTACTAAACAAAAATATGTTGGTGGATTTTGGTGTGAGAGAACAACAGGACATGGACTTTTTCCATGGACAAGCCTCATTATGGATTATGGACTCAAATTTTGGCCAGAAACAAAGGTTTGAAGTTAAAATGCCTTAATGATGGATTTGTTTTTATTCTAAACATGATGTTTTTGGCTTCACACTTGTGAGCAACTGACGCAATGCTAAATTTCTCCAAATCAGTAAAATCATCTTGGATGTTGATTACTTTAATGATTGTATTAGCTGTTTGAACTATCTTTCAGATGGCACCTATTCATTACATGAGACCATTACATAGTTTTGGGTGAACTATTCCTTTAAAATGCTGCTTATGTAGGCTGCTCACTAGGTTTTCTAACTAAATCATCGACATGCAGGAAGTGGCGATATTTGCTTTTGGACTTCCTCTGCTCTTTTGAGAATGTGCTTACTCTGATTAGAAAACTTTACGTTTCAAACTCTATTGTAAAATTGCAGACTCCCAGCACCTACCAACTCCAATCATTTCTATGCATTTCAAACAGAGCCTAAATTAGCTCCTAACGCACAAACCACACAGCGTATAACACTAGCGTTTGCTGAGAGTCATGCGCGTCTCGGAGATGAGAGCTCAAGAGAGTAAGGCCGTGATTAGTCGAGTGTCAATGGAGTGTGCTGAAGGGCTTCTCAGAACAGTATACCTACTTGAACAACTCGAGCTGATTACAATAATCAAATAAAAATCTGAAATAAATAATTGCTCTATGTGAAGAGCGCTCTGCACGACTGGAGGGGAAGTGATCACGAAACAGTATTTTAGATTTTGCACTGACTGACCAAAACTAGCAATATTCATTAGTGATGTCTGAAAATGCTAGATATATTTAACTATTTTTGATTTATTTATTTATTTTTTTTACATTTTTTCAAATGGATAATTGATTGCGGACTTGAAAAAGAAAAAAAATATTATTTTAATTATTAATTATTATTTTTAACACACGCACACACACACACACACACATTCTTTCATAAGAAAAGTTTAAGAATGATTTTTCTTGAGATTGTCACAGTAGCAAACCAGTCAAGTTAATGAACATGTGTTTAATTTTAAGATCACAGCATGCAAGAAAAAATTAACCTCTTCTCAAGATTCACCCAGCAGGAATCACTTGAGCAAGATGCTGATAATTTGAATAGGAAAAGGCAATAAAATCAGAATGTAATCGCTGGAGTGCTCTACATCACAGGTCAATTAGCTGCATCATCACACCGAGAAAAAAGAGAGAGTGAAACTCTTCATTCTAGAATGTTTAAAAAAATGTTAGAAAATTTTGAGCTGTTAAACTGGCAAATGGTATTGGTTTCAAAAAGTATTGAATAAAAGGGTGCCGTTAATTGTGGCCAATGTGTATTAGAGAAAAACATTTATTTCATAATGATATTTCCCCCCATTTTAAATTCTTATTATCCAATGAAAGGTTTGATTTTTTTTTAATAAAAATCAAAAGGATTAACAATGCAGATTAATTTTCACAGCCTCCTTTGATCATATTTACCAAGGGTGCCAATATTTTTGGCCATGTCTGTACATCTCACAATTAATTTATTTTTTCACAGTTATAAATTTTTATCTCAGATTTCTGTCGTTTTTTTCCACACAATTTTACACTTGCATCTCACAATTACTTTTTTCCCTACAGTTCTTAATTTATATCTCAGAATCTTGTCTTTGCCTCACAATTCTCCATTTATATCTTACAATTCTAATTTAAATTTTCTTACCATTCTAAATTCATATCTCAGAATTTTGTCTCCCCCCCCCATAACAATTCTATATTTATATCGCACAATTCTGTTTTTTTTTTCTCACAATTCTTTATTTATTTTTATCCCCATTCCCATTTTTATTCCATAGCTTTGTTCTAGTGTTGCAATAGCTACGAGTTTGCACTGTGCTCCTCACTGTAAGCGTGAATACTGCGCTGCTACAAAAACTGAGCTTGTGCGAGATCTCAATTTCTAGCTTAGTTAAACATCTGCATATGCTGATGTGAAGTACAGCTCATGCTTACACTAGTTGCTCTACATTTGCAGGTTTTTTTGCACTTCAGAGGTTTCACTAACTGCCATTTCTGGCTGAGAGACTGCTCGTTTTCCCCACATGCTGTTCTCCCTATAATTTTATGGATAATTTAATGACATGCTAATTTTCATCACTACATAATCAGTGTGACAGATATTGTCATTTGATTACATTACTCAAGGATAGTTTTACTGTATTCATCAGAAAAATGTGCAATCACATTACCCACTTATGCAATGAGTTGTGATTCCCTTGCCAGCAGTTACACCTGCCATGTGTGTGTCAAGTCAAGTCAAAATTATTTGTATAGCGCTTTTAACAATGCAAATAGTGTCAAAGCAGCTTAACATCGGCTTGATATAAAGCTGGGTGGCTTTATATCAGCTTTACAGTATTTAGACGGGGAAATAATTTGTCGAAGTAGTGTCATTCTCCTCTGGCCAGACAAAATCAGCAGTTTAAATACCGGCAAAGGCAGAATCAGATTGTGCAAAGGACTCATCTGGTTCCTGTGGTCTTGTCCCGATGGCCGTCTTGGATACAGGGTCTTCACTGGGGATCAGTCTCTGGGGCTCATCTAGGTGTCCTGGCTGTAGAGGTCATCTCTAGGTGCTGATCCACCATCTGATCTGGATGCAGTCTGGATCTGGGGGGCTACGGTGACCTCGGAATAAGAAAGAAACATATAGCATATTATATTATAACATATTAGCGTAGATGACATTCTTCTAACGATGTAACAAGTACATCAGGTGTTTTGGGAAGTGTTCACAGTTCCGGTTGACCTAATTAATGCAGCCAGGTTAATCTAGATTTAAACTGAGTGTGTCTGCTTCCCGAACAGTGTTAGGTAGATTGTTCCAGAGTTTGGACGTTAATAGGAAAATGATCTCCCGCCCGCAGTTGATTTTGATATTCTAGGTATTATCAAATGGCCAGAGTTTTGAGATCGCAGTGGACGTGAAGGACTATAATGCGATAAGAGCTCACTCAAATACTGAGGTGCCAAACTATTCAGGGCCTTATAGGTAAATAGCAAGATCTTAAAATGTATACGATGTTTAATAGGGAGCCAGTGCAGTGTTGACAGAACCGGGCTAATGTGGTCATACTTCCTGGTTCTAGTAAGAACTCTAGCTGCTGCATTTTGAACCAGCTGGACTTTGCTTATTAAACTTGCAGAGCAACCACCCAATAAAGCATTACAATAATCTAACCTCGAGGTCATGAATGCATGAATTTTTATTAACATTTCTACATTTGACATTGAGAGCATAGGTCGTAATTTAGATGTATTTTTAATATGGAAAAATGCAGTTTTACAAATCCTAGAAACATGTTTTTCGAAGGAAAGATTGCTATCAAAAAGTACGCCTAGGTTCCTAACTGATGACGAAGAATTTACAGAGCAGCCATCAATTATTAGATAGTGATCTAGGTTATTACATACAAAAGTTTTTGGTCCAATAATTAACACCTCTGTATTTTCAGAATTTAACAGTAATAAATTGCTAGTCATCCAGTTTTTGATATCAACTATACATTCCGTTAGTTTTGCAAATTGGTAAGATTCATCAGGTCGCGAAGAAATATAGAGCTGGATATCATCAGCATAACAGTGAAAGCTAACACCATGTTTCCTAATGATATATCCCAAGTACTCCCAAGGGCCAAGTACTGAGTACTAGTATCCCAAGTACTGCACTTGTGATTTGGTATGATACCTCTTCATTTACTGCCACAAATTGATGGAGGTCAGATAAGTACGATCTGAACCATGCCAGTGCACTTCCTCTAATGCCAACATCATTTTCTAGTTTGTTTAAAAGAATGTTGTGGTCGATAGTGTCAAACACGGTGCTAAGATCCAGTAGCACTAATAGAGAGATACAACCACGATCAGATGATAAAAGCAGGTCGTTTGTAACTCTAATGAGAGCAGTTTCAGTACTATGATATGGTCTAAAACCTGACTGTAAATCCTCACATATATAATTTTTCTCTAAGAAGGAACATAGTTGTGATGATACTACCTTTTCTAATATCTTTGACAGAAAAGGGAGATTTGAGATCGGTCTGTAATTAATTAATTATTTGGGGTCAAGTTGTGTTTTTTTAATGAGAGGCTTAATAACAGCCAGTTTGAAGGTTTTTGGGACATATCCTAATGACAATGATGAGTTAATAATATTCAAGTTCAAGTTCAAGATTCAAGAGTTTTATTCGTCACATACACAATTATACAGAGTATAACCAGCAGTGAAATGTAGGTCAGGTCCGCTCCAAGGACAGTGCAATTATATAGAATACAAATATTAAGAGAAGAAAAGTAGAAAAAAAATAAAAAGAATAAAATAAAAAGATAGATAAAAAATATAAATATAAATGTGCAGGTCAGTATGTTGTTGACTTAAATAGTACTAAGAGGAATGTGCAAAATAATGTGCAAAAAAGTTGTACAGGGTATATAATAGCAGCAATATGAGGTAGAGAAAAATTATGAATAGCTTATTGATATGGTGATATTTACATGGAGTCAAGTGATGTTATGACACAGAGTTAGAGTTTAGGAGCCTGATGGCCTGGGGGAAGAAGCTCCTCCTAAGTCTCTCAGTTTTTGCCATCAGGCTACGGAAGCGCTTACCAGAAGGAAGCAAAGTGAATAGCTGGTTACCAGGGTGATTTGAGTCCTTGATTATTTTGACAGCTCTATTTTTGCAGCGTTTGAGGTAGATGTCCTGCAGAGAGGGGAGAGCAGACCCTGAGATGCGCTCAGCTAAGCGCACAACTCTCTGTAGTGCTTTGCAGTCCTGATTGGAGCTGTTTCCATACCACACTGAGATGCACTGAGTCAATACACTTTCTATGGTCCCTGAATAGAAAGTTTTCAGGATTGCTGGTGAGACCCTGAATTTCCTCAGCTGTCGCAGATGGTACAGTCTTTGCCTGGCTTTCTTTACCTGAGTTTGGATGTGTGTAGTCCAAGTCAGGTTCTCGGAGATGTTTACACCGAGGTACTTGAAGCTACTCACCCTCTCCACAGGGGTCCCACTGATCATAAGAGGTGTGTAGGGCTGCTGCTGTCTCTTCCTGAAGTCCATGATCAGCTCTTTAGTTTTGCTCACATTCAGAGAGAGACAGTTGTCCTGGCACCATGATGTGAGTCTCTCTACCTCGTCCAAGTATGCGGTCTCATCGTTGTTGGAGATGAGGCCCAGAACCACAGTATCATCAGCGAATTTGACAATAGATGTGGAGCTGTGAGAGGACACGCAGTCATGCGTGTAGAGAGAGTAGAGCAGGGGACTCAGGACACAGCCCTGTGGGGCTCCTATGTTCAGAGTGATGGAGTTTGAGGTGAACTGGCCAACTTTCACCACTTGAGGTCTGCCGGTGAGGAAGTCTTGAATCCAGTCACAGAGTGAGGAGTTTAGGCCGAGGTCTGTGAGTTTAGATGCCAGTTTGATGGGGACTATAGTGTTGAAAGCTGAGCTATAGTCAATGAATAGCAGCCTTACATAATTTCCATTGTTGCTATCCAAGTGTGTGAGGGAAGAGTGGAGAACGTGAGAAATGGCATCGTCCGTGGATCTGTTTGGGCGATAGGCAAACTGAAGAGGGTCCAGAGTATCAGGGATGGAGGAGCAAATGTGGCTCTTTACAAGTCTCTCAAAAACCTTCATGACTATAGATGTGAGGGCAACTGGGCGATAGTCATTCAGGCAAGAGGGTTTATTGTTCTTTGGCACAGGGATAATGATGGATTTTTTGAATGAGGTGGGAACCACGGCGGTAGCAAGGGACTCATTAAAGATAGAAGTGAACAAACCAGCGAGCTGATCGGCGCAGGACCTCAGAACACGGCCGGTTATCCCATCAGGTCCGGCTGTTTTCCTGACGTTCACTCTCTTTAGCGCCCTCCGAACCTCATCCTCCGACACGGTGATTACAGGATCATCGCTGCTCTGCCTGCTGCTTCCAGACGCGCTGGTCGGCAGAAACGCGCCACCGCCGTTGCCATCGAAGCGGCCGTAGAAGATGTTTAACTCGTCGGCCAGCAACGGATCTGCTCTCACCTCCGCGGAGGATTTGTTTCCGAAGTCACAGATGGTCCTCAGTCCCTGCCACATCCGTCGAGAGTCGTTGAGCTGGAAATGAGACTCAATTCTCTCTCTGTATCTGTGTTTGGCGGCTCTTACTGCGCGTCGGAGAGCATAGCACGATGCTTTGTACTCGCTCGTATTCCCAGACAGAAGAGCCTCATTGTAAGCGGCGGTGCGTGTGTTAACCGCGGCACGGATTGTTCTGTCCACCCACGGTTTCTGATTGGAGAATGTCCTTATCGTTATTGTTTCTGTAGCTTGCTCGGTTAGCGTGTTTACGAAGCTTAATGCTACATCCGTGAACTCGCTGACGTCAGAAGAACTCGCCCGGAACATGTCCCAGTCGACGTCATCAAGCGCCGCCTGCAGCATAGTCTCTGAGTGGGAGGACCAGCGCGTCACTACTCTCTGCACCGGAGGTTCCTGAACGAGCCTTTGTTTGTATCTCGGTGTTAGAAAGATGGCGGCATGGTCCGATTTGCCAAAAGCCGGTAGTGAGCGGGCTTTGTAGGCATCCTTGAACTGAGTGTAGCAATGATCCAGTGTGTTTGGTCCTCTAGTTGGACAGGATACATGTTGGTAAAAGTTCGGCATGACCTGCTTGAGGTTGGCTTTGTTAAAGTCCCCCGCGATGATGAAGGCAGCGTCAGGATGTTTGTTAATGTGGCCGCTGAGCACATCGTGAAGTTTAGACAAAGCCAAGCCAGTGTCCGCCTGTGGTGGAATGTACACAGCAGTAACAATGATCGATGAAAACTCCCGGGGCAGATAAAATGGGCGGCAGATAATGGAAAGATGTTCCAGATGAGGCGAGCAGGAACGCGATAGAATGGAGATATTCCTGGGGTCACACCATTTCTTGTTGATCATGAAACATACTCCTCCACCCCTGGATTTACCGGCCTCTGCTGTTCTGTCCGTCCGAAAGACAGAGAAGTTATCACTCGGCATTACAGCAGTGTCCGGGACCGAGGACGAAAGCCACGTTTCTGACAAACAAAGGATGTTACAGTCCCTAATGTCCCGTTGGAAACTAATCCTGGCTCTAAGATCGTCCATCTTATTCTCCAAGGATTGGACATTAGCGAGGAGAATGCTTGGGAGAGGAGGACTGTGAGCCCTTTTCCTGAGTCTGACTCGAATTCCAGCGCGCTTCCCGCGGTGTTTCTTGATCCGTCGCCTCGGGGGGGTGTTGTTTATCTCCGCGTTCCGAAGAATCTCCAGAGGCCACGCAGGATTCGTGGATAAAGTGTCCTGAAACAGGTTGGTGTAGCGGTTTCCAATGTCCAAAAGTGTTTCTATGTTGTAGGTGATCAGTGCCGACGTGAGATGTGTAAAAAGAGAAAGTAAAACTAAGTAAAAAGGAAGGTAGAAGCAAATTCTCGGTGGAGCGAACCTCACGGCGTCCGAACACAGCGGCGCCATCTTGCAAGGTGCTTCTAATAGATCAGAAGAGGATCTATTACTTCTGCAAGCACCTCTTTTAGGAGCTTAGATGGAACAGGGTCTAAAATACAGGTTGTTGGTATAGATGATTTAACAAGTTTATACAATTCTTAATTTCCAATAGAAGATATTGAGTGGAATTGTTCCTCAGGGGATCTATAGTGCACTATCTGATGCAATACTGTGGCTGACAGCTGCATGGTTACAATTTTATCTCCTAATAGTTTAGATCTTGGAAGTAAAAAGTCATTACTACTGTGCTGCTGGGTAATGTCTGCACCTGCTGATGTTATATTTTTTGTTATTTTAGCCACTGTATTAAATAAATACTTGGGGTTGTGTTTGTTTTCTTCTAAAAGAGACGTAAAGTAAGCAGATCTAGCAGTTTTTAATGTTTTTCGTAAGATAGGGTACTTTCCCGCCAAGCAATACAAAATACCTCTAATTTTGGTTTTCTCCAGCTGCGCTCCATTTTCCGGGCTGCTCTCTTTAGGTGTGCTCATTATACCACGGCGTTGGACTCTTTTCCTTAATCTTCCTTAAGAGTAAAAGAGCAATCGTATCTACAGTGCTAGAAAAGTGAGAGTCAATCGTTTCTGTTACATCATCAAGTTGTTCTGAGATATTGGATATGCTGAGGAATTGAGATAAATCAGGAAGATTATTTATAAAGTATTATTTTGTGGTAGAAGTAATGGTCCTACCATATTTGTAACAAGGAGTTGGCTTTACAGCTTTAGCTATATGGAATATATATGAAACTAGATAATGATCTGAGATATCATCGCTCTGCTGCATTATTTCAACCCCACTGACATGAATTCCATATGACAGTATTAAATCTAGAGTATGATTTCGACAATGAGTAGGTCCTGAAACGTGTTGTTTAACACCAATGGAGTTTAGAATGTATATAAATGCTGATCCCAAGGAATCTTTCATTATCAACATGGATATTAAAATCACCAGCAATTAGGCCTTTATCTGCAGCCAGCACTACCTCAGATAGAAAATCAGCAAATTCTTTAATAAAGTCTATATGGTGCCCTGGTGGCCTGTATACAGTAGCCAGTACAAACATCGCAGGGGATTTATCATTAACACTTGTTTCTTTGGATAATGTTATATGAAGCACCATCGAACTAATTATACTTGAAACCCAACCTCTAAGAAATAATGAAAATATTGCTATAAATTGTGGCAACACCTTCCCCTTTACCTTTTGGACATGGTTCATGTTTGCAACTGTAATCTTGGGGGGTAGACTCATTTAAAGTAATGTAGTCATCTGGTTTTAGCCAGGTTTCTGTCAAACAAAGCACATCTAGTTTATGGTCAGTGATCATATCATTTACAAAAAGTGCTTTTGTAGAAAGGGATCTAACATTCAATAAGCCAAGCTTTATCATTTGTTTATCTGTATTATATCTATTTTGTATTTGTTGAACATCAATTAAATTGTTACTCTTACTTTGGTTTGGATGTTTTCTGTATTTTCTAGTTCGGGGAACAGACATGGTCTCTATAGTGTGAAATTTAGGTGAAAGACTCTCTATGTGCTGAGAATTAACTGACTGTGTG
The DNA here is from genome assembly GCF_936440315.1 of Barbus barbus. NCBI lineage: Eukaryota > Metazoa > Chordata > Actinopteri > Cypriniformes > Cyprinidae > Barbus > Barbus barbus. Next base: position 23,740,758 of record NC_136719.1, read on the forward strand.
TGTGTGTGTGGGGGGGGGGGGGGGGGGGGGGGTAATGTGGAGAATCTCATGATGCATGTCTGTTCTTCATGTCACTTTGTACTGACCATGTTCCTTCGATTCCTTCAAACACACTCAAAAACACTTCACTTTATATTAAGTTATGTTTCGTATAAGTGATACAGCTTTCATGTTTTTCACTATTATGCAGTACATACTTATGTTAACATCTCAAAAAAACATTTACCCATTTCATCTGTTTAATTTGATGATATAATCTTGATTTAAAAGCCTTTAGTTGATCTAAGCATAATTAAATAAATGTAATTAAAAACAGTTAATCTAATAAAAAAATGTGTATAATTTATCTGCTTAAATACTGACCTTGAATATGAATTATAATTATTTTATATTATTATTTAATTAATTATAATTTATAATTAATTTTAAATAGATTTGAGTTATTATAGTTAACAAATTAAAATTAAAGGCATACATTTTTTTGACCATTTCAAATTAAAGATGTTAAATTATTGATCATATAGTTTAAGCATTTTATGATTCTCTTAAACTTGTAATATGCTGACCAGCAGTGCTTGTTGTTGTTGTCCTATTGTGACACATGCTGCTGAAGTAGTTTATATATAATGGATATTTTTAGCAACATGGGCATTTATTTGCTTGTATGCATCTACACTTATTTATTGTTCTGTTTTGAGGTCACATATTCAGTTTCGACACAAACTTTAAGATTTAGACATGAAGATAAGGGTGATGTTTACTGTCTGACAGCGTTCGTCTGGGTGTAAATCTGTCCCGTTTCAAACTGAGGACGCAGCACAATTTTCAGGGGCAACAGAACAAGAATTTACTTCCGTTTACTGCTCAACTTAAAGTACACTACAGTTTTAAAATAACTTTTTTTCTGCTCACCAAAGCTGCATGAGACATGAGAAAGCAAGTGCTGCTGTTGATTGGATCAAGTTTCATTTCCATGTGGTGATTAAGACTATAGTTCAGAGTTCACACAAGCACCTGCTATTCATTTACTCGTCTTCTGTTCCTGTATGCTTGAATTAACTCATTTACATTCTCCCCTTTCCCTCCAAACATCCCAAAAGAATAAAAAAAAGTTATGGACATTTGTCTCAGTGAAAGGGGCATAAGTCACTCCTTTCAGGATCAAAATGGAAAGTGTCCACCTGCCAAAAAAAACTTCTCTATTCCCCAATGATGGATCACATTCTGAATTTGACATGAGAGATAAAGTGTTCATCCCTCACTTTTGGCCTCTTTTTGTGTTTTTATCATTTTTGTATTCTCCTCAAACAAATTCGCTCTCTGCGGTCTGCTTTTTATGACATTTCCAGAGATGGATTTCCAAAAATGGAGCTTTAGAATCTTCATTCACATTTGCTCAGTTAAAACTGGGGGAAGAGATTTACTATATTAAATGGAAAATCATACATTCTAATTCTTTACAGTTTTAATTATACATTTTATTTGTTTGTTTGTTTATTCATTCATTCTGTTTATTTTATTTTGATGGCAATGTTCCAGAACTGTAAGGGTGTTGATCCAGTAATACATATTTCTTATAAATATAATCTGTAAACTATAATAATAATAATTTACAAATTATTTATCTTTAATAATACTATTATTTGATAGATTTTATTCCAGAACTATAAGGATGCTGATCCAGTAATATATATATATATATATATATATATATATATATATATATATATATATATATATATATATATATATATATATATATATATATATTTATTTTATTTATTTATTTATATTATTATTATTATTACTGATTATTTGTAATAATTTATTATTATGTTTATTATTTATTTATTTTTATTTATTTTTATCAGGGGCAGTACACATTAATAATGCATAAAAATACATCAAATGTGCCAGATTGGAATTTTTTTGTAATGTTATTTTTATGGCAATGACCATTTTTCTGTGATAGCCACCTTTCTGCATTCAGGTGCTGCTGCGACACAATGTGACATTGCAGCTGAGAAGTCAAGAGCGTCATGATGTCTATTGTGAAAGGATATGGAATATGAGGAAGAAATAGCTTCATTTTCCATTGACAGATGACTCACTGATTATTTTCATAATTCAGTCACATTCATCCATGGATGCCTTTGGTGAAGCACTGCATACTGGGATCTCCTGTCAGGAGATTTAGTAGGTATTATTATTGTAAGTTCACTGGCATAAAGAACCTATGCTCTGTGCTTATTTTGGGTTATGCTTTTATTTGTTTTTATAAATATAAATAACTATACTGTTCATTATTTTACAATGTTTCATTGATATTAATAAAATCAATGGGGAATAAACTAAAATAAATAGGCCTAAGCTTTTTTATTTCAAAGTCATACAGAATGCAAGAGCTCACAAATTTCCCCAACATACTTTTCTTCACATAGACATCTAATTCTATGAAATATGACCTATTGCCATTTTCTTACATTTCTGCTGTGGTAACATGTTCTTCTGCTACTGATTTTTCTTAGTTCTGAATAATTTCCAGAGACATCTTTTTCATTAGATCGACAAAAGTGAAATGTTAAGCGCCTCAAGAAGGAAAAAAGAAAATGTAAGTTATATAAGAGTTTGAGGGTGTAAGAATAAATATTATTTATTTATTTTTTAAATTAGCCTTTTAGCAAGTTTTTACTTTACCAAAATTCTAATTTAGTTTTTAGATTCAACTTTGATCCTGAATTTTTATATGTGTTGTTTTGATCTTGCTGTGCCTTTAAGACACACATAAGCAGCATCTTGCACGCACACCAGTGTAGACTGTGCTTATCTGCGTGATCCTAAATATAACAGCCTATTTTCAGAGCCAGAATTAAATGACATATTAACAGGTTCACAAAACAATCTGTGCTAAAATGTGCCCCTCAAACTGTAAAGATCTGACTGAAATCTGGGATGTTGTTAAATGGGAGATAAGAAAAAAAAAGATTAAGCTGTGAAATAGAAACTTAAATTTGTAAATTACAAAACACAGTTGTGTACTGTAGCCTATCTGTCTCAAATACTTACAAGCTAAGCAAAATTAACAGCTGAACCTCTCCAAGCAACACTATAGTGTTCTTAAATGAATCAATGTTTTGAACAAATCGGTTCATTGATTCAGTAACTCACTCATAAAGCCAGTCTTGTGTCTTTCCTGAGTGAAGCATTATTTCGAATGAACCGGTTGAATGAATGATTCAATGATTCACTGATAAATGTGTAATTTGTCGCCACCTATTGAGGTAATGATGTAACAACTAACATTTTATTAAGCGTATTACCAATAAATTGTCTTTTTGAACTGAATGGGGAGTTTTGTGCTCTAAAAGTAGTGTTTTCGCAATAAAATGAACTGCCATGTCAAAGAATCAAGAAAAATTTGGTTTCTCCTGATATGAGCTTTCTAAGAAGAGGATGTGTAAAAGATGCCATCTTCTTTGTTCTACCACTAATAAACCACTCTGCATCAACATCTCCCTCGACTATTCCCCTTTGTTCATCTGCATCAGAATTAGTTAATCGAGAAACCCCTGATCTGACAAAACACGCAATGAAACATGCCTGCAACAGAAATGTCTGATCTCTCAGAGACGATTCACACCACTGTTCCAGTGGAGCTTTGGAAATGATGATGGACAGATGGAAACATGAGCTACTCGCTTCTAGATCTCACGTCTCTCCCAAATGCAAAGATTATGACAGACAAAGATGAGAATTCACTCCAACAGCACTTTTCCGCTGCTCCTCACGGTAGTTTGCATGTCTCAGAGGAGGTCATTTGATGGATGGCGCTTCATCCACACAGACCAAGATTCCTTGTTCTCAGCAGCTTTTGTAAAGTCAAGAAGCCATCGAAAGGCAGAAAACAGCACAAAAAAAAATATATCTGTTGATTGAAACTTAGGTGGGAAAGGGGAAAAATGGACTTGATGGCTAAGGGTTTTTGGTTGGTGACTGCAAATGCACATTTTCAATAATGTCCCTCTTAACTGCAAGATTTTCTAGATGAATCTATCAATCTATCTATCTATCTATCTATCTATCTATCTATCTATCTATCTATCTATCTATCTATCTATCTATCTATCTGATATTTTAGATTTGTCTGATATTTTAGATTTGTCTATTAATTTGTCTATTAAACCACCAGATCCTCCTGTCAACCCTATTGGCAAAGGGCATCTCAGGAACCACACTCCAGTGGTTTGAGTCTTACCTCTCAGATAGGTATCCAAGTCGCAACATCTAACTACTGGGGTGCCTCAGGGCTCAGTTCTTGGACCACTTCTCTTCTCTGTCTACAAGACATCACAGGGTTCTGTCATTCAGAAACAAGGCTTCACTGCTATGCTGATGACACTCAACTCTACCTCTCATTCCATCCTGATGATCCGACGATAGCTGCTCACATCTCAGCTTGTCTAACAGACATCACAATTTCACCATCCAGTTAGGCACATCAACTATTACTCCTTCAAAACAGCCAGAAACATTGGAGTTATGATTGATGATCAGCTGACTTTCTCAGACCACATTGTTAAAACTGCCCTGTCCTGCAGATTTGCTTTATTGTGCCATATTGAGGTTAAGAGTGAGGAGGAAGTGATCCGAGGTGTGCAGTGGAGTAACCAGTACATGATCAGTGGAGCAGTGTCACGTGTAAATAAGGTCCAGTTGGTTGCCTGAATTAATATTGAAATATTAATTTATTAAATTAATGAATTAATAAAAGAAATATGGACACTAATACAGTAAGAGTAAAACCTATCTTAGCTAAAACCATTTGAAAATCTCTATCTAGAGGTTTTTCCCTTCAGTTCAGTATTTTTGGTATTTATTCAGAGGAGTGCTGCTGTTACTTGGCCTGACTGTTAGATCTGAATGCCTGTGGTGTCAATAAACAGCAAACCATTGAATCTGTCCTCTGTCACAGTGTTACATACTATCCCTCTGTCCTCAGGCTATTCGAAGGCCAGCTTATGGTCGGCCATATATAGCGTTTGATTATTGGATGAGACGCAGGAGTCATTTATCATAAAGGGAGCAGACAAAGCATGTTTGCTCATGGAGGGAAACCTCAGGGGCGACTGATTCCTTGCTTAGTTTTCTATGTACCACACAAGTCGATGACTCTGCTGACTTCGCTGTCCTTGTATCTCAAAGGTTTAATCAACCTGTTTTTTGAAAGGTTTCCCTGGAAACTGGAGAAATCTCCAAGAAAACTGTTCAAGGATTTACCATCATAGCTGAATTAAATACTTAGAAATGTACTAGAGGGGAGTATTAGCCAATAACTGAAGCACAACAAATATTTTGCAGGAGTAAAAAAATATATGTAATTGTAAAGGTTAAGCTCTTTGCAAAAACTTCTGCAAGTCTCTGCAACGCTTGATCACAGATGTAAGGTCTGTCTGCAGCTGTGCATCACAGATTCTAGCATGCACTTTTATGACAATATTATGACAATATACACTAATGTTCAATCAATAAATAAATGAATGCATCAGGGTTATTACACTTCACTAAAACTAGACCTGAAACTAAAATACAAAGAATACAAATTTGAAAAATTGTTACTTGAAATAAAATAAATGTTAATTAAATGATAAAAAATAATACAAACTATATAGACGTGTATAAAATAAAATAAAAAAAATTTAAATTAAATTAAAATGAAGCCAGAAAATATAAAAATATAAACTGATTCAAAATATGAATAAAAACATAACATTTGTACAAGTTTCTACTTTTTTCACATCTGAATTTGGCTTTATATATATATATATATATATATATATATATATATATATATATATATATATAAATATATACACATATGTATTGGCTGCCCACTGCTCCGGGTGTATGTTCACTACTGTGTGTACACTTGGATGGGTTAAATGCAGAGCACAAATTCCGAATATGGGTCACCTTTGTCATGAGTCCGGGCCCTGCAGTTCTTCATTTCTCCACCAGAGGTCACCATCTCCCGTCCTCCCGGACTCCATTCTCCTAACTCCACACACCTGTTGCATATCACACACACCTGTCACAAATTACACTCCCAGCTTGAGAAGACCTGCCTCATGGTCTTTTTCTACGGAGGCCTGGCCAAGCCCTTCAAATCCCTGATGCCATACTGGACCCCCGAGAAGTCGCTGGAGGACTACATAAACCTGGCTCTGCATTCGAGCGGCTCGCCCGTCAGGGTGGAGTTAGCTGCGGAGCCCGTTCACAGTTCTCCTGATGCGGCGATCCAAGGGGCGTCAGAAGCCTCTTCGGCCACACCCAGTACCTTGCACCCATTCCCGGAGCGTCCTGGGTTGATATGCAGCGTGCAGGAACCCCCACTGATGTCGGTGCGAGCGGCGTGGTTTGCGTGGTCCTCCCCGAGGCAGCGGTTCCTACTCACGCTCCTCCCGAGGTGGCGGTGCCCGCTCACAAGTCTCCTGAAGTGGCAGAGTCCGCTGATGTTGTCTCCAGGGCCGTGGAGCTCTCTTCAAGCCTTCCCGAAGCGGCGGAGCCTGATGATGTTCCCTCCGAGGCAGCGGAGCTTGCTTTAGGCCTTCCCGAAGTGGCGGTGCCAACTCATGAAACTCCCGAGGCAGCGGAGCTCATTTCAGGCCTTCCCGAAGCGGCGAAGCCCGCTGATGTTCCCTCCGAGGCAGCGGAGCTCACTCCGGGCCTTTTCAAAGCGGCGGAGTCCGCTGATGTTGTCTCCGAGGCAGCGGAGCTTGCTTTAGGCCTTCCTGAAGCCGCGGTGCCCACTCACGAACCTCCCGAGGCAGCGGAGCTCGCTTCAGCCCTTCCTGAAGTGGCGGAGTCTGCTGATGTTGCCTCAGAGGCCGCGGAGCTCGCTTCAGGCGTTCCCGAAGCGGCGGTTAATTTGATGTATAATAATTTTCTTTAAATTAATTTTAAATCAATTTCTATATCATCTTAAATTTCCTTGTTTTTATTATTTTTATTTCCATGTTTTTATTGATTTTTAATGTCTATTTCACTTTCTTTTATGTAAAGCACTTTGAATTACCACTGTGTATGAAATGTGCTATATAAATAAACTTGCCTTGCCTTGCCTTGCCTACCGTCCTCCCAGACTCCATTCATACTTACTGTTGAACTCTGGGGATACATGTACTGTGTTGCCATTGATGTATCCCATTTCTGAATCTGTTTTGTTTTGCCTTGTTGGCCTTTTTGTTTCGTATTTAAGAGATTCTTACCTGCATTTGGACCCAGACCTCGTCTTTCCACGGTGCTCTAAGTGTTCCATGACACCCTTCCCTTCCCTTTCATTCCCCCTACATACATACATGCATATATATATATATATATATATATAGATAGATAGATAGATAGATAGATAGATTGGCTGGTTAACTCTTTGACGTTTCTGAATATTTTAACCCTATCCAAGGCTTGATGGTCTTCTTATAGTGGTGTATTTTTATTATTATTTTTTGTCTTTTCTTCTCTTTATTCTGCTTGTCATGCTGTAAAACTCAGTCATGCCACATTTTTTTATGTATAAATCAAAATATTATGATATTTTATACATCTTATACAGATTTTGCAGATTAAAAAATAAGTAAAAAAATAAATAATAGTATCTTACTTGAATGAATAAATAATTTATTATAAAATGAAATTATAAATTTTTTTTAAATAATCTGTGGCAAAAATTAAATAAAAAATGAATTCGACAGCCCTTTTAGCTGATATTAAAGCTGGAATATCTGCATCAGAAATTATTTATAGTAAAGAAGCCAGCCATGGAGAAATCATTCCCTGAAAACCTGAGCATATATTCTCTCTTTAATTCCCTTACAAGTGTTTTTATTTCTTAGTGTTTTTAAAGCAGTGGGTGGGAATCTCATATGATTTGAATATAGAACAGGCTGTCTCTTGGCTGTCTCCAGACAAGCAAATCTAATCTTTCATGATCCAGCACTGTCTATTATTATTAGTTTTGCTATGAAAAAGAAAACTAATTTGAAAATCAGAGGAAGATAATTAAATGCCAAACAAGAACATCCCCTTAAGACTCCCACATCAGTATTGATGTTCTAGATGACTCTGGAACGACAGTGAATGAATTTAGATGTGTTACCTGAATATATTAGACAAAGGTAAAATAACAGCATGCCTTTGACCTTTGAACTTGACAGAGTGGGTCACGATAATGGAAGCAACACCAAGAGAAACAAATGCATTGGAAGAATGAATCTATTAAATTTATTTTAACTGAAACAATCAGAGTTTTGTTTGCCATTATTTATATCAACCAAAGGAGACTTTTTCTGAGATTTTGTGTGTTGCTTTACAACTTTTCATGGAGATAGAAATTTCATTATTTGCTCTTAAAATGGTCTTTTATCATTGTATTATAAGACAAGTTTTGCCCTTTTTTCAAAATGCAAGTCTATGAAAAATATATGTTTGGATAGATGAAACAAAAGTACAGTAAAACTTGTTGCAGGTCACTTGTTGATAATGATAAAACAATACTGTATTTGCTGGATATAGGGACATGACTCTAGCATCCCTACTAAATTCCACACCCTTGAAAATTTTAACAAGTGATGTTCGACTTTGCATATATAGTTCTCCACATAAATATAAGAGGTCAAGCAACAGATTAATGAGTTAATTTAAAAAGCAAGAAAAAAAAAGCTTATTAAATTATAATTTAAGTCAAAAATGGAAGTGAGTTGCTGTTTTTGACACACTTCTGAGTGAGATTCATTAACTTGTTTTGCCAATGTACCCACACAGAGATTTTTTTTTTACTAAACTCATTTGGTAGTGACTTTTCTTATGTTTTACAGATTTTTTTTGGATTGTTTGACTTCTGAAAAGAGAATATAGAAAAAATAACAATGTGTTTACTGCTATAAACAAAAATCTGGCTATAAACCTCTCTTTTCTTTACTCAAAATTGACCTAGTCAAGAATATTGAAACTATCCAAAGCTCTGTTAATTCTAAAGGTGGGAAAATATACTCTATATTCTATATCTTGTGTGTTCTCATAAGGTGAAGGGAAAAATGGTTACTACAGTTAAACAACAGTAACCAGAAATTAAACATGTTTTTGCTACACTAACCATAGTTTAACCATGCTTATTATTAGAAAAACCTAAAAAAAGCTTATTATTAGAAAACCTTTTGACTGAAATATGACTGCAGTATGCACAAAATACAAAAGATCTAAAAAAACAAAACAAAAACAGGATATGATGATGAAGCATACCTGGTACTTCCTGTCATAGGAGGGGTGTTGTCCATTAAACTTCAGTAGGCTACAGGTGTCGAATCACCGTTTCCTTGCAGCAGATCTTCGTCTGTGTGTTTTATAAACTCTTTGTGAGTTCTCAGCTGGTAAAAATACCATTCACACATACAACGAATGTATTTATTCCAGAATAGACAGCAATGTTTTGGATAGGCCTTTTCAGTATGTTCCATTGCAAAATTTGTCATAAAAAGCTGTAAAATTAGTTTGGTTGAAAAAAAACTAACAGCGTAAATGCTAAGCGAACCAGGACTAAATGTACGCCTATCGTTTTCGTTTTGGTTTGGACCAAAAGAACTGAACTACAAATGTGAACAAACCCTACAATTTCATGCTCATTACCAATGCAGCTGCAAACACTGAAAACTCTTGAAGTCGCCTATCATTGGTGTAGAGAGGGAAGAGGTGGAGACTAGAGCAAACAAGCGGCAAGAGAGTGATCACGTGACTTATTATATGACACATCCACAATTGCGACCTTTTCCTGCCCTCTCTTCGACCAAAACAGAAAAGTAAACAGACTTACAAAAACTATTTTTTTTTGTAAAAAAAAAGAAAGAAAACTATTGTTTTTCTGTAATTATATATATATATATATATATATATGTATATATATATTTTTTTTTATATATATTTTTATTTTATTCTAGAGCATATTTATAAAAACATTTCAATCAAATTACATTTTTTTTTAAGTTTATTTTTTTCACTGCTAGATATTTAACTAGTTTTTAAATATTTAATTATGATAGAATTGTTCCACTGCTCTACATCAAGGTTAAATAATCATTTCTTTGTTAAACTTTTGATTTACAGAATGTCCTGCATGTTAGATCATGAATCTCAGATTGCTTTATTTGACTTCACACAAACCAATACAGGACTCATATTAAAAGCTGCTTTATCTGAGTATCAAAGCCTCGGCGCTGTGACTGACAGTAGTCTGAAAAATAAGAAGCATTTCTGTCCAGAATCATTATGTCTTGCATCCAACACCTGAAAGGAGCTCATAAGCTGTGTCTGTTCCATTACAATCATTCTGAACATCACCTCTTACCTTGACATGTTCCATCTATAAGCTCAAACTCGAGCGCAGACTACAAACCCATAATAATAAAAAGAATGGGTGCCAATCATCTGTGCCAACCTTTATGGAAAACTCCCGACTCATATTCATGATAGCTCATCTTTGTTGAGCAGACTATGCAGCCTAATATTTGGCGGTCAGACTGCTCTCCTTACTTTTGACGGTCGGTTCGGAGGTTAGAAAGAGAACTCGGAGAGTATTAAATGTCAACAGCATCCTCCCACAGAGCTCTCGAGGGCTGATTCATCCATCCAAAACTGCTTAAATTGGATGGGTTCTTTGCTGAATTTCAGGATGTTCAATACATTTGAGAACAATCTGTTATTAGTGATTACAGACTAATTTTATGTGCTTGAAAGGTAAAAAAAACAGCAGGATTTCATACCGACAGCGTGCGTCAGATGTGGCTCCAGACTGCGACTAAAACGAAAATGGCTATAATAATTTAAAATCTAATTTACCAAGGGAGTAGTTTTGGTTTGAACAGTAAAAAAATTCTAAAGTTTTTGTTTTAATTTTGATGATTAGATCTTACAGCTCATGAAAGTCAATAATCCAGTCCCTCAAAATATTAGAATATTTCCTAAAATCAATCAAAAAAAGGATTTGCAAAACAGAAAAGTTCAAGTTCTTTAAATTATGTTCATTTATGCACTCAATACTTGGTCTGGGGTTGTACTTGCTAGTTTTGGTTATTGGGGGGTTATTGGTTATATCCCCCATCCCCCCTGTAATTTACAAAAGTCGTGAAACTCCTGCAGAACAACGAGCACAGCTCGACCCCAAGCGTGCCACACGAGTCCTGAAAGTGAAGCTAAAGGGTTTCGATCACCCCCAGGTGTCTGGCTGCAGTATAGGTCATGAACCCGCCCTCACCATGTAATATAATGGGAAGTGGTGGTGATGACGCAGTGGATAAGACACATGCCTTTGGTGTGAGAGACCCAGGTTCGAATCCACTGTGAGACACCAATGTGTCCCTGAGCAAGACACTTAACCCCTAGTTGCTCCAGAGGCGTGCGACCTCTGACATATATAGCAATTGTAAGTCGCTTTGGATAAAAGCGTCAGCTAAATGAATAAATGTAAATGTAAATGAGACAAACTAAATAATCAAATTACACTTTTTACAATTTTTCCCAAAGATGGTTTCCATCATTTGAGGTAGTTCTTATGTTTAAAGTGTTTGTCTTTATAAGAAGTTTGCTTTTAGGTAGTTATTTGATGCTATAAAATCAGGGTGTGGTGTCATGATTGTGAGCTTGCTATTGGGTATGGCCGCAGATGGCAGCGGCCATACTGAGATGCTTTGGCTTCACTTTTCTATAGTGGAAGGAAGTAGAGACGCGTCGTCAATCATTTTTTACAGTCTATGAGCATGACCCTCGAACATATGGCTTTTATGAAGTAATTCTTTTTAGTGAGTCAGTTACAAAGATTCATGAAACAATGGCACTCGTTCACGAGTTGGTGGTTTGAATCAGACTCAGACAGAGATTCGTTGAGTTACTAAATTCACAAGTGACTGAAATGCAAGTCATTTCTCGGTAAAGTTTCATTATGAGTACGCTTATTGACCGGTTGTTTTTATGAAAACATGTTTGCTGAATCCTAAGGTAAACACAGCATTTTTATTTATTTTTTTATTTTTTTAAACAGGCAGACTTTTACAAAACAGTGATAGGCCTATTTTTTGCCACAAATAAATGAATCAGTTCTCACAGAAATTCAGTTTCTTTTCTCAAAGCGCTTGGATTTTCTTGTCTTGAGACTGGGGAAATATTATGCTGTACTAGCCAAATGAACACTGAATCAACAAAAGTCTCTTAATTTGAAGGTGATGATTATAGATACAATGAGATATTTCTTAATTGTTGTGTTTACTGAGGCAGGAAGCATCCAAAGCAAAACGTTTTAATTTAGTCCAATTCCTCGTTACCTGCAAATACAAATGAACGATTATGAGCCAATTCGAAAATATAATGTCTTTTATGGAAATTTTGATTTGATACTAACTTCCCATATGGAAAAACTGTATATTTTCTATAGGGACAAAATATATTTTAAATATATGCTAAATATATGTTGCAAACAGTGAAGTTCCAAAAGAATTACTGAAATTTAAAATATATACTTTCAACCTTCATATTTCAAAATGTATTTAATAGCCAAAATATATTAGTAGAAAATGTATTTATGCACATTGTCCTTTTCTGTATTTTAAAATATATATTTAAAAATATATATATATTTTGCTATAGGTTATGTTGCTTTATGCTCAGTATTTCCATAAGGCTAAAAAAGAGCATTTAGGAGGTCAAATCAAACATATTTTAGTGCACTAGATGTATCTGCATTGCTTTCTTCCATAAAACACAAAATGTTAAGCAGAACATCCCAATCACGCCTTTTGAAGTGAACGAGGACAGTAAAGTTTAATAAAAGCATGACTCATTCTATTCCAAGAATTCACAAACCAAATCATAGACAGACTGAACTAGCAAAAAATAGTTAAATTAGGCACAAGCTCCAGCAAATTCACATTAAGCTTAATTATTATGCATAATAATATTGCATTACATTTGTTAAATACATTTGTGCATCCGTCTCAGAACACATACCTATACACATCTGTGTGCAATCTGGACACGATGTCATGTAATTGGCTGTTTGCACAATGCAAGACTCACAGCATGAATAATGAATCTTGATAATTCCTGACTAATTGCACCAGCTGTGAATAATTTATTTCATGATAATAATTACCAAGGACCTTCTAATTTCCTCAGATGCACTGAGCAGGACCGGTGCCCAAAAATTCTTTAGCGTGGCCTCTGTTTGTATTCGGATGGCACTTTGCCACGATGCCTTTGACACTCAGTGATATATATTCTGTCAATTATGCTTAGAACCAGCTCAAAGAGGACATACAAATTAATTTATGGATTGAGGAAGCGATGCGTGGACAGACGGACAAATCAATACCATGAGTCTTGAAATTCACCCAAATGCACAACATTATACAGCTTCTTCTCATTTCCTGAGTTATTTTCTCTCATCTCTTTCTTTCAGTCCAGCTCTGTTGTTTTTTAATAGTTCTCATTGATGGTTGCTTTAATAACTCCTGTGTTTAATATTAAATGAGGAGAGGCCAGTAAACAGGGACTTTGCAAGCATCCCACAGTAAAATCCATCCACCTGCTAAGGTTTCCACCGAGTGCTTGGCAGGCAATTGTGTTCATCCTCCACAACAACATATTTATCATTCTCGAACTGTGAGGGGAAAATAGCCAAATTGACCAATTATTCAGAAACGGAATTGCAGATTCTGCATAATGTCAGTTGGCGAAATGTGCAGAATTGACTGTTGCTGGACGGAGGCTTCTGTTTAGCCGGCGTGCTTTTGTTGCTCAGGGGTGATTTAATATTTAGAGTAATTGGACTGGTGCTTTTCACCCCGGCAAGGTTCATCTGCTAAGTGGGAAACATTTAAAAGTGCTCAGATTATAAAGGATTTATTATACGTGTGCCCGGTGGTCAATCTGAGGTGATGAACTGGATAACTCACAAAATGCTATTGATTGTGGGTCACAATTTTTAATTATTGTTATTACCTTGCAAATAACCATCACAGTGCAAATTCTCAAGTGATTTTCTACAACTCTAATTTCCTGTGTTGGCAACAAAAAGTGTTTACTAACAAATAAATGTACTATAAGGTGACAAGAATGGTTGTAAGATCACACATTGATGTGAAAGCCTTATTAAGTCCAGATTTGACCACTTATGAAGAAATTGCTGGTGTTTGCACATGCAAAAGTTGACTGCGGGATGCTAGGATGTTGTGAGTGGTTGCTATGCAGTTGCTAGGGCTTGAGTTTAAGGTTAGTGTTTAGTTTAAAGCAATAGCCCTTAAGGTATGATCACATTAGCAACATTTCATGGAGAACAATTCCGTCGTGCACTTACAAACCAAGCATATTTTTTTGGGGTCAGTGCAGAAAATTCACATGACCACTCTGAGCCCGATATGAACATGAAATTCCAGAATGCATAAATTTCCTACTGAAATGACTGAATTCACCTGTGAAAATTAGTTCACCCAAAATTCAAATTTGTTGAAAATTGACTCACCCTCAGACCTTCTAAGATGTATACGAGTTTGTTTTTTCACCAGATTTAAAGAAGTGTAGCATTACATCGCTTGCCCACCAATGGATCATCTGCAGTGAATGGGTACCGTCAGAATGAGAGTCCAAACAGCTGATAAACACATCACAACAATCCAAAAGTAATTCTCACCACCACTCCAGTCCATCAGTTGACGTCTTGTGAAGTAAGAAGCTGTGTGCTTATAAGAAAAAATTCAATTTTTAAGACGTTTTAACTTTAAACCATTGCTTCTGGACAAAACAAATGAGTCCATAATCCACAATAACACTTCCTCTAATGAAAAAGGTACATCTCCTGTAGTCGTGTAACATCAAAATCCACTGACATACTTGTTTAGAACTGTTTTCACTTGCAAACAGTGCTTGATCTGTGCAGATTTCTTTCCTGATTCAGATGAGTTTTTCTACCATAATGTAATATTATGAACAAAGCACTTGCAATTTAGCTGGAAACGACATTTGAAGTTAAAAACGTCTTTTCATCAGTCTTTTTTTAATTTTGTTGATACTGATTTAATTTGCCTGGTAACAGCCCAAATGTCTTATTCTAAATAACTGCTTCCTTTAATTAAAAACAACATGTTTGAGATTTATAGGCCTATCCCAGGGCAGGGGCGGTGTTTCAGTATGGCAGGGTATGGCAGTTGCTATACCCTAGAGCCCAGTCAGGTGTGCTGTGAAAAATTATCCAAATTTCATATCTCTATTATAATTCGTTATTATTTTAAGAGGGTTTTAAAAATGTTTAACCAATGATAAGCATTAAAAAGAGCTTGTCAGTAAAACTCACCCTGCCTCCATTCAGATTGATGACCCTTTGATTCGCAACCCTTTGATGACCCTTTCAAATGACCCTTTCATTCGCAATGAAAGGGTAAATAAATAATTGAGGTTTGAATAGTACAACATTTTCTTTACTCAAACACTATGTATGTAAAGGTTAATGTTTGTGCTTGAAGAGCGGAGAAGAAGTAGGTTATTTGCTGTCTAGCCAATCTACTTTTGTACGTTCTAAATATCCTGTGCATAAGCGATTCATTTTAGATTTTGGCCAAGCGCCCATATAGCTACAATAAACATGTATAACCTGTAAAAGTTGATGAAAGGATTTATTGCGATGCGCACTTGCTGCCTCAGATAACAGTTACAGCCATTCTAATGACAGGTAAAACACTCCATCTCTGGTCAAAAACCTTGTTAACTCCATTTGAACTCGAATTTGATATAATGTTAAGTGCATTAAGTGCACACTGATCAGTAAAGTCTGATACAATACCAACGCTGATGACGCAGTGTTGTTTATTGATTTTTTCCCCTTCTATCTTTGTATTTATTCCCCCACCCCACCATACCCTATGGTTTTGTGAAACGCCACCACTGTCCCAAAGGTATCAAAGTCAGTTCCTGAGGGCCACAGCCCTGCTGAGTTTAGTTCCAGCCCTGCTCCAACACACATACCATGTACTTTTCAAATAAGCCTAAATGATTAGATTAGCTGGATCAGATGTGTTTAATTAGGGTTATATCTATACTGTGTAGGGCTGTGGCCCTCCAGGAGTTTGACACCCTTGGCCTATCCCATCCCATTTTGCATCCCTCCCACTGTTAAAAAGTACGTTTTCACTCTGAGCAAATTTTAAATGAGATACTTTTTACTTTTACTTGAGTAGATTTTTAGACTGGTACTTTTACTTGTACTTAAGTAAAATTTCATTAATGTAATGGTACTTTTACTTGAGTAAAATATTTTTCCACCTCTGTTTGTTTCTTACAAACACGCATCTTTTCACTTCACAAGACGTTAACTGATGGACTGGAGTGGTGTGGATTACTTGTGGATTATTGTGATGTTTTTATCAGCTGTTTTGGATTCTCATTCAAGTGAGCGAGTGATGTAATGCTATATTTCTCCAAATCTGATGAAGAAACAAACTCATCTACATCTGATGGCCTAAGGGTAAGTAAATTTGAACAAATCTTACGTTTTTGGGTGAACACTAGTATGTGCAGAAGTAACACTGCAAGAACCCACTGATAAAAACTACAACTTTTGAACTAATGACTGACAATTTTACATTAAATGGCATGCTCTTGTATTTCTCAAAAAGGTTTGTTGGAGGTTTTCCAAGTAAGCCTTGAATGACAATAGTTAAACAACAAAAGTCAAACAATCCATTTGTGGATTGAAAGTGGACTTAATCTCGCAGCCTTGAATGTGGGGTTACATATACACTATAGCATGTGTAAGATACTCTCTGTTCAATCAAATCTCTGTCACATGTGCAGAGTAACACCGGACCTAATATGGAGCTTATAACATGACAAAACTATTTGAATTTGAATTGTGTAGATTTGAATTATTGACAAGTGTCATTTAACAAAACTGAATATTATGTGGCACTTAACATAGTTCTGAATTAGATTTTTTTTTTTTTTACTTGAATAATGAACATTTAAAATTTAACACAATTGAATTTTTTATGGCAATTTTTTAATAGACATGTATTTTCAAACAGCAGATTTTTTGTTCTGAATTCAAATTCAAATAGTTTTGTCATATTATAAGCGCCATAACCTAATCCCCTGAACTCTAAGGATTGAAGAGATTTAAAAACTTCAGCCATGAAATGAACAAAGACTCATTTTCATTACAGATGCTTCAGTTTAATTGGACAGAAACACATTATGGTTTAAAGGCTTTTTGTTCAAATCAGCAACAATCCAACCATGTGGTCAAACACATTTCGGTGATTAGTAATCAATGACATGGACCGGATGCCGCTCTTGTTTTCATTATCCAAGTCCCTCTTGTCATCTAATGCAGTTCAGTTACAGGATTTCTGCTGTTGTATAGGCTTTTAACCGTTTCAGTCTTAAATGTCTCGTATTCGGCATGGATATTCAGAAATTAGGGAAAGAAGAGTTTCAGTATTGACGCAAAACATATTCGCAAGTCTTACAGTCGTCACACAAAATCCACCAATGCAAACGTATGAAATATCCATCATGTTTTCAACCAAAAGTCTTTGATCCAAATGCCATCATCTGAGTTTCACAGATGTCCGTGGTGCACATAAACACAAGAACGTTCACAGATATAAAATATCTTAAATAATATAAAAATAGGTGTTTTACGTGTGTGACCCTGGACCACAAAACCAGTCATAAGGGTCCGTTTTTCATCATCTGAAAGCTGAATAAATAATCTTTCCATTGATGTATGGTTTGTTATGATAGGGCAATATTTGACTGAGATACAACTATTTGAAAATCTGGTATCTGAGGGTGCAAAAATGTCAAGAAAATCACCTTTAAAGTTGTCCAAATTAAGTTCTTAGCAATGCATATTACTGATCAATAATTAAGTTAATATATTTACGATAGGAAATTTACAAAATATCTTTACTTAATATCCTAATGATTTTTGGCATAAAAGAAAAATCTAGAATTTTGACCCATACAATGTATTTTTGGCTATTGCTACAAATATACCCCAGTGACTTTAGACTGGTTTTGTGCTCCAGGGTCACATAAAATTATGACAAAAGCTTTCAACATAAATGAAAACAAGACAGTGTTACGAGTTTCTGAGGTACTTGCCATGTGGGTTCAAAAATTTCAGTATGATTTTCCCAAGCATTTCTATTTAACATCAGCTTCATTGTAACCAGCCTGCTAAAAGACTAATGACTCATTAGGGCATAAAACATGTACGGCAGACAGTTTGAACTACAGATGACACAAGTTATAAATATTGTGCTAAATCTGAAAGTTGATTGGAGCTCAAACGGCCACAGCGGCTGGTTTTTATGGCCACACGGTTGATTGAACTTTCGCTTTTTTTACTTTTTAATCTATCAAATATTGCGTTTGTTTAATAAAAATATATTATTAAGCAAGAATCTATTAGATGCTTATAAGTAGCAGACCTGTGTCACAATGTGAAAAGCTTTTCAGAGAAACTGATTGAGCGCAGCTAATGAACACTGCTGAAGGTTTTGAAGTGTGTGCATTGAAGAAATTGACTCAATGTCAAGTTAATCTCTCATTAAAACATCAGTTTTTAATCAACTGAAATATAGAAAATGTTCAATTTTATTGCACCTTTGAAACAATGAGCCACTTTATGCATTAGCTGAATAACTTATATGGCATTCTTCTGACTAATTCTCTGAATAATTAAAGATAAGGTGTCAAACTTTTTCTGCATTAATTATAATATTTAGATCCAGATCTAAACCAAAACTTTAAGGAATAGTTACCCCCAAATTTACTCACCCTCATGTCAATCCAAACCCGTATGCTGTAAATACTGTATATATTCTGCTCTTTCTTCATTCATTATTTGATTTCATTCGGCAGTTTTACACAAAGTTCAAAATGCACAATTATCACTCACATGACATTAAATGGGGTCATGTGGCAAAAATATAGCATGCATAGTAAACATTTATTGATGAATATTGTGGATAAAGTTTGTCACTTTGTATTTTTTAACAGTTACTTTAAAAATAATAGTGGCAGTATGCAGTAATGTTACTATTGGTAACTAAAACTATAACTTAAAAAAAGAAGCTGAAATTAAATATAAATATTAAATAAAAAATACTCAAACTAAAAACAAATGTTACTTTGGCAATTAACTGGATAAAAAAAAAAAGTTTTAAATTAAAACTAAAAAATAAAAAAATAAATATATATATATATATATATATATGATTTTTTTTTTTTTTTTTTTTTTTTTTTGCACTTGCTTGGCCATTTTGTGTGAGAAAATAAGGAAAGTGTGTCCAGCTAAATTCAATTAGTATTTTGGTAGATGGGTATAAAAAAAGTTAGTTTACCGCAGCAGCGGTCGCAGCAGTTGTCGTGTGAAGAGACCGAAGAGCGTAAAGACCATCGACTTTTTATAACCATTTCTTACTATGTGTAATTAAGTTGATGTTTTCAGCATGTGTGTTTGGCAGTGTTACTTCTTAGGATTACTGATAAACTATACTGTAGTGATTTGTATTTATCTATTTTAATTTTAGTTAAATAATGTCTGAATTTATTATGTCTGTATAGGTCTTTTATTAAGTTTTAGTTTTATTTAATTTGAGTAATTTTAATACTTCAACAAACTAAATGGAAATGAAATGATATATATATATATATTGAATTTATAAATGTGTATATATATATATATATATATATATATATATATGTATGTATGGATGTATGTGTGTGTGGTTGTACATATACATATATATAGCTGTTGTTTTTTTGGTGTTTGGCTTAGTGTTATGTTAGAATCATTATTATACTCTTATACCTTTTGTTCTTTAATATTTTGAATTGTTTTTAGCTTTATTTTTTTTGCTTTTTTTATTTAAATGTAAAGTTTTGAAATTTTGTTGTATGCATTTGTCATTTTTATTTAATTTCTTTATTTTTAAAATGTGTATAAGTAGTATTTATAAAGGTTTAGCTTTTAGTTTTGGATCTGTTTTTAGGTTTTTTAATATTACAATTGATTGCTTCTGTTGTCCTCATTTGTAAGTCGCTTTGGATAAAAGCGTCTGCTAAATGACTAAATAATAATAATAATAAATTAAAAATAAAAATATTAAATAAAAGCTAACTCAAAATAGTTAGAAATTCTATATTAGTACATACAAATAAAACTAAATTAAAACACTGGTATGAGTAAATCAGTATTTAATTCTGAACAACCGTTTTTTATTTTTTATTTATTTAAATTCAAAAATGGTTTAATGGCTTGGACTATAGAGCATGACTGTTGTGATATGGACAAATTTTGGTGTACTTTTCTGTCCTTTTTGAGGTTGTAAGAGGTTGAAAGAAAATTAACAGTATATGGGTTTGGATTAAAATAAGGAGTAAATTATGACACTTTTTCCTTTTTGCATGAACTATCCTCTGTGACAAGATCAACACTCCATCTGCGGTCATTAAGTCTCACAAAGACCAGCCTCTAGTGAACTACAGTTCAGCTGTAACTCCAACCACACAGTCTAAGTGACTCGTGAGTGACAGCCAGTAATTCCAAAAGCGGATGAATGTTGAATACGCTTGTTGTGTTTACATTCTAATGAGTTCACTGAAGAGTGTTACAGCAGCTTGTCTGAGCTAATTGGCACCTTTCCACTCACCGAAGCCTCCACCCCGCCATGCCATGTCATGTGCTGCCACAGACTCTGTTAAAGCAAACTGTGCTG
Source organism: Barbus barbus (assembly GCF_936440315.1). Lineage (NCBI taxonomy): Eukaryota > Metazoa > Chordata > Actinopteri > Cypriniformes > Cyprinidae > Barbus > Barbus barbus. The sequence goes on from NC_136719.1 coordinate 23,761,574, forward strand.
TAACAAGTCACTGAACGGATCACAAAAATATTCCCTTTAACAACTCTTAACGGTGAAAATTAGCTTTTATTCTTTTGCATTCACATTGCAGGATTGAAATCAATAATTATGTTTTATACATATTTTCCTTTGATATGATCCTGTCGTTTTTTTAACAAGAAAATAACAATCTTCTTTTTTTACAAGGCAAATTAAGAAATAAATTTCTTAATTTGTCCCCATGTAGACGAGTTTGTTTCTTCATCAGATTTGGAGAAATGTAGCATTACATCACTTACAGTGAATGGGTGCCGTCAGAATGAGAGTTCAAACAGCTGAGAAAAACATCACAATAATCACACACCACTCTAGTCCATCAGTTAAGCAAAACTCTGAGTGTTTGTAAGAAATAAATCTATCATGAAGACGTTTTAGCTTTAAACCGTCGCTTCTGCACAAAATATGAGTTCATAATCCATAATAATGTTTCCTCCAGTGAAAAAGTCTATCCCCTGTTGTCCTCTTAGACCAAAATCCACCCACATATTAAGACTTTCTGGAGTGTTCTGTTTTGTAAACGGTGTTTGATTTGTGCAGATCTCTCTCGAGACACTTTTTCACTGAAGAAAGATTTATCATGGATAGAGGACTTTTAGCTGGAAGGGCTTCAACCCGATCTCATGAAAGTGCATATAAATAGTACGCAAAATAAAAATGAAAACTTGTGGTATTGATACGCAAAAATGGACTTTGGCCTGTATATTGCACCCTCAATTTTCAACCAACACTCTCTCCACCCTCAATACCACGACTGAGGTGAGACCCTTGAGCAAAGCACCGAACCCCCAACTGCTCCCCGGGAGCCGCAACATGGCTGCCCACTGCTCTGGGTGTATGTTCACTACTGTGTGTGTACACTTAGATGGGTTAAATGCAAAGCACAAATTCCGAGTATATATATTCACCATACTTGGCCACACACCACTTCCCTTTCCCTTTCCCCTATATGCTACGCGATGGGTAGGATTAGGGTTGTGGGGTAGATGTGTATCATATGTACACTGTAAAAACATTCTGTAAAATTTACAGTAAAAAACTGGTAGCTGTGGTTGCCAGTATTCTACCGTAAAAAATACAGTAGCAACATTTTAGGTTTTACGGTTTTAACTTAAATTTACAGTTAAATACCGTAATTTCTTTAACTGATATAATCTTAATATACCAACCTATTAAAGTACTGAAATCTGTTTTGTTCCTTTGAAATGCACTGATAACCACCAAATGCAGGTGATGATGAGAAAGTCACATGATGAGCCAAAGCCCATCACAAGCAACTTTTAAACAATAGCATATACAGAAGGTGCACAGAGTCATTCACACAAGCACTAAACACCATCATGGTGAGACTCATTAAACTGAAATATGCTATAAACATTCATTTAACAACATTAGATGTAACATACAACCATAATAAACATAACTGATAAGAAAAAACTAAGAAGAAATACAGTTATTTCAAAGAAAAAACGTCAAATTCAAACAGAATTTGAAATGGAACAGGAACTTTCCGTTAACCATGTAACAGGTTTTTACCGTAGCATTTTCACAATTTTATTACCGTTAAAATCACGATAATTTTTTACAGTACTCGAAAACTGCGTATCATATGCACGCCAACAAATTTCGTATCACATGCATGCGAAAAATGCGCATTATATGCACGCCAAACACGTTCGTGTACGCCAAAGTCTATTTTTGCGTATCAATAGCACGAATTTTCGTTTTTATTTGCCATAATATTTATACGCATTTGCATGAGACCGGGCTCCTCGAGCAACAGTTTAAAGTTAAAAATGCCTTGATATATTTGTTTCCTACAAGCGCACAGCTTTTGGCTTCACAAGACATTAACTAATGGATTGGAGAGGTGTGGATTTCTTGTGGATTATTGTGATGTTTTTATCAGCTATTTTGACTCTCATTCTGACGGCACCCATTCACTGCAGAGGATCCATCGGTGAGCAAGTGATGGAATGCTACATTTCTCCAAATCTGATGAAGAAACAAACACATCTACATCTTGGATAGCCCAAGGGTGTGTACATTTTCAGCAAATTTTCATTTTCTAACGAACTATTCCTTTAACAAGGCTAAATTTACATCGAAATTTGTATTCGCTCTAGAAAATTTTTTTTTAATTTGTATTTATTTTAAATTTTCCTGCCAAGGTTTTTGAAATATTGCACCATCAAGTGGCGAGGCTGTTCTGAGCATTTCCTCTCTGAGAGGAAATTACCTTGCTAACAGATAATAATAATTTTACTAAAACCACACGCTAAAGAAAAGCAACAAAAACATCCACAAGGAAACAGTGTGACATGATGTGATGAACCTCCCGGATCTATGAAGAGTGACTTGCAGCAGAAAGTGATATTGCACTGAAGTAGATGTCCTCTCTCCAGATTCACTGTCACTGATGCGTTTTTCCAGTAGTCCGTAAAGACAACAGCTGAATGAATGTCTGGAATTATGATTCCAATTGGGAGCCTCCAATTAATGCTGAAGGACCGGATACACGATGACGTTAGGACAGCAAAGGTGGCAGTCTTTCTGTTTGCTTTACAGTGGGAAAACAAGAAAGCCAGAAAAGGTGGAGTATTGCCATCCGCCTACCAGATTGCCCTTCTCCAGTTTCAGATAAACCTTGTCTTCTTTGTTGAGGTGCAGCAGGACTCCGTTGGTGGCGGCCTCACGTGTGACGTCTTTGTCACCGGCGAAGGCAGAGATGACTGGCTTTCCATTCAGCATTAAATTCACCTGAACGCAGAGAGAAAATCAAATCAGAGATCTCAAGTGTACAAGTGTGACAGGACTTATTCTATGATTTCATATCATGGCCACATTTATGAAAATAAAAAACTATTCTTGTATCTTGTTTAAGTATAATTTTTCATAACACTTGACTTGAAGCTTGCATATAATAAATGCATATAATTCATAATAAATTATATTGTAATCTGATTTTCATTAAAAAAAATGAATCATAGCTATAATATCACTGTAAAATATTAGCAATTTTAACAAATTTATTTATATATTATATACATTTATATATTTTTAAGGGCTTTACAGTAAAATTGCATGGATTGTTTTGTTAAATTAATTTAAAATTTACAGGAAAAAATAGGAATTTAAAATTGCTAATATTTTACAGCAATATTATAACTATGATTACAGTTATTTATGAAAATATATAGTTGATTACAATTGAATCAGTATGAATGACCTTATATTTACAATGAAAATCTACATTTTATATCTGAATATAATCAATTTGAAATTGTTGCTTTTTAAATGACAAAAACATGCTTTCAAAAATATGCATGTTAAATATATTTGAATTATAATTTATTATTATTTTTATCAATAAAAGTTTCCTTCTGAAAAGCACTGAAGTTCCTGCATGATAAATAATGAATTTGATTATATGTAGATGGTTAAACATTTATTTTGAACTCTAAGTTGCAATAATTCATGAGAATATGGACTATAAAGTGTACTGTAAGACCTTGTATTGCACTGAACTGAGAACACATTTAAAATACAATATTTATACAGGCTTCAAATGTCACCCAGTTTCCTATTTCTCTAACTCTGTTCATTATGAACCTCAAATACGATACTAAAATGAAGCTGATTAAATATTTTCTTTGCGTGAGAGATATAGTCAGTGCTTACTTGTATAGTCTGGCTCTGGTACACTTTAATAACGTGGAAGTTAAAGCTGTAGATTCCTTTCCGGGGACAAAGAAAGACGGAGTCCAGCGTGAAATAGTTTCCTATGTTGACAAGAACCTGCAAAAGAGGGTTTTCAGAGGAATCAGACCTGATTCAACACATAATGACAATGAAATATCCTATCCAGGCTTACAGTTCTGTGAACTATATATGTTTGGGATGCAAAAATCTCAAACAAAGACCTTGAAAAAACATGAGATTACAAAAGGCAGCAGGAATGAAATATGAATGCACTCATGTTTACAACTGGACTTTTCAGTAATAATTCTCCTCAGCAGTGAAACCAATCTCAGGGTTTCCTACTGTCATGCTGATTTCTCATTCTCACGGTCATGCTGACCATCATTCAACTCTAATCTGGTGATGTGGCACCATGAACCATAGCAAATGCAGGACAATCAATCATAGCTGGATTTTCACTCGTGCCAAAGACAGAAACTGTATCTGAAGCAGGATATACACTTTTTAGAGGCATCATAAATTCATTTACATGTGAATCACAATTGCAGTTAGCAGGGATTGTCATAAAAACATGTTTTATTCAACTGAAACAAGAAAGACTAATATATTAATCTTTTTAAAAGATTGATCAATTTAAAATATTGATTCGTTAAATTGAAGATATATAAAACAGGACTTTCAAATTAATTTTCAGCACATGCAGTGGTTAAATCAACACTGTTAACAAGTGGTTAAAACAACGCTTTAAAAATATTGTTTCAACACTGATGATAAGAAATATTTCTTGTGCAGCAAATCAAAATATTAGAATGATTTCTGAAGGATCATGTGACACTGAAGACTGGAGTAATGATGCTGAGAAATCGGCTTTGATCACAGCAATATATTCAAATAGAAAACAGTTATTTTTTAAACAATATTTTTTTACAATATTACTGTTTTTACTGTATTTTTGAACTGTAGTGTAATTCAAAAAACTACACCATATGAGGTCTCATTCATGCACAAATAGTGTGAGAGTTAGTACTGAATTTTAATATTTAGAGTTTGGGAATTATTTAAATAAATGCATCACTCCACCCACAAACTTAGAATAAAATCAATGCGTTTTCATCTATTATTTTAGATGATCAAGCATAATTACACTTCACCTATGTCATCTTCCTGCATTTAGGTCCAATTACTGGCAAAAAATGCAGGACAACTGAACTTAAATCAAATGTTATTCGAGCCAAACGTCCTGCAACAGGCTTAAAACACAGTGTTCTCAAAACTGATGAAATTTCAGGTTATGTTGGAAAAACTGATTGAAGTAAACATCAAAAAGAAAGTGTATTTATTGTTTTCACCTTGTGGACAGAAAGATGAGTAGACAGAGTTCGTATATTGACCCTCTGAGCGCACAAAGGTAAATTTGTACATTGCTCTCTCTCTTTTGATCTTTGCTTTATTAAGAAGAACTCAAACAAAAGGGAGAATTCATACTTGTTCAGCTTTTTATGAATGGTCACAAATATATATATAGGCTACAATACTGAGGTCCAAAAATCTGAGAGCACTTTTTGGGGGGTTAAACCTGAAACTGAAAAGAAAGTTTCAGATTTTGAAACCATTCAAACAAAAGAAAGTTCTGGTGTTAAAAGAATAAGTCATATTGTTAAGTTGATCGTGTGCCCCCATGCATTTGTATAATGCAAAATATTATTTTGTCTTGTTTTACTACATTTATAGGCAACATTTGTACTTTTGACCACATCGGATATGAATAGGAAGCTAATTTGATCTAATGGAAATGTTTGGAACAAAATCTTACTTAAAGCTACCAACCTCAAATTTGGAACACAACCTGTTTAGATTAATAGCTTTGATTTTCACACAGTTTTTTATATATATATTTCAGATACAATTATTTTTTTTTATTTTTGGGCATTTTTATAACAATAAACTTAAACATCTTTAGTTTTACTTTTTGAACTTTTTTCACTGCTACAATAATCTGCCAAGTGTCTTCTTTTAAAAGAGCAAACTTAAGTCTGTGCTCCAAAGAATTCTTGCCCTCGGTTTCACAGACCAGGCTTAAGACTAGTCCCAGACTAAAATGTAATTCTGAGCTGTTTTAACTGAAATAAACTAGCACTGACTGATCTTAAAACATATCAGTGCCTTTGTTTTGTCTCAAGACGCACACCAGTAATGTTTTTTTCTAAGACATGTTAATAAAAATAACTTAAATATCCTAATTGAACTATGACCTAATCCTGGTTTAGTCTAAGCCCTGTCTGTGAAACTGGGCCAAGATGTACTAGTTTAAGCTAAAAAATTTATTTTCAGGTCTATGCTCATTTAGTACCATAAAATGTCCTAAAAATATAAAATATTACATAAAAACCATTACTGAACTAAAATATAGCACATTCATTTCATTTGGGGAAGAATAAAACTGTAATTTTTGACCACTACTCTTAACAGCACCAAGCTACATTTACTTGAGAAGCAAAATTACTTAAAATATTAAGTCATGTTTTCGAAATAATGTTGCAAAATGAAGTCAATTTATGCTTAAAACAAGAAAAAAAATATCAGCCTTTGGGGTCAGATAAATAAACGTAATAAATGTAAAAGGGAAAACAAATTAATTTTTCTTACCCCACTGGGAGATTATTATTCTTGTGTTAAGTCACTTAACTGTACAATTCTTCATAATTTTCATTTCTGTCTTCATTTAAGAATATCTATACTGTTTATTTGTACTGGAAAACTAGATAAGACAGTCATTTTTGTACTGAAGAACAAGATCATGCAGGAAAACACAGTCATCAGGTTTGATTCACATCAGACATAGCAAATTCTAAGACACTTAGTTAAAATGAAACACATTCAAAAGCTTTTCACTTCTCCTTTTCATATGATTTTCCTGTATTAAATTAAATAAATGCTTTCCCTCTCGGATTTTGGGACCCCATTGTATATGATGCATGAATATTTATAGAGCGGCGCGGCAGTGACGCAGGACTCGCTATATGAAGGCAACAAAGGCTTTGCGCATAAACTAGCTGTGATATTGCACCAGGATTACTCAGCATCCCAAACACCTAGCTCTTTTGTTGGTTCAAAAAGCTCTTGGTACATTCACAAGGGCAGATCTCTCTCTTTCTCTCTCAGTCCGTGAGCTCCAAGCAGCCTTTCCCAGCGGCGTCCCGCGAACCAGAGACATGCCAGGACAGGCGATTGGACGGTGTTATGTGTGTCAAGGTGCTGGAGCTCAGTGGCTGAGGGCAGCTGGTCAGTCCTGCACCTTTTTTTTTTTTTCTTTACCGTATTTTTTCATTTTCCTGCAGCCAAAGCAATGAGAGGAGAATAATGGCTCCTCAAGGGCAAAATGAACACAGCTTCCTGTGTATCTCAGCAAAAAGAAACAATTTTATCCTAACCCATCTGTCGAAATCTCTGGGAATTAAAGAAATAGATCATCCTAAAATGCTAATTCATTTACTCTCCCTAGTGTTGCTCCAGACCCGTGTGACTTTCCTTCTTCTGTGGAACAGAAAAGAAAGATTTTGAATTCTGTACACTGAAAAAAAGGTGTACAAACAATTTTTAATCAGCTATTCTCCACAATTTGTTTTAAGTGCAGTTGGTTTCTTGTTCCATCACAATAAATTGTGACTGAGGCTTTCAACAAGCATGCAAAAGCTCCATAAAAATAGTCATATTTTGCAAGGTATATGATAGCTTTGTGTGAGAAACACAAAATTGAAGTCTTATTCACTGATAATATTATGATCAATGCAAATGAATCATAGTGAGTTGAATATGAGAGTTGGTTCGATCAGATCAATCGGTCTGATCTATGAATGAATCAGCTGTGAAACTTCTAGGCCCGGTTTCACAGACAGGGCTTAGACTAAGCCAGGATTAGGCCATAGTTCAATTAGGACATTTAAGTAATTTTTATAAACATGCTTAGAAAATAACATTACTGGGGCGCATCTTGAGACAAAAGAAAGTCACTGATATATTTTAAGATCAGTCAGTGCAAGTTTATTTCATTTGAAACAGCTAAGATTTAAATTTTAGTCTAGGACTAGGCTTAAGCCTTGTCTGTGAAACCGGTGGTTAGTAAATTTCACAAACAATTACAAAGAAATGACAAGTAACACTGACTAAAACTGAATGAAATTACAATATATGGGGACATTTGAGCATTAATAATGATGCAAAAGATGCATAAAATTCATAAAAGTAGCCATGCACTGTATTTACAATGTTCTGAAGGCATACAATGGCTTTGTGTGAAGAACAGATGAAAATTTGAATGAATGAATCAGAGTCAGTGAGTTGAACTGGACAATCGGATCAGTCAGATCAAAGAGTCTGATCTATGAACAAATCAGCTGTGAAATTGCTAGTAATTTTACAAACAATTACAAAGAAACAGCAAGTGACATCAAATTAAAAGTGAAATTTTGAAGAAGAAAAACGGTAATAGTACTTTATTGTAATACTCGAATAATCGTATTTACAGCTTTGATTTTTTTTTTCCATTACAGTAAATGGAGACTGAGCTATTTACTGAAGTATCAAAAAGGATGCAAAAGCACCAAAACAGTAACAAACATACTCATGCAATATATTTCATATCTTTTATAGGTATAAAGTTTTCTGTGAGGAACGGATCACAATCTAAATCTTATTTAGTTATAGTTAAGTCTGATAATGTTTCCCATGATCGATGTGAACGAATCATTGAGTCAGTGAGTTGAATCAGAGAATCAGATCAGTCTGATCCATGAAGGAATCGGCTGTGAAATTGCTAGTAAATTTCACAAACAATTACTGTGCAAATAAATAAATGAACACACTGAATTAAACATGACATTTTGAAGTAGAAGAAACTACTTTACTACTTTAAGAAACTAGTTTTTCTTGTAAAACATGCTCTAATAATCTTATTTACAATCTTAAATAAAGCATATTTACAGTGTAGTTGGTAAGTTTTTTTCCGATTAAATGAGGATTGAGCTTTCAAGCATCAAAAATCATGCAAAAGCACCATAAAAGTATTATAAATGTATAATATGCATGAGGAATAATGTATTATAATTAGTGCCGTCAAACGATTAATCGCGATTAATCGCATCCAAAATAACCGTTTTTGTTTACATACTATGTGTGTGTACTGTGTATATTTATTATGTGTATATATATATATATATATATATATATATACACACACATACAGTATATATTTAAAAAAATATTTACATGTATATATTTATATTGTTATAATTTATATTATATATAAATATATTCAAAATATAAACATAACTTATTTTTCTTAAATACATGCTTGTGTGTGCATTTATAGATTCATAATAAATATGCACAGTACACGCACATATATTATGTGAACAAAACCTTTTATTTTGGATGCGATTAATCGCGATTAATCGTTTGACGGCACTAATTATAATACATTATTCCTCAAAAATATTATACATTTATCATACTATTTATGTATATATTTCCCATAACCGACATGAACGAATCACTGAGTCAATGAGTTGAATTTGAGAACGGGATCAGATCTATCAGTCAGTCTGATCCATTTAGATTTCTGTAGCAATTGATTCACTAAAACATCTGATTCGCTCACAATGGACAGTGTTTTGTTTTCATACTTTCAGTGAATATTAAAGTGGATTTCAATCTGTTCCACACAAAAATAAATCATGTGATTTAAAACAAAAACTTGGAAAATAAATGCTTTAGCTATAGTAGACCACTTTTATGGTGATATATCCTTTTGTAGGATTTACATCTTCAGTTCCCATTCAATGTAATTGACCTAATTTATTTATTTTTTCTACATCAGACAGGTTTGAAACAATAGGAGGGGGAGTAAACACTGAGAAAAAGTTGTACGGAAGCATGTCTCACACATGTCTCCAAACATCCCTCCTCTACCTTCTGGGAAATAATTGAATCATGAGAAACAAACACACGTTGATCTCATCTCCAACAGAATTTTTATTCATTTCAAGGTTATTGGTGATAAAATAGGTTTTCTTCAGGCATGCACATCATACAGGCTGCGTGTTTGATCTGACCCTGCATAATGACGTTCCTTCATTAATTCTACCACGTCTTTGACCAAGCAAGCGAACTGAATGAAATCAGGTGCACCAAAACACGCAGAACATTAAAAATTCACACTTTTTAAAATGCTTTTATGAGTGCTTTAAAGTTCATATCAAATGGAATGGGAGTGAATTGAAATGCAGTATGCCATGAATTCAGCAAAAGCATGATGTTCCCAATTAAAAAATTTTCAGTCATAAAGCTAAAGGCTGAAGTTAAGCAAAACGTGTGAATGCATGAGTGCAGCACATGCCACTTTCACCACAAACACAGCTAAAAATAAGCAATACAATAAGAACAAATCTCTGCCCTTTACAGGCCTGACAGTTTGACTCATCACTAATGACCTATAACAGTGGTATTTCATGCCTGTGCATCTGCTGCAGTAATGGAAACCCTGCGTTTATGTGCTCTCAGTCTCAAACACATAAATGCAATTTATTATTTATGAACAATTAGACCATTTTTCAGGTGAGCAGCTGTGAATCTGATCACAAGTTCTGAAACGATCTTTTTCATGTACAAATATGTTCACAAAATCTATGCTGAATGTATATATCTGAACTCCAATCTATTTATTTTGAATTCATCCCAGCTGATTTTTGTTTTCACAATATTCTGTGTTAATGTCCATATTAAATTCAAAATAATAATTGACCTCTAGACCGAACAGTTATCACAGTAATCTAATTTAGAACATTATTAACCAATGCAAATTCAATATGACCAGCTGTAATGGTGACAAATTAATTTAGTGCTTTATGCCTGTTGTATTTTAATATTCTATAATATTGGTTTCACTTAATTAGATCCGCTAAAAAAGCCAAAATATGTGAAGGTAAAATGAGCTTTAAAAACTCCATCAGTGTAACAAATATTAAATAAATTAATTTAATTACAAAAGCAGATCAATGTGTAGTTACAAAAGGAAGGGGCAAGTTGTCACACTTGTATTTTTTTATTTATTACATACAATATTTAAGTATTGGCCAGATTAATCATTTGATATCTCCATAGGTTACCTTTTACATTTTTGCTTTTATTTTATTTATTCATGTATATATTTATTCACAATTGTCTGACAGGCTGTTTAATGACACTGTGACAACTTACCCCTATATAGTGCGAGAACATAACTCGCTATTAAAAGGTTTTTTTATTATTATTGTTATTTCTTTGTAGTTAAAACTGAAATGTATGCAAGTAAACATAAACATATCCAAAACGATTAGTCTAAAGCACGAGCTTCACAAGTTAGAAGGTCTGAAAAGTCTATTATTAAAAAAAAAAAAAAATAGTTTCAGCATAGCATGCATAAAACCCCAAAATTCAGCCTTACCTGGTCAAAATATATGATTCTCGTTTTATTGCTCATCTCCGAGGGCTCGTGGTTGTTGCTCCTGACCGCGGAGAAAGCCACTTTGGAGTTGGCGGCGCGCACGGAGATGCCCAGCGGCGAGGAGGAGCTCTTCCAGTCGGCGGGGTTCGAGTCACAAACCACCAGACACTTGCCCTCCAGGACGATGGGTTCCGTGTCATTCTGAGCCAAAACCAGCTCACACATGACGGCCAGGCAGAACAAAAGAGCCATGCAGTCGACAAACGCCTTATTAAAGCGCGTTACGGACACCATGATGAACGATCTCCAGTGTAGCCAAAATCCAAAGGGCTCTCTGGGTCCTGTCACTTCGCGTCTGCTCCGTGTTTGTGCTCGTTTACGCCAAACATCCGTCCAGACACCAGCCGCTGATTTACAAATCACCAAACGCGCGTAGGTGGATGCACCAAGCGTATGTCTATGTCATGTTTTGATTGTTTGACTTATTTCCGTGTGATTCCGATAGTTTTGAACTCCGGAGGATCGGTCAGGCGAGTTTTGTAGAGCTGCAGTTTTCTGTAGGTTCCTGGCGACTTCGCGTAAAAATCCGCTCAGTGCGCACTGAGATCATAACCCGCAATGCCTGCGCAACAGACACTTTTTGTCCATACTACTTTTGTGTCATAAAACTAAGCACGTAAACTAAAGCAAAACCCTAAAGCGACCCTCTTCGCACATCTGTGGATGTTCCTCTCTCTCTTTCGACCAAAAGACACTTCTGTGAGCGCGCGCACACCCTTAATGACGCCCGACTCTGTGAACTCACTGTGACACCCGATGTGCTGCGTAACGTCAGATTATTTTTTAAATATACACCTGAGATCCAGCAAACAGAAAGTTATTTACAGTTTTTTAAATTAAGATTATTATTATTATAATTGTTACTACAAATATTTTATATAGCATGCAAACATTATTCGTGATAATTTGAATATTATTATTTATTTATTAATAACATTAACACAATTGATATTAATACATTGGCAAACTGTATAACTTTTTTTCATATTGTAATGTTGGCCACACCCTGACATGCAGAAGAATAATTCAATAAAAATGTATTATAGTTTCTAATTTATATTATTAGCATTATAATTCTCTCTCTCTCGCGCGCGTGCGCGCTCTCTCTCTCTCAATATACACCCTGAAACAATACTTCAACAGAAATATTTTTGTATTATACATTATATGTATTTTTTTATATCACATTCATGCACTATTATTCACGATTAATTAATATTATTACTGAATGTATTTACAATTATTGACAATATTGGTAACACTTTATTTTAAGGTGTCTTTGTTACACATTACATGTACTTACTATTATAGTAATTAATTATGCAAGTAACCCTAAACCAAACCCTAATCCTAACCATAACCATTTAGTAATTACATGTAGTTTATTAATATTACTCAGTACTTAAATGTATAATTACACTGTAACATGGGCACCCCAAAATAAAGTGTAACCACAATATTTATATTATAAGGCCAAACTGCATGCATATGCATATACACACACACACACACACATATATATATATATATGTGGGTGATTCCATAATTGCAGGTACATTTGGTGTCCTGGTGTCCGAAGTCATTATTATTTTTCTGCTTTTTTCAAATGTTATATTTTTTATTATTTTAATAATTTGATACTCATTATAAATTACAGGATGTTACAGTCCATAGCAATATAATACTTTATGTAAAAAGTGTCTTAAATAGCTGAAAATCATGATTTCTTGTTGTCCGAATTAGTCAGTGTATTTTTTTCCATCATGTATCATTATGTAATCAAAATATTTTATTGTACTTTTCATTTGGTAATATTTCATTCATTTTATTTATAAAAGCCCTAAATAGTAATTTACTTAATTCTACAACATTAAATTATAATAATGTGTCCATAAATCTTGCGTTACCATACCATACTTTGCCTTTAAATTGGTGGAATCATCTCCCACAACTGTGTAAGATACAGGAAGTGATGTCACTTTCCCTCACTGATAAGCTCTGAAGCACTGAAAAGTCTGCTACTTACGAACTGCTTTTCCTGGTTTGGAGCTGGTGCTTTGGGTGTCAAAAAACAAAGAACCAGTTTGAAACTAGGCTCTGGCTCCGAACCTGCACTGGAACTGTCTCTCTGAGAAAATATTTGAATCTAAAAAGTTCTTAGACCAAGAGTTTTGTAGAACGTCAACACTGTTACCGAATATCGAAAGGAAAACAGAATTTATTACGGATCACACATTGGGTTATTTAAAGGTCTTTTAATCATGATTTCATTAGTGCTATGTGCTCTTAGCATTTATGCTAGCAAGTGGAGTTTTTGGAAAAAAATAGTCAATTCTGTTACCGTCGAACTGTGTTACCAACGTAGAGTAACAACGCTGACAACAGTGTAACAGAATTGACAGTCCACCAGATAATTCTGTTACTTTTCAGTTCTATTGCTTAAAGGGTCAACTCTATTTTCACCAAAAAATTTAAATAAAATTGTTGTTTAAAATCTCAAACATTATTGAGATTTTTGCACCCTTATAATATTTCAACATTTCTTTTTTTTACTGGATATTTTTATATAATACATTTTCAGACGAAAAATATTTGCTCCAAGCGGACGGTTCTGTGAAGCCATAGGTATTTTATATATTTTTTTAAGGTATGCATAGGTGAAATTTGATCTCAGTTTTAAGTGTTGGAATATAAGGCCTGTTTGTCTAATGAAACAAGAAGGATTTTTCCTGCTATGACTTGTTATTTCTACACATTGCCAAATTTGTCCGTAACTGTAACGAGGCGAACGAGACGTGAGACGTGTGGATCCATTTGCAAATTTATTAAACAAAGACGTGATCAAAAAACACAAGCAGGGTCAAAACATCAGCACACAGGCATGGCACAGACAAGATACAAGAATAATCCAGAGGGCAAGCGTGGGTCTTTGATCGGCAAACAATATCCAACGGGTTTGAGAAGAGGGGTAATCCAATAACGTGAGCAATAATCCAAACGAGGTACAAACAGGGTCCGAACGGTGTGGACAGGAACACTGACAGGAATAAGGAAACAAGGCAGGCAGGAGACACATAGGGAACATTCACACTACCAGACAAGGGACAAGTGAACAGACTAGAACTAAAATAGGGAGGCAAATGAGGATAATAAATAGAACAAAGGTGAACAGAATGACATAATCAGACATGAGGGAAAACTAGGTCACGGCCTCTTGAGGGAAGAAAACACAACAAAAAGTCCTGGGGTGTGACAATTATATCTACCGTATTTAATATAATATATTTTATAATAAACATATATGTCCAGTTGATACTAATGGACTTAAAGGCAGTGGTATGTTTCATGTTTGGTCTCTATCCATTAAACAAACAAAAAAAGCATCCACTTCATTGGACACAAATGAAATTGCTGGGTCTCAGGAGAATACGGCATACCACAATCAGGCTTCAAAAATAAATAAATAACTAAATAGAAAAATACTGAGTGAAGTTATATGAGGGACAAGCAATTCATGTGCAATATAATGGAGCCATGAAGCGTTTCAATATTTGGCTCTATGCGTTTGGTGCTGCTTTATGCATCTCAAGTTGGAGCCGTGAATGTTATTCGCTCTAATGCTGGATTATTAAGCAATGCAATTCTGTCATTGTGATTATACAAGTTTATAAATGAATTGCGTTCATCAGGACTTGGTCGTTAAAGGCAGGGTCATGCAATCAAGCCACTGCAAGAATACTTTTTCCAAGAAGATCCAGAAATGAAGTTCAGATTCAGAAGTCAATGAAAAATGCATAATACACTTTGTACTCACCTCAATTCGTTGATTTCAAGCTCTCTGGAGCAATACAAGGCTTTTCATTTATGGAACAAATTAAGGATGGAATATTTGCAAGCACAAATTAACAGTTAACTCGCCTGGGAACCTGTTGAGTTGCTCGGGAAATTAATGAATAAATGTGAGCTGTTTTCCTTCATAATGTTCTTTATTTTCCTCTCACCACCGTCATATTCCCACTGTAGCTTTCTAAAAGAGAAGGGAATATTGACTGTAATCTCATAATTGTATTGCGTGAAAGGAAGAGTTCACACAAAAATGAAAATTGTAATTGTTTCTTCATCAGAACAGATTCGAAATGTAGCTTTTACATGACTTGCTCACCAGTGGATCCTCTGCAGTGAATGGGTGCCGTCAGAATAAGAGTCCAAACAGCTGTTTAACATCACAGTAATGCACAAGTGATCCATACCACTCTAGTCCATCAGTTAACATCATGAGGTGAAAAGCTGTTTGTAAGAAACAAATCCATCATTAAGATGTTTTTTAACTCCAAACTGCTGCTTCCGGCTAAAATACGAGTCCTCAATCCATAATATTGGTTTTTCCAGTGAGAAAAAGAAGCTGTTTGGTCTGAATAAGGAGAGAAATATGCATGGATCAAGCACAATTTAAGAGACAAAACAGAACAAAACAACTCTAAATATTTTGATGTTGGAAGACAACAGGAGATGGACGTTTTCACTGGAGAAAGCGTTATTATGTATTATGGACTTGTATTTTGACCAAAGGATTTGTTTCTTACACACTCACCTTTTTACTTTACAAGACATTAATTGATAGACTGGAGTGGTATGGATTACTTGTGGATTATTGTGATGTTTTTATCAGCTGTTTGGACTCTCATTCTGACGGCACCCATTAACTGCAGGGGATCCATTAGTGAGCAAGTGATTGAATGCTACATTTCTCCAAAAATGTTCCCACGAAGAAACAAACTAATCTTGGATGGCCTTAAATTGAGTAAATTTTCTGGAAATGATCATTTTTGGGTGAGCCATGCCTTTAACAACAGGACAGCATTGCAGTGAAACTCATTCAGTGCTCTGCTGTGGATAAAGTGTGGATGGAGCTTCTCTTGGTTAGAAAAGCACAGCATCTGATGTGGCCATGCATATTTCAAAAATCATAAATGTTTCACATGTTTAGACCTCAGTTCTGGATCAAAGTCATTCACAAAAAAGACACTTGAGTATTCGATAATATTCATCTCTTAACTATGTAAAATCATAATGAGATTGTAACCCACATCTCGCTGGTAATTTCATTAGTGATGAGGATGTTTTCCGACTGGATTGCGTTTTCAAAAATAGATCACACATTAAGTAATATTAAGTTCTTTGTTACTTTAACATATACATTTTTTTTTTGTATTTATTATTATGCAAAAACCTCCCAAATTTCTATTTTGCTTAAAGATAGAGAACCATTATGATCTGATGTTTTCATAATATTCAGTCACTTTAAATTCTTTTAAAATCCTTTAATGTTTCCAGAATTTGTTACTTTAAAATTTATATAATTGTTGTGTTCCAAAAAAATGTCCAAGATGATTTCGGTGAAAATGTGTATAAATGTAATGAAAATACAATGCAAAATGCAATCAATCAATCATCATTTTATTAACGCGCAATTAACGCAGCACGCATATTCAGTTTGACCAGTGGCAAAGCCCGTAGTCGGAGAGATGGAGTGTTGCCAACTTAGCGTCTTTGAAGACCCGTTTAGCGACTTTTTTCCCCCCTCTTCAAAAAATCACCTAGCGACAAATCTTTAGTGTTGCCCAAACCTTATTTAGTTTCTGAGAGGTCTTGCTTTCCCAGCACGCGCACACACCTCTCTTTCTCTGGGCGTCTGCTCTGTTCAGCGAGCGACGGAGAAGAGCAGCGCTTTCAGTTAAACTCAGATATTATGTTGCTTCTAAGTATAGCCGAAGGAAGCTGGTTATGTAGTCTCAGTGGGTCGTGTTTCAGTCACTATTCAGTCATTACATATGTATATATGTGTGTATGTATATACACACACACATATATATATCTCACAGAAGTGAGTACACCCCTCACATTTTTGTAAATATTTTATTATATCTTTTCATGTGACAACACTGAAGAAATGACACTTTGCTACAATGTAAAGTAGTGAGTTTACAGCTTGTATAACAGTTTAAATTTGCTGTCCCCTCAAAATAACTCAACACACAGCCATTAATGTCTAAACCGCTGGCCACAAAAGTGAGAACACGCCTGAGTGAAAATGTCCAATTTTGTCCCAAAGTGTCAATATTTTGTGTGGCCACCATTATTTTCCAGCACTGTCTTAGCCCTCTTGGGCATGGAGTTCACCAGAGCTTCACAGGTTGCCACTGAAGTCCTCTTCCACTCCTCCATGACGACATCACGGAGCTGGTGGATGTTAGAGACCTTGCGCTCCTCCACCTTCCGTTTGAGGATGCCCCACAGATGCTCAATAGGGTTTAGGTCTGGAGACATGCTTGGCCAGTCCATCGCCTTTACCCTCAGCTTCTTTAGCAAGGCAGTGGTCGTCTTGGAGGTGTGTTTGGGGTCGTTATCATGTTGGAATACTGCCCTGCGGCCCAGTCTCTGTTTCAGTATGTCACAGTACATGTTGGCATTCATGGTTCCCTCAATGAACTGTAGCTCCCCAGTGCCGGCAGCACTCATGCAGCCCCAGACCATGACACTCCCACCACCATGCTTGACTGTAGGCAAGATACACTTGTCTTTGTACTCCTCACCTGGTTGCCGCCACACACGCTTGACACCATCTGAACCAAATAAGTTTATCTTGGTCTCATCAGACCACAGCACATGGTTCCAGTAATCCATGCCCTTAGTTTGCTTGTCTTCAGTAAACTGTTTGCGGGCTTTCTTGTGCATCATCTTTAGAAGAGGCTTCCTTCTCGGATGACAGCGATGCAGACAAATTTGATGCAGTGTGTGGGGTATGGTCTGAGCACTGACAGGCTGACCCCCCACCCCTTCAACCTCTGCAGCAAACACAAACTCTGGATATGACGCTGAGCACGTGCACTCAACTTCTTTGGTCGACCATGGCGAGGCCTGTTCTGAGTGGAACCTGTCCTGTTAAACTGCTGTATGGTCTTGGCCACCATGCTGCAGCTCAGTTTCAGGGTCTTGGCAATCTTCTTATAGCCTACGCCATCTTTGTGTAGAGCAACAATTCTTTTTTTCAGATCCTCAGAAAGTACTTTGCCATGAGGTGGCATGTTGAACTTCCAGTGACCAGTATGAGAGAGTGAGAGCGATAACACCAAATTTAACACACCTGCTCATTCACACCTGAGACCTTGTAACACTAACGAGACACCGGGGAGAGCAAATGGCTAATTGGGCCCAATTTGGACATTTTCACTTAGGGGTGTACTCACTTTTGTGGCCAGCGGTTTAGACATTAATGGCTGTGTGTTGCGTTATTTTGAGGGGACAGCAAATTTACACTGTTATACAAGCTGTACACTCACTACTTTACAGTGTAGCAAAGTGTCATTTCTTCAGTGTTGTCACATGAAAAGATATAATAAAATATTTACAAAAATGTGAGGGGTGTACTCACTTCTGTGAGATATTGTATGTATATATATATACAGTGGGGCAAAAAAGTATTTAGTCAGCCACAAATTGTGCAAGTTCTCCCACTTAAAAAGATGAGAGAGGCCTGTAATTTTCATCATAGGCACACTTCAACTATGAGAGACAGAATGGGGGGAAAGAATCCAGGAAATCACATTGTAGGATTTTTAATGAATTAATTGGTAAATTCCTCTGTAAAATAAGTATTTGTCTATTTTTGTCCTCCCAGACAAAAAATTGTCTGGGAGGTGGAATCATTATAGATCTGAGGTAGCACCAGCTCTGTGACAGCTGTGACAGCTACTAATAATCATTACGCTCACATTGTTCCCTGAACAATGTTGTATTGTGTGAGCTGTGGCCACCTGTTAACCCACCTCTGATGAGGTGACCCAAATACATCTGGGGGGAAAAGCGACTTTTTGGTCCCAATCTTGCCTGGCTGTACCAGCTGACAAGAGACTGGCAGCTTGCTGCTTTCACCCCTGGCAGGTGCTCCACAAAGGAGGCCAAGAGAAATTGTTTAATCTGAGGTCCATACGATGGGGTCACGGCCAAGCACTTTGGCTGGAGTGATTTTTCTTCAACAGTCTAAAGACCCTTGTGCAGCGCTTGTCAAGAGGGCAGTGCATGCGCTGCGGCATTTACTGTTTTTATGTTTCATGCACAGATGAAGAGAACAAATCTGAGAAGTTAAGTTATTGCATTAGACATTTTGAAATGAAACACAGTCATTCAAATTTTCTAAAATGAGTTCTGTTTCTTTTCACTTTCTCAATTAAAATACCTTCAAAATTATATATATATATATATATATATATATATACACACATACATACATGCATACATACAGTGCCCTCCATAAGTATTGGAACAGTAAAGACAAAATTGCTCTGTTGGCTGTGGAGTCAAGACATTTGCAAATATGATTAAAAGATGAATATGAGACAAAACTACAGAATATCACATTTTATTATTGGGTGATTCAACACATAGATGTTTTACCAGCTAAGAAGTTCAGCACTTTTAGAGTTTCATCATTTCATAAAGGGTACATTTATGTGAAAAGTCAGTAAAGTTGTGAAAAATTATTACAATTTAAAATAATTGTTTTCTATTTGAATATATTTTAAAATGTAATTTATTCCTGTGATACAAAGCTGAAATTTCAGCATCATTACTCCAGTATTCTTGTCACTTGATCCTTCAGAAATCATTCTAATATGCTGATTTAATGTTCAAGATAAATTTCTTCTTATTATTGATGTTTACAGTCCTAATGCTTAATATTTTTGTGGAAACTGTAATACATTTTTTTTTCAGGTTTCTCTGTTAAATAGGAAGTTTAAAAAAACATCATTAATTTAAAATTAGTATATAAAATAAAATAAAAGTGGTTAGATAAGTAGTTTGGGGAATGGATCAAAATATAATAAAATTAATTAAAATGTATTAACTGTCCATGGTCCAATTTATCTTTTATATGTAAATTATTTATAATAAAACTATATTTTTATTATTTCATTAATATTAATTATTTATTAATATTTGTAGAATTTGCATGCATTTTATGTAAAAATATAATTGTGGCACATATTAATATATATATCCAAACTGTGTGGGATAAGTTTAATGTCAGCGTTTAATGTGTAAGGTTAGGGGTTTGTTCAAATATGAGCAATAAAAACAGTGAAACCTGCATTTGTAAATACAATTTTAAATCCCAGAACTTCATAAATTCTCCCACCTACAGCATTAACACATAAAAACAAGGTCTCATTATCTGAAAGAGTGATTCATCACCTCCTTAATTACAGCAGAGACGCCACAGACTCGTGTCTTTACACAATTACTGAATTGTGTGGAAATAATGACCAGCAGACCTCGATTTGACAGATCGCTCCAGCAAATACTCACACCAGCTGTTCAGAGGAAACTGTTCAGCTTGACACCAGCTGAGGGAGATGGCAAAACATGTAATGGAAAAGTGCAGGTTTGGCAGCGCACGCTTTGACAAGCCAGAAAAAGATATAAGGTAACAAAGCTGAGAACCTCAGAAGATGAGCAGATGTAAGATTTAAAATAATGTCCGCGTAAAAGCCCTGTGTGCTGCAGTTGAAGTCATTTAAGGCAAGAGTCGTAATCCCTTCGCTTTTTTCTGATATAAAACCAAACATCACAGGCTTCGAGTACAAAATGTTCAAAAAAAGACACTAAAGCAATATAGTGACAGCACAACATGCTTTAACAGATACCAGAAGGCTCATTTTTGATTTATTTGATAAAAGTGCAAATTAAAATGACTATTAATGCAAATCACTGCTTTGGAAGACAAATTAAGCTTGTTTGATTGAAATCTTTCAGTGTTCTAGCGTGAATATATTTCTTTAATGAATAAAATAATAATTTCCTGTGCAGTCAAGGGCACATCGTGCTCCATTTTTGCAAAAATAAAAAAATCAAATAAATAAATCTCAATTTTTGCCACAATGCAGAAGGAAAGCATTTTATGTCTGACTAAGCAGAGAATTTGAGCTGACAAACTCCTGCAGGTCATGAAATGGCACACAGAATACTTTATGTGTCCTACTGCAGGGTGCAAAACTCTATTGGCTTGTTATATTGTACAACGAATCTATATTTACGTAGCCCTCAACAAATAGGTCACAAAGTCATATTTACACAGCTATGTTGCTACTGTGTTGGTTTATATGATTTAAAGGAGCAGGTTATTGACATTAGTCCACAAAAATTATATCTGAAAAATCTTTAAATATAAAGTAAAAAAAATAAAAAAAATCTGTTGCCAGATAAGTGGTTTGGAAATGGATAGATAATAAAACGAAGTAAAATAAAACATCTCTCCACAATAATTAAAATAACAATTAACCAATAAAAAAACAATTAAAATTAACCATAAAAAATAAAGAATCTGTAAACTGTGACCCTATAGAGGATAAGCAGTGTGCAGGATGGATGGGGAGATGGACATGAAATAATAATAAAAATAGTGCTTAATAAAGCCTAAACATCCTGCTAAACATCCCTTTTTGTTTTCCACAAGAAAGAAAATCAAGACATGACGGTAAATGATGACAGGCTTTTAATTTTTGGGTGAGCCACCCCTGCAACGGCGGACAAACTGCAATGGATGTTCACTACAAAGGGATTAGTCGCAAGCATGTAAATCCTAGTGTTACGCAAGGGGAATCAGACTTAAAAAGAGATTGGTTTCTTCCTCTTTTATTCGTCCTCTTCATTTACTGAATGAAATCCTCAAAAGAAACACGAGGAGTCTGTTTTGAATTGTGTGAAATGCAGATGTCCTCTGCTGAACCGCCACGGAGGACTCGACTCTATCACCCAGAAAACACACACGTGCTCAAGGCCACAGAGACAGTCGGCGATTCAGCAGACGCATGTGGAAGCCATTCAACTGGCTGTCTGAACCAGAATGCCTCTTTCACACCAGCCATCTGTGAGTTTACCACTGACATCCATTATAGGAGAAGGAAAATGATATGCGCCTCCAGAAAACATTTGAGAAATGAGCTGTTTGCTGTAGCACCGGGTCAAAGAAGCACAGGATCCGGCTCGCCAAGACTTAATCAAACCAAACACCAGCACTGGGGAAGATCCAGAAAACATCAGTCGCATTCTGCAGATAAGACTTTCTACAGACAGTCCAATCGCCTTCCCAATGAAATATTATGACATGCTTGGGATAGCAGGTGCAAATTCAGACAAACGAACACCTACTGTTCCAGATGTGAATGGAAATTCATTGAGCGTATTCAGCGCACACATTCTTGAAGTCACTAATAAATTGGCAAATCCATCCGAAAACTTCTTGGGAGTCTTGATCCAAAGGTTCTCCGAATTTTAACTGTGGAAGAAAAAGAAACCAAATGAGCAATGATATTCACACAGTGCTTTGCACAGCAAAAAAACTGCTTCATCTTGTAGTTGTTCATTTCTAATTGAAAGACAAAATATGATTTTTTTCTATATATTGTGTATGGTGTAGTATTATTTTTTTATATTATAAAATATTTAAATTCCAAATACTTAATAAATATATATTTTTTTAAATGCATTATAACAAAAAAAATCTAATTTCAAATAAGATTGTTAAAAACCCTGCTTTTGTCAAGTTTATACATTTATCAATACAATAAAACTAACGCTGTGATCCACAGTACAATCACCTCCACACCTGCAGACTCCAGAAATGCCAGTTTATAACCTTAATGCTGATAAACTAAGAGAAATAGACTGTATAATGGCCAAAAAACTGAGAGTTATTTCCAATCACTCTCAGTTTCTCTCGTCATCCTGGCTCTATTCTCCCCATTATTTCTGGCTCAACAGCCCCAAGTTGCTGTTTGCTGTATTTTTGCCCAAGGCTGAAAGTTTGGGCTGTAATTGTGAAACTAAAGCGATTCTCATCCCTGGCAGAAGACTCGCTCCTCATCCTGTCAAGCTCACAATAGGCTGAATGTTCACAATGAACCACTCGCAGTCTTAATGGATGGTCTTGAAGAAAATTGGGACAGCAGGGAACAGAGATGGGTAGAGTACCCAAAAACTGTACTCAAGTAAAAGTAAAAGTACTTCTAGAAATATTTACTCAAGTAAAAGTAATAGTCTGAATAGTTACTTGAGTAAGAGTAAAAAAGTATTGGATAAAAAAACTACTCAAGTAGTTAGTTACTAGTTACTTTGGATCATATAGACCATTTCAACGGATATTCGGCGGTATAAGGAAGTGACGTCTTTGGTCCACGGACGTTTCCGGTTAGTGTTCAAAACAATGGCGGCAGGCGCTTGATACACAGTGGGATTGCGATTAATTTATTTAATCCTGCTGTTTAAAATGTAGAAATTAAAATTAGATCCTTGTAGTTCGGTGGTTGGGTGCTCCCGCTGGGCTTGAACTAACATTAATTTATAAATAATCGGAAATTAAAGGGTTAGATGCCCGAGAAACGCGCCTGGATTGCAGCAGTGAAGAAGCAGAATAGACACTAGCAACTCTATAATATACAGCGCACATTTCCATTGAGGTAAGGACAAGCTCTTGTTTTTTCCATCTAATTGTTTGTATTTATTTACGTTAACTCTTCAAGTATGATGCAGCATTGTGTTTTCGTCATTGTTTACATATGCGCCTAGCGTTTTGATTCTTTTTAAGTGAAAAAGGCCAAGCTTTTATTTCTGTTTTATTGCAAGCGTTATGTAGGCTATAAAAAATAAATATGAGTTCTCATTAGTTGTCTAGCTATCTTGTAAGCACATAAATGCAGTGAGTAACACATTATAGAAATGTATTCTCTAAACTTGAATGTTGAATAGTGAAACGGTTAACTGCAGTAGTTTACAAAAGCTAACGGTAAACATTTGTCATCACTTATGCTTGTCTAATGTTAATTCCAACATGTACTGATGTATTAAACAATAATAGTATTATTTGTAAATGTTGTGCATTAAATAAAATAATTGTTTTTCTACTTTTGTCTTTAGGAAAGCCATCATCTGTAATGTAAGACAGCTAAGACAGTGAGTGCTACAGGGAGACAGGACAGTGCCAAACCACATGTGACCATATGAACACCCAGAAGTGTTTGAGAACTTGAGGATGAAATGCAATGTAGTACTCAAAGCTGCATATGGTCAGCCTGCTGCTTTTGATATTGATCACGTTAATAAATATGCTGGAAACAGTCTCTGTCTTTTGTTTATATGCAGTACTGGTCAAATGTCTGGACACATTACTATTTTTTTATGTTTTTAATACAGACAAAATCAGTAATATTGTCAAACGGTTTTCTGTTTTAATATTCGTTATATTTCTGTGATGCAAAGCTGGATTTTGATCAGCCATTACTCCAGTCTTAAGTGTCACATGATTCTTCAGAGATCATTCTAATGTGCTGATTTGATATTTGGTTAGTGTCAGTGTTGGAAACAATTGTGCTGCTTAATATTTTTTTTTTCTGGAACCTGTGATGCTTTATACAGGATTGATTAATTAAATCAAGACAGGAATTTTCAAAATTATAGAAGTCTTTTCTAACAGTGTCTTTTTAAAATCAATAAAAAAAAATATGAATAAATGTATTCATATTCTTAAAATAAAATAAATACTGACCCCAAACTTTTGAACAGTAGTGCATGTTGTTACAAAACATTTATATTACAAATAAATGCGGTTCTTTTATTCAAAGAATACTAAAATTATCTCAGTTTATAAACATGTTAAGGAGCACAACTTTTTCCAACACTGATAATAAATCAGTATATTAGAATGATTTCTGAAGATCATGTGACACTGAAGACTGGAGTAATGATGCTGAAAATACAGATTTGATCACAGAAATAAATTACATTTTAAAGCATATTAAAATAGAAAACCATTATTTTAATTTGTAATATTTCAAAATATTACTGTTTTTGTCTATATTTTTGGACCAATTAAATGCAGGCTTGATGAGCATTGGCGACTTATTTCAAAAACATTAATAGTGGCCACACTTTTTACCTGTATGTGTGTTTACAGTAAATGTGCATAAAAACATACATACCCACATATAAACTCGTGTGTGTGCATTTATTAATCTGCATGTAGGCTATACTTTATCTAAAAAAAAAAAACCTAATAAAGGTTTATGCAAAACACGGTAGTCAGCATTGAACTGCATTCATCTTATTTATGACCACATGATGGCTCAGATAGAGCATTCTCGCACTGTTCCACAGCAACTTGACCACACTAAGCACACATTATAAAACGATTGAAATCAGTAATAATGGGATGTGTAGTGCTTAGTTTATTAGCATTCATTTAGCATTGTAATAAACATGCATGTTCAGTAAAGCTGCAGTTAAACGATATGTATTATGAAAAGCGCTGTACAAATAAAAATGAACCCTAGACATACAGACTGACCCAGCAATGCAAGTGAAATGTCCACCAAAAACCTCCCCGGATATCTTAGCACACACCATGATAAGATCGTAAGTAACACTGTTTGTCTTGCTTCAGTTTAACCGAACATAAGACTGATGTCATCCATCGTACAAACAAATGATCCCAACTTCTGAGGAGTTAATTGTAAGCATCCAGACTGCGATACGCGTTTAACGCCATCTCTCGTGTACACGCACACAGCATCAATCAGAGCCGTCCGGAACACTACTTTTAATGTTCTCTGTCATATTTAAAGGGTAATTATTATTATTATTATTTTTAAATACCTAACTTGCGTTTTCGCTAGGCTTAAAAGGGATGCGCTTGCGCTAGTTATAGGTTTTTATAGATCTGAGATTTTAAAATGGCGCTACCGGAAATGCTTCAGGACCAGACATGCGCAGTAGCGCTCCAACGCCTTTGTTATTGTTTACGTCCGTGAAATGGTCTATAGGTACTGAATATAGACTTTTTATTTAGATATATAGATTACATTTATGTAATGTGTGTGTGTGTGTGTGCCGTTCAAAATATATATATATATATTTTTTTTTAATGTAATTTATTTCAGTGATGCAGATCAGAATTTTCATCAGCCTTTTTTGCCAGTCTGCAGTGTCACATGATCCTTCAGAAATCATTCCAATATGTTGATTTATTATCAGTGCTGCTCTCTTTAGCTTTTATTCTTACTTACTTACTTTACTTTTGTCATTTAGCAGACGCTTTTGTCCAAAGCGACTTACAAATAAGAAAAAGTAACTAAAACTAAAAAGTTACAACTCTATAAATACTATCTACCCACATATTTAAGAAAATAAAGAAATTAAATAAAATTAACACATGCATATAACAACAACATTTCAATAATAAACATATCAATGAAAAAATTAAATAAAAAGCTACTACTATCCCTTGCCGGTGTCCCTGCCCGGTGGAGTCGCACGGTAGAGTCGATGGTCTTTACACTCTTTGGTCTTCACACTAAGAGGGCTTCACACGACGACTGCCGCGACCGCTGCCGCGGTATAATAACCTTTATTATACCAAACCAACAAATGATCATTTCAATTCAGCTGGACCCACTTTCCTGTTTATCAACTACAAATGGCCAAGCAAGTGCACACACTGACAAGATACACGATACAGTACGAGACCAAACGCGATTTCAGCAACTCTCATCCTAGTAAACAAAATAAGCGTTTCCTAGCAACGGCAAATGCGCTAAACACTGAGACAAGTAAATACACTTACGAGCTGATTTTAAACTTCCGCTGATAGACTGCTTCTCTTAAAGACCACTTCATTACACTGCCTTCTGCTGGCGCTTGAACCCACTTTCCTGTTTATCAACTACAAATGGCCAAGCAAGTGCACACACTGACAAGATACACGATACAGTACGAGACCAAACGCGATTTCAGCAACTCTCATCCTAGTAAACAAAATAAGCGTTTCCTAGCAACGGCAAATGCGCTAAACACTGAGACAAGTAAATACACTTACAAGCTGATTTTAAACTTCCGCTGATAGACTGCTTCTCTTAAAGACCACTTCATTACACTGCCTTCTGCTGGCGCTATTCATCAAAGAATCCTGAACAAAATGTCACAGGTTCCAAAAAATATTAAACAGCAAAACTGTTTCCAACACTGGTAATAAATCAATATATTATAATGATTTCTGAAGGAGCATATGACTCCGAAAACTGGAGTAACAGCTGATGAAAATTCTGATTTGCATCACTGAATTAAATTATATTTTAAAGTAAATTAATGATGTATTATCCTATAACCTCTGATACTGAAACCTCTGAAAACGCCTCACATGACTGCTCTGAACATAACGAAACAAATGCATATTGACGGATCTTCTGTTCTGCAAAATGTAAACAAATGTAGCCTATATTTTTGCAAGCGTAAATATTGTAAAAATATGAATATTAATTGTGTCTAGAACAGGCCGCGCGCCGCTGCGCAGAGCTAACGCGGGTTCCGCGGGTGTTCATTTCATACTCTGTGACAGCTTATTTAATGTATAAATTATACATTGTATTTAATGTAAGGTACATGTACAACAAACTGGTAATGTCATAGTGGTATCGTGGCCTATACCTGTGGAACAGTAGACAGCACACGCGGTGTTCATCTAATAAAGATCTTCATATAGCTCTAGCAAACAAGCCTTTGCAGATTTGCTTTCAACTGACTGTAGATCCAAAGCCACGTCTTCATCGCTCTTGATGTTCTTAAACTCTCTGTTATCTGAGCGAGAACCGCTTCAGAGACTCAGCGCGTGCGGCAGGGAACTGAACGAATCATTCAAACTGATTCGCGAACCGATTCACTGGTTTGCCAACTGGTTTGATAAAGCCTTTAAACAGAATCGACTCAAAAGAATGAATCATTCGCGAATGGGCATCGTTCATTGCCCAGAGAAAAGTAGACGGCGCGTTTGGAATAAACCAAAGCACTTGTATTTTTTTAACTTGTATTTCATTAAGATACAGAAACGAGAGGAGAGTCGCCCACAGTAACGAAGTAAAAGTACAGTTTTTTCACTAAAAATATACTTGAGTAAGAGTAAAAGTACCCATTTTAAAATATACTCTAAAAGTATTAGTTACCCAAAAAATGTACTCAAGTAAATGTAACGAAGTAAATGTAACTCGTTACTACCCACCTCTGGCAGGGAAGTGAAGTGAAGTGACATTCAGCCAAGTATGGTGACCCATACTTGGAATTCGTGCTCTGCATTTAACCCATCCAACGTGCACACACACAGCAGTGAACACACACACACCGTGAACACACAGCCATTTTATGCTGCGGCGCCCGGGGAGCAGTTGGGGGTTCGGTGCCTTGCTCAAGGACACCTCAGTCGTGGTATTGAGGGTGGAGAGAGCGCTGGACATTCACTCCCCCCACCTACAATTCCTGCCGGCCGGAGACTTGAACCCGCAACCTTTGGATCACGAGTCCAACTCTCTAACCATTAGGCCACGACTTCCCCATAGGGAAGTACATTGTACTTCCCCATAAGTACATTGCATGTTACAAACAGAGGAAAAGGACTTTCCCTAAGAATTTGTTTTTTACTATTAAGAAAGCTGTGTATTTTTTTTTGGCTCCTGAATCAGTCCGGCTGGACTTTTATTGCAAAAAGCAGTTACACTGTTTTGTATTATCTCAGAATTTTGTTTAGAAACAGCACATACACTGTTGTTCAGAGGTTTGAGGTCTTAAGCTTATCAAAGTTGTATTTGATCTAAAAAAACAAAAAAAAATTACATAATTACAGTAATATTGTGAAATATTTTTACAATTTAAAATAACTGTTTTCTACTTGAATATAGTTTAAAATGTAATTAATTCCTGCGATCAAAGCTAAATTTTCAGCATCATTACTCCTGTGTCACATGACTCTTCAGAAATCATTCCAATATACTGATTTACTGCACAAGAAACATTTCTGATTATAATCAATGTTGAAAACAGTTGTGCCGCTTCATATTTGTGTGAAAACCATCATAGATCTTATTTTTTCTTTGTCTTTGATGAATATAAAGTTTAAAAGGATAGCATTTACTTGAAATAGAAATTCTGAAATATTATACATTTCTTCGTCACTTTTGATGAATTTAATGCATCTTTGCTGAATAAGGAAATAAAAACAAAATCTTAAAAGAAGAAAAAATCCTACTGACCTCAAACTTTTAAACATTAGTGTATATCATAATGTAATGTAACATGAAAAAATATTATTAATTTCTGTCAAATGTACTGATTAACTTGGATTAAATTTACCCAGAAGGCCATAAAACAACAAAATTAGCAAAGCAAAATTTTTTCATAGAGCTGCAATGAATTTTTCTGGATATTGTTTCTATATGTTGTGTATTATTTTTTTGTATTACAAGTATATCAATCAAAGTATTTAATGAATTGAAAATAAAATCTATTTTATATTTAAAAGCTTTTTATTGCTGTTAATTATTTTACTTTTTATATATTTATTTAGTGTATTTTCAGTTTTTCCCTAAACCTTATAATTCAGTCATATTAAAAAAACTAAAACAAACGCAAACAAAACAAATACCTATTCAACAACTAGGGCTGCCCCCTAATAGTCGACTTACCGATAGTCGACCAGAAAAGGCTTGATCGACCAAAATTTTATTAGTCGCAGAAAAAAATTTATTAATTAAAAAATCCACAGGCGAAGTCATGCAGTCCATGATGGACAGTCACAGTGACGTGACATGTGGCCAAGTATGGTAACTCATACTCGGAATTCGTGCTCTGCATTTTACCCATCCAAAGTGCACACACACAGCAGTGAACACACACACACAGCAGTGAACACACACACACCGGAGGCAGTGGGCAGCCATTTATGCTGCGGCGCCCGGGGAGCAGTTGGGGGTTCGGTGCCTTGCTCAAGGGCACCTCAGTTGTGATATTGAGGGTGGAGAGAGCGCTGGACATTCACTCCCCCCACCTACAATCCCTGCTGGACCTGAGACTCGAACCCACGACTTTTGGGTTACAAGCCCGACCCTCTATCCATTAGGCCACGACTGCCCCTACAGATCATTAACGGTCGGTCTATGTGGTAAAATAGTACATCCAAACGCTCACCTATCATTCATCAGCTTATCATCTGAAATATGTAAGTATTAGCAACCTGCCACTCAATGTAATGTTAATCTAGAGAAATGTGTGCTGTTCCAGTATCTGTGCGATGAAACTGAACAGTAGCGCTCGCTGCAGGACAGATAGAGGCGCCGGTGCGCTCACTTGCTCTTAAAATACGCCGTAATTTCTGGTTAAACAGATAAGAGTAATACGTCTTTTGAGTCTGTAAAACTCTACGTTTATTTGTGTGCACTCACAATAACAACAAAACATTGCGCTTTTGTAAAATAATGAAAGCAAACAGGATGCGCTTTCTGCCGTCTCGGTCTGTGAACGTGAAACTCCAAAACTCTGTGTTTACTTTCCATACAAACATGATGTATCCTTAGAGAGAAATGAACCAATTCAAATGGAAAACAAATAGCCTATTATGTAATCTGTATGAAACATGCATGTAGGCACTTCCACTGTGGAGATGACGAGTCTGTATCGCCGACTTCATCTCTTAAACGAAAACAAAAAAGCACTAGTGTATCAATACATTATTAAAATGTTAATGCAGCCTCCATACTGTTTTTCCCTGACACATTCATAATCATTACTTCTGCGGTGCGCTGTGGCAAGCTTTATGCGTGTGCTTGAGCGCTTATAGGCTATGTAGGCAATTAAAGGCTCATTATAATGATTTAAATGTTTTATTAATAAATGTCAGATTAGTCCACTAATGCTTCAAATGAACGACTACTAGTCGACCAGAAAAATCTTTAGTCGAGGGCAGCCCCATCAACAAAAAACTAAATGAACAAATAAATCATTTTTAAAAGGCTTCATTTGTAGTTACTTTGCAAATTTTTGTGGCAAATCCCCGTCTATGCCACTGCAGACAATCTTTTGTGCTCATCACATATTTATTGTTATAAACAAACAACGAATATCATAAGTCAATCACAATCCAGCATCATTTCCCTCACAGTGAGAACCAAAACAACTGTAACCTTGATGAATGGGTGGGCTGAAATATATTCCCCTCTTCCACCTCAGTCCACCTGGCACAGATAAGCAGAGAAAGGCCAATCTCCAGATAGCCAGAGTTCCCGGCCCATCCGTCTCCCAAAGCAACACAACAGAAGATATTGAAATAATAACTCAGGGATTACCAATATGTCAGTGTAGAGATTCCTCATCTCCTCACACCTCTTCATCAGCTGTCTGAGATCGGCCTCATGCTTCTCGATGGTCGCCTAGAGCCGGAGATAAAGGAAAAGCAAGTGTTACGGCTGTGCTTTCTCCTTCTTTCCATTTCTGGAGAGGTAGCACTGGAATTCTTAGCGCTATTAGACTCAGAGGCTTTTGATCACCGGTATTTCTTTTTAACCAGACCACATCCAAAAGCTTTTATACAGTGAAAAGGTGCATCAAACAAGCAGCTCTCAAGGGTCTGTGCTTTATATGATATATATTAACTTCCTTTCTCTGTGGAGTTGTTCAAGAATAATGCAGGACATAGGATTTTTTAAAGAACAACCTGGCCGGTCTGTCAAGCTCCAAACTGAGTAAAAAGCAACATAAAAGCATCACAATGTGCCATGTGTGCTATTCTTCTGAAGTCATATAATAGCTTGGAGGACAAGACATTTGAAATATTTTCCACTGAGAGAAGTAGCTTTGTCTAATTTGAATCATTATTTTGTTCCAGTCTGATTGATTCTTGAGTTCACAGAAAAATGTTCCAGAGAAAAATCACATTAACATGCCATTAATACCAATTTTCTCTTTCAAATTCATAATAAATTCAAGTAAGTTGATTATGTGATATAATCAAGCAAAGATAATTGGTCTAATTTCAAATTACCTTCAAGTCTTTGAAGAATTTGGGGTGCTGATTGAAGTTTTTAATTTTACTGTATGTTTTCCTGTACTGGACGATCTTCTGAAATTCATTCTTCACTACTAAATGATGACACAAAGGGGAAAAAATCTGTGATTAAGGACATTTATAATACACACACTACACTCTATGAGCTCAATTGCAATGCCTTTATTATGCATCACTGCACAAGCAGCAACAGGTTTGAATGTAATGCCCAGCTGATTAAAAAGTAATACATTGAATGAAATGATTGACCATGCTTAAATGAAATAGGGAAAATTCTTTAATCAAATGTGCTCAGCCAAGCATCCGTTTCTGAAACACTGATGAATACAAACAAGTTTGGTGTAGCAGCATCACAAAATGCATCAGATGAAAGCGTCCACGTACCGTCCACCTCTGCTGTCAGACCTTTAACCGAAGCTGCGAGAAAACCACAGAAACACACAATCAGAAGGCATTCAATCAAATCAGCCCCAAAAACATCTCTCACATCTTCCCTTGCAATGAAATTTTGATTAGAGTACCTCCAGGAACAGTCTCGAATTCTGCAAGCTCCAGGAAAAAGGTGGCCAAACGTGGTTCTCGCAACATGATCTGCTCCACAAGGGCATGCAGCAAGGTGAACGTCCGATTGTTCCCGCGCAGCTGAGAAAGCTGGGAAAAATAATGAATGTGTTTGTGGAAGTTTCTCCATGCACCTGCGCTTAAGAACAGATGATACATGCACTCTGTTCCAAAACCTATGTAGACAGCATTTTAAGGCATTGGACACACTTATATTGATTCAGCCAAAATGCAGTGTCAATCCCAAAATTATATAGAAAAATATAATTATATATAAAAAAAATAATAATAATTAAGATGGCAGATATATTCCATTCAATACTGAAAAAAAGAATAGATAAATAAAACAACAGGCTAGGTTATAATAAAATGTTAGTTCATAAAAAAAAATATTCTATTTAATAAATAAATAAGATAAAATAACTGATTGTTAAAATATTTTCAAATCTGAGATCTGAAATAAATACATATATGCATAGATACTAATTAATAAATGTAATTAATTATTGATAATACAATGATTAGTTAATAAAATGATTGATAAAAATAATGTGGTGTAATAAAAATATTACATTATTTATATATTATTTATATTAAAATATTATTTTATAAGTGAAGCTAAACCTAAAAAAAAAATATGGTACTTTCGCTACATACAATTCATTTCAGCTATAGTTGACTGGCAACATTTCACATTTTTATTTAGTTTAACGTGATTAAATAACTCAAATTAAAACTGAAATAAAATGTATAAAACCATACAAACATGAAAATGACAACAACAACAACAAAAAAGACAAACTTCAACTAAAATGAAAATTAAAATCTTATATATCACATCAGAAAGGCATTCATTTTCAATAAAACAGAAGGAAATAATCAAAAAGTTGACAATAAAATATCGGTTAGGGTAAGTGTAGTGAGGGCTTTATTGTCCTAATAAGGTGGCATCCATTTAATAATTTGAATTAACATTATAATTTACACTCAATATGTTATTATTGCATCTTGTTTTATAATCCACTACAATACTGAGCTGCAGATAATTGCGACTATTTGCAATAAGTAGTATAAAAATTTTAACAGTGCAAACATAATCCACTGCTATTTACACTTAGTGCAAATAGCCGCTGCCAAAATAAAAACTAATAAATTAATTCAATTCAATATTACTAAAACTATTATGGTATGTCAATTCTATTAAAATAACACTCCAACATACTAACAACAATTTCTACTGAAATCAATTTTGTGTCAACAACAGTCAGAACGCTTACTTAAAAAGCAGCTGTCTATGTAGGCAGTGCTTGGAAACAATTAGGAGGAGGTTTGGGAACGATTGGTCCTATATCCCCAATCAAATATCCCATCTGACCGGAGGGTACCAGAGGTAAACAAATATTTATCTTGGACGTGCGTTAGTGAGAGTTTATGCACGCTCATGCAGGCATCTTTGAATACCAATACCTTGCCCAAGGCCAGAGAAAGAGCGAGGTTTGACAATTCACCACCCACCCACATATTACCATCAACTAAAAATAGAAGAAGATGATGTCCTTGTACCGAAGCGTACCTCTATTGTGCACATGTGAAAAACCGGTTAACATTTTTCCAGAAGGATCTCTTTGATATCTCGAAGGTTCTGCTCTCTGATTAACCACAATGCAAATCTTGTGAAGCGTGAGTGTTTTTAAAGATTTCTACAGTAGGCTAAAGAGTGATAATGATAAGAAATGCAAGTCTTGAACGCACAGAATAAATGTAGCGGCTAATTCAAAAAGCTTTCACACTTATCCAGCGGTAACGTGAATAACCCGAGCACTGAAAATTAATGAAGCGATACGTGCTAAACACAAACGTTCCTATCTCAATTGCATCTTTTTAAAGCAAGAAAATGTAAAACAAGTACTTGTGCTGCAAAAACCAGCGTGCATGCTTAAGTGTGACTGTTTCAACTGCTCTCCATATGAAGAGGCCTGCAGAGAACAAGAGCGCAGATCTATCAGGCTCTCTACATCTATTCTTTATGGTAATGCATGCAGATATGAAACAATTTCAGCTGCCGCTAATTTAAAACTCGCAGGCTAAATGCTGATCTTCAAATGGGTGGAAAAAAGGGCTATTCTCTGTGTTGTTTATTATTTCAAACCCCAACCCGTTGACCAGGAGGAATCAAATACTTTACTTTTACTTTTAGTCATTTAGCAGACGCTTTTATCCAAAGCGACTTACAAATAAGAAAAAGTAACTAAAACTAAAAGTTAACACTCTGTAAATACTATATACACACACATTTAAGAAAATACAGAAATTAAATAAAAATGACAAATGCATACAACAACATTTCAATAGTAAACATAAAAAGGGAAAAAAATAAAAAGCGATACTTATATCCTTTGCCAGTGTGCTAGCCCGGTGGAGTCGCACGGTAGACACAGTTTTAAAATATACACTTTTGTTTTCAAAGCAAAGGCATAGTTCACACAGGATCACTCGTATTTTGCGGTATCAGACTTAAATTTGCGTTTTCAAAAAAAATCAAAATATATGAATGTTTGATCATTTTACTGGATTTTTTTTAAATTTGGCGGCTTATCTTATTAAGACTTATTAAATAAATAAATACATACATTCATGAATAGAAACATCGCTATTAATTTTTTTTTTATTGCCTTTATTCAGCAAGGATGCATTAAATTGATCAAAGGATCCTGAAAAAATGCATCAGTTTCCAGAAAAAATACGAAGCAATGATAATAATCAGAAATGTTTCTAGAGCAGCAAATCAGCATATTAGAATAATTTCTGAAGGATCAAGTAATGTGTGAGTAATGATGCCAAAAATTCATCTTTCACATTTTACAATATACTCACACAGAATATAGTTATTTTAATTTGTCAAAATATTTTACAATATTACAGCTTTTACTGTATTTTTGATCAAATAAATGCAGTCTTGGTGAGCAGAAGAAAAAAATCTTCTCTGAATTTTTGAATGGTAATGCATGAAATATTGATTTCTTTTCTTTTTTTTGTGATGAGAAAAAGTACTGGGATGTACAAAACAGTCATTATACAAACATATTTGACCATAATATGCTACAATTTACCAATCTGAATCAAGTATTCCAGAAAACCATGTTATAAATTGTTTAATCATATTAATCTCAAATGTTGTGACATATTTGCTTTAAACAGTGACTTATATATTTAAGACTAAACATGCAAAGTTCTTCAAATTTCATACATAAACATTTGGGTCACACTTTCCTTTAAGGTACAATTCTCACTATTAACTAACTATGAACTATGACTTTTGCCTCTGTAAACTCCTCATTTGCTGCTTATTAATAATTAGTGAGGTAGTTGTTAAGTTTAGATATGGGTTTAGGTTAAGGTCTATTATTATGCCATGTAATGCATCATATTAGAGTGCAACAACAGTGCTCTGGAAGTGAAAAAGGAAATGAATTATGTTTCAAGACAGAATGACTATGATCTTTGCAGTTGTTAAGCAACGATATATACTTCTTTCAACTTACAGAAACAGCTGGAAATGTAATAAAAACCCTGAGCAGCAACCGCCCACTCCTATGAAGCACAGTGAATAATGTAATTGAGTCAGTCTCACTACAATCTCAAACAATTTATATATTTATTTGTATGTGAATATTTTTGAACGCATTAACAGTATATAGTATTTTGTCCTTAGGAAACAATATCAACAACAAAAATAAAAAAATAAAATGAACAATTATGTGAAAATATTATGAGAAAAGGAGTCACAATATGGGTCGCAATTTATCAGTAATACCTGTAAGATTTTATGATGTTTTTATAAGTTTCTTCTGCTCACCAAGGCTGCATTTATTTGATCAAAAATGCAATAAAAACAGTAATATTGTGAAATATCATTACTGCCAGACCTCTGTTGTGTGTGTCTTGTGTTTCCACGTGCTCTCTGTGTTTCCGTGCCCATATTTGGTTTGTTTCCTGTCCTTGTCTGATGTAATTATTAGTTAAGGCTTGTCCAGCCGTGTTCGTCTCATTATTTATGATTTACCTGTGTATTTATAGCCCTGTCTTCAGTGTAATGTCATCTGGTCGGCTCGTTACTCCCTGGTGTTCCTGTCTGTGTCTGCCTTGCCTTGTCCTGCCATGTCCTGATGTCGACATTAAAGAGTATTGTTTGAGTTTACATCCTCGTCTGCGTGTCCTTGATCCTCCCTGCTGTGTGCACCGTGACAGAAGACCAGACGAAACAGTAAGCGTCGTCCCTTCACCTCGTTTTGTTTTGTTCAGTTTTTTCTAGTGTTTTTTTTAGTTTCTTAGTTTTGTCCATCCACGGCTCATCCTAGCCTGTTGGCTCACCGCTGAGTCAAGCCCGCCGGATCGCAGCTGAGTCATGCTCACCGGATCGCCGCTGACTCATGCCCACCGACCCCGCCGTTCGCGGGGTGTCACGCCACCGTCCCTGGCTCACCGACCCCGCCGTTCGTGGGAGATCACGCCGCTGTCCGTGGGGGAAAGCCCACCCACTGTCCGCGGCCCCCTCTAGTTCGCTGTTTCGCGGGGAAGGCCAACCCGCCGTCCGTGTTCACTCGGCCCGTCGCCGGCCGTGGCTTCCTCCAGCCCACTGGTCCCTGCCGTTGAGTGGTCAAGCCAGCCGGCTGCCGCCGTATTGACCAGACTGTGACCAAGGTCTTTTTAACTTGTGCCTGTTTGTTTAGCCCCGGAGGGCTCCTGATACCCCCGAGCTGCCCCATGGAAATTTTTGGGGGGGTAGAAGGATTCCAGCTGGAGTGGCCGGGCCGAGGAACGAGGCCACGGCCACGAAGATCACCTGCCATGGCCTCCTGAGCTCCCTGCTCCACCTCGGCCTTCGGCTGTCTGTTCCGCGCTGGAGGCCCCGTCCGGTGTATGTATCTGTGTCTGTCCTGAGGGGCCTCCAGAGCGCCCACCCCCCCTCCCTGATGGAACTGTTTAGGCTCGGGACGAGCCTTTCGGGAGGGGGGCGTTATGTCAGACCTCTGTTGTGTGTCTTGTGTTTCCACGTGCTCCCTGTGTTTCCGTGCCCATATTTGGTTTGTTTCCTGTCCTTGTCTGATGTAATTATTAGTTAAGGCTTGTCCAGCCGTGTTAGTCTCATTATTTATGATTTACCTGTGTATTTATAGCCCTGTCTTCAGTGTAATGTCGTCTGGTCGGCTCGTTACTCCCTGGTGTTCCTGTCTGTGTCTGCCTTGCCTTGTCCTGCCATGTCTTGATGTCGACATTAAAGAGTATTGTTTGAGTTTACATCCTCGTCTGCGTGTCCTTGATCCTCCCTGCTGTGTGCACCGTGACAATTACAATTTAAAATAACAGTTTTCTATTTGAATATATTTTAAAATGTAATTTATTCCTGTGATGTAAAGCTGGATTTTCAGCATCATTACTCCAGTCTTCAGTGTCAGAAATCATTCTATTATGCTGATTTGCTGCTCAAGAACATTTATTACCATGTTTTTATGGATTAATTATTTTTTTTCAGGATTCTTTGATGAATAGAAATAGAAATAAAATTGAAATCTTTGCAACATTATAAATAAAATGCTGAATATAAAATCATTTTATAAATAAAACTATAAATGTTTTCACTGTCACTTTTGATCAATTTAATGCATCCTTTCTGAATAAATGTATTCATTTCAAGAAAAAATGGTTTTTGAATGGTAGCATATGTGAGAGAGGGTATTTCAAGAGTGTTCAAAGCTGTGCACATGACACAATATGACCAAAAACAGAGACTGCTACTTGCTGAAAACTAGAAAACCTACATTATTTTGGAAAAAAATCCCATTCCATATTATTAGTTTCCCCTAATACTAATACCAAGGCTGACCGGACAAAACAACCGGAGGAGAAAAGAAAGCTGGTGGAAAAAAAGAAAGAGAAATAAAAGCAGCAGATGTTTTTCTTGTATGCCAATAAGAAGTTTTATTAGCCCCGGCTCTCCTCGCCATCCCCCACAGGTCATTTGCTGGCAGTTGCGGGTCCTACCTTAGTTAAGGATGAGAGGCGAAATCCCTTGGCCCTGTCCTTGCCCGCGTTCTGGTTGAGGTAATTGCCCACGGCC
The DNA here is from genome assembly GCF_936440315.1 of Barbus barbus. Lineage (NCBI taxonomy): Eukaryota > Metazoa > Chordata > Actinopteri > Cypriniformes > Cyprinidae > Barbus > Barbus barbus. The sequence continues at coordinate 23,800,463 of NC_136719.1, forward strand.
AGAAGGTACTCCAGCACACTGACAAATGACTCACAAGCCCACAGCTGCTGGCACATGCGGATCTTCTGGATAATCAGCTGCAAGACAAACACAGAGGCCAGAACATGTCATCTCCAACTAATCGAAGCACAAACTTTTTCCTGCCTCTCACTTAACAGCCGTTGGCACTAGAGCGCAGCCGGATTTCTCAGTGGTCCTGTTGACACAGACCAAGCTTGTCAAGTGTATATCAGAGCCTACACAGGAAGTGCTTTTATTTATTATTTGAAGCTAGAAGGAAAGTTAAACCTGAGGACTGGTAGCTGTTGGGTTAAGGGGTTCTTTCTGAAGTAACAAGTACAAGGTACAATCAACGATTACCATCTGTCAACAAAGCACTTATTACAAGAGCGCTTGACAAGTACATGTGATAAATCAAAACTCTGGAACGGTATGGTGTATGACTGAGGTTAATATTACAGAAAACAATGCCAGTGAGCTACAGTGGATGATCTATTGGCACAACTTCAAGTCAACATGAAATCAAAATTGACCCTATTTACTTCCTTAATGCACGTTCCTAGTGTTCTTGTGCATGCTGCCTTTGTAATCGTTTATCAAAATATAATGGCTTGTTCGGCCTCTGAAACAATGTTCGGCTGTCAACTTGCTTAAAAAATAACAGCTAGTTAATGCAGTAAATTAATGCTGGTTAATTAAATAAAGGCTAAGGTGATTGAATGAATTAATGAAATATATGTGGCCAAAGGTGTCTCTTACATGTCATAATTTACAAACATTTTAGAGAAAAAAGCATGATTGAATGAATGAATAAATAAATCTATCTATCAATAAATAAATCAAATGATCATAGTTCTTTACAGGACGGCATTTAAAATAATTGAATGAATAAATGAATGAACGAACCTGTAAAAATTAAAGGGGTCATATAATCCCCATTTTCACAAGTTGATATTATTCTTTAGGATCTTAATGAAAAGTCTGTAACATAGTTTGGTTAAAAACTTTCATTGGTCGTGTCAAAAACAGCTCTTGTCAGAGCAAGCCATATTGTGTCATTCTCCTTTAAATGCAAATGAGCTCTGCTGACCCCGTCCCTCTCTTCCGAGCCGCTCTCTGAGGGACTTTACTTTAGCCACATTCATCGTGAAACTTGCTAATTAGCACATTATTAGGAAAGGCGATTTGCAAAGATTCATTTAAAAAACCTTGCACTCACTCCTTCTGGAGGTGAAGCTGGATCATGAATGATTTGTGCGAACATAGACGCATTTAGGCAGATCGAGGACGCATTCCCTTCAGAACCAAACGTAATCCTCTTCAGCCGCTCAGATGACGGAAGTAAATGACGACTGCTATGTTCTTTATTACATCCAACAACAAAACACCTCAATCGCTTAGAAGTCATTCTTGTCTACATCTGCTCCGGCGGTGAAACAATTGATGACAGCTCACTCAGGGCGGGTCTGAGGTAAGACACCAGTGCAGTCTGTGCTGAAACGCTACTGTCAATCAAACTATCGTTGGAGCGGCCTTCGTCCTTGTGAAGTCACACGACAGGCATCTGAGATCGGCTCGATTTGAGAAAGGGGTAAAGATTTTATTATTATTTTAAAAAAGTGTTTGCAGGTCAGAAAATAAATCGAACAAACAAATATATGCTCTGAGTGCTTCATAGGTAAAATAAAGTAAAATAAATAAATACATAAATAAATTAATGCTCCAAGCACTTCAAAGGTCACAATATAAAATAATTTAAAATACAGAAATGAATAAAAAAAAAAAAAAAAAAAAAAGTTTACCACTGATTTCATGCTAAAATGGTTTCACATGATATTACATCAATGTACAGACATGCAGTGCATTACCAAATGCATAATATTTGGCAGCTGTCTAGAAATAAAACAGATTTAGTCTGATATGTTGCACTTGTGAACACTAAACTCTGTGATACAGACTGAATGTGTAATATTCCCAGAACCACACTGGAATACTTCCAATCAACTTCACCAAATTAGATACACCATATTCATTTAGACTGTCTGATTTGCATTCCTATTAATACCACAAGAAACAAGTTTACGCTACTCTTGGGGAAAAGCCCTCGTGATTTAGCCAAGATAAACAGGTTAGTCTGAAAGGTATTGTGAGCTGCTAGCATTAATTGCTGAAGCTGTTTACAGTATTAGTTATTTTCCAATCTGTATAACAAGCTGAACCCATGAGTAAAGAGCAACAGCAAAGACAGTAACCAAAGGAAAAGCTTGATTGACGTCTATGATCTACGAGACAAACAGTCAGACCATATGCCCATCTGTTTCCATCGTAACCTTCACTCTTGCACACAGCCTAAATCCATTACCTTCGAGCCCTCTGCTTCATTTCTACCAGCTGATTCACACCCTTAGACACTAATTTGACCAAAGCTAGCTATGCTAATCAAGTCCCAGTGGGCAGAAACTTCAGCTAAGCTTCTTTCAAACACTCCAAATGAGTGATCTTCTTACATTTTTTACTAAAACTCTCTGTTTACTAAAAGCTCACAATGCCACAAGGCGTTAGCATTCCTCAGACAGCTCTGAGACAAAGCACAACATACGTAGAGAGCTCTTTGGCATTCCCCACTCTAAGCCAGACCAATTTTCCACCCTAGCACCCAGCCTGTCAGATGGTGTGTAAATCCGCCTTAATGTTACAGGTTTAAAAAGTCAACCATGTCAGACAATCCCATGGATTTAATGGCGGTGGTGGAACCAGAACCCGGGCTACTTGTTTGGGAACTAACAATGGAGGACATTTTCGTGGGGTTACAGTATAACATTTTCAGACACAAATAGCACTGATCTTAAAGGGTTTTATGGGATATTCCAATTTTGTGCATACGTTAAATTCACTGATTTCGATGAAAACAGCTAACGATGATCTTGGTGAATTATTCATTTATACACCCTCAATTCATTCAAAACCTGTATGACTCCTGTTCAACACAAAAGAAGATATTTTAAAGAATGTTGGTAACTAAACAGTTTGGGTTCCCCTTGACTTCCACTGCATAGACAAAAAAGTCAAACTGGACTATTCCTTTATCATTATGATCTTTTAAAGCAGGGGTCGGCAAGTAAGTTTGGCATCGGGCCAAAAAAATGTCACCACTAGATGGCGGGCCAGAACATAGTCAAAGGATAATCAATTAATTAAGATAAAAATTGATGAAAAATGCAACCAGAATTGCCTGTGACTGACTGTTACAGTGTATTTTGTAACTGGTAGTGAGCTGTTACTCTGTGTAAAATCCTGCGACAGTCATTAACAAAAAGCCACATTTGTGAGGCGGTGTCCGATCAGCAGTGGCAGCGCTAGGGCGGCGCTTGACGGGGCTATAGCCCCATCAGAAACTTGCTTAGCACAGCCCCCACAAGGATTTCCAAATTATTTTCCTGTTTTTTAACTCTCGGTGTCACTCTCATTAACATTGAAAAATAAACATTAAAAACCTAAAATAAAGTGCCTAATATGTGGCCTATAAACAATTGATATTATGGGAGAGGGGTCAAGCAACTCGAGCAAGCAATGCGCAAACTGTGCGCAAGAGGTATGCCGGTAAACGTCAGTCAATTCAATATAGAGAAAGTGAAAGTAAAAAAAAATAACTGACGGCTAACGCTGCATTAACGGCGCATATTCTCTCTGAAACAACGAGAGACGAATCTACTCTAACATATGCTGATAACGGTATATAATTGTCTTAAATTAATATTTCTCTTGTGGCTCGTATATAGTGAAAAACATGAGAAGAAACATATTTTGCGTAATTATTGCAGGGCAAATAATAGTATAATAGTAGTTATTAATAATAGTACTATAATAATAGGCCTAATAATACAAATAATGTAACAGGCCTACATTAATTGGAAATGCTAAATTCTCTTAATATTGCCAATATTTGATGCTTATCTCTGGCTATCATCGACACATGATATCATGCAAATCAGCACAGGGAGGTTATCACCCACAATGTGTGCCGTGTGGAAATAGTTTTATGAATTGTAAAAAAAAGACAAAAAAAAGAGAAGTAGTTTTTATTGAATTGAAAAAAAAGAGTCAACTTTCTCTCTTTTCTATATTCGTTCATAAATTATATTACTTTGTAAGTGTCATATTTGGCAGTTGGCATTAGTATATTACTAATAACAGTGGCAAATAAGAAGTTTAATACCACAGGAAAAAAGTTAAATATGCCTTTTTAGAAGCTGCTGTATATAAAAAACTGATAGCTAAAGTTTAGGCGATCATTACTTTCTCTCAATTTAATTAGTTTTTTTTAGCACCCCCTCTAAACTGTTAAGCCCCCCAACAAAAAAATCCTGCAGCCGCCACTGGCGATCAGAGTATGTGAGCAGAGTGGAGTCAACAATTTCCCCTCCGCGCTCCGAACATTCAATATCTGATATCAGAAACACCGCTCCGCGTCTAAAGTATTTCAGTATCTTTCAAAACATCACAGTTCTATGGAAGCCCGTTTCCACCACAGAATAAAAAATGAAAAAAGTTTATTGCAACTTTTTATCTCGCAATTCTGCTTTTTTTTCCTCGCAATTCTGACTTTTTTTTCTCGCAATTCTGACTTTTTTTTCTCCGAATTGTGAAATTTAAACTTGCAATTGCGAGTTATAAAGTCAGAATTGGGAGTTAAAGTCCAGTTTTGAGGGGAAAAAGACTGATATGTTTTAAGAATTGCGTTTATATCTCAGAATTATGACTTTTTAACGCGAGTTTATAACACACAATTCTGATTAAAAAAAAGTCAGCTGTCAGCTGAAAATATTCAGAAGGAACAAATAAATTCCTTGAGAAATATAACTTCCCGCTCATGTCCACTGCAGTCATCATAGCCTTCACATTCTTTCTGATTTGAGTGATCCTCTTCTATCTAGCTAGCTAAATATAGGCTTATTTAACATGTGAATTCCTGCTAATATGCAGTTATATAACAGGTCGCTGGCATGAATTGTACTCGGGATGGAGCTGTGATGGAGCGTTCTTGGAGCGAGTGAAAACCACGACTGCTCCTCGCTCCATTCAAATTCACACCGCTCCACTCGCGCTCCGCTCCACTCACATACTCTGATTGTGAGTAACTGTTACTGTCATGACAGATCTATTTCAGAACCAGCTGCTATCAAAACAATCTGGCTACGGGCGAGGGCCAGATATTATTGCTGGCAGGCCACTTTTGGCCGCCTGTTGCCGACCACTGCTTTAAAGTGAACATCAAATCAAAACAGATCTAATTGATTTGCTGCAAACACATTCATCGGTGCAGTTATTCTAAAGAATCAAAATATAATAACCTTCTCCATCTCTGAAATGACTTTCCTTTTAAGCTGACAAGATCATAAATAATTTACATTTTCTAATTAATGAAACAAACAAACAAATACATACATACCTATTTGGTTATCACTTGACATTATTTATCTAAACTTTAATTATTTTAGACTTCTGTTGTAAATGATTTAAATTCTAAAATATTATTAATATTAAATACAGGTAACCAGAAAAACAGCAAATAACATTAACTAACAATGATCAAGTCATTTGTTACAGTATTAATTTATTTTTAACATTAGTTAATAAAAAAACAACAACAGTACATTGTTAGTTTATGTTAGCTCAGGTCAATTAAATAATGTTAACAGATATCATTTTGTACTTTTACTGTTGTACACTTGTACTATTGTATTTAATAAATGTTGAAATCAACAATAAGTAAGACGACAGTAAATATTTTTCATTGTCAGCTAATGATATTAACAAGTGGAGCTTTATTGTAAAGTGTTACCAAAATGTCTTATTTTCTGTGAAATTTGTCAAAAGAATTCAACATGATATATGAGGTCAGAAAACAATTTTCATACCCCACTGTCATACATTTGTTCTTGTTTTAAGCACTTGATTTGACTCATTTTCAAGACTTCAAAACGTCATTTTACAGAAAACAAGAATTCATCAATTTTACACCTCAATTAAATCTATCTTGATTTAAGGATGTTTACATGTTTGAACTGGAAAACTGTTAAAACAAGAGATGAATAATGAGGAAGATATGTATTTTTGTTGCAGTGCGTGCAACATTCAGAGCCATAACTTTAGGAATTTAAGACTTTCTGCTCTAAATTAAGGGTATATTAAGCCTGTTTAAGACCTGCTTAAACCCTGATTCTCACGACTGACACAGAAGTGTGAGTGATTCAAACCACTGCAGCTTCCGGTGTCTTTGACGACAGTCGGTGACACCGCCGAGCACAGCAAGGTGGACAGAACAGCAAAATCGGCTAAAATGGCTGTCAATTCCCCGAGGCGAACAACGTAAGCCCTCTCTGACACCCGAATGCTGAGTCAAGCCGATTCTGATGCTGTATAACACCCATAACCTCTGGAATAATCCCGGCGCGTCCGTGATCCTGACCTCAGCCGGTATTTTATCATCTGTTCACAAAGAAAAGCTTGTGAAGATGAATGTCACATCTTTGCATCCCATTTCAGAGCACAGAAAGAACTTAACATCAGACAGAAATGTATTCAATGGTGCAGAATAGAAGAGCAAGGTGGGTACAGAGAGACTCAAAAAAAACTTTTGAGATGCACTGAAAGTACAAGAGGTTCAAGAAAAAAAAGTTCTTTTTTTTTTTTTTTTTACTCAGGTAGAAAAAGCCTTCAGAGTCTAACTAATAAATGACTTGAAGGAAATTTGCCATTAGAAACTCCTTCAGCTCACTCTAAGTGCTGATTTGTTGTGAACAGAACCCCTGTGTATTAATGCATGCTTCTTTTTTTCACCTCAAGTCCATTTCATTTATTTTTTTCTGAGCACCTGCTGTCTGCCAAGATTATCTTTTACATTAGTAAATGAGCTTTTTATTCTTTCTCTTTGTTTTTTCCCTCTCCGTTCAGCTGCGTGCCTCGGGAGCCACCTTTGCGAAGCTTCAATACTGATTTCCTCCAGGCGTACTGTGAGACTCCAGTTCACATGAGATTGTTTTTCCACAAACAAACTTTTATTTTCTTCTTCTGTCAATCATAATCATCAGTGCGGTGCAGTGCTAACTGCGAAATAAAATGCCAGCGTGCACACAAACATGCAAATTATCACGCACACACACACGCACGCTGCTTATTGTAACTTAAAATTAATAATGAATGCATCCCCCTTTCTGAAATAAAGGCATTCTATATTGGCAGCTTATTCTGAATGTGCCATGGCTATCGGTAAGCAATTCAGCAGAGTTCAGATGAAATTACAGGCGAAAAGCAAGAGAAACAGAGACAGGCCGACACAAACATGACTGACAGGTGCATATGAGGTGTTTGTAATGCGAGTCTGACCGGCGTCAGGTCCTCCATACAGATGGGCAGCTCTCGCATCATGAGCAGCAGGTCCAGACGGGTGCTGAGGTTCGGGATGTTGCACATCTGAGGAAGAGGTGATATATCATCAGACGGCCTGGACAATGGCAAGATATGCAGCTATACACATGCTCAGGTTAGTACATATGGGTAAATCTCACTAACAGAAAATGTCCAGGTCATATTTAACACCAAAATCAAAAGCAAAAAAACAAGAATTTTTATTTTTAGAAAAATACACTTATTGACAACATTCATTAATCACAATTAAATGTAATTAAATTAGATTTAAATTATACAAGATATTAATACTAACCATAAATGCTATACATTTAAAATCAAAAGCAAAACACTATCTCTCTCTCTCTCTCTCTATATATATATATATAATTATATTGATCATAATTAAATGTAATTCAATTTGATTAATATTAACTAAGATATCAATACTAACTATTAATGCTATAAATTCAAAAGCAAAACACAACAGTTTGTATTTTGTAATAAAGGAAATGAAGCATTTTAGGTTCCTTTTGTCGCTTTACCATTAATACAGTAATTACATTTGATTAATATTAACAATATTAATATTAACATTAATTAATATTAGATATTAATACTAACCATATATGCTATAAATTCATTGCAAAAATATTTATATGCATTATTTTCATGAGAATAAAGTTAAAAAAATAAAGTGATTTTTTTTTCATTCCCAGTGCAATGCAATGATTATTTATATGCATTATTCATATGCATTATTGCCATGAAAAATTAGTAAAGGAAATAAATAATAATTCCCATTTTTATTGTAGTTATTCTTGTTATTGCAATACAGTATTAAATTTAAAAATAGTATAATGATTTGTGTGTGTATGCGTGTGTATAAATAATGCTGGTACAAAAATACTAGTATATAAGTATTTTTAATTGAAATTTTTTATGCTAAAATTATGCTAATGAAAATTAGTTTTTTTTTGCACCTTACGCTAGAGAATAGTTGTTAAACTTTCATGAAAATAATGACACATTAATGACACTAACATTTAACATTTGATTTTAGGGTGAAAAATGACATGTTTTGTGAGATTCAGTGATACACATATTTAACAGGTTCCAAGACATCGGCTGAAACACAATCATAATGTATGCCTTCAGGTTACATACACATATATATATTTCAAGGTAAAGACATTTATATTTTACAAGTTTTATGTATTATGTATCTGTAATTTTAAGTGACCACCACTGCTGGAAGGTGTTCCAGTAAGAAATCATTATACAAGGCTCATTATCCAGGAATAATGTTTGCTGAAAATCTTGAAAAACTTAAATCTCTTGTATAAATCTGATTCTGAAACCTTTAGAATGGACTGGTGCTGTGATTAATGCATCACAAACAGCATGTCCTGGGTTTGTTCAAATTACCAAAGAGTCTTTTCAAGCACAAGACAGCAACTGCTGAATTCTCTTACAAAATCCCTTGATCAAGTCGCGTGGTTCATTTGCAGTGTGAAGATGAAGGTTAAGAATTCAAACCAACAGAATGTCAAATTAATTTTTCACATAATGAGGATCAGAAGAATTCAGTGCACTTGAAAATATGGCTGTGCACACATAAGCCAAATGAGCCGACTGACTAGATGGCCCAGAATCTGTAGGTAATGTGTAATGCAGACTAATATACATCAGAAATTCATATGAGAATCTGCATATGATTGCAGTTGCGGTTCCCAAATCATACAATCTTGAGGGTTACTTTTTAAAAATGCAGAGTAATACTCATTAACACAGACAACAAATTCTGGATAAATCTCATAAAGCCTGTTAAGAACATGTCAGAGACATATTTCACCTCAAAATTAAAAAAGAAATATTGTTCAAATTCCAATTATTAATTAAGATATTTTCATGACAATAATGCTGTTTTCTCCAAACTGTAATGCAAAAAAAAACCAACGATGATACTAGTTGTAGTACTTTTAAAGTATTTATGCATCATATATTTAAAAAGTATATACATCATAGATAGTACATACATCATTTATACATCATAGAAATATAATATGTATATATATATATATATATATATATATATATATATATATATATATATATATATGTATATATATATATATATATATATATGTATATATATATATATATATATGTATATATGTATATATATATATATATATATGTATATATGTATATATATATATATATATATGTATATATGTATATATATATATATATATATGTATATATATATATATATACACACTCACCGGCCACTTTATTAGGTACACCTGTTCAATTGCTTGGTAAAACAAATTGCTAATCAGCCAATCACATGGCCGCAACTGAATGCATTTAGGCATCTAGATGTGGTGAAGACGACTTGCTGAAGTTCAAACCGAGCATCAGAATGGGGAAGAAAGGGGATTTACATGACTTTGAACGTGGAATGGTTGTTGGTGCCAGACGGGCTGATCTGAGTATTTCAAAAACTGCTGATCTACTGGGATTTTCACGCACAACCATCTCTAGGGTTTACAGAGAATGGTCTGAAAAAGAGAAAATATCCAGTGAGCAGCAGTTGTGTGGACGAAAATGCCTTGTTGATGTCAGAGGTCAGAGGAGAATGGGCAGACTGGTTAAAGATGATAGAATGGCAACAGTTACTCAAATATCCACTCGTTACAACCAAGGTATGCAGAATACCATCTCTGAACGCACAACACGTCAAACCCTGAAGCAGATGGGCTACAGCAGCAGAAGACCACACCGGGTGCCGCTCCTGTCAGCTATGAACAGGAAACGGAGGCTACAATTCGCACAGGCTCACCAAAATTGGACAATAGAAGATTGGAAAATGTTGCCTGGTCTGATGAGTCTTGATTTCTGCTGTGACATTCAGATGGTAGGGTCAGAATTTGGCGTAAAGAACATGAAGGCATGGATCCATCCTGCCTTGTCTCAGCGGTTCAGGCTGGTGGTGGTGGTGTAATAGTGTGGGGGATACTTTCTTGGCACACTTTGGGCCCCTTAGTACCAATTGAGCATCGTTTAAACGCCACAGCCTGCCTGAGTATTGTTGCTGACCATGTCCATCCCTTTATGACTACAGTGTACCCATCTTCTGATGGCTACTTCCAGCAGGATAATGCACCATGCCACAAAGCTCAAATCATCTCAGACTGGTTTCTTGAACAGGACAATGAGTTCACTTTACTCAAATGGCCTTCACAGTCACCAGATCTCAATCCAATAGAGCACCTTTGGGATGTGGTGAGATTCGCATCATGGATGTGCAGCCGACAAATCTGCAGCAACTGCGTGATGCTATCATGTCAATATGGACCAAAATCTCTGAGGAATGTTTCCAACACCTTGTTGAACCTATGCCATGAAGAATTAAGGCAGTTCTGAAGGCAAAAGGGGGTCCAACGCGGTACTAGCAAGGTGTACCTAATAAAGTGGCCAGTGAGCGTATGTGTGTGTGTGTGTATGTATATATGTATTAGGGGTGGGCGATATGGGAAAAATATAATTTCACGATTTTATCACGATTCTTTGTCATGTTGGTTTTACAAGTTGTCTGAGCATTACAGCCATACTAGAAAGACAAAGCCTTTCAAGGTAACAAAAAACAAACAAAAAAGACATGGCAGATATTTAGGCCAAAGTGGGCGAAGATAAAAAAGTTTTGTCATCATTTTATCTTTCTTATTAAAAAATAAGAACAAAGATACACATTACAAATACACATAATATACAAATAAAACAAACAGTGCTTTATTTTCAGGTACAATAGGTGTATTTAGCAGAGTATTCAATGAAATTGAATGAACAAATATAAAAAATAAAACACTAGATGGACTGATTCCTAAAGCAACTGTATTAAAGTTTTTCAGTCAAGAATAGTGAGGGATTTTTCTCTTTGCGTTTTGTTGTTTTGTTAACGTTAAATGAATAGTTCTCCCAAAAACTAAATCTGTCAGTCAATTCTGTCATAATGTTTTATTTTTATACCATCATTTACTCAAAAGTTGTTTTAAACCTGAATGAGTTTCTTTCTTCTGCTGAACATAAATGCTGTTTTGAAGAAGGTGGAAAACCAAACAGTTGCTGGTCCTCAGTGACTTCCATAGGATTTTTCTTTCCTGCTATCAAAGTCAATGTGGACCAGCAACTGTTTGGTTACCCTCATTCTTCAAAATGTCTTATTTTGGGTTCAGCACAAGAAATTAATAGAGGTTTGGGACAACATGTGAGTGAGTAAATAATGACAGAAATTAGATTTTAGGGTAAACTATCCCTTTAATGACAGTCGACAGCATGTTTAGTGTCCTGTCCCTTTAAGAGCTGCACACATCTAATATACAGGCACGCATCTGTTTCTCTCTTAACTATTTACTTTCCTTTTAGAGATAACCAACTGAGTCTGTATGTAAACATTGTGTGTTTTGACAGTATTAGCGCAAAAGATAAGTTAGTTGAGTAATCAGGCGCTGTTAGACAGTCTCTTTAGTGCGCGTGCTTCAGAAGTAGCCGCTAAGAAAAAGCGCACGTCAGACCAGCGCGCGAATGAAACATTTAACCAGCAAGGCTTGTGAGCAAATAATGTACTTGTGCGATCGCGAATAAGTGCAGTGTCCTGTCAGAGTAACTCTACTGCTGTATATCGTGTTGTACAGAATATAGAGACGGAGGCGCCAGAACTGTATTTGACATAATGTGCGCTGTAGCACGATACTACGATATTTCTTAAAAAGCAGATCGTGGAGACATTTTTATCGTCCACGATCAAAAATCGTCATATCGCACACCCCCAATGTGTGTGTATATATATATATATATATATATATATATATACATACAGGGTGCTGGTCATAAAATTAGAATATCATGAAAAAGTTGATTTATTTCAGTAATACCATTCAAAAAGTGAAACTTGTATATTAGATTCATTCATTACACACAGACTGATATATTTAAAATGTTTATTTCCTTTCATTTTGATGATTATAACTGATGTCATCTGCTGATTATAACTGGTGTTGGTCCATTGTGTTTTCTGAGGTCCAAGGTCAACGCAGCCATCTACCAGGAAGTTTTAGAGCACTTCATGCTTCCTGCTGCAGACCAACTTTATGGAGATGCAGATTTCATTTTCCAACAGGACTTGGCACCTGCCCACACTGCCAAAGCTACCAGTACCTGGTTTAAGGACCATGGTATCCCTGTTCTTGATTGGCCAGCAAACTCGCCTGACCTTAACCCCATAGAAAACCTATGGGGTATTGTGAAGAGGAAGATGTAATACGCCAGACCCAACAATTCAGAAGAGCTGAAGGCCACTATCAGAGCAACATGGGCTCTCATAACACCTGAGCAGTGCCACAGACTGATCGACTCCATGCCACGCCGCATTGCTGCAGTAATCCAGGCCAAAGGAGCCCCAACTAAATATTGAGTGCTGTACATGCTCTTACTTTTCATGTTCATACTTTTTCAGTTGGCCAACATTTCTAAAAATATTTTTTTTTGCATTGGTCTTAATTGATATTCTAATTTTCTGAGATACAGAATTTGGGACTTTCATTTGATGTCAGTTATAATCATCAAAATTAAAGGAAATAAACATTTGAAATATATCAGTCTGTGTGTAATGAATGATTCTAATACACAAGTTTCACTTTCTGAATGGTATTACTGAAATAAATCAACTTTTTCATGATATTCTAATTGTATGACCAGCACCTGCATATATATATGTGACCCTGGACCACAAAACCAGTCATATGGGTAAATTTGAGATTTCTACATCATCTGAAAGCTGAATAAATAAGCTTTCCCTTGACGTATGGTTTGTTAGGATAGGACAATATTTGGCCGAGATACAACTATTTGAAAATCTGAAATCTGAGGGTGCAAAAAAAAAAATCTAAATACTGAGAAAATCGCCTTTATAACTGTCCAAATGAAGTTCTTAGCAATGCATATTACTAATCAAAAATTAAGTTTTGATATATTTACAGTAGGACATTTACAAAATATCTTCATGGAACATGATCTTTACTTATTGTCCTGATGATTTTTGGCATAAAAGAAAAATCGTTTTGCTACAGATATACCCCAGCGACTTAAGACTGGTTTTATGTTCCAGGGTCACATATAATATAGAACTAATATCAATTTCATTTAGTATTATTTGATTTTATGTTGATTTGAATTTAATATTAAATATATTTTCATATTTTAAAATAGAAATGACTTAATGCTTGATTGATCGTACAAAAATGTGATAATGCAGAAACAAAACATTTGCACACAAATTTAGGCTTTTCATTATACATGCTTTTGTTTTAGAAAAATGATAACATTTAATTTAATAATCAAAAGTTGCATGAATTCTTAAAGGTATGTGCAGAGAGATGTATTCTCCAAAAATATCATTCACATCACGTGACTGTCACATCCGCTTGTTATCGGCTTATTTCAGCGATTAAGTGTGATGTCAGCTTTACCTCCATCATGTACTGGTCCACCACATGCAGCTCACTCGGGTCTCCTTTATGTGACTTATACATCTCAATGTCATCTGGAGTGGGCACGTATCTGATGAAGAACACAACAAATGTAAACATGACAAAGCACTGAAACGCCTGCCCTAATTTCGTTTTACATCGGTCCAACCTCTCTGCTTCATTAATACTTCATAGATGCCCATTTTAAGCATGCACAATTCTAAAAGGATGCCACACAACCCTTGTTCCTTTTTTACAGGTTGACTGCATAGCAGGCCTATTTTCTCCTCTGAGATTGCCTCGCTTTCTCTTTGCGTCGCTCCATCTAGTCCTCTGAAAAGGGTGCATGCTACTCTGATTTCCACTGGCCCGAGGAACAGGGGTTGATTAAAAGCCAAGTTGCAGTCAGCTTGTATAAAGTGCTCAGGTAGTTGATGCTCTGGCTGTTCCTGACTCGCATCCTGTTTGAACCTGGCTCACCTCCAAAATGGACCTGTGTTCAGGTCGTTTTAACGCGTTTCAAATCCATACCACACTGACTATTTCATGAGCCCAAGGATGCTGGGATGGAGAAACCACAGCCTCCTACCAGTAATATTGCAGCTTCTGCTGGGACCATCCCGATTGAGATTATATTCAGAAGCTGCACTTAGATATTCGTTGCATTTGGCTAAATAAATATAAATCTCTCAGTAGGCACATTAGATTATGCCTCCCGCATGCAGGTCGGCCTCCAGCAGTCATCTAAGGATGCTTCTTGCAGACAAATGCGGAGGAGAAAGCATTTCTCCAGCGCAACTCAATAATTTCCTTTTCCTCAAATACATCCGATAAAAGTTTCATGAGCAGGCTGTTCTGTTAAGAGAGCCTGGCATATGCTCTTTTACATTAGCATTAAAGAAATGCTATGGTGTATTCCTCGACATGAACTGCCCGTGACTTCTGGTCTCCATGGTCTTCATTAGATCTGCCACTGGAGTATCTCACAAAACAGACTGCACTCTGTTCTTTCACATTTAACTGTGGTCTGCTGATCTCCACTGCTGTTGTTTCATTTATATTTTATAAAAGGGTCGTTGACAAATAACATGGACACATGTCTTTTTTTCAAGCATCAACATTTGAGGTTAAATTGTGTAGTAGAAAGTGTGTATTTTTTATTACCATTTAGTTTAGGCTTTTTCTTAAAAAAAAAAAACATAAATAAATTATATATATATATATATATATATATATAGGTCACAAAAACTGCCTAAAAGCAATTATAAGTGTGGTTAAAATGTCTTTAAATGCTGTTTCTTTTAAAACATTTCACACTGCTACACTACTGTTCAAAAGTTTGAAAGTAAGATATTTTTAGAGGCAATTAATAGTTTTATTTAGCAAGGATGCATTAAATTGATCAAAAGTGACTGTAAAGACATTGTTACAAAAAAATATATATTTTAAATAAAACTGTTCTGTTACTGTAATGTTTATCAAATAATCACTGTTTCCACAAAAATATGAAGCATTGTTTTCAACATTAATAATAATAATGATAAATGTTTCTTAAGCAGAAACTCAGCATATTAGAATAATTTCTGAAGGATCATGTGACACTGAAAACTTGAGTACTGATGCTGTAAAATTCAGTTTTACATCACAGGATTAAATTACATTTTGAAATCATATTACCAAACAAAACAGCTATTTCAAATTGTAATAATATTTCACAATATTTTGGCTATTACCATATTTTTGATCAAATTAATTCAAATGAATTTAAAAGAAAGAGCATTTAAAGGAATTTTTTTAAACATTTTATAATTATTTGATCACTTTTAGGCACTATTTTGTGACCAAAATGATCAGACAGAAATTTTGATTAAAAAAATTCTTTAAGACTTGTTAAAAGTTTACACAGTAAAAAGCCTAAACTAAATGGTGCTAACAATTAAAGTAAATCATGTGCTCATAAATGGACAGTTATTACCATATAACCCTCATTTTTGGGTCATTTTGCCCCAGAGAGGATTTTCTTTTTCCTGAAAATGCTTGTTATTGTTATCGCATTGGACTATAACCTTCCCAGTTAAAAATGACCAACCTATAAAAATTGCTTATCAATTTCTTGTTGGATACTGGATTCAATCTTTTTAGCAACTTGTTTCCCCACAGGTTTTGGATTTCTTTTTGGAGAAAAAAACTGATCCGAGTTTAGGCACCTCAGTTTTTGAATATTGACAAAATTATCCACAAATAATAATTTTTTTCACATTTAAAAATAAGGTTAGCTCAGATCAATGAGGCCACGTCCAACCAGTTTCAAAACCTGTGCTAAATAAATGAAAACTAGTTGACAAAAAGATTGAATCCTGGATTTGGTGATAATATAGCATAATGAGAGATTTACAAGCAATTTCCGAGCAGGAAAAACAAATTCATTTTCAGCACAGTTAAAGATGCACCAGACAAGCATAAACTACCTTGGATCAGCATGAAATTCATAAATATTCAGCACACATTTTTAAACTTAACTTAAGCTGAGAAGCTGTCTTACAAACGTGGAGGTCATGCTAAGAGATACTGAAAAAAGCAGCCAAACACGACGTCTGCACATGTTCACAGAGCAACAATTAATCAATCAAAATACAGCCCTACTTAAAATACACATATGCCACAACTTGTGAAGAGATGAACTATTGTGTCAGGTGTGGAGTTTGGCAGGCTGCTTTGTCTCCTCTTACCTCCTGAGAGATGCAATATGCTCGTCGGAGAGACCCCCTTCCTCTTCATTTATAATCAACAATTTGTCCTTGAGCTCTTTTGGATGCACGGGGAAACTTTTGAGGAAAATATCTGTGGGGACGACACATAATAAAGTTACACACACACACACATAAACGTTCAGTCTTGAGCAACACTTGAAACAAGCTCTCCTGACAGCAGCTCTTCCCACCTGCGATGGAAAACTCCAAGCGCATTTTGAAGACAAAAGGGTTGTGTGCTTAATTACCTCTCTCTACACGAACCAAAGGCCAGATGCATGCTGATTTGCATTGTACAAAACCTGAATTGATGGGAATTTTATTTTACCTAATAAACCTGGCTATGCTGAAGTTACAAACATAAAAAAAGGAAACGCTCATTACCACAACATATTCATACTTTGATTGAGTGGCACCAGGTTCAAGCGTACAATTACAATGTTAAGTCTATTTGTCCTGTTTGCAGAACCTGGAACAAATTGGTATTCAATCTATTATGACAAGAAGGGGTTTTCATCGCTGATATTATTTAATCTCAGCAATTTTAAGATTTCACCCATTCTTATGAACATGGAAGGCCATGCAACATTCATAAATATCAACAGCCTCACAAACACAAAACAGCTTGAGTATTCATTATTCACGATCATGTTTGTGTCTATAAGACAACTTATTTCAAAGCAGGATATTCGACAAGCCAAAAATGAAGGGTGGGTCATGATTTTACAACAACAAAAATTTTAGAGAAAATGTTTTAATTCTGTGTATATATATATATATATATATATATATATATATACACACACACACATACATACATACATACATGCATACATATACAGTCATGGCCAAAAATATTGGCACCCTTGGTAAATATGATCATGGGCGGCTGTGAAAGTTAATCTGCATTGTTAATCCTTTTGATCTTTTATTTAAAAAATTCACAAAATCTAACCTTTCGTTGGATAATAAGAATTTAAAATGGGGGGAAATATCATTATGAAATAAATGTTTTTCTCAAATACACGTTGGAAACAATTATTGGCACCCCTAGAAATTCTTATGAGTAAAATATCTCTGAAGTATATTCCCATTCATATATTCCCATTTTCACTATCAGGGCAATAATTAAGAATTTTCAATTAACATAAAATGTTACAAAACTGCCTGGATGAGGACATGTGTCTATATCGTCCTAATGAACGGTGAGGAGGAGAATTTGAGCGGCTAAGATGGAACTAAGATGGCGGCGCGATCAGACGCTGCTCCGGGTCCCAAAGACGGTGCTTTTATGCCTTTTAATGTCGTCTGTTCGTCTCCAAATAGTGTCAGTTTACCGCTAACTCATAAGGAAATCACCCCAGAACTCATCTATGATCGCAAAGTCTTTTGGATATCAGCAACGCATACAAACATCAACTCTCTACTGAGAAGCTACGAGGCCTTTGTTTACTGCTGAAGCCGGACCTCGAGACCACAGCCTCGCCTACTGACGCTACCCGCACAAGGCAGCGTTGCAAGCAGTGTGAGAGAGGACGGAAGCATGGTAAGCACGGAGGTATATGAGCTAGGCTAAGAGGTAACCCCACAAGACCGGCTCTTCCAACACTCATGCTCTCAAATGTTCGCTCTCTGGAAAACAAACTGGACTTAATTCAACTCAGTCGGTTTACACAGCACGAGGCAAGGGATTGTTGTGTGTTTGTTTTCACCGAAAGATGGCTAAACGACAACATCCCGGACTCCGCCATTCAGCTGCACGGGCTAACCAACTTCCGAGCGGATAGAGATTCATCACTGTCTGGTAAGACAAGGTGGCTTGTGTAGAACTTGTGTAGAACTTGTGTAGAAGTAGAACTCCTGCAACGGAGTTCTACTTCTTTATCTTCAGCTGTTCGTGATGCCGATATCTGTTGTTTATCTCTATCGGATCATGATGGACATTTGTGCAGATTATCTTTGATCCCTCGGCCATCTCGTGCCATTAGATAACGATTTAACCCTAAATTGTTACAAGAAATAAATTCAGAAATAAATTTGCTGAGTTTATTGAAATTAACCAAGGTTCAGTGTATGATCCTCGAACACTTTATAAGGAATAACTCAATTTAATATGCCTCTTTCCTTCAGAAAAACCAACACAAAAAGATAGTAGAACTGGAATCACAGCTCAAGAATATGACTAGAGATAATCAGCGTTGTTTCTCAGACAATACATTGAAAGATCCAGGCAGAATTACTATTTTCAAGGGAGTAGACCAAGCCACCTTTTAGCCCTAAGATTACGCAACAAAGAAAAGTTTGCTAATATTTTAGCTGTGAAATCCCAATCTGGGCTTATTATGACAGACCCAAATGACATTAATATCGCCTTTCACTCTTTTTACTCTAACCGCTATAATTCTTCTTTTGATGGTGACCCTGAATCTTTTGCATCTTTTCTGTCCAACCTTGATTTACCTAGGCTGTCAGATTCAGATTCGGAATACCTGGCTGAACCGATCACTCTTCAGGAGCTGGAGTCAGCAATTTGATCTATGAACAAGGGGAAATCGAAAATTGTATACTACTTTTTGGTCGGATTTAGGCCCCCTCATGTTAGATTTGATACATTTGTCAGTAACTCAAGGCTCATTTCACCCATCCATTAATATAGCTGTTATTTCTCTCTTGTTAAAAAAAGATAAAGATCCGACTTCTTGTTGTAGTTACCGGCCACTTTCTTTGATAGGGACTGATGTTAAATTATATGCTAAAGTACTATCTCGTCGTCTAGAGAAATTGATTAATATGCTAGTTCATCATGACCAAACAGGATTCATTAAATCTCGCTCAGCTTTGGATAACTTACACAGGTTATATCACATTATTAATTCAAAGAATAGTTTGTCCTCTCCTTGTGCAGTATTATCTCTAGATGCAATGAAAGCTTTTGACCAGCTAGAATGGAACTATTTATGGGCTGTTCTACAGCATCTGGGTCTAGGATCGAGTTTCATAAATAGTATAAAAGCTCTGTATGCCAATCCAGCAGCCACTGTTCTCACAGGTGCTGTTCACTCTAACCCATTCTTTATACATTGAGGTACTCGTCAGGGTTGCCTGCTGTCTCCTCTGTTATTTGCCCTATCCTTGGAACCTTTAGCTCAAGCGGTCCAACAATCTGAAACTATTTCTCCCATAACATACGGAATACTCATCATCATATTTCTTTGTTTGCTGATGATATCTTATTGTTTTTGGAGAAGCCGTTACATTCTATTCCTCATGTGCTGAATTTATTTGACCATTTTGGAGCTTTCTCAGGGTTTAAAATTAATTGGAGTAAGTCATGTTTACTTCAACTCAATTCTAAAATTGATTCCATGTCCCTTTCTATATCTATTCCATTGGTTCAAAACTTTTCCCTGCAGGAAATCGTCTCAAAAAACTATAATAGTATTCTAGCCAAAGTATCCTCAGATTTGGAAAATTGATCTCGTCTTCCTACTTCTTTTCAGGCCTGTATATCGGTGATTAAAATGAATGTTCTCCCACGTATCAATTTATTTTCTTCCATGATTCCTCTCGCACCACCGGTTGGCTACTGGAATAAACTAGATGCATATGTTTCACGGTATATATGGGATGGGAAATGTCCTCGTATTAAACTGACTACCTTACAATGATGTAGATTACATGGAGGTCTTTCTTTCCCTAATTTTAGACTGTATGCTCAAGCCTTTTCCCTCCGCCCCTTGAGCAGTTTGGTTTGATCCTGACGCTTCTGTGTCTTGGAGAGCAATTGAGGAATCTATTGTTTATCCATATAAATTGATGCATCTTGTTTTTTCGGGAGTTCCGCTTAGGCAGTGTAAATCTCGGTTTGGTCCCATTGTTACCCACCTCCTCTCCACATGGAGGGATGTTGAAAGACGTTCACAACTAGCTACAAAATGGCCTTTTGTCAGGCAGTGCTCCATTTCATTGTCCGCAATGGACTCGTAGTAAAGTAACTCTGGGAGATATCTATGATGATAGTGGTTTAAAATCTTTCCAGAATCTTAAAACTCAATATAATCTGCCAAACACCTCGTTTTTTATGTATTTGCATGTTAGATCGGCCCTACGGGTTCACCTTCACCCTTTGCGCAAACTAATCCTTCCTTCTGAGGAATCTCCCTCCTCTGCTTCAGTCATCTAGCTCTTTCTTCTTGAGAATTTATACAAACCTTTATCTATTACTACTGTTTTGGCTAAGGATCTTTATTTATTTATTTATTTAGTCATTTAGCAGACACTTTTATCCAAAGCGACTTACAAATGAGGACATAAGAAGCAATCAAAACCAACAAAAGAGCAACAACGTGCAAGTGCTATTACAAGTCATGGTTAGCCTAACGCAGTACAGATAATTATTATAATTATTTTATTTATTTGTTTAAATAAAAAGATACATAGATAAAATAAAATTAGAATAGAGAGTTCTAGAGTTAGAGGGTCAAGTAAATATGGAACAGATTAATTTTTAGCCGTTTCTTGAAGATGGGTAAGGATTCGACTGCTCGGATTGAGTTGGGCAGTTCATTCCACCAGATGAGAACAGTTAATGAAAAAGTCAGTGAAAGTGTTTTTGTGTATCTTTGGGATGGCACAATAATGTGTCGTTCACTTGAAGAACACAAGCTTCTAGAGGGCACACAAGTCTGAAGTAATGAATTTAGGTAAAGGGGTGCAGAGCCAGTGGTGGTTCTGTAGGCAAACATTAATGCCTTGAATTTAATGCGAGCAGCTATTGGTAGCCAGTGCAAATTGATAAACAGAGACGTGACGTGCGTTCTTTTCGGCTCATTAAAGATTAATCTTGCAGCAGCATTTTGGATTAATTGTAGAGGTTTAATAGAATTGTCTGGAAGACCTGCCAAGAGAGCATTGCAATAGTCAAGTCTGGACAGAACAAGAGCCTGAACAAGGAGTTGTGTTGCATATTCTGAGAGACAGGGCCTCATCTTCTTAATATTGTATAATGCAAATCTGCAGGACCGGGCAGTTTTACCAATGTGGTCTGAGAAATTCAGCTTATCATCAATCACAACTCCAAGGTTTCTGGCTGTTTTTGAAGGAGTTATGGTAGATGAGCCTAACTGGAAGGTGAGATTGTGATGAAGCGATGGGTTAGCTGAAATTACAAGCAGTTCTGTCTTAGCTAGGTTGAGTTGAAGGTGATGGTCCATTATCCATCAAGAAATATCTGTTAGACATGAGATGCGAGCAGCTATCGTCGGATCATCAGGACGGAATGAGAGGTAGAGTTGAGTGTCATCAGCATAGCAGTGATATGAAAAACCATGTTTCTGAATGACAGAACCTAGTGATGCCATGTAGACAGAAAAGAGAAGTGGTCCAAGAACTGAGCCCTGAGGCACCCCAGTAGCTAGATGTTGCGACTTGGATACCTCACCTCTTTGAAGGACCTATCAGAGAGGAAAGACTCAAACCACTGGAGTGCGGTTCCTGAGATGCCCTTTCTCAATAGGGTTGGCAAGAGGATCTGATGGTTGACCGTATCAAAAGCAGCAGACAGATCCAGCAAGATAAGTAATGAAGATTTGGAAGCCGCTCTTGCAAGTCTTAGGGCTTCAACAACAGAAAGGAAGGCAGTTTCGGTCGAATGTCTACTTCTGAAGCCAGATTGGTTACTGTCCAGGAGGTTGTTCTGTGTGAGAAAGACAGAGACTTGGTTGAACACAACTCGTTCCAGTGTTTTTGCAATGAAAGGAAGAAGGGAAACTGGTCTATAGTTTCCTAAAAGAGTTGGGTTAAGAGTGGGTTTAAGAAGTGGAGTTATATGAGCCTGTTTAAATGCTGAGGGAAACATTCCAGTGAGAAAGGATGTGTTAACGATGTGAGTGAGTGCAGGTACAACTGCAGGAGAAATGGCTTGAAGGAGATGAGATGGAATAGGATCAAGCGGACAGGTAATAGGATGACTGGAAAGATGAGTTTAGAGACTTCTGCCTCAGAGAGTGGAGAGAAGGATGTGAACGAGTGTATGTTTGCTGGTAAGATGTGTTTGATAGATTGTGGTGTGGAAAATTGTGCAGTGAGGTTTGTAATTGTATTAATGATGAATGTGGCAAAGTCGTCAGCTGTTAGAGATGATGAAGGAGGGGGAGGAGGAGGACAAAGGAGGGAGGAAAATATTTTAAAGAGCATGCGAGAGTTATGCGAATTGTTAATTTTGTCAAGATAGTATGTCTTATTAGCAGTGGAAACATTAGCAGAGAAGTCAGAGAGGAGTGATCGATATAAATTAAGGTCAGTACGATTCTGTGATTTGCGCCATACCCTTTCCACAGCCCTGAGTTTAGAACAATGTTTTTGGAGAACATCAGATAGCCAAGGGGCAGAAGGGGTGGTACGGGCTGGCTTGGACGATAAGGGGCATAAAGTATCTAAACAAGATGTCAGAGTGGAACAGAAAGTATCAGTAGCACTGTTAGCATCAAGAGAGGATAACTGTTTAGGGAAGCGAAGATGAAACCATAGCAGATAGCCGGGAGGTTGAGAGTGAACGCAAGTTACGTCGAAAAGTGACATGTGGAGGGGTATGTGATGTTAATGAGAAGGATCTTAATGAGGATGTGCATGTTTTATTTTCCGATCAGGTATGGGGTATGTTTAAATTGTCTTCTAAAAACCCTAATCACCAAATGATTCATTGGAAATTGCTGCATAGGTTTTACTTGACTCCAATGAAACATTTTTATATTAATCTGCCGTCTTCTCCTAAGTGTAATCTCTGTTCCCAAGGAGTTTTAGGCATGTTTTTGCAGTTTTTTGGGGAGTGCCCCTCACTGGACCTATCGTATTTGTTGGGTACTGAGATATGTTTGACTCCGCGCCATTTTTCCATGAATGACTTTTGGGACTTCACCTTGTCCGTCCAACAAAGATCTTTACTGTCAGCTGCTCTCACAGCAGCAAAAATAATTGCTGGTCAACCATTGGAATCCTCCTCACACAATGGGCAGACGAACCTGGACTGTGTATTTGTTGGACATTATCTCGATGGAACTCTCTACTTCTCGTATACATGGATCTAATGTGAAAACTGTTCATTCGTGGCATTCATATTTTAATGTTGTGTCTTCTTTTCTAAAATCTTTGTAAAAAATTATTTTATTGTTATTTGTTTATCTATTAATATTAATATATGCATTTTTGTTATTATTATTTATTTAATTTTATATTTTTTAAAGTCTACCAGGGGGTGAGATGGTTTGGGGTGGGGTGGGGTGGTTCTAAATTTGTACAGCTGCCTTTTTACTATTCCACAGAATAAAATTCAATAAACAGTTGTTAACAAAAAGTGTACTTGTATCTATACTATACACCTTATCCAGCTGCACCTTAGTTTGATCTAACCCACCAGTACCGCTTAAATACATGTAATACCTTTCTAATTACATTAAAATTACAGAATATTACACAGGCATAAGCTACTTAAAATAAAGTGTATCAAGATTGTACTTAAGTGTACTAGTAGTGTAACAGACTCTGTTTGTTACATATGTGTAACAGTAGCTGCCTATTACACCTACATAATTACAAACTGTAATTACAGGCTGTTCCATAACTTAGTTACATGATAAGTACATTGTTTCATAAAAGTACAACGGCTACTACTAAGTACTTAATTAGGTAATTACTCTGTATTATGACATCTTAAAATAAAGTGGTACCCAAAATTGCATGTAATTTACTAGAGGTTCTGACAAAATGTCAGTTGCTGCAGTCTATTTATATATTTATTTATTTTAATTATTTATTGCAAAATCTGCATCTCTTCTGTGGATAATATTATTTTCATAATGATCTTTACTCAAGCAGCAGAAGTTAAGTGACAGTGTGCAAATATTACTGGCCCATTTTGGAGTGAACTAAATATATATAAATATATATATATAAAAGTAAAAAATATATATATAAGGGATGTGCATCTCCATAACTGAGGCCGATGCGATCCGCATCTCGATGCATAGCCAACGATACCATACATTGAAGATACACATGACGCAGCTAGCGATGCGATGTGATACGATTCACCCGTTGCGATGCAGCGTGATTCGATTTCAATTCGATTCAACACAATGCGATTCGATGAAATACGATTCAATGAAAAAAATATGATCGCTTTTATTTCTTTGGTTCAGACAGACAGCAAATCATAAATGAACATGTGTCTTCTGACTTCTAACGCTTCGAGGCCAGTTTCATAAGACTAAGTTTACCAATTAGTTTTTATTTACGCATTACAATAGTTCCTTTACAGTTACTGCGGTCATAAAATGCATATTTGACTCAGAATTATTGCGTTCCTATTTTAGCACGCATGCGCGATGCGGCACTCGTCCACTCGCGTAAGCCCACTCCTGACAGCAAAATGGATATATTTGCATGACCTTCTAACATTTACATATGAAAAATATACTCGTGACATGTCAGTTATGCACTGAGGAAAACAAAACATCTCAAATGCATTAAACAGCACAAATACAATCGCTGTTTGCCATGGTGGATCGATTTGATCCATGATTGACATTAAGGGCTGCTTAAGAAAAAGCGTGCATAAATTAGTTAGTTTGTGTGAACTTTGAACATTGTTGTTTATAACCGCTTTAGCCCCGATTCATTTGTCAGGTTATTTCAAGTCAGGTTTTGGACTTTAATCCCCACTTTTCCTCGGGTCTCCGTAGTGTTGTTGTGATTCGTCATATTCACATGCAGCAGTGATGAGAGAACGAGCTTGAGAAACAGTTACGAGAGGAGAAATAAATATACATATAAAATATTGGTCACAGATTATTGGTCACTTTCTAAACAATAAAAGTGTAATTATATATAAATAAATAGTTTTTTACCGATGCAAATATGTTAGAAACGATGCATCGCGATACAAATGCCAACTTGTATCCAATGCACATTTTTTAAACCAATGCATCGCATCATTAACTTTTTTTGCCGATGCACCGAGCGAATGATCTCAGATATGCTGTTCTCTTAATAAAAAGTAAATATGACATTTGATTAATTTGCTTTAGTACAACGACAAATTCAAAGCCAATTATGTTGTTAAAAAACTAATTCTACAACTCAAAAATAATAAATCAGCAAAAAAACAAGGCATTTTATTTAATGGTTCTTCAAGAAGCTTTAAATTCTATACAAAAGCATTAACATATAATTTTGTCCTTGTGCTTTTATGTGCCACTTTTGTAAAATTATATGCTGTTTGCCTTATTTCCTAAGTGTGTGATTGCACTAAAAGCTGCTCAGACTACCGTTCCTCACTCCTGATTCACCACCAGCTGAACAGCCGAACCCGTATGAAAAGTTTTCAAGCCTTAATTGCGACTCTAATCATAGGTTTTCAATTAGTAATTTATTTTCTTTATGGGTGGTATATGCAGCGGGAGCAAAAAAAAATACATGGAAATGGAGGGCTATGATTCAGCCCTTGATTTCAGAAATAGCCAGAACTTTTTGCTTTATTTATGAAGAATGTGGTTCCAGCATTGTTTGAGGACTGGGCTCAAAGGGTGCTGTTCACTTTAAAGCCATTAGCTATAACTCTCTATACACAAGAAAGATGATTAAAAATGAGAACATTTACGTGAATAGTGGGTCTAAAAGTCCAAGATCATTAGTGAAAATGCTCTTTATCAGTAAAACGAGTGAAAGGGTTAAATAAAAAAAATTACATAAAATGCAGAATGATTTCATATTTGGTACTCCAGCTTTAATGGAAGCAACACTCATCATTATCCGGGATAATTTGAGATCTTTCAAAGAGCATCTTGTGCTCCATTGGTAGCATGAAAATCTGACCCTTTGTACAAAGTTCACATGCAAAATAGCTAATTTGAATATAGTGATGTAGAAATACAATCTGTAGAAGCTGAAATAATTCTTATTAAGTAAAGAAAATCTATAGCATAACATTTTTCAAAATCCTAAAACTTTCAGATTATTTCCTGATTGAATAAACAAGGTTTCCCATGTGGTCTCAAACTTTTGTATATGCATAACATTACCTGTGGCAGAAAAAAAACTAACGATCTCCTAAGACGGAAGAAGGAAGAATCAGTAATCTAATATTTCACATGTGTCAACTCTAGACTTAAAAAGAAATCTCAAACTGTGCTCAGATTTTTCAAGACACCAAATTCTGCAATTAAAAGTCAGAGATCTCACACAGATCTCCACAGACATGAAAGAGCAACCTCTAAGCAATAAAACTGTCCTCTGGATAAAAGCCCTGCTACTAATGATGGCTTTAAGTCTCAGCAGAGTCCTCAAAAGAGTCTGGCAGCAGAATAGTCTTTAAGTTTGTCACATTATTAGGACATACACTTGTTAAATTATATCAAGACTCTAAAAAAGTAGATATAATGAACAAAATGATGCTGAAAATTAAGCTTTGCATCAACATAATAAATAACTTTTAAAGGTGCACTAAGTGATTTTTGCCAAAAGATGTTGATATTTGAAAGCACCAAAACAAACAAACACGCCCATACCCAAACAGGGCCTCGCCTCTATTTTGATATCTCCGCCTCACACGTACGTACGCATCCATGGCAACAATGATCACAGAAACACGCGAAGATGGCACAAGCATATTCAAACAAAAGTCAACACGGATAAGTTGTGTGAAACAATGCAAAACCAACGTTACTCACCTATAAAAAAGAAACAACGCAACCTCGGCATCCGATTCGAACCCTTCCCGCTCCTTGAGTTCTCTCCACCGCTGGAAAGCTGTTCCGATATTTACGTGGGTCCTACCTCTTGCCGGATGGTATCCCTTCTTTTTAATGTTTTGTTCCTCCGATATTTTCCTCTTTTTTTTATCTATAGTCGATCTGCTAATATCCGTTCTGTGCACTCAAATTGAGCGCTCTCTTCTCTCTATACAAGACACGCCCCTTACTGCCGATTGGCTGCAAGTCTGTTTTGGGACATGGTCCGACACGGCGGTAAAAAGAGTTTTTCAAAAATTGCTTAGTGCACCTTTAAATATATCTGAATAGAAAGAAGTTATTTAAATTGTAATAACATTTCACATTTCTACTATTTTTTCTGTATTTTTGATCGAATAAATGCAGCCTTAAGTAACTACTAAAAAAAAAATATTACTAAAAACGAAGAAAAATTTTTGCATATTGATTTAAATTACTGCTTGTGTGGGCCACTCACTATGTTTTGGAGCAAAGATAATAATATCACATATACTCTATATTCAAATAAACCTCACTAAGCGATGATTTGTAATAGTTTTGGACACGAGTGCAATGCACAATCCCATAATTCACCCATCTGTATTTTCACCGCATAGCCATCAGAGCAACTTTAAACTGTCTGCTACAATGTCTGTGCCTCTGTGGAGTAAAGCTATGTAGAAATGAAACCAGCTAAGGCGTCGCATTTCTAACCGCCGGTTTGTTGTGTAATGCTTCGGCGAAATCCGTAAAGATACATAAACAATATATGGTATAATACTGATATGACGGGACAATCGGGATGGGGTAAATCATGCAGGCATTTCCTTCACATCATGCAGGAGCCCCTACGAGCTCAATCACCCCGCGAGTCTCTTTCCTTTTCCATGCAGTCGGGGGAGTTTTCGGAGTTATTACTGATCAACATGCAATATTCATCTGAGGAGGCATTATCATTTTGCCGAGCTCCATAGCCCTTTGCCCCTTCGTGGTAGACTGGCTGAGAGATAAATTGCCTGGGGGCTCCTCCGGGCCCTGATTGCCTGCCGCCGCAACTTGTCAGAGACAGGGGAAGAGGAAGAGGACACTTGGAAGGGAAGAGATAGCTGACATGCAGGCTAGTAAGGGTGCCATGCATTTTTCATACCGCTTCCCTAATTGAGGCACCTGCGTGAGAAACTGCTTGCTGCCGGTGTTATTGTTGTCGTTCAGATTTACAGGGATTTGCCTGCTTTTGAAATCCAATCTCTTTTCTTTTCCAAAGCAGACGAGGCCTTGATTTACCTCTTTGTGAAGTGCTAAGGTGAAAACAGAATGAAAAATTTGTGGAAATGTTTTAGTGTAAAACTTTGCATGGGCAAGGTAACGGTAACCCTTTTCAACTCGCAATTTAGTTTAAGTGCACTTTGGGGACATACAATGATGGCTGCCTATTAGAATCCAACAATCAAGCATAAAAATGTGGCCTCAAATTTGTATAACACTGCTAGGGAAGCTTTAAACATTAACAGACGAGATCACAAGGACCTACTTCCATTTGCAAATCAGTTTTAATGGGTTTTTTTAAGTCGGTGAACACCATGTAAAAAAGAATTGCAAAGCTTCTAAAGCTATTCAAGTCCACCACAAAGCAACATAACATAAGAAATAAACAAGGTGCTCAAAAAATAACACATGCTCTGTGCTGTCTCTGACACGCTTGAGAGAACATCAACATGCTTCTTATGTATGATAAAGCTTGGCTTCCGGGAAACAAGCATCACAAAGAGTTATTTTCAACAGAACACTTGAAACCCAGTGTGATAAATCAACATATCCCATGCTTTAGTATCACTTAGAGGGCACAGGAATATTGCAGTAACTTTTTTATACTCCAATTTCCAAGTAGTCAATTTGTCAGTTTAATGCAACACTGCCACCTAGATGTAGCTTGTGTGACATGTTCAGATGTCAGCATTGAGGTTTTATCAGGTTTTCAGTCAATATGTAAATTGTTCCTGAGCATTTTTTTCTGTATTTGCATAACTTAATTTTCAAAGAATGCTAAATACCCCATAAAGTATGATAATGAATATGTTTGTTTCTAGGATTAAAGGTTTAAAAATTAAGTTGTTCCAAACCTATATGAGTTTCTTTCTTCTGTTAAGCACAAAAGAAGATATTTTGAAGAATGTTGGTAACCACACAGTTGACGGTAGCCATTGATTTCCATAGTAAGGAAAAAGTACTATTGAAGTCAATGGCTGCCGTGAACTTTTTAAGTTACCAACACTCTTCAAAATATCTTCGTTTGAGCTCAACATAAGAAAGAAACTCAACAGGTTTGGAACAAGTGGAGAGCAAATTTTCATTTTTGGGTGAACTATCCCTTTAAATGAACTTTTGAGTCATATTTTCAATGGGATCTCAGACTCTTGGGCTTACAATATATGTCTGTATGTATGTACATGTATATAATACATCAAAAAATGTAAATGTACTGAAAATACATCAATAAATGCAACTTGAATTACAATATTTGACTGTTTTATCATCTGCCAGATAAAAATCCTGCACACCTCTCCAAACAAGTCACACAATTTGAGCTATTATTCATGTCTTAAGCACAAATTGGGTTGTGAAAAAGTATAACCAACATTAACAATGAAGTCTGCCTTAGCAAACACCTCTAATAAGCACATAAGCAAAAGAAACAGAGTAATCGGTACGGCTGTCTGCTAAAAAGCTTGCTTTTTAATTCATAGTGTGTTTTCAAACTTTAAAATCTATTGAGGACTAAACTATGCGCAAATTGTTTAGTCAGATCTATTGTTATTCAGTCAATCCACGAGAGGTTTTTAATGGTCCTCTCTGTTGCTGTTCTAATCCTTCCACAGAGATCAATAACCCACCCACCATGACTGATTCCACAACTTCTACAACAAATACACCATTTATAACCAGCCACAGCTCCTCAAGCAACAACATAAGGCCGTGATCCTCTTACTTTACAGTAATATCTCGCCTAAAAATGTAAATCTGCCATCATTTACTCATCCTCGAGCCTTTCCAAACATTTTTTGAAATATATCCAGGTTGTGATTTTCTATATTTTAAGGGTGAAAGGGCAGTTTTCATTTAAAGATTTGGCTAATGACCTGAGGTCAAAATCTCATAGTTGCTGGATAAAAGATTCAAGAGAATCTTCAAAAACGCATAAATACTTACTGAAATTGTGAGCGATTTTTGAGTTCAACATGATTTCCATAGTACTGACGGACTCTGATCTGCCGACGTGACTTGTCTCTCTCACTCCAAACAGCTCATACAAGCGCGAGGTGTCAATTTCAATCTTCCTGGGGTTCCTGCGAGACCACATCGACTTCTCGATCTGCAAATGCAGGGAACAGTCAATACCTCCATTATTTCATATTATATTATTTCATATCAAGACATTGCCTTGAATGCAAGTGATGTTCAGCGGGCATAAAAATGATCACATATTAGGAAACAGATTTAGCGCAACAACTATTTTACTGATGAGACAACCATGCTGCGATTGCAATATGCAAGTGAATTCATAAGCAAACAACATCATCACACACACTTAACAAAAATGAGCCCCATGTAGGGGCTTTTTTCACCAAAAATAAAAATGGTCATTTGCATTTTAAATCCAATTTTTACAACTATATATATTTTTAAAAATCCTTAAAAATAGCTAGTTGCTATTGTAATAATATTTTAGAATATTACGGTTTTACTGTATTTTTGATCAAATAAAGACGGCCTTGGTGGGCATAAGAGACTTCTTCAAATACAATTTCCAGCGATATCGTCGACTTGATTGCACAGATACTATTTAAACTGAACTGAGCTGGACGATGACATCACTGAATTTAATAATGTAATGCCTTTAACTGAAAATTGAGTGTTTAATCTTGTCATTTTACATTATTGACACACTTTTTTCCTATTTTGATATTGGAAAGTTGCTTTGACACAATCTGTATTGTTAAAAGCGCTATATAAATAAAGGTGACTAGACTTGACTTGGTCATAATCTTAAATAATTATCTAACAATTAATTTAGCAATTTTGATATTGTACAAATGCATTTATACTAAAATGTCTTAAATGGTATTTTGATTGACCCAGGGTTATTATAGTTAACAACAACTAAAGCTAACACTATAAAAAAACCTTTTTGTTATTTGAAATAAAATAAACATAGACCGAAATAAAATACTGTACCTATAAAAAAAAATAACTACGTATTTTATCTCAAGTAGTTGCTAAAGCAACATTTCTCATTTCTATTTTATATACTGTAAAATGTACATATATTGACTCAAATTGAAAATATTTACTAAAACTTTAAAATTACAATGAAACTACAATAGACAATATTCATAAAAACTATCATATTTTTAAATAATAATAATAAAAAAAAAACAATAAATACTAAAAGGTTGCCTAAAATTAAAATTAAAACAAAAAATGAAAAGTAAACAAAATAATTATAAATATTAAAAATAACTATAATAGAATCACAATGACACTTGTCTGACCAAAAATCTGGAGCCCTTCCAAATATAAAACAGAACGCATAAGCTGATACCTTATCCTGAACCACCAGGTCCCAGTGAAAAGCTTTTGTCCTCTCTGAAAGCGGCTTGGATTTCATGGGCAGCGGAGGGGGCAAAGGGGCAGGAGGGACAGGACCTGGCACTGCTGACAGCACAGGCAATGGCGGGGGCAAAACAAACGTAGCCGGTGGTGAGCACGTGGCCACTGGTGAGGTCATGGGCACTGCTGAGGGCGTCCGGTCTGGCTTGTGCACAGCTCTGCTCTGTGCTGTAAGGGTTGGCTTCAGTTCTGCTTCTGATGCTTCCTGGGAAGCGGTTTCTGGCTCTGGTGCTGCTGGAAAAGCTGCAGAAACATTTGGGAATGTTCTGGGCAAGCGTGGTCTCAGTGAATGTGGCACCGGTGGAGGTGCGAGTGGCACATGGTTGTCTTGTGTCTTACTTTCTGACTCTGTAACATCAGTGAGATCTTTTTCTGGGGCTTCATAGAAGTGTTCAAGATGTGACTTTCGCTTCCAGTCCACACATAGCTGTTTGATCGCATTCACCCAGGCATCTCGCTCATTTGTTATGGTCTCTGGGGTCATTTGGTCGCTTTTTGGTATTCGGAACCTGACAAAGACAAAAGCGATATGTTCGGTCACAAACATTTACTCTTGACTATTATTTACTGAGAGGTCAAGATCAGCCACTGAAAGTGCACTCGACTCACACGAAGACATTCTTGTCGTTGTGCAATGTGAAGGTGTCTGTGTTGCAAGGGGTGTCCACCCTGACATTACTGTCGGAGAGATGGATGACAAGAGCTGCCCCATCACCCCCAGTACAGCTCATATCATCCACACTGGCATAAATGTCTGAGAGACTCCAGAAAGATTCGTTGGAGGAAACAGACACACGTGCATCAGTCCTGGCAGACTGCTGAGTGACTGGGAACAAGGTCAGCTGAGCAGTCTGAAGATTAGCCTCGTATCTAGGAGTGCAAAACATACCATAATCTTAAATATTATATATTATAATATATTATTGTCGAATATATTAATTATTTATAATAAATATAAATATTTTTTAACATTAAAATGTCTTTACTGTTATATTTGATAAATTTACTGCATCTTTGATGAATAAATGTATTGTCCTTCGGAACTTTTGAACAGTTGTGTACACAGATTTCTCTCTCTATATATATAATGTTTCAAAAATAATTTGGCCAAGTTGCATAGTTTTTTAATGCATTTAATTATTTACTTATTATACATTCCCATATCACAAATATATAAAAAAACCTACTTGTTTAAAAAGTCTAGAGGTATCTAGAGGGGTTAACATAACTTTTAATTTCCCTGAAAGTCATTGTACAAATCGCACACTGCTTCTACTGCCAGCATATTGTCTATTTAAACTATTAACAAAACAATTATGCAATAAAGAAAATGAAATGTTGTGGTGCTTCCAGTAAACAACTTGCTGTGACACTGCTAGGTTGTATTGTGAGCTTGCGAGATTGTTGTTATGCAGGCCCTACAGCGTTTTTTAGCACATTGCTATGAGATCTACATTATTGCTAGAGTGTGTCTGTCTGGTGTGGTTGCAAGGTTGATGCTGATATTCTGAGGATGAATTTACGAATCAATATGAAGAATAAAATTCTTCAGAAAATTATATATTTTCGCTTCGTTTTATTTTGAAATAACTTTTTTGGCATATTTTGTATTCCCAAAAATACTTAAGAATGTTCTTATCTTTCCACTTAAAATTGTTCTTATGACAAAACATTTTCAAATTCTTGAAAATGACCTTCTTAAAAATCAACAAAAATATATTCTTAAAATTAAAATAGTCTCAGACTTGTCTTAAATCCCTAAAGGATATTTCAGATTTAATCTGATTATTCAGATTAACACACCAATGATCAATAATATAAATAATGATTAGGCAGGATTACGCAACTTTTTGTTAAGTTTAAAATTCAGTCAAAACTCAGTCAAAACTAAGTCAAATAGGGAGTTTGTTGAATTTATTTTTCCCAGAAGAGTGGGCACAGCTATTTCTAAATTTAATGTGTCTGGCTTCAGGTGTCAATAGCTTCCAGCTATTTTTAGCTGTAAAAACCAGCTTGTTTTGCTGCTTGATATTGCAAACTGGTGTTTCTTTCAGTATCATATAATTTTAATACATTTCCTTGTAGTGCAAACAGTTCTCTTTACTGCACTTTTTTATTCTTCTCGTTATTTCCCTATAGCGACTAATGAACCAGATGTCTTGCACATTTACAGAAAACAGCTTCCGCATTGAAAAATAAGGTAGGTAAATAAACTAATAAATTCACAGTGCATTAAACGATGCGAGGCCAAGTGCCAAACACCCGTCAAACAGGTAATGACGAAAATAGCTTGTTATGATTATTACGGTAATATGTAGGCAGTGCAAAAAGACAGCCTTTGAAGTGATTTTCTTCCGTCTTCAGTCATTATTTCAATCAGATAACATTGTCATTTTCTTAAGAAAAAAATAGAATGTTCTTAAGAACAATAGCTTGAATTTTTCAAGGATTGCACTTAAGAGGATTCTCACATACAAACTTTATATTTATCTTAAGAAATGTCTTAACTTCTGATTTTAGTGAATCCAGCCCCTATAGTTCATATTTATGATCCAATGTATGCCTAAGGGATTTTTTTTCACCTGTTTTAGGTAAAATAAATAAATAAATACAAATTTAATATTACTCAGAAAAGTAGCATACTCTAATTTAATACTTATAGTTTGTTTAAAAAGTTTAAATCAGCAAGCACCACTAAAATGTTAATAAACATGGCCTAAAGATGATTTGAAAGTGATAAGATGTTTGTGACTTATGTTCCAGTCTAACTAGTATAACAACTGCTAAGCGGTAGTCTACAAGAAGCAGACAAAACAGAGTGAAAAATGGTCATACTTCTTCCATTTGAATGATGCCAGTCCTCCTCTCTGCAGTAATAGATGGCCCTCTTTGAGGTTGTCAGGAGTTGGAGGCAAGTGTGAAGTTTGCATTTCAACATAGTTCCCGTTCACAAGAGGGCTGTATATGTTACTGTAGATGACCTGATTTACCAGCTGCATGATCTGAAGGTGAGATAGTCATCAGAAGCACAATTTGATCTATTATCATCAAACAAACATGCAAACTCATAATAATAATAATGATTTAGAAAGGGCAGCAGATTTGTTATGTATTTAAATAAATATTTTTGCTAAAAATGTACTCACCCTCAGGCCATTCAAGATGTACATGAGTTTCTTGGAGAAATGTAGCATTACATCACTTGCTCACCAATGGATTTTCTGCAGTGAATGGGTGCCGTCAGAAGAGTCCAAACAGCTGATTAAAATAATCCACAAGTAATCCATATGACTACAGTCCATCAATTAATATTCTATGAAGTGAAAAGCTGCATGTTTGTAAGAAACAAATCCATCATTAAAGGGGTCATGGCCTCCCCAAAATTTTGAGATGAAAATGGGAGGAGGAGGACGATTTAATGTTAATAAAATTCACAATTCATTTCAGTTCATGTCTCAAAATGTGTATTTTTTGTTTGTAATTTCACAGCTGTAATATCATAACATGCTACTGAAGTTGGAAAGTGATGCCTTTCTATTGAGAAACGCGAATGTGGCGAATCTGCTGATGCAATTACAACCACTAAGTGATAGAGAAGGGGAGGGGGAGGCCGGGGGAGCGCTGAGCTCTCGTGCCTCCGTTGGTAAAAAAAATAGTCAATCACCATCGAGTGTTCACTTTCAGAGCTGAGAAGTGTTGAGAAAAGAAACATAGCCTCCCTCCTGGTATATCAACCAATCATTATAGAGACGTAAATTACCTGATATTAGTTTGAACGTCACCCGCTGCATTTATAATGTACCGAGTACTTATGATGAGTAGCGATATTGAATATTTGATCGCCAGCAGATTTACCAAGCTGTCATTCAAACAGTGTATATACAAATTAAATATGTGGTATATACACCACCACATGGGGTGGTGATGGCGCAGTGGATAAGACACATGCCTTTGGTGTGAGAGACCTGGGTTCGAATCCACTGTGAGACACCAATGTGTCCCTGAGCAAGACACTTAACCCCTAGTTGCTCCAGAGGCGTGCGACCTCTGACATATATAGCAGTTGTAAGTCGCTTTGGATAAAAGCGTCAGCTAAATTAATAAATGTAAATGTAAAAATAAAGGGAGAAGCTGGATATAGGCCACGGCAGTCGCAGCTTAATTAAATGGCATAATACAGGTGATAGGCCAGGTAAGTGCAATTATATTATTTTGCTGTATGAGTCCTTTTCTTTATGTTTTCTGACTAAAAGCAACCAAAAAGCCACTTTAAAGTTGTTACTCAAATATGTTAATAATATTAATCAGCAGAGATCCCCAGGCCAATTAGTGTGCCTCCTCTATTTTAAAACCCACGAGCCGCCACTGCATCTGAGCCGCAGAAGACGCAGTGGATTACCTTTTTTTTTTTAAACTCATCACCCCTCGGAGGAGAGCTCATTAGCATTTAAAGGAACGTGGACTAAAATGGCTTGCTGAAAACAGAGCTAATTTTGACAGAGTAAAAAAGGGTGTTTTTTACACTTATCATTGAGAAATGTTTAACCAAGGTGTTATACACTTTTCATTATGAACAAAAATAATCATATCAACTTGTGGAAAATGGGCATCCGTTGACCCCTTTAAGGAATTTTAAATTTAAACTGCTGCTTTTGGACAAACTATGAGTTGATAAACTATTATTTTGCTTTCTCTAGTGGAAAAGTCTAGAAAATTTACCAACATCTATGTTTAGAACTGTTTTGGACTATTTTCAGATATGCTTGATCTGTGCATATTTCTCTCCTGATTTAGACAAGATAACTTTTTCACTGGAAAAAGTTATATTATGAAAAAAGTTGAGAAAAAAAGCCTTAATGTTGGATTTTTTTTCTTACAAACATGCAGCTTTTCACTTCACAAAATGTTAATTGATGGACTGGAGTCATATGGATTACTTGTGGATTATTTTTATCAGCTGTTTGGACTCTCATTCTGACGGCACCCATTTATTGCAGAGGATCCATTGGTGAGCAGGTGATGTAATGCTATATTTCTCCAAATCCAGTGAATAAACAAACTCATCTACATCTTGCATGGCCTGAGGGTGAGTAAATTAGCATTTTGGGGGGAACTATTCCTTTAATGATCCGGTACAGAATTGAAATTCAATCCCTGTAGCATGTGATGTTCTCACCTGCTGCTTGTCCTCTAAGGACGCAGCTTCCAGCTCATAGTCAGACCGATCTCTAAACGAAATCGAGAACCTGGTACCTGCTGCATCATGGCAGTTTTTCACCTCAGAAAAACAGAGCTGCCGTTTCACAATGCCTTTCTCGATGCTGCACAAAAGGCTTGTGCTGAAATCAATCTGAAGCAAAAATGTGTGCATTTGTCATATGTGGTTTCTAGAGACCAGAGCTGTAAAAGAGTATTTCAGTGTGTAGATACACACCTGTAGCACCCGTTTCTGCCATATGTAGCGGTTGAACTTACGAACACTGAAGTTGTACTGTGACTGTTTTTCCTGCAACAGAGATATCAATGATAATGTTAAACAAAGAGTTCAAGACATATCTAATAATACTTCCTCTTTGCAAAATGGCCCTTAACAAAACTTGACTAGGACTGATTACAATCACCATAGAGAGCTGCTCATGATATAAGGGCTTGTACCATGAAGACTGGCTGAACAACAAATCATTCCCTTAAAAAGAACTGTGCCAAAACATTTCAAAGCTCTTAAGAAAAATGTGACTAATTCATTCCAGTTGTGCTCTGAATGACTTACACACACATTTTGCTGATCTATTTTATGATTTTTAAAAATTAAAACTCAGAAAGACCTATTTAAAATGCTGATAAGATCTTTAAATCTTCATTTAACATGAAGGTCAGGAGTTTTAAACATACCCCATACTGTACCTCCAGCTCAAAGTTCCTCTGCTTGTGTAGCGTGCCATTGTTAGCCAGAATCAGAACTTCATCGATACTCATTTCGCCTGATTTCACCAAGTTCATGACATTCAGTTGCATTTCGTTGCTAAGCTGTAGAAACAATGAGAGTTTAAGTCAAGAGATCATTCGTAAGACAAGCACATGCAGTCTCCATGCAACATATTGTTCGGTAACAATGATCTCGCTTACAACAAACTGTTGAAATGAGGAACTTTACATTTTCATGCTGATTTGTGGACACCAGTTTATATGAAACGTGGTTGCGTTTCTTGTAAATTTGAACTTTTTATTACACATTATAGAGACAGACAATCTTTTGTTTAATGCCATCAGCTGTCAATCATTGAGGGAGATTAAATGCACTAATTTGTTCATGAACGTGAGAACACAGCTTATTCGTAACAAATTCACAACATTACATTAATTTACAGCCCTGTCAAATGTTTTTGATGTTTGATACCCATTTCGTGTATTTAATTAAACATTTTATTTAGAAGATTATCTGCTCTATTTCAACAAAGTTGTAGCTAAACAGACTTTGTTCACTGAATACTTGCTAAACAAACCTGTTCTTAAGAAAAAAGTCAAGAAAAGGTCCTTACCTGAGGAACATGCACTGTCTTTCTGTTATCCATGCTTCTTCGTTGGACTTCAGGAGATCAAAACATGTCAGATCACCCATGAAGTGTTAAGTAGTACACTGGCTGAGGTTTGCAGACATCTGAAAAGGGATGCGTGTTTATATGAGAGAGAACTAGGTATGCATGTATGGCATGCAGATTTATTACTAGGTAACTTCCTTAAATGCGGCTTACCTAAAGGAAAAATTTGAAAAAGATGAAGTCATACACCTCCAAAGAGTCCACACTTTATCTGACTTCTCATCTTTCTGTGGGACACGCAATGTCCGTCTCTCAGTTGCAGTCATTCTCTGCTGTTGTCTCCATATATAGTTGGTTGTAGGTTACTCTTAAATTTTACGAGTAAAATAAAACATGGATATCTGAATATGTCTCAAATTTGTAACAATTCAAACATTAGATGGTGTGCAGCCGACACAAACTATTCACTAAGGCACGGCAGTCAAACTAGACTTTAAATAAAGTGCTAAATAGATCTATATTGTGATTAATAAAGTGGCATGTTACTTACAACAAATTCAAATCAGTTATTGCATTTAAACAATCAGCATTGAAGTAAGAATTTCAGCTTAACTAGCCTATAGGCTACCTGTAATATTTATAGCTAATCTTGGTAGCATGGAAGCCCTGTAATGTAAAGAGAGAAAAAAATCAATTAAATAAATACTTTTTTTTTTTTTTATCAAGGTGAAGTCAATCTCATCCTTCCTGAGCCTTTCCTAATATTTCTTTCTTTGACTTTTTTTTTCTCTTTTAACACAAAATTCAAACATAATTATGAAATCAGCTATTAAACTTCAGTTATTTAAAATAATAAAAACAAACAAATAAAACTGTAAACAGACACCGTCTTTCTCAATGATTTTATCAGCGGGCTGAAGATCTGCAGCGTCTCCTACTGTTAGACAGAGAAGAGACTCGGAACTAGATTTATTGAGGATGAATCTCACTTTCATTTCTGTAGAAAGTCTGCTTTGTGACATGCAAAGGGACTGTCCTGGCCTGGGTCACACCGTCCGGAGCGAAGAACACTAACTGTAGTTGTTATATCCCCTGTGAGTATTTTCTCTTTTTTGTGATTTTACCGACGGTTTCCTAAATTCGATAATACATTTTTTTACCTGTGTATAAACGTCCTAAAAAGTTTGTTTGTTTGTTTGTTTATCATAAAAATTATACAAAATCAGTACTTGCATATCTTACCTCGACTAACCAGCAGATTCTCCTCAGAATAACCGTTGAAATTTAAAAACTGGGATTCCCGCTTCAGTATCCGGTTGCCCAGACAATGTGTAGCTGTGCATCGAGAGATATTGCCGCTGTAATAAAAAAGAACAAAATAAAACGACATCTATCCATACTCTCTATAGGCTATGCTGCAGTGAATATTCATGAAACTTAACCGAAGATAAGCCTCTATAAGCAGATATTCATTCAAATACTCTGAAACTATCCCAGCTGATATTGATGCAAATATAAGCGCCAATTCATTAAATAAATATCATAATATTTAATATCATTTATTTGGCTGTAAAGCAAATTTCGAGAGGTGTTGTCGAATGATTGAATGAAAACAGTCCAATACAAAACATGTAAAATTACAGTAAATTATATATTTTGTGGTTAACTGTTTGATAAATAACAATTTGACAGTTTTGCTATGTTATCTTTCATTATGAAAATTTTGTTGCAAAGACAGTTTCTGAATTAAAGTTTTCTTATACAGGACAGAGATGACAATCAAATACTTTGACATAAACTGCTGTTTCTAGGCACTGT
The DNA here is from genome assembly GCF_936440315.1 of Barbus barbus. Classification (NCBI taxonomy): domain Eukaryota; kingdom Metazoa; phylum Chordata; class Actinopteri; order Cypriniformes; family Cyprinidae; genus Barbus; species Barbus barbus. The sequence goes on from NC_136719.1 coordinate 23,840,941, forward strand.
AAGATTTCATTTTCAAAAATAAAAATTTATTTTTTGTTTTTTTACCTTATTACCTATGACATGAAATTTAGCACACTTAGTATTTACAAAGTTAACACACAAGTTAGACCAGTTTACCACAATGAATGACAAGGCGTGTTGTAAGTAACCATAGAAATGTTGCCATAACTGATGTGGTACAATATTGTTACAAAACTGTACATGCCCACATAGCCAGCCAAAGCCTTGGCCCAGCCCGATCTCACGGCAATTCGTACATATTTTACGAGATGGCTAATTCGTACGACCTCACTCGTACAAATTCATACGATTTTTGCTTAATCGTAACTTACATATTTTACGAGTTGCCAATTCGACCTACACCTAACCCCGCCCCTAAACCTACCCGTCACTGGGGTTTAGACAAATCGTACGAGTGAGGTCGTATGAATTCGTACGAATTAGCCACCTCATAAAATACATACGAATTACCGTGAGATAGCGTTGCCCTGGCCACATCAGTAAACAGTATTTTAAAAATTATTAATGCACTGTAAGATTTCATTTTCTTTTAATTTTTTGTTTTGTTACCTTATTACCTGACATGAAATTTAACACAAGCCCAGATGACCATGATTTGACTTTTATATTTACGAAGTTAACACACAAGTTAGACCAGTTTACCACAATGAATGACAAGGCGTGTTGTAAGTAACCATAGAAATGTAGCCATAACTGACGTGGTACAGTATATTGTTACAAAACTGTACATGCCCACATAGCCAGCCAAAGCCCTGGCCACATCAGTAAACAGTATTTTAAAAATTATTAATGCTCCTTATTAGTATTATCCACACTGTTCAATTCAGCGTTGTAGAGGGTTGTTATTGTCTGCCTTTTCAGCCATGGCCTCCTCCAGTGGTCCACTAAATGAGGAGCTCCAGTGCTCCATCTGTCTGGATGTGTTCAATGATCCAGTCACCACTCCATGTGGACACAACTTCTGCAGAACCTGCCTGAACAAATGCTGGAAAAACAATCCACGCTGTTTCTGCCCAATCTGTAATGAAAAATTCAGCAAAAGACCTCATCTCAAGATTAATACAACACTCCGAGAGGTTGTGCAACACTTTAAGGAGAAGCTTGAGCTAGTAAGATCTGAGGTGTTCTGTGACATCTGTGATGAAAGACAGCAGAACGCTGTGAAGTCCTGCTTGATGTGTCAAAGCTCTTACTGTGAAACTCACCTGAAACCTCACCACAGAGTCCCGCTTCTAAAAAAACACACACTGATCAATGCTGTGGAAAATCTGGAGCATTATATATGCCAGAAACACCAGAGACCATTGGAGTTGTTCTGCAGAGATGACCAGACGTGTGTGTGTCTGTCCTGCACTGAAGGATACCACATGAATCACAGCACTGTTCCTATAGAGGAGGAGAGTCAAGAGAAGAAGGCAAGAAATACAAACAAATACAAACACTATAAAATATCCCATGAAATGCAATGTGTGTTGATAAGTTGAAGATCTCACCCGTCTTTCATTCCATCTGCTAGAAGTTGATTTAGTCAGGTTTTTTTCAAATACAAGTTACCCTTCAAACTGTCAGACATGGACTGAAAGATTCAAAAACACAATTTTGAATTCCTGGGGCCTTGAAATGTTTATTTTTTTTATTTATTTTTTTATTGATAATCAAATAAGACTTTCTGTCAGAAAACGTAAAGCAAATTTGAGAGCTAAATGCATCTGTTTTATCTCTGTATGTAGAATCAGATCGTTAAGACACAGACAGATTTACAGCAGATGATCCAGGACAGAATGAAGAAGATTCAAGAGATCCAGCACTCAGTAGAGCTGAGAAAGGTAAGTAGAAGATAAAACAATGTAAAATTAATAATGTACTCTAACTTTCAATCTGCTTAATAACAGTTTTTGAATGAAGCCATCAGTGTTGGGAGTAACGCATTACAAAAATAATGCAGTACAGTAACGGACCAAAATTTAATTGTTCAAAGAAAATAAAAAAAGACAAACAGCAAGACCGCGAGACATTAACGAATCAAAAATGCCGCAAGTTCTATTTCCTGTTCGTGGTCAATCAATAGCCACGTGTGGTGTCCAAGTTTGTAAATAAAGACTAAACAACGACAGCTTCTGATATAGGTATTTGTTTAGCCATTTATTTAATTCATCTCCGCCCAGCTTGCTGTAAGCCCCGGCTCACACTGGCCAGTGGAAAAGCGGCTAATGGGTGAAGATGGCAGAAGATTCACGAGATGCCTGGATAGACCACAGTCATAATGCTACACTATATCGCCCTCTACTGGGTGTAAAATGCTCTGCAGTACATTTTAGAATGTTAAAGGGGACCTATATCACTTTATAACCAGCCTATAACGTTAAAAATCCACCAACAATTTTTTTTTAATAAAACCAATAAATCATAAACAGTCTCTCCAAACTAGCTGTTTCAGATTCTCCCTCTGTTCACGTCACCGAGGGGAAAAAGTCCCGCCCATTTGTGATGCTCTCTGTCCTATTAGCATAAACACAGCCCTGAATGAGAAACTGAGGTCTGCCATTACTGGAGATTTATATAATGTCAGCGCCAAAGAGGCTTTAAAAGTGTTGTGTTTTGGGATGCACTAATGAACATAAGAGTCACCATAATCTCCCCCCATCTGAGCCGAGGACACTGTGGTTAAATTTAATTTTCGAAGTAAATATCCCAGAAAAAAACGGTAACGTCCCATATATGTTTAGGAATCAATACCAACCCTTAGTGCTCAAACGTCAGCTCCAGACAAAGCAAATATCATGCGTTTGTTTTCTAAATTGCTTTTCTGAAAGAGCTTCTTGGCACTCTGTAAGGCTTATTGCTAAAGCTAAAGCTCTTGAAGCTCCGCCCTCTTCTCCGGGAGCAACAGCTCACTCACATTTAAAGCAACATACTCAAATCTGCATGTTTTGGCTCATACCCTAAAAGTGGCAATTTTTACAAGCTATAAAAATGTATCTCTAGGGTATATTGAGCTAAAACTTCACATATACGCTATGGGGACATCAGAGACTTATTTTACATCTTGTAAAAAGGAGCATAATAGGTTCCCTTTAAGTTCTACTTCTGTTGTTATTTTGGTGAAAGTAACTCAAAATTAATACAGGAGTCATGTAACGCATTACATTTCTGAGACAGTAATATTGTAAGGTAAGGAATTACTTTTAAATGTAACAAGTAATCTATAATGTATTACAGTTTGGAAGTAACTTGCACAACACTGTAAGCATATTTAAATACTTAATAGATGAATCTTATAATTGATCTCACAGAAAGAGAAATCAACCAGTGCTGAGCTCTTCACTGATCTAACCCGCTCCTTTGAGAGATGTCAGTCTGAGCTGCTGGAGAAAATGGAGAAGCAGCAGCAATCAACAGAGAAACAGGCCAAAGATCTCATTAAAGAGCTGCAGCAGGAAATCTCCGAGCTAAAGAGAAGACGCACTGAGTTGGAACAGCTCTCACAGACTGAGGATGATCTCCACCTCCTACAGGTCTGTGAACATCTCTCATTAATGATAAACCATAAAACGCTTTTTATGCTGATCAATTTCTTCTATCTCTTGTAGATTTACTCATCCATTTGCACTTCTATACGAACTAAAAACTGGACGGAGATCAGTACTGATTTCAATATGAACGTGTGCACTCTCAATAAAGCTCTAATTCAGCTAAAGGAATTAGAAACTGTACATAAAAAACTTGGTCAAACTGGTAAGTCAATATGCAGCTGTAGCTCTATTGATGGCATATGACATGCTTTTCAGAGGAAATAAATGTGGAGACATTGATTAGTTCGTAAAATTAACGTTTAGAGTAGAATTTAAAGTACTGTAAATACACTTACACATGGAAGTCACTGAATAAACATTTAAAAAAACTATCATGCTTTCAATTTCAAATAAAAGTATTTGACTATAACCATAGCACCTTTTATCGTACATTATGTTTATCATAAAAATGGTGATACAATTGCCCATTTATGGTGGTTTTCCACCAACAGTGACATAAATAGACCAGGTGCAACTCTTGATTTTTTTACTTCTTATTTTAACAAACTGAGGGACGTCAGCATCATTGTCCGAGGTCAATGGATTCAGCAATATGTAATAGTTGTTGCTCAGAGTCTCATTGTCATTTGTGTCCACAGTGTTGAAGATGATGCAGCAGTATGCAGGTACAGTTTGTGAGCTGCACTTCTGATAACTTACTTTGCATTTATAAACTAATTTGCTGAATGCTTGTTCATATTCTCTGATCTCTCTCTTAGTGGATGTGACTCTAGATCCTGATACAGCTTATCCTGAGCTCATCTTGTCTAAGGATGGAAAACAAGTCCGTCATGGAAACATTAAGCAGAACATTTCTAACTATCCAAAGAGATTTGATTCATGTTTAGATGTTCTGGGAAAAGAGGGATTCTCTTCAGGGAAATTTTATTTTGAGGTCCAGGTGAAGGGCAAGGCTGAGTGGGATTTAGGAGTGGCCAGAGAATCCATAAATAGGAAGGGGAAGGTCAGACTGAGTCCTGAGGATGGATGCTGGACTTTGGTTTTGAGGAATGAGAATCAATATAAAGCTTGTGAAAATCCCTGTGTCTCTTTGTCTCAGAGAGAGACGCTTGAGAAGGTTGGTGTGTTTGTGGATTATGAGGAGGGTCTGGTCTCTTTTTATGACGTGGAGGCCAGCTCTCATATATACTCTTTCACTGGTCAATCTTTCACTGACAAACTCTATCCATTCCTCAGCCCGTGTTATAATGATGAAGGTAAAAACTGTAACCCACTGATCATTTCACCTGTCATTTAAAATAAATGCATACACAAAGCCTACCAAACATGAAGCACTCAATCTGAAATATTAAATATGCATGTTGTTATTTAAAGGACAAGAAAAAGACAAAAAGAAATCTGCATGCAGAGTCAAAAAATGTGCTTGCTAAATTCAAAGTAATAAGGCTTTGAATCTAAGATCCATGATCAAGATTATAAAACATTTCTAGCCAATCACATTACATTTAAAACCCAGGTGAAAATTACATTGTCATGTCAACGTCATGAAATGTAAAAATGATTTGTGCTGCTTGTTACATGTCCCAAATAAAGACTCATTGACGTACAGTGATGATGAGGTCTGGTGTATGCAGTCTGAGGTTGAACTGTGTGGCCAGAATCTGATTGGGAGCGCCCTGGTGCACCAGATAGTTCATTTACTCCTTATACTGCCGAGTCCAAAGAATAGACTTAGCTGAAGGGAGACAAGTGAACATGCCATTAATGACAATGAAAAAAACAATTATAATAAATAATTGTTGATCATTTTGCATAACAGTGCCTGTTCTGATTTAAAGCAACAGCATTGTTTGGAATAAATTAAAACTAAACTAGCTTTTCACTACATAACATTTTTCTCTGCTGGTATTCCATTCTCGCCGCTCATAAGACTGACATATAGTAACAATCACTTTTTTCCATATGTCAAAACTGCTTTCTTTTTCATTTCTGCACTATGAATATTTGTTCACCCCCACCCTTGCTTTTAGTCATCCATCATTGCCATAACTTTCATTGCACATTTATATTCATAATGTAAACAACTACATTTTGGGCCATTGACTTTTTGCAATTTCACAAACGAATGGAAATTCAACCAATTCCTCAAACATAAAGTGGAATAGCTTGATTGTTTTGTGCTTTTTTCCCCTCTGAAAAAAAAAATAATTTATGGTAAACAGATGCAACATAAGTTAATGAAGATCCATGAATCCCTGGCCTCATCACCAAGTGATTTTTGACAAATGCAGCAACCAGTTCAGACATTTTGGGACATATTAACCAGAAACAAAGTCTCTGGTGGGATTGTTTGATAGTCAAACTCCACTTTTTGGCTTTTGGTATACTCAGTACAGTACATAACCATTACCTCATACAACAGACTAGCCGTGCGCTGCTTTGACCTTTTGCTCTTCAAGACGGTGGAGAGTTACAAGGTCCATGATGATCTCAACGTTGTCGGTGGGGGACAGATACAATGTCTGCAATTTTAGGACAGTTCTAAATGCAGTTTAAAACCCTGACTTGAGTGAAATTTGACATTTTATATCTATAAACATTAAATAAGCAGCATATTAAATACACAAAATACATACAATTAAATAGTCTACAGTCCATGGCCCTGCAGAACTTATGATTAAACAAAAAAATATATATATTATGGCTGCAATTACAAATACAAAATTATTATTAAATTAGACAACAATGCATTTCATTAATGATTGGTTTGATTAATTTTGTTCTATTTATTGATATTTTTTTAGTTTGAATCTCTCAACATTTTACAACAGTAGCCAGGTGTTGAAGACAAGAAAAAAGAAACTAAATTACAACTAAATTAAATTAAAACTAATTTAGTACAATAACGAACAGGGTCCTGCAAGTCATCTGTAGGAGAAAAAGAAAAGAAAAAGCAGTCATAGTACTGACAGTCACATAAACATGGCTGAATGCACACAAAAAATGGAGGAACAGACAAACCCATTCAATTGAATGAATAATTTATGAAGGAAACGCTCCGATTGATTCAAACTCAAATTCACTAGCAAAAAAACAGGTCAAAAGAGCTATTCATTTTCACTTCAACATTGCTTGTAATGATTTTAAAAAGCTTGTATGGGTGAAATGGAGCTTTTAGAATCAGTCAAATTGAAGATTTGTCAAGATTCGTGAAACGCACTTACGAAGTCCTGATCTGAAATTATGGTTCGCATAATGTAATGTTGTTGGTTTTACATAATCAAAATTGTGTAATTATTGTCTGATGTATATGCTAACATAAAAAGCTCTCTTTATGAATGTTTGCTACCACAGCTATAAATAAACCCTTTAGATAACACAAAACTGTGGTCAAAAGTCTATCAATGCAAAAATGCTCTTATGCCCCACCTATGTCAAAATCAAACCTACGCCCTAGGCTAAAAGAAGAGTTAAATAAGAACTTCAAAAAGAGCTGAAAAATAAGAACAAATAGAAAGACCTCACAAGACTAAATAATGGTACAAGCAATTTCGGAGATGCCTTGTAGATATTTAAAATCAACACACAAACAAACCCAGACAGACAGGATATGAATAAAGCATGAAAGATATTTATTGTTGATTTACATTAGTTTCATATCAAAGTACTTGATTATTTTTTTAACTCTAAATTACCATTTCATTTTGCAAATATTCTTATATCCTCAAGACAATTGAGAGCTTTAGCAGGCTTTACAAGGCAGTGCTGTTTTACTTTGGTTTGACCACAATATCAGCGACTCCGTGCACTTGAGTGAGCAGACGGCAGTCCATCGATGCCAGGAGCTTCTGAGAGCCGGCGACGGTGGGAACAAACTTCTCCGTTAGTGTAACCGTCGCAAGCTTATCCACATCACTGAGAAACACAAATAGATTATAAACTTTCTGGAAGCTTTTCACTCTTTAAATACAGTTTATCTTATTTATTGAAGCACAGCTCACACACATGAAGCATACACACGTCACACCTCAAAATGCTCTTAAACACTAAAAGTCTTACCCATACGCAATCTTTCTGACGCTCTGCATTCCCAATCCCTCCATACGGAACAAAACGTTCCTCAACACTTGTGACAGTGGGTTCTGGAACGTGATCTTGACTGTCAACTCGTTACCCACCACAGCGTCCCCTTGAGGCTGAAACAGTCAAAACACAATCAAAGGATTTAGATTTTTAAAATTAAGGACACTTAATTCTCAAATCTCATTTGCATTCCTCATTTGTAATTCAAATAGTGCTTTTAGACGCACTGAGCCAGGTTAAACATCAACAGATTTGACAGTAAGAAAGATATAAGAAAGTTTTGTGCGTGTTAAGCGTCCCAGATAAAGACTAGTGGCTCATCGACGTACAGTGATGATGAGGTCTGGTGTGCGCAGCCTGAAGTTGAACTGTGTGGCTAGAATCTGTTGGGTCTCATTGACCCGTCCGGTGACCACAAGCATCAGAGCGCCCTGGTCCACCAGATGGTTCATGTACTCCTTATACTGCAGAGTCCAAGGAATAGTCTTGGCTGATGGGAAACAAGGGAATATGACATTAATGACAATGATAATGATCATGGTCTTTTTGCACAGAACTCCAGTCCTCTTTGCTCACTACCAATAATCTCAAACAGGACTGCAAATTCAATTAATCCCTCAAACATGTGCCCCAGCTTGAGTACTTTGTGTTGTTTTGTGTGTAGCTATGTGTGTTTTCCCTCTAAAAAACACCAAATTTATGGAAAACAGAAGCTTACTGGGGTATGCCATAATACATAAAGTTGATCAAATTGTTGTTCATATACAGAAATATCCATTTAAAATTATATTTAAAAGTTATTTACAACTTTTAGATGCACAACAGCTTATCAGCTCAACTTTTTTACTTATTTACACCTAAAAAGTTAAAAATAGTACATTAGGGGTACCTTTGGAGACTCTGAGGTACTAATATGCTCCTTTTAGAGGTAAATAAGGCACATCGATGTTCTTATAAGGGTATAAAGGTACAATTTGTGAATGAAAAACGTCTCTGGTGGGACTGTACAACTCCACTCACTCTCTTGCGGTTTGAGGGTGAGAGGAATCCGGTCCTTCTTCACAGTGGTTTTCAGCACGCCGGTGTAGTACATGACCATCACCTCATACAGCAGACTGGCCGTGCGCTGACTTGAGCTTTTGTTCTTCAGGATGATGGAGAGTTTGGCGTCTCCACCGATACGAGGTCCTGCCCCGTCCATGACGATCTCAACGCTCACGTCATTGCCGGTGGGGGACGGATACAAAGTCGGTTTGGAGCCGAAGCGACTAGCCCTTTCCACGGCAATGCGCTCCTCTGCTGAACCTGACGGACATGATCAAACAGTAAAGAGGACTGTGAGCTGCTGCTTTTTTGGAGTATTACCTCCAAACGCATTGTTCCAAAGTGTGCTGCTTACATATTCAACTCAAGTTATCAACATACATTTTTTTTTCCAATGTTTTCTAATTTTCAGTTTCCTACGAAAATTAACCATTGTTTTATTACAGTAAAGTGTAGTAACTAAGTTTTTTGTTTTTGGCATATTGACTACCATATATCCACAACTTTACTACAAATACCATGGTTTAACTATGGTTAGTGTAGCAAAACCATATTTAATTTGTGGTTACCATGGTTAACTATAGTGATATTTATTTATATTTAAATAAATATAATATTATTTAAAAATTATCCTAAAATAACACTGTATTATATGAAAGATGCTATACAATTATTATTATTATTAAATATGCATGAAAATAAGAAACCATTGGAAGTATGTCTATGATGCCTTAAAATGTTTCTAGGAAGGAAGCTCTAGATTTTGGACCAGATGAATGTGTTTTGTTACCTTCTGGGTATTTGTAGAGGTGTGTGATGTCCTCACGAGCATCAGATCCCACAGCTTTAGTACTGATGCGCTGACCGACGGAGCTCTTCTCCACAGAAACCTGACTGAAGCTTCCATCGGGTTTCTTCTGCCAGTAGATCCTATCACTGTTCACCTGAGACACACAGTAAAGTCATTTCAGCCTTTCAGAAGATGTTCTGAGTAAAGTGCAAAATGTCACCAGACACAAATGAGGGTGAGAAGAGGTTCATATGAAACGCTCACTTCGGCAAAGACAAACGGAGTGTCGAATTTCAGGTTGACTTGTCCGTTGCGGACAGCGGAGATGGAAGTGGGACCGCAGCGGTACGAACCCTGGCTGGGCTCCTGAGGGGTCGCGTCCACCACCTGCCACCCGCCGTAACCAGCCGGGAGGTCCGGACGGGTCATCCAGGACTCGTTCCACACGTGGAAGTTCCTACAGAGAAAGTTTATTGAAAGTGTTAATCTGCAATTTGCAAAAAATAAAGCTGAATAGGCCTAAAACAAAACCTAAAACTTTTTTATTTATTTATTTTTTTATAAAGAATGAAATGAGGCACTTTACCTTCAAAAAAAAAAAAAAAATTAATCATCTAAATATTATAAGGGAAGTTCGCCCTTAATTATTAAATAAACATTTAACAAGCATAAAGATCAAATATACAAAATATTAAAATTAAATAATAACTGATATATTTCTATATTCCATGAAATTTCAAAGCTAGCTATAACCTTCATGCTAGGTTTTTTTTTTTTTTTGGCTAAATATTAGTTTATTGAGCATATTTATTGGGCACCCCAAGCCCATCGTACCAGACAGAATCGCTGGTCTTGTCTTTGATGATTTCCAGCTTCTCATCAATATAAATGTCTGTGGTCAAGGAAAGGTCCGTGTCGTGAGCCGAGCTGAAGTTGGTCACACAGCGGGTGGGGATACCAAGACATCTCAACACTGAGAGAGAACGTTATTTAGCTAACATTTTATTCCTAAAAACATGATAAAAATCTATTTTTAATAGCGTGATAAATAGAGAAATCCAAACGTACCGGTATTGGTGACTCCTGCATAGACCCAGCACTGGGCGAATTTGACGGGCTTCCCTGAGCTTTTGGAATACTGTCTCAGGATGTCACCGCTGCCGCTCCAGGCGGTGGGAGACGTCCCACCCTCATAGCTGTCCTTCCAGTTACCCATTAGAACACCGTTGTCATCGTTGGAGTTCACCTGCCACAGAAGGACAGAGAAGCTTTTCAAAAACAGGTGCTTTTCAGCTCTTTAATCACTTTTCTGTTCTCACAGGAAAGACAGTAGGCTATATGTTGTTTTGTGTCCTTTATGAAAACAAAAGCTTCGTATGATCCTAAACTTCCACATGCTGGCCACTGTAATTCACTTTCTCAAATCATATTCATGATTTCTTCTGAATTCATGTGAACGTGACTCACCAGAGCAGATACCATTCTGGACACGATCACTGGATCTCTCCATTCAGTCATAGCGACCTGACCTCTCTCCAAAATGAACAGACACGCTTCCAGGATATCCTGTTCAAACTGATAAAACAAATGCAAAATAATAAAAATCATAATAATGGAATTGATCAATTGGAAATAATAATAATAATAATAATAGAATTATAGATAATACTAGAATTTGATTGAAACTGATAAAACAATTGCATCATATACAATAATAATAATAATAATGATTATTGTTATTGTTGATTTGTTGTTTATTTTTATTGTTGTTGTTGTTACTGTTATTATTTGTTATTTCCGTCATTATTATTATTATTAGATTTCTAGATAATAATAAATATGAAATGATGATGATGATGATAAAAATGAATAATAATAATAATAATAATAGTAGAAAAATATATAATAACAGAATCTGTTGAAAACGATAATAATGCATCATAATAATAATAACAATAATAACAATACTACTACTACTACTAATAAATTAATAAATAATAATAATAATAATCATCATCATAGATCATAGAATTATAGAAAATAATAGAATCTGTTTGAAACTATAAAAATGCATAATAATAATAATAAATACATTTAAAAACTATAATAATCATTGCAACAACAATAATACAATTATAATAACAGATCTGTTATAAACTGCTAAAAGAATAGCATAACAATAATTATTTTTATTTTTATTATTAAAAAATTCAAACTATAATAATAAAAATAATAATAACAGTCACTGTCTCCACACCTGGGCAAAATTCCATGTTCTGGTTCCAATTTGCTGCTCGGTTCCGTAGTAAATTCTGCCCATGCTATTCAGGATATATTCTTTCCTTTCTGCTTCGTTATCCAGATACACAGCATCATCTGAGGAAAGACAGATGAACGTAGTGCTACTTCATTAATGCAAATGAGGGGAAAGTGAGTGTGATTGTCCTGCATTGACTCTGTACCTTCACACCAGGGGTTGAAGAGCATGTAGATGTCGTTGGGGGTGCAGGGGAACAGCAGCTTGCCCTTTGGTGAGAAAGACTCCACGGTCACCTTGTAGCAGCCGATGGAGGCGGTGGGAAGAGTGTTGACCGCCAGCCGCACGCGCTTGTCTTTCTGCTCCACGATCTTCATCTCCCAGCGGCCGTCTTCCAGGACGTCCACTAACGGGACAGAGATCTGAATCCCTGTGTTTCTGCTGAAGAGGGGCCCTGTGTCAAAAACACAAAGACACGGAAACACACTGTCAGACGAACACATCTTAATGATTTAGCTTTAATTGAATCATCTGTCAGTGACTAGGCTGGAGATTCATTAAGAAAGGATACTCAAGGAGCAGCTGGATTAGACGGATTAGGTCACATAATCACTAGTCCTGGTCCAAACCAAGCACTTCATGACTCACATCCATCACGAATGAATAGATTCATCTGTCAGGGTTTCTTTTCCAAATAAAGTGCAAGATAATTGAACTAACTGTCAGAATGTCTGGGCATCTTTGTCTTTTTGTCACACACTGGTTTGTCAATCAATGCTAATGTATCAGACTCCGGATTAAAATATTGAACAAAAAACGTGTTTCCATAGCCTCTGCATGTCTGTTTTATGAGTTTAGACACATATTTAAAAAAAATAATAATAATCCAGTTAAAATGTATATAATTGCCTGATTATGATTGTGGTTCTTATTATTTATTTATTTGTATGTTTGTTTTTTGAATGATTGTTTGATTTTAATACCGAATGCATCTGATGTGGGCTGATTATTGAAACTGATACTGATTTTATTTCTGATTTTAATTTAAGTCTGATTTTTAAACTTTTCCTGATTATTCAGATATATATATATATATATTTTTCAGTTTTATTTTAGTATAATTGAGAAACTATTGTAATTTTTATAATAGTATCTTAATTCGATACTATTATAAAAGTAAGATTGTAAACCTGAATTAGTTTTTATTTTTATTAGATTTTATATAGTTCATTTTATTTTAGTTTAAGTTTTAGTAATTGTATCATTTTAATATTTTTTTGTAAATATGCGTATATAGTTTTTATTCATTTATATTTCAGTTTTAGTTATTTTAATATAGCAAGTTGAAGCATACAAAAATGAGAAATGTTGCCTTAGCTATACTAGCTGGAATAAAATAAGTTCAATAAAAATTGTAAACATTTTTTTTTTATTCCATCTTATTATTCTATTTATTTATAAGTAGCAAAGTTTTATTTTTAATGGTTTTAGTTTTATTTTCAGATTTTTCAGACATTAATTGTGTCACGTCCTGCTGGCGTGCCCTGATTGGCCACCAGATGTCACTGTGTGTTTGTTTGAGCACATGGCTTGTTGTTTGTGGTTTGTGCCATGTGCTCTCCTGTCTATTGTCTGACCCCGCCCTCCTTGTAATCTCATTATTGTTTCAGTGACTTCACCTGTGTCCTCCTCGTTTGTCTCCCCATCCTGGGGTCTGCAGTCCTTTGCAGTTTTGTTGTTTTATGTCAGATGTTTGACGGTGTGTGCGTGTGCGCGTGCGCGCATTTCTGCCTACCTACCTGGTATTCCCCCTCGGGGTGGTTTTTGTTCATTTTTGTTTCATTTTATTATTAAAAGAAGGACCATTCTCCTGCACTTGAGTTCTCGCCTCATCTCTCTTCCAGAGCCGTGACAATTTATTTTTTTTCAGTTTTATTTTAATATAATTGAGAAACTATTGTAATTTTTATAATAGTATCTTAATTTAATACTATTATTAAAATAATATTGCAAACCTGAATTAGTTTTTATTTTATTAGATTTTATATTTCACTTTATTTATAATATAATATAATATAAATATAGTCATTTTAGCTTTTTTTTTTTTTAAATGTGTATATAGTTTTTATTAATTTATATTTCAGTTTTAGCTATTTTAATATAGCAAGTTGAAGTATACAAAAGATTTACTAGCTGAAATAAAATAAGTTCAATAAATATTGTAAATATTTTTTTCCAGCTTATTATTTTATTTATAAGTAGCAAAATTTTTAATGGTTTTATTTAACTACAATACCCCTGCCTGGTTTTTATTTTTATTTTCTACTGATTCTGCTGATTTCATTTTGATTTAGATTCTTCTGCTACTGATTTTAACAGTAATTCTGATTGTAGGTGTTTTCACAGCTATCTGAAATAAATGTAGCTCAACACATCCCTAAATCTGATTATGCAATTAAAAAAAAAAAAGAGGTGCGTCCAGTAGGAATGAGAAGAACTGCTGTAATTATGAAAAATATTCACAAACAAATGCAAAACAAACCGTATGAGGGAATCTAGACAAGTCTAGACTTGAGTCTGTTCTCTTGCTGAGATGTCTGACTTCTTAGTATGTGTCAAATTAAGATTTTAAAGTTAAAATGAGTCATTTATGAGTACTTCATGCGTTGAAATGGAAAACTAATGACTGTTGTGTGAATGCATCTCACTCACCTAACTTCAGCTGCAGCTGCAGATTGTCAGATTTGGGGTTGAAGGGTCTGGAGAACTCGATCCACATCTGGAAGGTCTGTCCTCTGCGGATGATCAGCTTGTCGCTGAAGTAAGCATCTGTGCGATGCTCGCGTCGGTTCGGTCCATCCTTGGATTTCAGGAGGTCGACGGAGTGAACCGTCAGAAGAGTGTCTGTGAATTAGAGAGAGGAAACATTTGCACTTCCCTGAAATCATCAAATCTCAGTGTTTACAAAACAGTACTGGACTCTTTTTTTATGCAAATGAACTGCACTAGAGTCTCCTTCATCCTCTTCCTCCTCACCTGAAGCCGCTGGGGTCGCAGCTGCAGCAGCGCTGGCACTGGGCCTTCCAGTAGTGCTGGTGTTAGAGCTAGACATTTCTAAAAGCAGGCTGAAGGACTGAGAAGAAAAAAAGAAAAGTTAAATGCTTTTTCAATCAATCAATAAAAAATATACAAAAATATTAAATAAATGTGCATATGATATAAAAATCTGAATAAATGAAAATGTAATAAATACAATTCTAATAAATAAAAATTTGAATAAAAATGTGTGTGCATATAATAAAAATGTAATAATACAAATTATTCAATACATTTTTAGTACTTCTTAAGATAAACTTAAAAAATCAACTTAGTGTACTCAACTGTGCTATTTTGATACATCATGAATATGAACTAAAATGTGCTTTTAACATACCATCTCAGTATTTAAAATATGTATTATAAATACTGAGACCTGGGTCTCTGAAGCAGACTCCCGAGCATACACACAGCGGTAGTTTAGTTAAAATCGACGGACAAAAAGAGTCTTTAGTCAAAAAATGGCACAAAACAAACGGCTAAACATTTATTCACTCCTGCAAAGCGACAGAATGTTGCTATGGTTACAAATGCGGGAGTGAGTGCTGTTCCGTACACACTCCTGCATTTACACTCCTGAAACTTGCAGTGTGTACGTGGCCAGAAGAATCCTTTTGGGTTCCAAAAAAAACCTTTCAGTGAACAGTTCTTAAAAGAACTATTTATCTTGTTAGTGCAAAGAAGACTTTAACGGTTTCCACTATTAAGAATGTTTTATGGAATGGAAAGATTCCATGGATGTTAAAGGTTCTTCATCGAACCATCAATGCCAATGAAGAACCTTTATTTTTAAGAGCATATTATAATTTTAATTTTTAAATAATCAATAAGTAGGTCTCATTGTCAAGTATATTGAAATATAAATGCATATATAAAATGATATGGATCAAAGTTTAATGATGTTTTAATTTATCCTGTTTTGTAGTTTAACTAAACTTAATCGGTTTTATATAAAGTATGTTAGAATGAATGTTGGTAAGGCTTATGATGACCTAAACACTGAAACATTTACAGTTTTATTCTCATCTATTATCAAGGGTTTTATAGAAGCCTGGTTATACAACATATTATTCCTAAAAAATGTATTAAAACTAACTGTTGAAAGTTAGTTAGAAATTTCCCCTTACAGAGTGAAAAGAAACATACAAAATCTCTTTTATAAAAACATTTGACAATATATCAACAAAATGAAACAAAAAGTTTGAACCTGGCTTTATCCAATGTTCAATTTTCTGGAAATGCAAGTCAGTGCATATTTAACTACATTATGCCTTATTTGCATACTTCAACATAACATATGAGAAAACTACACTATATGCAATTTTTAATTTAAGATATACACCTGTATTGTCTAGCCATAATGCAATAATGGTGCTATATATATTTTCAGTATATTCATTTCTGAATAAACTCGAGCTGTTGATCAATCAAGCGTAATGCTCATTATGAATTCTTAGCAAAAAGTTCTCATAAATGCAATATTGGTTACCTGTGTGTTGGTGAAGTTCAGGTGCTCTGACAGACCGTCTGCTGTTTGTTCTGATGAATGTTTGGCACTGAAGCTCCTGCTCGTGGCTTTTATTCAAGTGTGTGCTGACACTCCTTCATTACGGAGGCTGATGAACAACATCCATGACCCTTACAGTCCAGAAAAGTGGATTTTGTTACTGAACTGGAAATATTCCTAGAAAAACAAATGATGAGCATCAGAATCAGATCAAAATCTGTGAATCACAAAAAGTAATTAATTCATACAAAAGCCATGACAATGAACATATTTCTGCTTTCTGAAAGCAATTAAAAATCTGTTCAACAAGAATATACACCTTAAAAATTGCTTATTATTATTGTTGTTGTTGTTAAGCATGCAGAAATGACAATAATAATAATAATAATAATCTGTTTAACAAGATTATAGGCATTATTATTATTATTGCAATTTCTGATGCTTTATAAATTCTAATATACTCATAATGTCATTCTAAATTTTAAATAATAATAATAAGATTTGATTATTGTAAATAATAACAATTTTGTAAATTAAAAATGAAAGAAAGAAAAGTAATATGACCGTTCCATTTCTGAAGCCTTATAAATGCTAATGCTGTAATTTTAATAATAATGATAATAATAATAATGTGCAATTTTAAGGTCTATTGTTACGTGTATGTTCCTGTTTTGCCTTATTTGTTTTGTTTTTTTCGGTTCTCATTAGTTTATCATCATTCGATCTTTTCACCTGTGTTAATTAATCTTCTTCTTTGTTCCTTTGTTCCCTGCCTTTTTAAGTCCTCAGTTCTCCCCTTGTCTTTGTCTTGGATTGATGTTGATGTTATTTAAATGCTATACGTGTGTTAATGATTATTAAAACCCCTTACCTTTACTCCTTGTTCGTACGTCTCTCCAACCATGACGCGTTACACCCATATTCTTGTAAAACAATATTATTATTATTATTATTAGTAGTAGTACTGATTTTTATTAATAACAGATTCTAAACATGGTAAAATGTTTTTTTTTTTATATCACTTATAAACTTTATTTTTTTAATAACAATTGTTGTTGTTTTTTTAATAATGTTAATATTTACCTTATATCTACTTAAAAGTGAAGTACATTATTTCTGCTACACTAGTGTCACTGTACAAAACTCACAGAGGTATGTACCATTTCACATATTTCTGTAACATTCTTTACCATTTTGTAGTATAAAAGAGTGCATATTAAAGCCTATAATGTGCATATCTAACCTTTTGAACCTTCACACCCAAATAACAAATGCACACACTCATGCACACATATAGACATATTAATATTAATTAAACATATTTCCATTAAGCCCTCTGATGCTTTACTTAAGGTGACACAGAAGAAGAAAGACCTGACATATTTCATAAAATCACGCTTTACAAGAAACAGCATGTGTGCTGGAACAAGCTTCCGATGAAAGTTTGCATATTAAAATAATTCCATATCTGCATTCACCTTCTTCTCAATGCCAGTGGGGCAGAAGTACACACTTCAATTGATTGTTATTGTAAAGAAAAGACAAGAAGTTTGATTAAATGTAAAGTAAGATTAAAGAGTGAAACTAATTTACTGACAAGCCCGGGCACTTATTGTTTGACCACTTTTATCTGTTTTTATATAAATTTGTAGAAGTTTTAAAAGAGGCATGTAGATCAAAATCTACATGTTAAAACATCAAGTTTGTACTTTATAAATGTACTTTATAAAATAATAAATGGCTAAAAGCAATCAAATTGGTAAAGTGTCTGCTAAATTCATAAATGTAAATGTAAAAGTTATTATAGACATAATTGTGTAAAAAACAAACAAACAATTTAAAAAGAACTTCTCTTAACGACTATATCTGCCATTAAAGGCCATTAAAACTGGTGAAAAGAGGGGAAAATATTTGGGTTACAGTCTGAAATATGAGTCTCAGATCCAACTAATCCTGTTTGTGTCTTATGATTAAAAAGAAATCATTATTTTAATATCCTAAAAAGATTAATGGCCATACTTTCGTTTAATAGAGTACAATCATATGACAGTCTGCTTAAACACACACCCATGTATTAGCATTTGCACAACTCACTGTATGAGTCACTGAAGAACTTTGGAAATAAAAAATGATTAAGTCAAACTTCATTGAATGTGCAAATGCACTTCATCTGGACGTCACACACCAAAATGTCAAACATTGATTCAGTACAGACACGCACTGAACTAAACACTATTTCTGACACTCCTAACTGATGAAAGAAACAATCACAACAGAAGTCACAAACATGTCAAGCAGTTAAAGTTATTTCTTGTTTTTTACACACTGACCGTCATCAAACTGACACACTCCAACCTGCATGATCTGACAAATTAATAAACATATGATAATTTAAAGCTGGTTTTGTCCAACGATCCAGAGCACTTTTAATGTTTTTTTTTTTTTTTAATGGAAGCCAGTTTCCACCACAGAATAAAATGAATTTTGGTAACTTTTTGAATCACACAATTATAAGCTTTTATCTCATAATTCTACGGCAGTTATTTCTTATTTATCAGATATCTGAGAGAAAAAAAAATCTGAAATGGGAATTTATTTCTTTTATACCTCACAATTCTGACTTAATTTCTCATAATTCTGAGTTTACAGTATATCTTGCAATTACACCAATTCTTTCATCGAAATATAAAATCACAAGTGAAAGAAAAAAAGTCAGAATTGTGAGTTTGTCTCATATTCAATCCTGAGAATTGTGAGAAATAGTCATAAGTGCGAGATATAAACTTGCAATTACGATACAAATGTCAGAATTGCAAGATATAAATTGTGATATATTGTGAGATATGAAGTTCAGAATTTTAATGTAAATTCAGAATTCTTAAAAAAAAGTCAGAATTGCGGGATACTGTAACGGGGCGAACGAGACGTGAGACGTGCGGATCCATGTGCAAGTTTTTATTAATAAACATAGTCAAATAACAGGCAGGATTATCAAACAACAGCGAACAGGAATGGCACGGGCAAAACACAAGAGTATTCCTAGAACAAGCGTGGGTCTTTGATCGGCGAACAATATCCAACAGGGTGAGGCAGAGAGATAATCCAGGTAAACGAGCAGTGGTCCAAGAGAGGTGCAAACAGAGTCCGAACGGCAAGGCAAAGGGTTAATCCAGGAAACACGGGCAAGAATCGAAACACAAGAAAACACACAAGGCAAGGCAAGACTAAGACAACAAAGAGGGTTCCGTATCGCAGCTAAAACTAGGAGAGTTCTAAATGCAGAACAATACTGGAACTAAACAGAAAAACACAGAATGGCTCGGTAAGGCAGCCAACACTAGGGGAGTGCTATACGCAGAACAATACTCAGCAGTCGGGGAGAGAAAGTCCAAGGCTTAACAGGACAGGCAAAGAGTTCACAGACGGCCTCCATAGCCATGACAGGGCAGGACGAGGATTCACAGACGGCCTCCATAGCCGTGACAGGGCAGGACAAGGATTCGCAGATGGCCTCCATAGCCGTGACAGGGCAGGACGAGGATTCGCAGACGGCCTCCATAGCTGTGACAGGGCAGGACAAGGATTCACAGACAGCCTTCATAGCCGTGACAGGGCAGGACAAGACGGCCTCCATAGCCGTGACAGGGCAGGACAAGGATTCACAGACGGCCTCCCTAGCCATGACAGGGCAGGACGAGGATTCGCAGACGGCCTCCATAGCCGTGACAGGGCAGGACAAGGATTCGCAGACGGCCTCCATAGCCGTGACAGGGCAGGACAAGGATTCGCAGACGGCCTCCATAGCCGTGACAGGGCAGGACAAGGATTCGCAGACGGCCTCCATAGCCGTGACAAGGCAGGACGAGGATTCATAGTAGGGTACCACTGACACCTCTGGAGGTTCTGCAGCAGACGCCGCCACCTTTGGAGGTTCTACAGTGGTAACATCAGGAAACAGTCAGAATTCAGTAACAGGACAGGTACAGTGCTCATCAACGGCTCCATTGACCGTGACATAACAGGCTGAGAGTACTTTGCTGGGCGCCACCACCATACAATGAGCTGAAGCGAGCACCGCTGTTTCGGGAGGTTCTGCAGCATGTGCCGCCACCTCTGGAGAAGCTGCAGCGGGTGCCATCGCTTGGGGCAGTTCCGAGGTGATGTACGCAGCCCAAACGCAACATAAAGCGATCCCCATCATGGGAAGCGCTTCGGACAGTGGAATTAGTGCAGGAACAGGAGGGTTAAAGTGAGCTGGTTTGGGGTGCATCCCTCACACTGCATTCCAGATTAGGATACCGAAGGACTGACCTTGAATATCTGGGTGTGACAGACAGGACATGACAAGACTCTGGCTGCTCAGCTGTGACGTGACGTGGTTCTGGATGGTTAGCGGTGACGTGAAGAGACTCTGGAAGATCCGCTGAGATGTGGTGAGACTCTGGCAGATCAGCTGAGATGTGGTGAGACTCTGGCAGATCAGCTGAGACGTGTTGAGACTCTGGCAGATCAGCTGAGACGTGTTGAGACTCTGGCAGATCAGCGGAGACGTGGCGAGACTCTGGCAGATCAGCGGAGACGTGGTGAGATTCTGGCAGATCAGTTGATACTTGACTTGACTCGACTCATGAAGATTATCTGTGACTTGGTTGGACTCATGAATGGCAGCTGTGACATGACGGAACGTCGTTGTGGCCGCCATTTTGTGAACGGGTTCTGCTGTCGCTGCCATTATGTGAGTGCGCTCGGGTACGGCCGCCATTTCACGACCGGGTTTAATCACCAGAGTAACGGTCAATAAACTCGAATGTCCCAGAGCTGGCGATTGACTAAACACGCCATTATCGGCAAGGACATAGTGTTATTTTCCTCTTCCGCGACACCCACAGTAAATGAAGAGCCAACACACAACAGAGCATAGTCCAAAAACTGACTTAGTGAAGAACGTGGATCCTCACAGATAAGTTTTGACTTTAGTGGCTGATTATTGAATAATACATGGTACCAGGAGTGGGATCCGAACCCACGAGGACTTTTGTCCATATAATTGTGTCTTGGAAAACACAGAATGGCTCGGTAAGGCAGCTAACACTAGAGGAGTGCTATACGCAGAACAATACTCGGCAGTCGGGGAGAAAAAGTCCAAGGCTTATAAAGAGTGTGAGATAGTGTGTGATAATTTTCAGGTGTGAGCGTGATTAGTGGAATCAGCTGTGTGTGTCGTCAGTGCAATGGATGATGGGAAATGCAGTCCAGTGTGATGTGTGGTGTGAGTCAATATGATGGTGAGGCGACCTCTTTTGGCAGTCGGACGAAAGGCCACGAACCGGATTTGTGACAGATAAGGTCTCGGAATTATGAGATATTGTGAGAAAGTCAGAATTGTGAGATACCTGCGAGATGTAAACTTAGAAATGTGAAATATAAACTCTTTGTGAGAAATAAAGTCAGGATCTAAACGTTATCTAAACAGTTCTGACTTCTTCCTCAAAATGAATCGGAATCAAGAAAAAAGTCAAAATTGAAAACCACTTACTATCACCACAGTTTCAAAAAACAAAACCACCACTGGCTCTGCACCCCTTTACCTAAATTCATTACTTCAGATTTATGTACCCGAGTCTAGAAGCTTGCATTCTGCAAATGAACGTCGCTTTATTGTGTCATCCCAAAGAGGCACAAAATCACTTTCACAGATTTTTTAATTAAATGTTCGCTCCTGGTGGAATGACCTGCCCAACTCAATCCATGCAGCTCCTTAGCTATCTTCAAGAATCGGTTAAAAACACATCTCTTCCATCTTTATTTGACCCTCTAACTCTTAGCACTCTCTTTTCTAATTATTTTCTTAAAAAAAAAAAAAATAACTAAACACTACTTTTCTAATCTTTTTGTATTTTATCTATTTGTTTTCTTTTTATTTATTATACAATTAACAAGAGCAAAAAAAGGCCTCTAACACTAGCTTGCTCTATTCTTTTTCTATAAAAAAACCTTGCTATGTATACTGCATTAAACTAATTGTGACTTGTTATAGCACTTGCAAATCATTGCTCTTTTGTTGATTTTGATTGTTTCTATTGTCCTCATTTGTAAGTGGCTTTGGATAAAAGTGTTTGCTAAATGACTAAATGTAATGTGTGTGTGTGTGTATATATATATATATATATATATATATATATATATATATTACACACACACACACACACACACACACACGCATAAACACAAGATTTGAGATGAATGTTATATGCTTGCATTTTGTTTCTGTATTGCAATTCCAAAATATACCAATAAAAACATTTCCATCCAATTAAAAATGGATTTCAATCCATTAAAAAATAAGTTGCTTAAACATTAAAACATCAATAATTACCCACCTTCATGTCATTCCAAACCTGAAAGACCTTCGTTCATCATCGGAACACAAATTAAGATATTTTTGATGAAATCAGAGAGCTATCTGACCCTCCATAGACAGCAACACAACTGAAATGTTCCCATGTCCAGAGATGTAGTAAATACATCGGTAAAACAGTCAATGTGACATCAGTGGCTCAAATTCAGTTTTGCAATGCTACGATAATACTTATTTTGGTAACACTTTAGATTACAGCCTGCAATGTACCTGTCACGTTCCCTCTCGGGATACAAGGAGGTGCGGAGACGTGGAAGTTCCAATAATCCCTTTTATTGAACACACAATGAGACGAGGAGCTTGGGGAGAGACGAACATCAATGACGCTAAGACCGGACACAGGGGCTAGGAAACACAGGGCTTATAAACACAGGGAAATTAACGAGGAAGAATAGAAACAGGTGAGGGCTAATCAAACGCAGGGCTGGGGACACATGAACTACTAATTAAAGGAACGAGGAAGGCCAACTAGGGACACGAGAGGAGGGGAAACACAAGACAAGGACTGACATTACGCCCCCCTCCGGAAGGCGTGTCCTCACGCCTAACACCATCCAATGGGGAGGGGGGGTGGGCGCTCTGGAGGCCTCCAGGGCGGTGCCCGTTCCAGGGGCCATGGCGGGTCAGGGGACTCGGGAGGCCATGGCGGGTCAGGAGACTCGGGAGGCCATGGCGGGTCTGGAGGCCAGGGCGGGTCAGGGGACTCGGGAGGCCAGGGCGGGTCAGGGGACTCGGGAGGCCAGGGCCTATTTTTTTCGGGCCCGAGGGGTTCTGTGGCCTTGGCCCTTGGCCCGGCCACACAGGCTGTGACCCTCTTACCCCCCCCCCCCAAATTTTCTTGGGGAAGCTCTTGCAGCGCGGACTCTGTCGGGCGCTCTTGCAGCGCGGACTCTGTCGGGCGCTCTTGCAGCGTGGACTCTGTCGGGCGCTCTTGCAGCGCGGACTCTGTCGGGCGCTCGGGAGGCGCAGGGCTGGACGGAACCAGCGGGAACTCAGGAGGGCTGGACGGAACCAGCGGGAACTCAGGAGGGCTGGACGGAACCAGCGGGAACTCAGGAGGGCTGGACGGAACCAGCGGGAACTCAGGAGGGCTGGACGGAGCCAGCGGGAACTCAGGAGGGCACGTGCGTGGAGCCGGCACGGGAGGGCACGTGCGAGGAGCCGGCACGGGAGGGCACGTGCGTGGACACACAGATCAAAATTTTCCGTGTAAGCATAACTTACAGCTGTACGTATGTAGGTAAATAGGTAAATAGAAACAATGTGCAACATTTGGGGGATAAGGGGGTAATGACTTGGAAAATTAAAAGTATTTATACTGTTAGTATTTCATAAGTAAGGTTTAACTATTCTAAGATTACGTGGTATGCATGACCTACTGTGTTAGAACAAGTTATTGAAATAATACAAAATATATGATGCAATATATTTTTACACAACGTACTGGGTACTTATTGTATTATTACAACATATATCTTACATGACTGATACAAATAGTAAACTGTAGTATACTATAGCATAATTTAGTAATTACAGTAAAGTTAAAAAACACCATAGTCTTTATAAGGTTAGAGAAATGGTTAGAGAATCGGACTCGTAATCCAAAGTGTTCGAGTCTCGGGCCGGCAGGAATTGTAGGTGGGGGGAGTGAATGTACAGCGCTCTCTCCACCCTCAATACCACGACTGAGGTGCTCTTGAGCAAGGCACCGAACCCCCAACCACTCCAGGTGTGTTCACTGCTGTGTGTGTGTGCACTTTGGATGGGTTAAAATGCAGAGCACGAATTCTGAGCGTCTCGTTCCCTACCCAGAGAACATGCCAAGCTAGCATGCCAAGCTAGTTTTAGAACTACTCTAAAAGGAGCTTGAGAGGAAGCCACACTCCTGGTAGAGTGTGCCCAAACACTGAGAGGTGAAGAAAGACCACGCACCCTGTAATTCAGCAATATAGCGTCCCTATAAGCCCACGGCGGTCAGCACCAAAGCATAATAACAGTGGAGGAGACATTCTCCAATGGCTAGAGCGCTTCGCATAGAGCTTCAAAGCTCGGTCAGGGCAGAGTATGTGAAGTCTCTCATCCTCACCTGAAGCAAGAGGAAGAGGTTGGAAAGAGCAAAGGATGACCACCTGAGAGCGAAATGATGTGGACAAAACCTTGTTTTGGAATATAACCTGGCCTGGGTTGTAAAGTTACTTTAACCATACCAGGGGCAAAGTCCATACACTTAGCTTCCCCAACTTGGCTTCCATTAAGCCCTCCAGGACGACTGATAAGTCCCTAGAGGAAACTCCAAGGGGCGTGCTGGCCTCAGCCGCCTAACCCCATGCATAAACTCAGAGACCAACCAATGTCTCCCCAAGGGGACGTCATCCACAGATCTCAGGTTGAGGGTGCCAGATCTTTCCCTGAAGCTGAGATAGGATCCCACGGAGGGCGATCCAGAAGAGAAATCAGCTCCGAGAACCACGTCTGGGACGGCCAGAACTGGGCTATGAGCAGGAGACAAACCCTGCTCTCCTTCACCCTGCACAGGACTGCTAGATTCAGCTTGTTACAGGTGGAAACGCATACAGTCTCAGATTCGGCCAAGGGTGAGTGAAAGCATCTATACCCAGAGGTGCTGGGGAACTCAGGGAGAACCAAATTACGAGAACCAAATTTCTTAGGAAACGCCTCTTTTTTTTTTTTTTAAAGTAAGGCGGGCGCAAAATGGCTGCTTCCAGGATCTGGAGAACTCTTGATGCAGATCACTGAAGAAGGGCAGCTTTCTCCACGCAGGCCTCGAATTTAGGCTGCTCAGAAACCGCTCGTCGAGTTTAGAGGACTGGGATTCGTGGGGGTAATGGGACCAATCAATAGAGAGCTTCTCTGAAGCGTGCGTCAGCACGTCTACAAGCTCTGAGTAGGCCGCAGAAGGCCGCGCTTCCTGGCCACTAGGCGGGAGAGCGTCGGCTGAAGCAGGCCTGGAATCCTTGGAGTCAGGCGCCACGGTGTACAAAATATTTTTCTATCCCGAAAGAAATTGTTTCGGGTGCCTCCAGGCTAGAGCATAACAATCATACGAGAAGTCAACCCACAAATCCGCTCCGGCACGAGAGGGAGAGAAAGGGCGAGGCCCATCTGCTTACTCTCCATCGCCTCGAGCTCCACACGGAGGGCCTAAGCCGCTTCCGGAGCGCAACGGGGAAAGACGGATAACCTGAACAGAATTTACATTACATTTACATTTACAACGCGCTTACCATGTGGGTCGTCGCTCGCAATGGAGCGAGAACATGGTGGCTGGCGTCTGGCAGCGATGAAAATCCATGCACCCCACCGCAAGGAGAACAGTGTTCCACTATCACAGTCGCCAAAGTGCCTATGAAGAAAGTTAAACGAAAAACAATCAAAATATTGGGTCAGAAAAACCGCAACTGAAGGGCTAATATTGCCACTTCGTGAAGGCAGAGAAATCTGAGGAGCAGATGGCACGTTCGCCAGTATAAGGAGGCGACTTAAGAAGGTCGAGGATGGCATCCGTGCCATCAGCCAATGAATTGGCATGATTACATAAGGGCTTCAGACAATTGGCACACCCAGAGGGTGTTTCCATTGCGTCATAGCTACGCAGCGTTGAGTGAACCTATGAAAGAGAACATCATGATACACAACACGTGTATATTTACGGTATAATTGATGTTTTTTGATAGCTGTAGTGCTGTTGTTGCCCTTGAGCTTCCGTATGTGGATTGAGGCAAGTAGGAATAAAATGTACTATAACATTTTTCTTAACTACTATGCAAACATACACCCTTGTTATATGTAGTTATTGTGTAAGTGTAACATCCACGGTCTGTATTTTAAAGTGATCCCTTGCTACCCTCTTGATCCATGTAGTTACTGTCTAAGTGTAACATCCACGGGCTGTAATTTAAAGTGATCCCTTGTTACCCTCTTGCAGCGTGTGCTGTTGTGTTTTTGCTCACCATGTGTTCCGCGACCCAGTTTCTTCCCAGTCTGATTAGTTTGATATTAGTTGACTCCCCACACCTGTCTATCCCTCCTTAAGTAATGTAGTCTGCCTCATGTTTCCTTGTCGGGTCTTAAACATCAAATCCCTGTCCTACGTATATATATATATATATATATACATATACATCTTCCAATCAATACTTGTCAAATGTATCATATTCTGGCTATAGGGAAAGGGGAAAGGGATGTGGTGTGTGGCCAAGTATGGTGACCCATACTTGTAATTTGTGCCCTGCATTTAACCCATCCAAGTGTACACACAGTAGTGAACATACACCCGGAGCAGTGGGCAGCCATTGCGGCAGCGCCCGGGGAACCATATAGAAATCATGTCCAAAATTTTACTACTCAAGAGCGGAAAGTTCGGACCATGTGCCTGACAAGATAATAAGTGTGTTCGACTTGAAGCGTCTCTGTGCAGAATGATCAGTATATGACATCAAAGTACTGCGAGAGCGATAAGAGAGCATATGGATCCTTATGCTTTCAAATCGCTCTCGCGATACTTTGATGTCATACACTGATCATTCTGCAAAGCGCCGCTTCAAGACGAACACGTCTAACATGTTGATTTATGCATTGGGAGGAGAAAGATAGCAACACCCCAAGCTAAGATGATGTCTAATTGGTCAACACACCATTTTGGGATGTGTCCAAAAGCCCAGTTAAAAACTCAGGACACCATCAAGCCATGCTTTTTGCCTTTTCCACTGCTTTTTAACCATGCTTTTTGCCATCAATTTTTGCCATTCCAGCATGCTCCGGCCTGCACGCCAGCTGCTACTTAACACCACGGTGAGAAGAAAAACCACCCAGTCTCGTTACATCCTTTTATTCTTTTATTTCATTTTCATTTCTTTCCGTTAAGAATTTTGTGTCTCTGAGTTCACTTTGAGTGTGACCGCCTCAAAACTTCAACCAGACCACAACTCCACATCTTCAGCCAACGCCCAACCATTGGCTTCCCAAGATGTCACTTCAACGACTACTGAACTTCCAACCAATCAGCAACCTTGGGAAACCCCCTTTCCTGCAACAACTACAACAAAAGGGAATCCCTTGACACAAAGGCAATGCAAGTACAACCCCAGATTCTAGCTGAACTGGTGCATTTGATATACATTTTAACCTCATTGAGAAACTCAATGCGAGGGTTAATGAAATGATTGATGGTTGTTCAGGTCTTTGCAATTATTTGCTATAAACTTGGGATTTCACATTTTCATTCTCTTAAACTCATCCTTTCCTCACTTTCTCTCTTTCTGCAACTTGCGTGAATATGTGAGTGCGTGTGATTGTGTTAGATTAGTTTACATGTCTTAGATTTATCCAATAAAGTCTTATTTATATTGAAAAGAGAAGTATCTTGTGTTTTGTGCTTACAAGTTAATGTCTTAAACTGCCAATCTTGTTATTGTGCTATTTAATAGTGTTTTCACTGTATTTTGGATTTTAATATCCAGTGCAGAGTTGATGTTGGATGGCTCGTTCGGTGAATTGCTGGCCGATTCAGTGATCAGCCGTAAAACAGTGATTCTGTTCAAATTCCCTATAAAATCATAAATGATTCCCTTTGAGCTAAATTGACCTGTTTCCCATATGTAAATATGTGACCCTGGACCACAAAACCAGTCATAAAGTAAAATTTCTCAAAATTGAGATTTATACGTAATCTGAATGCTGCATAAGTAAGCTTTCCATTGATGTATGGTTTGTTATGATAGGACAATATTTGGCCGAGATACAACTATTTGAAAATCTGGAATCTGAGGATGCAAAAAAATCTAAATATTGAGAAAACCGCCTTTAAAGTTGTCCAAATGAAGTTCTTAGCAATGCATATTATTAATCAAAAATTAAGTTTTGATGTATTTACAGTAGGAAATTTACTAAATATATTTATGGAACATGATATTTACTTAATGTCGTAATGATTTTTGGCATAAAAGAAAAATCTATCATTTTGACTCATACAGTGTATTTTTGGCTATTGCTACAAATTTACGACTGGTTTTGTGGTCCAGGGTCACATATATGTTGCACTGTACAGCCCTGCTATGTAAAAAATAAGTGAAATTTTTACTGTAAAATTTTGTTAACAGTTAGTTCCTGTACTATATACAGGGAAAAACTGTAAAATATCTAACCAAACATTTCATGTACTTTTACAGTAAAATGCTGTTAATTGTACAGTTTTTAGAAGTAAAAAAAACAAATCAATGTATAATTTACAGTCAAAAACTGTAAACTGATATTCCCAGAATTCCATGTGTGTCACTCCACATTTGAAAGTATTTTGTTTAAATAATCATGTTTTTTAATAGTTTTTGTTATCAGTTATGTACATTTGGGCTTTATGTTACATCTTCTGTTGTTTAATGAAAGTTAATTGCATCATTTAAGTATCATGTGCGTTACCATGATGGTGTTTTGTGTTTGCAGGAATAAATGAGTGCACCATCTATATATTAGTATATACTTCTGCTTGTGGTGAAGCTACGTGTGATGAGTTTTGATTCTTCATGTGGTTTTCTCTTTTACCACCTGCATTATTATGGTGGTTGTCAGTATATTAAAGGAACAAAACAGATTTGAATAGCAGTGTGTGTTGTTGAATTTAGTGGTTTACGTTCAAATTTCCCTGTTTGTAAATTACAGTTTTATACTGTAAATTTTACAGTTTTGTTCTGTAAATGTGTATACGGTTTTTCTGTATTTTTTTACAATGTGAAATGGTATTGATTTGTCGTCATATGTTTCAAATTGCCAAAGTCACGTGATTTCATTCACCGAGGTGTGTCTTTTACCTGATCTTGGATTAGTTTTATAAATTTGTGTACATTTTTAATGAAACATAAAAAAAGAGTTATCTGTGATTGGCCCATTTACACACAAGCTCTACATAAAGTAAACAAAACTCTGTAAATAACCCCTGCAAATTAATAAAATACTGCATATTATACTTCATATGTAATGTTGGTGATTTGTTAATTGCATTTAATAAACGTTCAATAAAACATTTGCAATGGGTTTGTAAAAGCTTTTTTTTTACGTTTGTGTTTACGTTTGTGTTTTTGTTGCAATTTGCACGTTTGACCAGGTAGCAGGTGACATTCAGCATGTGGCAATTTGAGCGCTTCCAAACACTGAATAATTTTTGTGAAGCAACTGACCCTTTGCAAAACCCACCCTCCTTAGTTACTGTTGCTATGTCTAACAAGCCATGCCGCTCTCACATTACACATCATGTTTTCATGCAGTAAAAAATACATCGCGGGAGCAAAGAGGAAACTGACAACATGCCGACAGACAAGCAGGTTACTTCTGGTATGAAAACAAGGTCTCAGCTTTCAAATTTAGTCATTTCTTAAAGAAATTCCCTGTGTCCTTCCATGTGTCATGACAGATCACTTTATTGCCCCAGTTAAAGCGGCACACGTGAACCGATCATCTTTTCATATTTACTTAAAGCATGAAATAAACATGAATGAACATCAGAACGTATTTTATTTCAACCAAAGAAAAATGTAATACACAATATTTTTCAAGTTTAAGTCCACTGAAGTTAATCTACTCTCCTGTCTGGTTTGTTTGTCGGGCAAGATGGCAGATTTGGCCTTATAATTGGTCAGCTCGCCTGTTAAGGTTCGGAGCGCTTATCGCAAATCATTTGATTCAGAACGGAACTTCAGAGCACGTATCACGAATCATTCAGATGGGGATTTCTGAGCATTGCAAATCATTTGATTTAGAGCAGAACTTCTGGGCGGGTTTGTGAATCTTTTGGTCCAGATCGGAACTTTGGAGGGGTTTCGCGGATCATTTCGCAGATTGAAAGATTTGTAAAATGCACTCCGAAGTCCTGATCTGAAATTATGGTTAGCGAATCATTATTGGGAATTTCTAAATGGGTTCGCAAATCATTTGATTTATAGCGGAACGTCTGAGCGCTTAGGAGTGAAACCAATCCTGGCCACTATACTGAAGGGTCATTCCAAACCAAAGTGCTCAAAACCACTTCGCAGGGCCCATCAGAACGAAAGATGTCGAAGGGTACAACTGATGGACACTTCAGGCCCCCATGATCCTTTGCACAGGGAAGTTGTTTGGTGTCACGGAAAAATGTGCGACGAAGGCACCTTCTTGATCGTCTCATTAAGATGACGCAGAAGTACGTTCCAAAAAAAAAAAATTTTACCCCTGCACCCTTCATCCCTTCGAAGCTCTCACTCCAGAGGGTAAACCCTTTGAAGAGATTAGGCCATAGTGATGAGCCCCTCTGAATGGAACACAGTGCAGGGCTTCGGAGTGCATACCTCAAATCATTTGATTAGATCAGAACTCTGGAGCAGGTTCATGAATATTTTGATTCAGATCAGGACTTCGGAGTGTGTATCATTATATTTTGCTAGGCCTATATTCTCTTTTGAGTAAACAATCCAAAGAAAATATCTTGAACCCGCAGCTGTAATGTTGTTGGTTTTACATAATCAAAATTGTGTAATTATTGTCTGATGAATATGCTATCATAAAAAGCTCTCTTTATGAATGTTTGCTACAACAGCTATAAATAAACCCTTTAGATAACACAAAACTGTGGTCAAAAGTAAGTACTTATGCCCCCACCTATGTCAAAATCAAACCTACGCCCTAGGCTAAAAGAAGAGTTAAATAAGAACTTCAAAAAGAGCTGAAAAATAAGAACAAGCAGAAACTGAACATTTAAACACCGACCTCACAAGACTAAATAATGGTACAAGCAATTTCTGAGATAGGCTACCTTGTAGATATTTAAAATCAACACACAAACAAACCCAGACATCAACACACAAACAAACCCAGACAGACAGGAGATGAATAAAGCATGAAAGATCTTTATTGTTGATTTACATTAGATTCATATCAAAGTACTTGATTATTTTTTTAACTCTAAATGACCATTTCATTTTGCAAATATTCTTATATCCTCAAGACAACTGAGAGCTTTAGCAGGCTTTACAAGGCAGTGCTGTTTTACTTTGGTTTGACCACAATATCAGCGACTCCGTGCACTTGAGTGAGCAGACGGCAGTCCATCGATGCCAGGAGCTTCTGAGAGCCGGCGACGGTGGGAACAAACTTCTCCGTTAGTGTAACCGTCACAAGCTTATCCACATCACTGAGAAACACAAATAGATTATAAACTTTCTGGAAGCTTTTCACTCTTTAAATACAGTTTATCTTATTTATTGAAGCACAGCTCACACACATGAAGCATACGTCACACCTCAAAATGCTCTTAAACACTAAAAGTCTTACCCATACGCAATCTTTCTGACGCTCTGCATTCCCAATCCCTCCATACGGAACAAAACGTTCCTCAACACTTGTGACAGTGGGTTCTGGAACGTGATCTTGACTGTCAACTCGTTACCCACCACAGCGTCCCCTTGAGGCTGAAACAGTCAAAACACAATCAAAGGATGTTAATTATGTAAATTTAATTAAATGTAAAATTAAGGACACTTAATTCTCAAATCTCATTTGCATTCCTCATTTGTAATTCAAATGGTGCTTTTAGATGCACTGAGCCAGGTTAAACATCAACAGATTTGACAGTAAGAAAGATATAAGAAAGTTTTGTGCTTGTTAAGCATCCCAGATAAAGAATAGTGGCTCATCGACGTACAGTGATGATGAGGTCTGGTGTGCGCAGCCTGAAGTTGAACTGTGTGGCTAGAATCTGTTGGGTCTCATTGACCCGTCCGGTGACCACAAGCATCAGAGCGCCCTGGTCCACCAGATGGTTCATGTACTCCTTATACTGCAGAGTCCAAGGAATAGTCTTGGCTGATGGGAAACAAGGGAATATGACATTAATGACAATGATAATGATCATGGTCTTTTTGCACAGAACTCCAGTCCTCTTTGCTCGCTACCAATAATCTCAAACAGGACTGCAAATTCAATTAATCCCTCAAACATGTGCCCCAGCTTGAGTACTTTGTGTTGTTTTGTGTGTAGCTATGTGTGTTTTCCCTCTAAAAAACACCAAATTTAGGGAAAACAGAAGCAACATTAGCTTACTGGGGTCCTCCATAATACATAAAGTTGATCAAATTGTTGTTCATATATATTTAAATATTTAATTAATACATATTATGACTCTGAGGTACTAATATGCTCCTTTTAGAGGTAAATAAGGCACATCGATGTTCTTATAAGGGTATAAAGGTACAATTTGTGAATGAAAAACGTCTCTGGTGGGACTGTACAACTCCACTCACTCTTTTGCGGTTTGAGGGTGAGAGGAATCCGGTCCTTCTTCACAGTGGTTTTCAGCACGCCGGTGTAGTACATGACCATCACCTCATACAGCAGACTGGCCGTGCGCTGACTTGAGCTTTTGTTCTTCAGGATGATGGAGAGTTTGGCGTCTCCACCGATACGAGGTCCTGCCCCGTCCATGACGATCTCAACGCTCACGTCATTGCCGGTGGGGGACGGATACAAAGTCGGTTTGGAGCCGAAGCGACTAGCCCTTTCCACGGCAATGCGCTCCTCTGCTGAACCTGACGGACATGATCAAACAGTAAAGAGGACTGTGAGCTGCTGCTTTTTTGGAGTATTACCTCCAAACCCATTGTTCCAAAGTGTGCTGCTTACATATTCAACTCAAGTTATCAACATACATTTTTTTTCCAATATTTTCAAATTTTCAGTTTCCCACGAAAATTAACCATTGTTTTATTATAGTAAAGTGTAGTAACCATTTTTTTTTTGTTTTTTTTTTGGCATATTGACTACCATATATCCACAACTTTACTACAAATACCATGGTTTAACTATGGTTGGTGTAGCAAAACCACAATTAATTTGTAGTTACCATGGTTTAACTATAGTAACCCCCCTTTTTTTGGCATTTGGGGTAGGGGTATCTGTAGCAAAAACAATGTTTCATTTTTGTAAGGGTATTTTATAAATTTGTTTTAAATTTATTAATTTAGTTGTCATTAATTCTGTGCATTTTAAGCTCACCTTTTTTGTTACTATTATAAAGTGGGTCTCATCTTTGATCTTGTGGTATATTATTTTATGTGAAGTACTGTGCTTGTTGCAAAGGCTTTTTTGTTGTAAATCACTGAGCTGGATTTATTGCATCAGTGAAACTAAAACCATAAAAATATTTTTGTTATTTGAAATAAAATAAATGTTAACTGAAACAAAGTAAAATATAAATACCAAAACATATTTTATTTCAGCTAGTTGCGAAGGCAACATTTCATATTTTAGTTAAACTTGAAATATATATATGTACACACACACAGTATATATATATATAAAAAACATAAAAAAAATAATGAACAAAAAGTGTCAAATTAAAATGATATAGTCATTTTAAAATATAATATTATTTAAAAATGATCCTAAAATAACACTTATAGGAAAGTTGCTTATATAAAGTCTTATAGGAAAGTTGCTATACAATTATTATTATTATTATTATTATTAGTATTATCATTATTAAATATGCATGAAAATAAGAAACAATTGGAAGTATGCCTTAAAATGTTTCTAGGAAGGAAGCTCTAGATTTTGGACCAGATGAATGTGTTTTGTTACCTTCTGGGTATTTGTAGAGGTGTGTGATGTCCTCACGAGCATCAGATCCCACAGCTTTAGTACTGATGCGCTGACCGACGGAGCTCTTCTCCACAGAAACCTGACTGAAGCTTCCATCGGGTTTCTTCTGCCAGTAGATCCTATCACTGTTCACCTGAGACACACAGTAAAGTCATTTCAGCCTTTCAGAAGATGTTCTGAGTAAAGTGCAAAATGTCACCAGACACAAATGAGGGTGAGAAGAGGTTCATATGAAACGCTCACTTCGGCAAAGACAAACGGAGTGTCGAATTTCAGGTTGACTTGTCCGTTGCGGACAGCGGAGATGGAAGTGGGACCGCAGCGGTACGAACCCTGGCTGGGCTCCTGAGGGGTCGCGTCCACCACCTGCCACCCGCCGTAACCAGCCGGGAGGTCCGGACGGGTCATCCAGGACTCGTTCCACACGTGGAAGTTCCTACAGAGAAAGTTTATTGAAAGTGTTGGTCTGCAATTTGAAAAAAATGAAGCTGAATAGGCCTAAAACAAAACCTAAAACTTTTTTATTTATTTATTTTTTATAAAGAATGAAATGAGGCACTTTACCTTCAAAAAAAAAAAAAAAAAAAAAAATTAATCATCTAAATATTATAAGGGAAGTTCGCCCTTAATTATTAAATAAACATTTAACAAGCATAAAAATCAAATATACAAAATATTAAAATTAAATAATAACTGATATATTTTTATATTCCATGAAATTTCAAAGCTAGCTACTGTTCATGAAATATTAGTTTATTGGGCACCCCAAGCCCATCGTACCAGACAGAATCGCTGGTCTTGTCTTTGATGATTTCCAGCTTCTCATCAATATAAATGTCTGTGGTCAAGGAAAGGTCCGTGTCGTGAGCAGAGCTGAAGTTGGTCACACAGCGGGTGGGGATACCAAGACATCTCAACACTGAGAGAGAACGTTATTTAGCTAACATTTTATTCCTAAAAACATTATAAAAATCTATTTTTAATAGCGTGATAAATAGAGAAATCCAAACGTACCGGTATTGGTGACTCCTGCATAGACCCAGCACTGGGCGAATTTGACGGGCTTCCCTGAGCTTTTGGAATACTGTCTCAGGATGTCACCGCTGCCGCTCCAGGCGGTGGGAGACGTCCCACCCTCATAGCTGTCCTTCCAGTTACCCATTAGAACACCGTTGTCATCGTTGGAGTTCACCTGCCACAGAAGGACAGAAAAGCTTTTCAAAAACAGGTGCTTTTCAGCTCTTTAATCACTTTTCTGTTCTCACAGGAAAGACAGTAGGCTATATGTTGTTTTGTGTCCTGTATGAAAACAAAAGGTTCGTATGATCCTAAACTTCCACATGCTGGCCACTGTAATTCACCTTCTCAAATCATATTGTCACGGTCGGTGGTTGTAGTAATAGGCGCCCACACAAGAGGATAACAAAAAAGGTATATTTAATAGCATCAACGCACTCTAAACCATTTACAACATTAAGATCCGACAAACACAGAGGGAGAACTGAGGACTTATAAAGGGAGTGGAACAAACGAGGAAACAAGATAATTGATTACACACAGGTGATGAAAATGAATGATGATTAACTAATGACAGGAAACTAGAACAGGAACTACCAAATAAGGTCAAAACAGAACTGAAAGGAAACTAAACCGAAACTGACATGTTACATATTGCCCCCCTCCCGGAAGGTGCGTCCCGCACCGTAACATACACATCACGGGCGGGGGGGCGGGCGCTCTGGAGGCTGGAGCAGGGCCCGGACAGGGAGGAGACCAGGGAAGCCTCCAGGGCGGATCAGGGGCCTTGGGAGGCCATGGCAGGATAGGAGACTCGGGAGGCCATGGCGGATCTGGAGCCTTGGGAGGCCATGGCAGGACTGGAGATTCGGGAGGCCATGGCGGATCTGGAGCCTTGGGAGGCCATGGCAGGACTGGAGATTCGGGAGGCCATGGCGGATCTGGAGCCTTGGGAGGCCATTGCAGGACTGGAGATTCGGGAGGCCATTGCGGATCTGGAGCCTTGGGAGGCCATGGCAGGACTGGAGATTCGGGAGGCCATGGCGGATCTGGAGCCTTGGGAGGCCATGGCGGATCTGGAGCCTTGGGAGGCCATGGCAGGACTGGAGATTCAGGAGGCCATGGCGGATCTGGAGACTCAGGAGTCCATGGTGGATCAGAGTCCTTGGGCGGCCTTGGCGGATCGGGGTCCTTTGTGGCCTTGGCCTTTGGCCTGGCCACACAGACTGGGACTATATGGCCCCCCCCCAAAATTTCTTTGGGAAAGTTCACCTCTGGGGGCCACATTGGAGGTGAGGGCTCTTGGGGGCGCTCAGGAGGAGCGGTAACCTGAGGGCGCTCTGGAGGAGCGGGCACTTGAGGGCGCTCGGGTGGAGCGGGCACTAGAGGGCGCTCTGGAGGACACTTGAGGGCGCTCTTGCAGCGCGGATTCAAAGGGGCGCTCTTGTAGCGCGGACATTAGAGGGTGCACGGGAGGCGCGGGGCTGGACGGGACCAGCGGGAACTCAGGTGGGCTGGACGGGACCAGCGGGAACTCAGGTGGGCTGGACGGGACCAGCGGGAACTCAGGTGGGCTGGACGGGACCCTCTTGCGAGGTGCGGGGATAGGCGGACACAAACGAGGAGCAGGCACAGGATGGCACTGGCGAGGAGCAGGCACTGGATGGCACTGGTGAGGAGTAGTTTCTGGCGTGAGCATGGGAGCCGAGAATTCCGGGGGAAGAGCCTCATCCAATAGCCCCCTGTCCTTAACCTGAGGCGTGGGCGGCGGAACCCTCTTCACCGCAGCTGGCGCAACGTTCATCGCCCTTTTCGGCGGCTTCCTCCTCGCCGCGGGCGGAACATTCATCGCCGTGTACGGCGGGATCCTCTTCGCCGCGGACGGCGCAACGTTCATCGCCCCTTGCGGCGGAATCCTCCTCGCCGCGGGCGGAACATTCCTCGCCGTCTCAGGCGGAGCGAACCTCTCTTGGGCAGTGGGTAAGGGCGAACGGCGAATGGCGACCCGTTCTCCCCAAAACGGGTGGCCTCCGTAAGCCGCGCCAGGCAGCCTGACATCCCACGCAGCACGAGCAGGGGCGAGTCGCGAACGGCGGCGTGAACCCCCGCAAACTACGGGAACCAGCTCGATCATCCCGAGCGGTGATCTCGTTTTCTGTAAGCGGTCGGATCTTCTGTCACGGTCGGTGGTTGTAGTAATAGGCGCCCACACAAGAGGATAACAAAAAAGGTATATTTAATAGCATCAACGCACTCTAAACCATTTACAACATTAAGATCCGACAAACACAGAGGGAGAACTGAGGACTTATAAAGGGAGTGGAACAAACGAGGAAACAAGATAATTGATTACACACAGGTGATGAAAATGAACGATGATTAACTAATGACAGGAAACTAGAACAGGAACTACCAAATAAGGTCAAAACAGAACTGAAAGGAAACTAAACCGAAACTGACATGTTACACATATTCATGATTTCTTCTGAATCCATGTGAACGTGACTCACCAGAGCAGATACCATTCTGGACACGATCACTGGATCTCTCCATTCAGTCATAGCGACCTGACCTCTCTCCAAAATGAACAGACACGCTTCCAGGATATCCTGTTCAAACTGATAAAACAAATGCAAAATAATAAAAATCATAATAATGGAATTGATCAATTGGAAAAAATAATAATAACAGAATTATAGATAATACTAGAATTTGATTGAAACTGATAAAACAATTGCATCATATACAATAATAATACTTATATTAATTTAAAAAAAATAATTGTTAATTTGTTGTTTATTTTTATTGCTGTTGTTGTTACTGTTATTATTTGTTATTTCCATTATTATTATTATTAGTATTATTATTATTAGATTTATAAATAATAATAAATATGAAATGATGATGATAAAAATAAATAATAATAATAATAATAGCAACAACAACAATAATAATAATAGTAGAAAAATAGATAATAACAGAATCTGTTGAAAACTATAATAATGCATCATAATAATAACAACAATAATAATAATAAATTAATAAAAACAATCATCACAACAACAAAAACAACAATAATAATGAAGATACTAATAATAATAATC
The DNA here is from genome assembly GCF_936440315.1 of Barbus barbus. NCBI lineage: Eukaryota > Metazoa > Chordata > Actinopteri > Cypriniformes > Cyprinidae > Barbus > Barbus barbus. The sequence goes on from NC_136719.1 coordinate 23,879,451, forward strand.
ACCATCATAGATCATAGAATTATAGAAAATAATAGAATCTGTTCGAAACTATAAAAATGCATAATAATATTAATAATAATAATAAATACATTTGAAAACAATAATAATCATTGCAACAACAATAATACAATTATAATAACATATAATAACAGATCTGTTATAAACTGCTAAAAGAATAGCATAACAATAATTATTATTATTTTTATTATTCAAAAATTCAAACTATAATAATAAAAATAATAATAACAGTCACTGTCTCCACACCTGGGCAAAATTCCATGTTCTGGTTCCAATTTGCTGCTCGGTTCCGTAGTAAATTCTGCCCATGCTATTCAGGATATATTCTTTCCTTTCTGCTTCGTTATCCAGATACACAGCATCATCTGAGGAAAGACAGATGAACGTAGTGCTACTTCATTAATGCAAATGAGGGGAAAGTGAGTGTGATTGTCCTGCATTGACTCTGTACCTTCACACCAGGGGTTGAAGAGCATGTAGATGTCGTTGGGGGTGCAGGGGAACAGCAGCTTGCCCTTTGGTGAGAAAGACTCCACGGTCACCTTGTAGCAGCCGATGGAGGCGGTGGGAAGAGTGTTGACCGCCAGCCGCACGCGCTTGTCTTTCTGCTCCACGATCTTCATCTCCCAGCGGCCGTCTTCCAGGACGTCCACTAACGGGACAGAGATCTGAATCCCTGTGTTTCTGCTGAAGAGGGGCCCTGTGTCAAAAACACAAAGACACGGAAACACACTGTCAGACGAACACATCTTAATGATTTAGCTTTAATTGAATCATCTGTCAGTGACTAGGCTGGAGATTCATTAAGAAAGGATACTCAAGGAGCAGCTGGATTAGACGGATTAGGTCACATAATCACTAGTCCTGGTCCAAACCAAGCACTTCATGACTCACATCCATCACGAATGAATAGATTCATCTGTCAGGGTTTCTTTTCCAAATAAAGTGCAAGATAATTGAACTAACTGTCAGAATGTCTGGGCATCTTTGTCTCTTTGTCACACACTGGTTTGTTAAAGAATGCAAATGTATCAGACTCCAGATCAAAAACATTGAACGAAAAAACTGCATGTTTTATGAGCTTCCACACAGATATCCAACAAAACAGTTAAAACAAGATAAAATAATTTGAAATGCACCTAATTGCCTGATTATGATTGTGGTTCTGATTTATTTATTTATTTAAATGTCTTTGTTTTTTGAACGATTGTGTGATTTTAATAATGAATGCATCTGATGTGGGCTGATTATTTAAATTCAAGTTGCCCTTCTGATACTGATTTTATTTCTGATTCTAATTTAATTCTGAATTTGAAACTATTTTTATAATAATAATTTTTGTAATAGTATCTTAATTTGATACTATTATAAAAAGTAATATTGCAAACCTGAATTAGTTTTTATTTTTATTAGTTTTTATATATTTCATTTTTATTTTAGCTAAAGTTTTAGTCATTTAATCATTTTTTTAATATGCGTATATAGTTTGTATTCATTTATATTTCAGATTTAGTTATTTAATACAACAAGTTGAAGTATACAAAAATGAGAAATGTTGCATTGGCTATACTAGCTGAAATAAAATAAGTTGTAAACATTTTATTTATTCCAGCTTATTATTCTATTTAGTTATAAGTAGCAAAGTTTTTTTTTTTTTTTTTTAACTATAATACCCCAGATTTTTATTTAGATTATCTACTGATTCTGCTGATTCTGATTTAGGTTCTTCTGCTACTGAATTTAACAGCAGTGATTGTAAGTGATTTCACAGCTATCTGAAGAGAAATGTTGCTCAACACATCTCTAAATACGATTATGCAAAAAAAAAAAAAAAGAAGAATGAACTACTGTAATTATGAAAAATATGCACTAAAAAAATGCAAAACAAGCCGGGAATCCAGACAAGCCTAGACTTGAGTCTGTTCTCTTGCTGAGATGTCTGACTTCTTAGTATGTGTCAAATTAAGATTTTAAAGGTAAAATTAGTCATTTATGAGTACTTCATGAGTTGAAATGGAAAAATATGACTGTTGTCAAACAGGTTGTGTGAACGCATCTCACTCACCTAACTTCAGCTGCAGCTGCAGATTGTCAGATTTGGGGTTGAAGGGTCTGGAGAACTCGATCCACATCTGGAAGGTCTGTCCTCTGCGGATGATCAGCTTGTCGCTGAAGTAAGCATCTGTGCGATGCTCGCGTCGGTTCGGTCCATCCTTGGATTTCAGGAGGTCGACGGAGTGAACCGTCAGAAGAGTGTCTGTGAATTAGAGAGAGGAAACATTTGCACTTCCCTGAAATCATCAAATCTCAGTGTTTACAAAACAGTACTGGACTCTTTTTTATGCAAATTAACTGCACTAGAGTCTCCTTCATCCTCTTCCTCCTCACCTGAAGCCGCTGGGGTTGCAGCTGCAGCAGCGCTGGCACTGGGCCTTCCAGTAGTGCTGGTGTTAGAGCTAGACATTTCTACAAGCAGACTGAAAGACTGAGAAGAAAAAAAGAAAAAACTACAGTGAATATGTTAAATGCATTTTCACTCAATCAAAAAATATAAAAATATAAAATTAGATCATATAAATATATATTCTATTTCTAATATTTTAATCAACTCAAAAAAAAAAATATATATATATATATACACACACACACACACACACACACACACACCCATATATGCATATAATAAAAATTCTATAAATAATAAATATAACAAATACAATTCTAATAAATAAACAAAACAAAATGTTAAATGCTTTTTCAATCCCTCAATAGAAAATATATATAAAAATCTTAAATAAAATTATTCAATATTTATTCCAATTCTAATATTTTGAACAATTCTAAAAAATAAATACAAATTTGAATAAAATTATTTGTGTGTGTGCATATAATTCAAATGTAATAAATAAAAAAATAAATCTGAATAAATAAAAAATTTATAAATGCAATTATAATAAATACATAAATAGAACTTCTAATAAGATGCCAGTAAATGAAATATAAATAAATATTAAATAAATAAAATGAATTTAAAATTTTACTGAATTGTACTGCTTTTAATTGTTTATTTAAATTTTCCACATCCTTCTATTTAATATAGAACAAGATGTTAATAAATAAGTAAATAAGATTGAATAAATAAATTAGAATTAATTAATTAATTAAAACAATATATAAAAAAATTATAAAATATAAATAAGATTTGTAACTTTGGATAAAAGTGTCTGCAAAATGAGCAAATATACATGTAAAATAAATATATTTAATTATTTATTTAAATTCTTCATCTTTGCATTTAATTACAGGTTTACATTAGATTTGATCTTGAGTCATAAAATACTTGTTTCGCCTAAACTAGCAGATACAAGTTTGGACGTACTTGATTGAATGTAAATTCATCAAGATTTCAACAAACTTTTGATCCAAATGCTGTTTAAGTTGAATTTCCTAGATAAATATCAATTGTGCCTACATAAGATTTCTTTAGTCAAGCCAGACAGAGAAGGAAGTGTTCCTAGAATGCACATTCAGCACTTTAAAGTTATAAACATATGGAAAACTACTGTCGAAGTAAAAAAAAAATGTAACTGCTGGTTGTCAAATACTTAAACAAGTCTTCTACTGTTATGTTTCCTCACTGAAATGGCATGGCAAGGCCTGCTGACCAATAATTTGAACTCATGATTATCTAATGCATAAATTCATATAGCGATTAATGACAAACTCTTACAGCGAGCATTTTAATTGTACAATTATAAAATCATTATCAAGAGTTTCTTGCTTCTCTGACACCCATCACCTCCCACACTGAATGTCAAGTCATTCTTAAAATAACTATTTCTCTTACTAGTGCAACAAATATTTGAACTTTTTCCACTATAAAAAGATTCCATGGATGTTGACGGTTCTTCGTCGAACCATCAATGCCAATGAAGAACCTTTATTTTTGAGAGTGTATAATAACTCTAATTTTTAAATAATTCAAACATAAGTCAAACATATTGAAATATAAATGCATATATACAAATATATGGATCAAAGTTTAATGATGTTTTAATTTATCCTGTTTTGTAGTTTAACTAAGCTTAATCGGTTTTATATAAAGTATGTTAGAAAGAATGTTGGCAAGGCTTCAAATGACCTAAACCTTGATAAATTTACAGTTTTGTTCTCATCTATATTCTGAAGGTTTTTATAGAAGGGTTTGTTCATATATAATTCACCAGGTTTTATACCACATATATCTAAAAACGTATTAAAACTGCATTTTTTTCTAACCATTGATAGTATTTTCTGTTATGGAGTGGTAAAATGAAATATCTGAAATCTCTTCTATAAAAACATTTGACTCTAATATATCAACAAAATGAAACAAAAATTTTATCCAATGTTCAGATTCATTTTCTGGAAATGTATGCAAGTGCATATTTAACTACATTATGCCTTATTTGCATACTTCAACATAACATATGAGAAAACTACACTATAATTTTTGCAATTTTTAATTTAAGACCTGTATTGTCTAGCCATAATGCAATAATGGTGCTATATATATTTTCAGTATATTCATTTCTGAATAAACTCGAGCTGTTGATCAATCAAGCGTAATGTTCATTATGAATTCTTAACAAAAATCATCATAAATGCAATATTGGTTACCTGTGTGTTGGTGAAGTTCAGGTGCTCTGACAGACCGTCTGCTGTTTGTTCTGATGAATGTTTGGCACTGAAGCTCCTGCTCGTGGCTTTTATTCAAGTGTGTGTTGACACTCCTTCATTACGGAGGCTGATGAACAACATCCATGACCCTTACAGTCCAGAAACGTGGATTTTGTTACGGAACTGGAAATAGTCCTAGAAAAACAAATCATAATGAATCATATGAGAATCAGATCAAAATCTGTGAATCACAAAAACCAATTAATTCATACAAAAGCCATGACAATGAACATATTTCTGCTTTCTGAAACCAATTAAAAATCTGTCCAACAAGAATATACACCTTAAAAATGGCTTATTAATATTATTGTTGTTGTTGCTAAGTATGCAGAAATGTCAATATGATAATAATAATAATAATAATCTGTTTAACAAGAGTATATGCATTAATATTATTATTATTGCCATTTCTGATGCCTTATAAATACTACTCAAAATGTCATTTTAAATAATAATAGTAATAATAATAATAATAATAATAATAATAGATTAGATTATTGTAATAATATTTTTGTAAACAAAAATAATACAAGTAATATGACAGTTATTATTATTATTATTATTATTGCCATTTCTGAAGCCTTATAAATTATACTATGTATAATGTAATAATAATAATAATAATAATTTTAAAAAGAATATAGGCCTTATATATTGCACATTATTATTATAGTTATTATTATTATTATTATTATTATGGTAACACTTTACAATAAGGTTCATTAGTTAACGTTGGTTAACAACATTAGTAAAAATGAACTAAGAATGAACAATACTTTTACAGCATTTATTAATCTTAGTTAATGTAGATTTCAGCATTTACTAATGCATTATTAAAATCTCAAGTTGTGTTTGTTAACATTAGTTAATGCACTGTGAGCTAACATGAATAAACAATGAACAACTGTATTTGCATTAACTAATATTAACAAAGATGAATAAATAGTGTAATAAATGCATTGTTCATTATTTGTTCGAGTTAGTTAATACATTAACTAATGTTAACAACTGACACATTTTTTGTGTGTGTTACCATTATTATTATTATTACTACTGCTTTTTATTAATAATAGTTTCTAAACATGTTTTATTTTTTAAAACAATTTACTTTATATCTACTTAAAAGCTATTTATGTCCCATTTCACATATTTCTGTACTATTCTTCACCATTTTGTAGTATAAAATATTAAAGCCTATATATATATATATATATATATATATATATTGTGCATATCTAACCTTTTGAACCTTCACACCCAAATAACAAATGCACACACTCATGCACACATATAGACATATGTATATTAATTAAACATGCTTAAATAAAGCCCTCTGATGTTTTACATATGGTGACACAGAAGAAGAGAAACCTGACACATTTCGCAAAAACACTAAAATAGTGAAAATGAGATTAGTATGAAGACAAAGAAAAGAGGTGTGTCCTCTCATTTTTAAATTTTCAAATGCATTATTGTCATCAGTCTGGTATGATAAGAGCCGAGTGTGTGTGAACAGGTGAGTCAATCTGCGTTATGGTTTCACATTCATAACAATTACACAGATGTTTATCAAAGTCTTTCAGGCCAGACGATTGACCGCTTTACATGTAACAGCATGTGTGCTGGAACAAGCTGAAGGTTTGCATATTAAAATAATACCTTCTTCTCAATGCCAGTGGAGCAGTACACACTTCAATTGATTGTTATTGTAAAGAAAAGACAAGGAGTTTTATTAAATGTCAAGTAAGATTAAAGAGTGAAACTAATTTACTGACAAGCCTGGGCACTAATTGTTTGACTTCTTTTATGTTTTTTTTTTTTTATAAATTTGTAAACATTTTAAAAACTTCAGCTGTTTTAAGAGGCATGTAGGTCATAACGTTATCTTGCAAACATTAAGAATAGCACTTTGTAAAATAATAAATGGCTAAAAGCAATCAAATTGGTAAAGTGTCTGCTAAATTAATAAATGTAAATGAAGTTATAATAATTGTTATAATAATTGTGTAAAAATAAAAAACAAATAAATAATTTAAAAAGAACTTCTCTTAAAAGCTATATCTGTAGCATAAAGACATAGACAAAGAATATATTTTCTCATTTTAAAACCATGATTATAAATAAAAACTACAATGATTATAAAGACTCATGTTTTATGACTTCATGTTTTCCCTATAGTCCAAATGAGCAAAAATACACACACAAAAAAATGCTAGTGTATGATTTATTTGATTTATCTTCTTTAAAAAAAAACAAAAAAAACGACATGTTAAAACATCAAGAAAAACATCTTATAAGTGAATAAATGGCTAAAAGCAATATAACTGTTAAAATTGCTGCTAACTGAATAAATGCAACTTTATTTGAAAAAGTTTATTATAGACTCACAATGATTATGAAATAATTACATTTATAATTAATTTAATAAATAAAAAGTCAATAACATAATGACTGAAGCCCAAAATGAACAAATGTAAAAGTTTTGTTATTATTATTATAGACTCGCAATGATTACATGCACTGTGTGTGTGTGTGTGCACGCGTATATATATATATATATATATATATATACACACTCTTATATATAAATACTCTTATAAATATTATTTCTTACTTGATAATCAAAATGTTTAAGAATGGAGCTTGACTGTCTGCTAAAACATGAGTTCAAGAGTTTTGTGGCATAATAATGGAACAGCAATATCAATAATTTTTATACAACAACTGAATACGTTTTGAAGTAATGTGAAAAAATGGATACAAAACAGATACAAACAGTTAAGAACTTTAAAAATAAGCAAAACAAATAAATAAAATTGGCCCAAACATTAAAACTGGTGAAAAGGGAAAATATTTGGCTTACATTCTGAAATATGAGTCTCAGATCCAACTAATCTCAGATTAATAAGAAAACCTTATTTTAATATCCTAAAAAGATTAATGGCCATACTTATGTTTAATAGAGTAATGTCTGCTTAAACACACACCCATGTATTAGCATTTCCACATCTCACTGTATGAGTCACTGAAGAACTTTGGAAATAAAAAATTATTAAGTCAAACTTCATTGAATGTGCAAATGCACTTCATCTGGACGTCACACACCTGAGCAGAATCAGCAGATGTCAAATAGTGATTTAGTACAGACACGCACTGAACTAAACACTATTTCTGACACTCCTAACTGATGAAAGAAACAATCACAACAGAAGTCACAAACATGTCATGCAGTTAAAGATTTCTGGTTTTTTTACACACCGACCATCAAACTGACACACTCCAACTGTCACGGTGCACACAGCAAGGATGAACGAGGAACACGAGACGAGGATGTACACTCAAAATAACAGTCTTTAATCACTCCAAACAAGGTAGGGCATAAGGCAAGGCTGACACAGACAGGAAAGTAACCGGGAAGTAACGAGTAGACCAGATGACACAAAACTGAACAGGCAGGGACTTAAATACACCTGGTAATCATAGATAATTAGACAAACACGGCCGGACAAGAATTAACTAATGATCACATTAAACAAGGACAGGGAACAAACCAAATATGGAAACATGAGGCGGGAACACATGACACACGACAGAGGACTGTCATAACTCCCCCCTCCCGGAAGGCGCGTCCCGTGCCGTAACAGTTCCACCGGGGAGGGGGTGTGGGCGCAGAGTGGAACACACAGATAGGAGGCCATGGCGGAACAAGAGGCTCAGGAGGCCATGGCGGTGCAGGGAGCTCAGGAGGCCATGGCAGGTGGTCTTCGTGGCCGTGACCTCGTCCCTCGGCCCGGCCACTCCCGCCGGAACCCTTCTACACCCCCCCAAAATTTCCATGGGGCAACTCGGGGGTATCAGGAGCCCTCCGGGGCTAGACAAACAGGACAGCCCACACAGGGCTAAACACACAGGAACAGGACAGCCCCCAGGAACAGGAAGCCATCCTGGGTTAGCTCAGAAGCTGAGGCTTCTTCTAGGCATGACAAGGAGTCGGGGCCCTTCACAGGGTCCCTCAGCAACTGCCTCCACTTCCGCAGGGAGAAGCACGGAGGGCGGACTCGCAGCGATCCCGCCGAACTCCCTTGCGGACTTGCAGTGGGATTATTAGCGACGACTTCCTTGCCGCAAGACAGACAAACAGGAACAAAAAAAAAACCCGCTTACTGTGTAGTCTGGTCTTCTGTCATGGTGCACACAGCAAGGATGAACGAGGAACACGAGACAAGGATGTAAACTCAAAATAACAGTCTTTAATGACTCCAAACAAGGCAGGGCATAAGGCAAGGCTGACACAGACAGGAACACCGGGAAGTAACGAGTAGACCAGACGACACGAAACTGAAAAGGCAGGAATTTAAATACACAGGTAATCATAGATAATTAGACAAACATGGCTGGACAAGAATAAACTAATTATCACATTAAACAAGGACAGGAAACCAAATATGGAAACATGAGGCGGGAACACAACACATGACATAGGACTGACACCAACCTGCATGATCTGACAAATTAATAAACATATGATCATTTAAAGCTGGTTTTGGTCAGAATTGGGAGTTTTTTCTCTCAATTCTGAGTTTATATCTCGGAATTCTGACTTAATTTATCATAATTTTGAGTTAATATCTTGCAATTACAAAAATTATTTAATCGAAATACAAACTCACAAGTGAAAGAAAAAAGTTTGCAAGTTTGTCTCTAATTCAATTCTGAGAATTGTGAGAAATAGTAATAAGTGCGAGATATAAACTTGCAATTACGATAAAAAAAGTCAGAATTGCAAGATATAAAAGTTTTATTGTGAGAAATGAAGTTCAGAATTTTTATGTAAATTCAGAATTCTTAAAAAGGTCAGAATTGCAGGATAGAATCTCGGAATTATAAGATATAAATGCAAAAATTGTGAGAAAGTCAGAATTGTGAGAAAGAATTGTGACATACCTGTGGGATGTAAACTTAGAAATGTGAAATATAAACTCTTTGTGAGAAATAAAGTCAGGATCTAAACGTTATCTAAACAGTTCTGAGTTCTTCCTCAAAATGAGACGGAATCGAGAAAAAAGTCAGAATGGAAAACTCTAGAACTGCTAATATAAAATGTTGATTCATCCAGAGGAAAAAAAAAATAGAATTGCGAGATGTTAATTCTAAATTGTGAGATATAAACTGGGAATTGCAATCAAAGCTTGTGAATTGTGAAATAAAAAGTTGTAATTACCTTTTCATTTTTCCATACCCTGGTACCAAAAAAAAAAAAACCCTCCAAACAATGTTGAGCAAAACCACTTACTATCACCACAGTTTATCAGATAATTTGTAGTATTTCCTCCTCCATCATCATATTCCTGCAGCCTGTGTGCCTTCATGTATGACAGCTGCTTCTTAAACAAAATTATTGTGCCCTACAAGCCCCCCCCCAAAAAAATAAAAATAAATAAATAAATAAATATATATATATATATATATATATATATATATCAGAAAACACCCCCTCCCCATCCAACTACATTTTCACATTTATGATAGACTTTTGACCAGAGTTTCATGTCATCTAAAGTCTTTATTCATAGCCCAGCTATGATGGCCGACATATTCATAAATCATAAGCATATTCATCAGTCAACAACATTAAAGCAGTGGTTTTTTAAAGATGTTTTCTTTGGATTGTGCACAAAAGAGAATATAGAAAAATATAATTTAATTAATTTGTGTTTCCTGATAGCTAAATGCCATATAAACATAAACCTGGCTCTAAACCATTCTGTTATTACAAAAAAAAAAAATAAAATAAAAATAACCATGGTATTTGTAGTAAAACTGTTGTTAAAAATCAATCTGAATCAAAAGATTTGAGAACCTCAGCTCAGATATAATCAGCTCGTTATTGCGTAGATAAAATATCCCTGTGTCTGACAGGAAGAACTTTCTTTACTCGTCTGAGAAGACTATGAAGCAGCGCTGAAGGTTTCTGATGAGAATTTGGGAGTTGTTTTAGGCCTCATCTGACACAGACTGACACTCAGGACTCAACCACTGTGGATGAGCTCCTGTCCACCAGAGGGCAGTGTTTACAATACATTCACTACATCAAGCCTCTGGGACTGCCCATACTCACAGATTAACCTAATTAATCATACATGAGACACGCACAAGCACACACAAACATTTCTTGTGGATTATTGCGATGTTTTCAGCTATTTGGACTCTTATTCTGATGGCACCCATTCACTGCAGAGGATCTATTGATGAGCAAGTGATATACAGTGAGGGAAAAAAATTATATGATCCCCTGCTGATTTTGTACGTTTGCCCACTGACAAAGAAATGATCAGTCTATAATTTTAATGGTAGGTTTATTTTAACAGCGAGAGAATGTATAACAACAAGAAAAACGCATTTCAAAAAAGTTATAAATTGATTGACATTTTAATGAGTGAAATAAGTACTTGACCCCTTCGCAAAACATGACTTAGTACTTGGTGGCAAAACCCTTTTTGGCAGTCACAGAGGTCAGACGTTTCTTGTAGTTGGCCAACAGGTTTGCACATCTCAGGAGGGATTTTGTCCCACTCCTCTTTGCAGATGCTCTCCAAGTCATTAAGGTTTTGAGGCTGATGACTGGCAACTCAAACCTTCAGCTCCCTCCACAGATTTTCTATGGGATTAAGGTCTGGAGACTGGCTAGGCCACTCCAGGACCTTAATGTGCTTCTTCTTGAGCCACTCCTTTGTTGCCTTGGCCGTGTGTTTTGGGTCATTGTCATGCTGGAATACCCGTCCACGACCCATTTTCAATGCCCTGGTTGGCTTCAATGCCCTGGCCCTGTCGGTACATGGCCCCGTCCATCGTCCCTTTGATGCGGTGCAGTTGTCCTGTCACCTTAGCAGAAAAACACCCCCAAAGCATTATGTTTCCACCTCCATGTTTGACGGTGGGGATGGTGTTCTTGGGGTCATAGGCAGCATTCCACCTCCTCCAAACACAGTTGAGTTGATGCCAAAGAGCTGGATTTTGGTCTCATCTGACCACAACACTTTCACCCAGTCCTCCTCTGCATCATTGGCATACTTCAGACGGGTCAGTACCTGTGCTTTCTTGAGCAGGGGGACCTTGCGGGTGATGCAGGATTTCAGTCCTTCACGGCGTAGTGTGTTACCAATTGTTTTCTTGGTGACTATGGTCCCAGCTGCCTTGGGATCATTGACAAGATCCTCCCGTATAGTTCTGGGCTGATTCCTCACCGTTCTCATGATCACTGAAACTCCATGAGGTGGGATCTTGCATGGAGCCTCAGACCAAGGGAGATTGACAGTTATTTTGTGTTTCTTCCATTTGCGAATAATCGCACCAACTGTTGTCACCTTCTCACCAAGCTGCTTGGCGATGGTCTTGTAGCCCATTCCAGCCTTGTGTAGGTCTACAATCTTGTCCCTGACATCCTTGGGCAGCTCTTTGGTCTTGGTCATGGTGGAGAGTTTGGAATCTAATTGACTGATCGCTTCTGTGGACAGGTGTCTTTTATAAAGGTAACAAACTGAGATTAGGAGCACTCCCTTTAAGAGATAGCTCCTAATCTCAGCTCCTTACCTGAATAAAAAGACACCTGGGAGCCAGAAATCTTGCTGTTTGATAGGGGATCATATACTTATTTCACTCATTAAAAAAGCTAATCAGTTTATAACTTTTTTGAAATGCGGATTGGTTGTTATTCTGTCTCTCACTGTTAAAATACACCCACCATTAAAATGATAGACTGATCATTTATTTTTCAGTGGGCAAACTTACAAAATCAGCAGGGGATCAAATAATTTTTGCCTCACTGTAATGCTACATTTCTCCAAATATGTTCTGATAAAGAAATCAACTCATCTACATCTACAAAATGAACATAAATGCACGTGTGAGATTTGGCTCCACTTACAGTATAAACCCACTATGATGTGATCCGGTGCATAGTTTGACTCTAAATTTTCTCATTAATGTTCACTGTTACTGGATAAAAAAAAATGTTATTTGGGAAAAAAACTTTAGATTTCAAAGGAATCTGAAAACAAAAAACCTGTTTGACAGTTTGCTATTCAAATGATATAAAACTGCATGTACATACACTTTATTATACAATAAAATACATTAATTTATTATAAAATAATATAATAATATAAAAAATGCCAAATGACAGTAAAATTTACATTTAATTTTTGATTACTTAAATATATCGCTGTGCTTAAACATTCAAAACTGTTAACATACATTAATGTCAAGTGAAAAACTGGAAATGCATGATTTTTATTGAAATTATATGATGGTGTCTGTATGATGTGTTTCGTGTTACTGATGGTCACTCTTTGGTATCTCTGCTGCGGCAGATGATGTTGAAACTCTGAGGAAAGTGAAAAACGCCCATGATCCCATCCATGTCTATGGACTGTGGCTCGGGTGGCCAGGAGAAATGAATCCACTGTAGGAGAAAGGTGATGTACGAGAAGAGCTCCGTCCTCGCCAGAGTCTCCCCGAGACAGACCCTCGGACCTGATAAAAAACACACAAATCAGTAACTTTTCCTAATGGTTAAATCTGTTTATTACTTTCACAAACAGCTGACTCACCCAGTGAAAAGGCGATGAAAGATTCTGGTTTGAAGAAGTTCCCATTTTCATCCAAGAAATTCTCGGGGTTAAAGGCGTCGGGATGCTTCCAGTGCTCCTTGTCACTGAAAATTGCCGCTAAATTTGTCATGACCATAGTTCCTTGTATGAGGAAAGTTTAGTAGAGTTGAATTAAACTTTTCAAAAATTAAACACTTAACCCATACTCAGAAAATATGCAATTTTACCTTTAGGGGTACAACAGCTTGTCACTGGGGCAAAGGGACACCTCAAAGCCTCTAAGTGACAACTTTGTACCTTCTTTATCCCTAAAGGGTTCAAAATAGTACCATAGGAGAACATGTTACTACTCTGAGGTACTAATATGAAAACTGTAGGGGTAAAGAAGGTACACAGCGTCAGAGGCGTCTTGCCCATTCAAAGTGAGGGGGCACATGCCCCCTCAGATTTTTGAGCCAAGTGGATTTTGAATGCAGCTTCCATAAGACAAAAAATAGCTGAATAATATATTTTATATTTCATACAATCACACTGGCGTTATTAACGTGCAGTGCGGTAGAGCATTGGCTGCTAAATTCAAATCTGCGTTAGCGCTTTGGCAGGCGCTAAAGCCAGAGACAGACACGTTTTTACAGCTGCACATTGTAACCAATCACACAAGATTCTGTTGAGCTTATGAATGCAATGACCAATCAGAGGTGTTCAGATGAGTCATCGTGGAAATGTTTTGTTCAGTGTGCTAGTTCACTGAAGGATTCTCTCATCAGAAACAACAAAGTGCAGATGTACATACGATGTAAGTAGGATATTTATTTCACAGTGTAAACAGCTTCAGTGATTATAATGAGTTTTTGAGAGTGTTTAAAATTTATTTGATAATGTAAATGTTCTTTGCTTTCTGTACAATGAAAGATTTATAATTAGTAAATTACAATGTTTCTATTAAGTTCACATTAAATACAAATTCAGTCGTATTAAAAAAAATTTATGGCATGACACCCATGACATGGGGTTTAAAGTAATAGATTACACTATTAGGCTACTTTGCCCATTGCCCATTATAGATCAACTAACAAAATATATAAAGGTGCAGAATGCATCTACACATATTTGAGAATCGAGATATTTTATGTTATAGTTAACACGTATTTCGAATAAAAAGGGAAAAATAAATAAAACATAAGCCTATATTAGATATAATTATGCTTATATACTGTATAGGCTATATGTGGCTGCTGTGTTGTGACAAGCATGACGAGCACGCCCTCTTTTCCCTCCATTATTAATTCATTTCAGATTATCAGGTTTTCAGACTTCACAGTGTACATTTGTAAACCCTGTAGTAATGTTAGTGATGTATGAAAATTTCAAATCACGATTATAGTGACCAAAATGATCACGGTTATCAGTATTATCACGGTATTGTTAAAACGTCCTGGAAATATTCAAAAAGTACTCATATACTCACTAGGCTTGCTGCGATAGACGGTGTTGGCGGTGATACCGGTGTTAAGCCGCAACACCGGTTACTTCACTTGCCCACCGCGGCACCGTCCCTCACCGTAATTTAGATTTTTTTTAATAGTAATAAAAATCATTTAGTTCAGTTAGAGAATAGACACTACAATTAAAACTGAACACGGCTGCTCAATGCAACACATCGAACGAACGACAGTCGCGCATCACAGATCAGATTTCATTGAACACGTGAGGAGAGTGAGCCGAGGTGACTGACAGAAGAGTGAGGTGAGACAGACAAGACGATGGCAGAAGAATTTTAAAACGAAATGTAAAAGCGCCTGTTTAAAAAATTATTTTGGATTTTGAAAAGCCTGTTGACCTGCCATTTATCTAAGGTGATATTGGAAGGTTTTTTTTTTTTTAACATTTGTTTCTCATTTATTTGGTTCCACAGTATTTGCTAGTTTTTATTTTATTTAAACTGTGTGATTTTCCCCCCAAGTGAAAGTAAAATGCGCACGGTGCTTTTACAAGCAAAGGAAAGAGGGAAAACTCAAACAAACAACTGTTTGATGCCGAATTGCCCAAATTCGAGGAAAAGAGGGAAAACTCAAATGACCCCACCACCACCACGGTAATACCGGTATTACCGGTGTTGTCACACGTCGATTAACCGGTGGGAAAATTTCCTCACCGTCACAACACACAAGTTTTATAAGTTTTATGTTGAAAAACAACAAATAAAATTAGCAGCACTATTTACTTTTTGTTTGCACAAAATAAAATAAATAACATTAAAAGAAATGACTTGGGTGACTTACAACATCACGTTATCTACTTTACTACATGTTCAAATAAAGTTCTGACAAAAAAAAAGATAAACCTCATATTTCAATGTTTAAATCATTAAGAAACATATCAGTCAAAACAATTGATTATAGGCATTCTATCTACTACATAACGATTCTACATAGGCTACCTTATCTTTATCTGCAGTGCTGAGATTTTTAGAATGCACATTCACTTGTTTTCCATCTACACAAAATTTACAAAAAAATTATTAAATAAATAAATAGATCACATTTTCGTATTGCTCTGAACAAAAATGGCAGACAGGCTGAATGAAAATGTAAATCTACTGTCTGACAGCGCTTACAAACACTACTTTATTTGGTTTTACATGGAGCAAAGATAAAAAGCAAATGCCATGAAACTTTTCTGAAGATATTCGGTTCTCCCATTTTCAATCATAGAATTAATTAATTCATACATAATTTATCTCAGCACTCTGCCTTACATTATGTTTTCATAGAAAATGAACCCACGCTGCATGCTGCATCCGCTTCAGACTTTTATTAACTTTGCCTAATGCTGAGCAGTATTTACTGCAAGTTTTTCAAATCACAATATTCAAATAGCCAATGGTTTTAAGGACATAATTTTAAACGGCAATGATTTATCGTCAAACCATAACCGTTTCATCACTAATTAACCTTCTTACATAATTTTTATATTTATACAATTCATTTAGGTCTCTGGACAAGTAAGGTTGATTTGTTGGAATAAAAATATAATCTCTTAATCTAATTTCTTTATTCTTAGTGTTTTATGACTTCTGATATCTGATGATATTTCTGATATTCTTTATACACACCCTCAAGTAATGTTGTTCATCAACAAATTGTTTAAACAGGTTTTTCTAGATCAACCTATTCATTAAAAATATATGAATAAAAAGAACGTTCATGGTGTGTGTGTGTGTTCACTTGGATGGGTTAAATGCAGAGCACAAATTCCAAGTATGGGTCACCATACTTGGCCACATGTCACTTCACTTTATTTACACTCCATTCATTACCTTGGGAAAGTCGTATCCTCGTAGTTTTGTGGGCTGAGTCGTTTCATGAATCACTCCAAGAGGTAAAATGTTGGCACAGCGCTGAATCTCATGAACAGTGGCATTTGTGTACGGTAGTTTGTCACGGTCATCCATGCTGGGCAAGCGGTCATAACCCAGAACTCGAACAATCTCCTTGTGACATTGCTCTATGTTGAGCAACAAAATGGAAGTAGATTTGCATTTCCTGAAGGAAACAGTGGCGCTTGCACTTCAACAAAACAATAGTGTCACATATTAGATTTATTGTTTTAAATATTAAATGTATTTAATTTAGAAACTTTGGGGAAAACATTGGAAAAAATGTGTCCACCGCTAAAATTTAGCCTAATTACCTTGTACATCTGGTTTTTGAATCAAATAGATGAGTCCCCATCTGATAGTGTTCGCGGTGGTGTCAGTTCCAGCCACAAACAGGTCAAGTGCTGACATACTCATGTTCTCCTCATGAAACGTGGAGCCCTCGTTGGACTTTTGCTGCTCCACATGAAACAAATCCATCAGTTTACTGAAGCTACATGGATAAATGAGAACCCTTCTTTCATTAACGGTGATCTCACTTCCTCGATCTCCAGCAGGTAGGCATCAATGAAGTCTTGAGGGCTGTCTGGATCCAGAGTTTCCTTGTGTTCTTTTATTTCATCCCGGATGAAACCCAATAACTACTGGTGTGGCCCAGGGAAATGCTTGATGAAGGGGACTAAGTTTAAAATCTAAGATAATCAAACAATTATAAGATCATTGAAGAAAATATGGAACTTAATGTATCATTCCCATTACTTGTTTGTAATCACTACGGGTTACATGACTCACCACCTAACTGATATTAAAATTCTGCAAATATTTGTTTTCACACAGGGTGACCATGGTCAATAACAAATAAATGAATGAAATAAAAATAATAAAATTAAATAATAAAATTAAGAATTTGATCATACCTGACCCTATGAGCATGAAGTGATTATTCAGGATTTTCTGAAGGTATGATAAACGTTTGTTGTCATAGTCAAAGCGATCTCCAAACACGATGGAACAGATAATGTTAGAAACGGCATTCTGTATGGCATGCTGTGGGTCCATAGACTTGCCTGCAAAGAAACATGCATCAATATGTTGGCTTTCCTCTAGCACACGATCTTCTACTGATTTCTTCCCCAGGCCAAAATTCCTGAGCGTGTGCAGAGCACACTCTGCTGCCTCCAGGAGTGACCAAACGGGGCTAATATTATGCCTGAGAAAAAGAGAATCAAGCTTTAAGCTGTGGTTTACAGTGAATTTAGAACAGGCTAAGAAATTTTGTGAAAGCCAAGTTTTCACTTCATGAAAACAGGCTAGCAAAACCTCTATGGACCTTGAATCATTATGTTTAAAGGGATGTATAATTGGGTATCGTCAGCGTATAGGTGAAATGAAACTCCATATTTGGAAAAGATGGAACCCAATGGCAGTAAATATAGAGAGAATAATGTTGGTGCAAGAATGTAGTTGAGTGAATACAACCTTTTCCAAAATTTTTGAGATAAAAGGGAGATTCGAGATTGGTCTAAAATTACCTAAATCAGACACATCAAGATTTGGTTTCTTCAAAAGAGGAGTTACGGAAGGATGTTTTAGGCAGTCAGGGACCATGCCAGTACTCAGACACATATTGATAAAAAAACAGGAGATCAGGCCCTATAGTATCGACAATTTGCTTAAAAATGTGTGATGGGATACTGTCATACGGACAAAACGTAGGTTTCAGATGAGTTATAATGTCTTTACAGGTTTGCAGGGAAATAGAACTAAACATGCTCCAAGTAGAAGAGCACCCGGTTATTTCATGGGAAATATGAAGAGCAGCCGATGATTGAGGTCTTGACCTTGTTATCTTCTCGACAAAAAAGGCCGCAAAGTTTTCACATAAGGAATCAGACAAATCAGGGAAAACATCAACAGTTGGATTTAAAACAGCATCTATAGTTGAGAATAAAACTCTTGGCCTATGGTGATTTTCAGAAATAATCCCAGAAAGAAATTTGAATTTTGCAGACTTCACAGCTTTCTGAAAAATAGAAAAGGACTCCCTTAGAATGTCAAAGGACACCTGCAGCCTGTCCTTACGCCATTTGCGTTCTGCACGTCTACAGTTTCGTCGAAGTGAGCGAGTCATTGAACCAACGAGCAGATTTTTTGATAGAGCGCTTAATCTTCAGAGGAGCAATATCGTTAACAATATTCAAGCAGATGTTATTAAAAAGATTAAAATAAGTATTAGTGTCAAAATTTTCTACAGACCAATTTGTGGCTGACAGACCCTCAACTGCCTTATAAGCAGTAGCAAAATCCTCGGAAGCCGTAGGGGAAAAATATCGAACCCAGCGGGCAGGAGCAGATGAAGTACTAGATCCACGAGGAAGGGCAGTTGTGAAAGTCAGAGATTTGTGATCAGAGAAGCCTGAGTCCGATTTCCATGTCCATAATGGAAAAACCATGGGAGAATACCAGGTCCAAAATGTGACCTTTGATGTGCGTGGGACTTTGCACCCATTGGGTAAAACTAAAGGAATCCATAAGATTACAGAAATCCTTAGATAGTGGTTTACCGGGAAAACAAATGTGAACATTAAAATCACCAAGCAGTAAAATGTTATCGTACATAGTTAATACATTTCCCAAAAAATCAGCAAACTCACTCAGAAAAGCATTATTAAACTGAGGGGGTCGGTAAATAACACACAGAACTGATCGTGAGAGACGGCGGGCCAAACACAACGGCGCCATCTTGTTTGTTTCCGCCCTTTTAGCGTCCTTTATTCTCTTATAAAGAATCACAATTGTCCCTTATTATCCTTTTCTGACCGTACGTTAGCTGCCAGTGGTGCTTTCTGATTGAAGCCAACAATTTATTCTGCCAATCTAACCTCTTTGGGATCTAATAAAATTGTAGTTCTGGGTTTTTCTGACCACTGTTGTTACAGCACAACATATCCCGGGCATATTGTAACCTTGTGAACCTTCTGGGAGTGTTTCGTTGATCTTCCTCTGGTAGTTGTGCTGCTGTGACCATAGACTGAAAGGTCACGCAGCTGTGACTCGGACACAAAAATGGCGGCGATAAAACACTGTGACGTCACATGGAACCTATGAATACTCATAGATTCGCAAAATTGAAGTTGAGCCACTGATTTCACATGGACTGTTTTACCGATGTCCTTGCTACGTTTCTGGATCTGGGAACATGTCAGTTACATTGCTGTCTATGGAGGGTAAGAGAGCTCTCAGATTTCATCAAAAATATCTTAATTTGTGTTCCGAAGATGAACGAAGGTCTTACGTGTTTGGAACAACATGAGGGCGAGTAATTAATTAATTTTGGGTGAACAAACGCATTAATGTTAGTCTTTAAAGTTAAATCATGAAATGTTATCCTTCCGCTAGAAAAAAAAAAGAAGAAAATAGTCCTGATAGTGCCAGCAACTGACAACGTGCCTCATCTCACTGAGCTCAAATCAGAACAGATACTGGAACTGTTTTAATATGCTGTGTTATTTTCTGTGTGTAATTTTCCCTCAGCACTTCGGAAATGTGGGCTTCCACACAAACACATTAATGAGGGAATGACGAAATCATCATGCCAGCAGGGGTCACTCATACTTCATTAAATAAATACAAAATTAATTTAGCTGAAAAACATAATACATGCATAGAATACATTGACTGCATCCTAATTTAAAAACAAAAAAACAAAAACAACAACAACTTTACTTTCGCTTTTCTTTAATTCCTCCCGATCTAGCTTGGACTCATCTAAACCATGTCTGAAACGTGCTGCAGGTATTACGAGCACTTCCTGTGTTTATTTGCCTCTTTAAAATGAATGGCTTGTTGTTTTCCTTAGTTGAAGGTCTAAATCGCTTTGTATAAAACCATCTGCTAAATGAATGAATGTATACAGTATGTGTAACCACAGCAACACAAATTCAGTGACACATTCTGATTTAATGAGGTCACAGGTATATAATTTATAATGGCATCAAACGCAGCTCAACCAATCAGAATCAAGAACCGGAACTATCTGTTTTATAACCGACCTTCTGGAAACTGGTTAAGTACTAAATTCAGTCTTCACATTTTTGAAGCAAAGGGACATGGTATCATTGGCTCTCAACTAAATAACTCAAATGTAAAGGTTCTTTAGTGTAATCTACTGTGAAAACCATCTTTTGGAATATTTTGCTATAAAAGTGTAAAAATCCACATTTAAAAAATCTAAATAACATTTTACTGAGTCCCTTGTTTAACCAGTCTACAAGAGGCAAAAATGGTCTTCCAGAAAAGGCTTCCTGAACGAAGGCTTCCTTAGTGACCTGGATTGTATTAAGGATTATCATTGGTTTCCTCCCAAAATACACAGTAGACATCTCTCCATACTGAAATAACTGCTCAGAGAAAATCCACAGAAAATTTAGTGCATCTCAATATTAAAACGGGTATTAATTAAAGGATAAATCCCTACCGGAAACACAGCAAAGATTTACTGATTTTATAGCTTCAAGTGGCTTCGCAAAACTTGGTATGGTTCCCACAAAAGGCAAAGGGTCTGGGACCAGGTGGAATGTGACCTCTGCAAGAATTAATCCTTAAAATCTCAAACAGAACCATGAAGATCAAACCCAGAAACAGAGCCAGGCATACAGAGTTCAGGTCTAACTTCATCAGAGTCATCCACATGATGACAGATTCATTCCAAGACAAATACAAGAGCAGTGAACGACTGGTGAGTTTTATAAAAGCAACTTTTAACTTTGTTTATTGTTTTATAAACAACAAAATATTTTATATAATCTATGAACAATCATAATGGTTTACATTCGCCAAAGAACAAACTTGACAGAAGACAGAATGACTCTTGTAAATAAAAGACTGACTAGCTTACAGATGTCTAATCAGAAATAATAATTGTTCCTCAATCACATGATGCAATAGGCGTCTAAAGGTGAGAAAAACAGTACAACTAAGACAGAGGTGAAGAATTCAGTCACAATGAAGTTGATGCAACCTTTAGCAATACAACATTTACACATTTGCAGGGGTGTAGCCAGGATATATATTCATTCATAGGGGTTGTCCAGGTAGGGACCTGCAACCAGTCCTGGGTGGAAGACTATTCCATCCCACTCTGAAATATTCCCTCTTTTGGGGTCCAGGGGGCTGTTCCATAAACCAAGATTAGAGTATAAGCCAGGCTTATTTCGGTTAGTCAGGCTTATTTTTGGTAGATTCGGTTTCATAAATCAAACTTAAAAAAGTTCAAACTCAGTTACCCCGGCAACTTATGCTGGCAAACTAACCTGGTCCGGAGCAGGCTAACTGTCAGGCTAAGCTGAGCTCCTCTAACTCTGACCAATAGGAACGCATCCATATTACCACTGACTCTCTCACATACAATCAGTTTAATTTATTATCGGTCCAAAAATAAAAGTACAGAAAATACGCCTTAAATAATCAAATAAATAAACAATAGGCTACATCCAACTGTATTTAATGTATTGTGCCCAAAATGTAGGCGAATGACATTTTAACATAGTTGCTACTTGTGCATGCAGTTGATCAGCAGTTTCTAGCCATGCAGCCTTTCTCTCTGAATTTATGACAGCTGTACCTTTTATGGTTATTAGAACATTAAAACATTACAATCTAAAATGGCTCTTTAAAGCATTAAAGCATAAAAACACAATCAAAAGTTAAAATCACTGAAGTAAAAATTTAAATTTATAATAGAAATCAGAGTACATTTTAACTGATAAGAGGAACACACATTTAACTCATTTGAGCTAGTGATTAACAGTTGCTGCTATCATAAAAATACACTTATATGTAGTAAAATTCTATGTGTCACATTTAATGTCCAACAACAAATATTTTAGCAGAATGTATATTTTATTCAGAATTCTTGCGCTAGTATTCTATTCTGCTCCGTCTGTGTAGCGCGCATGCGCGCCGCAGCGCTCGTTCTCCCGCATAAGCCTCGCCCACTCCTGACAGCTAAATGGATATATTTGTATGGCTTTCTGACATTTACAGATGTAAAAAATATACCTGTGACGTATCAGTTATGCACTGAGGAAAACACATTGTTTCAAATGCGTTAAACAGCACAAATATTCGCTGTTTGCTATGGTGGATCGATTTGATCCATGATCGACATTAAGGGCTGCTTCAGAATAAGCGAGTACGTCACATTATCCTGACTCACTGAACCTGGATAGCATTAGTCAGATTGCGTGAACTTGAATTGTCGTTTATGGAACCGCTTTAGTCCCGATTGATTTGTTAGGTTATTTCAAGTCAGGTTTTGGACTTTAATCCCCACTTTTCTTAGCGTCTTTTATGGAACAGGCCCCTGGTCACCCTCAGTTAAAATGTTATTTTTATATTTTTTTTTTTTGTGAGGGCCGTACTTCACCCCTGGATCTGCCCCTGCACATTTGGTGGATTTTATGTTAAGTACTTTGGAAGTTGTAAATACCATGGTACAACCCGAGTTCCGGAAATGTTGGGGTGTTTTTTAAATTTGAATAAAATAAAAACTAAAAGAATTTCAAAGCACATGAGTCAATATTATATTCACAATAGAACATAGATAACATAAATGTTTAAACTGAGAAATTGTACAATTTTATGCACAAAATGAGCTCATTTCAAGTTTGTTGCCTGCTACAGGTCTCAAAATAGTTGGGACGGGGGCATGTTTACCATGATGTAGCATCTCCTCTTCTTTTCAAAACAGTTCGGGTATCGAGGTTATGAGTTTCTGGAGTTTTAGTTTGAATTTGGTCCCATTCTTGCCTGATATAGGTTTCCAGCTGCTGAAGAGTTTGTGGTCATCTTTTACGTATTTTTCGTTTAATGATGTGCCAAATGTTCTCTATAGGTGGAAGATCTGGACTGCAGGCAGGCCAATTCAGCACCCGGACTTTTCTACAACAAAGCCATGCTGTTGTAATAGCTGCAGTATGTGGTTTTGCATTGTCCTGCTGAAATACACAAGGCCTTCCCTGAAATAGATGCCATCTGGAGGGGAGCATACATATGCTCATACATATGCTCAAGAGCAACATATGCTCCCCTCGAGATGGCGTCTATTTCAGGGAAGGCCATCTGGAGGGGAGCATATGTTGCACTTGAATCTTTATATACTGTCACGAGTCGGCTGCCTCCCCCTTATTATCATCACCAGCCCGTCCCGTATTCGCCGCCCTTCATCAGGCTCCCGACGGGAGTGGGTATGTGAGAGAGGTGGGGCGCTGAAACAGCCAGCGGCGTGTGATGAGGCGCACCTGATCTGAATAGAGCCTCATCACCGCCGCTGTTTAAATGCCGAGCGCGCCTCTCCTCGGGAGACCGGTCTCTTCCCCGTGCATGCACGCTGGTATCCTCGTGGGCCTGACGCCACACCCACTGTGTCTGTCGTTTGCTCCTCCCGCCACAGTGGTGGAGAATGCGGGCAAGACGGAGCCTAGACAGCGCAGTTGGGCAACACCTGACGACGTCATCCCCTCTCGCTCGCTTGTGACAAGTCGGCTGCCTCCCCCCTTATTATCATCACCACCCCATCCCCTATTCGCCGCCCTTCACCAGGCTCCCGACAGGAGTGGGTGTGTGAGAGAGGAGGGGTGCTGAAACAGCCAGGGCTGGCTGCGTGTGATGAGGCACACCTGATCTGAATAGAGTCTCATCACTGCCACTGTTTAAATGCAGAGCACGCCTCTCCTTGGGAGACCGGTCTCTTCCCCATGCATGCACGCTGGTGTCCTCGTGGGTCCAGGAAGGGAGCGTCGAGAATGGATCGAGTTCCACACCCGCAAGACGGCTGACGGGCCAGGATGCGGGGCCGTACTATCCCCCGGAAGCGCCGCGGGCCGAAGAAGGACGGAGCCACTAGAAGAAGCCGGTGCCCCTCGCGCCCCGGTCCCAAGAGGGGAGCGCGTGCGACCGCCCCTTATCTGGACCCTTCCTTTCAGAACACTGCCTTCCTTCACAAACCCTGCAGCACGACGAGGACACCAGACCCCCCCTGTTTATTTTTGGACACTTTTACCTCCTTTGAACACTTTATTTTATTATTTTGTTTAATAAAAGCCTCTCCGAGGCCTGACGCCACACCCACTGTGTCTGTCGTTTGCTCCTCCCGCCACAATACCTATAGAAAAAACGGATCCAAGGCACTTCTTCCGATTCCAAAATGTTAAAAAAGCCTTTATTCAAACATGGCTTAATCTAGAAACATAAAAAACTGCACGCCGATGCATTTCGGCCACCCAGACTTCCTCAGAGTGTGTCAGATACAAAATTTGTATCTTATAGACCCTTTTAGGGCCGCCGTCACAGTTACGTCAAAGCGCTGGCTGGAGGCAAAACAAAACGAAAACTGGAGGCGGCCCGTTCAAACCAGTGCAGATTCAGCTACACAAGGAGCTTAAAATATCATCTTGTTATGATGTTGGGTGCCAGAATCGATGTTGTAAAGGCTCCAGTTTGAAATTTTAACACATATTTGCTGCTACTGTCAGACAAAATACCAATGAAAGCTGTGATGAAACGAGATAAAAACGAGCAGACTGGACACAAACTATCGTCAAAAATGCTCACATTTGCATCACACACCTCTTATCAGAAAAGGTTAAATATTGTCTTTTGTTGTTATGGGCGCTTCTAAAGATTTCTTATGCATCTCACTATGTCGTGTATGAAATAATGTCTGTGTGCATGTGTGTAAAACAACAAACTGATGATTTATATGCTTAATCATATGTAATTGTATATATATTGTTGTGATTAATTGTGGCTTGGCATAATAATGTAGCTGTAAAAATAGTTGTCTGCTGAAATTGAAATATATATACATCTTCATGACTAGATAGACACTGTGAGTAGGTCTTATCTATACACGCTAGATGTGACACACTCAACTGGAGGGAATCCTCCGATTTGTCAGATCGTCCATTCTTTGAGTAAAAGCGTGTGTGGGTCGGCTAATCTAGTTTCGTCCGTTAAAGTTAACCTTTTCAAATAACAATCGTGGTCCTGGACAGTGCATCTATACCTTACATATGCAGGTAAAATCGGAATTTCTCCAGTTATTATTAAAAAAACAAACTAAACAGACTTCATAGCTAGCATTAGTGAAGCGGTCAGTGGAATCTTTCTGCCTCCAGCTAAGCTCCGCCCACAGAAAAACGTCACAATGTTTACTAACAGAAAAGGGGTCTATATATACCTTTATATACCATTCAGCATTCATAGTGCCTTCCAAAACATGCAAGCTGCCCATACCATATGCACTTATACACCCCCATACCATCAGAAATGCTGGCTTTTGAAATGAACACTGATGACACGCTGGAAGGTCTCCCTCCTCTTTAGCCCGGAGGACACGGCGTCCGTAATTTCCAACAAGAATGTCAAATTTGGACTCGTCTGACCATAGAACACTTTTCCACTCTGAAACAGTCCATTTTAAATGAGCTTTGGCCCACAGGACACGTCGGCACTTCTGGACCATGTTCACATATGGTTTCCTTTTTTGCATGATAGAGCTTTAGTTGGCATCAGCAGATGGCACGGCAGATTGTGTTTACCGACAGTGGTTTCTGGAAGTATTGCTGGCCCCATTTAGTAATGTCAATGACAGAATCATGCTGATGAGTGATGCAGTGTCATCTGAGGACCCGAAGACCACGGGCATCCAACAAAAGTCTGCTGCCTTGTCCCTTACGCACAGAGATTTCTCCAGTGATGTTATACACTGTAGATGATGAGATTTGCAAAGCCTTTGCAATTTGACGTTGAGGAACGTTGTTTTTAAAGTATTCCAAAATGTTTTTACACACTCTTTCACAGATTGGAGAGCCTCTGCCCATCTTGAGAGACTCTGCCTCTGTAATGCGGTGATCCCCTTTGGTGGGTTTTCCGTTCTGTGTGGTTGGATGGAGTTGGGCAGAAGTTAAGTTCACGGCCCCTTTAAAAAGCGTGGAGATTTTCCTTTACTTCTGTTTTTCCTCTGGCATGGTATACTGGCAGTGTGTTGAGCCTGTAGTAAACACAGTAACCTGCATAAGGTTGGAATTCTTCTCTAACTCTGCGCGTGGGGGGCCTGAGGGTGTTCAGCCGCATCAACGCATTTCAGGTTATTGTATTGATTTACGTTGCCACTTTATTTTGAGAGGTAGCGTTGACTAAGGCCGTTTCTCAATATGCGTACTTGTCTGTACTTGTGTTCTTGTGGACTTGTGAAACGTCATCAGTCGCTGCCCAAGTACTGTTCCAATTCAAAGTTCACATCTAGCCAAGTCCAGTTCAAATCCCCGGATGTGTTCTTGATCCGCCCCATTTACCGAGGATGCATCGAGAGGTGACTTGTGGGGACTTGATACGGGCCATAACCCAGAATTCAGTTCGTCCTCCCGTCCTCGAGAGTTCGTTCTTCTGAGTCGAACTTGGCAAGTCCAAACTCGAAAGGACGGAAGTCCAGACTCTGCGAACTTGGTATTGAGAAACGGCCTAACAGTGGGCCGGCGTTTTTTTTAGCGTGATCCTGACAGGATTGGTGGATGGTTCACCACTCGTATCGAGAGCCAGTTAATTGTGCTGCAGGTAGGTTCTCATATGGTATTTTGTAAGTTGTTTGCTATTTAAAAGATGTAAGATTTAAACTTTTAGTGGACGTGTCTAATGCCCATCGGGTAATTATTTTATAGAAACTTGTCTGTTGCTGTCTTTCTGCTGTGTGGTGGCTGGACGATGCCGCTGTGCTGCGGAGGAGTAGTTTGTCTTCTTCAAGGGCACTTGATTGTGTGTGTGTGTGTTCAAGTCGCATTATAATGAACTAATCGTGTGTGAGTGGGAGTGCGTGTGCTGTGTGTGGGTGTTAAGATTAATCGGTGGTGTTTTTTTGTTTGTTTTGTTGATTTAAGTGTGTTTCATTTGTTTTTATGTTTTGTTTTGTTGTACGAACTGTGAGTAGCTATTGATATAATTGACTGTCATTTCCCTTACAACCAGCAAGGGTTATCAGCTGTGGGGAGGGTTTACTGTTTTCTTTTGTTTTCTTTGGTTGGCTTGTTGTGTGGCTTTGGTTATTTATTTTGAGTCAGGGAAATTTTATTTTGCTTTATTGGTTTGTGGGAGAGTGTGAATTTTTGAGGGTTTTGTTTGTATCACATTTACTGGGGTTTTCTGTTTTGTTTTCCTCTTTTCCTTCCCAAGTGTTGAATTATCCCAAGGGATATTGATATTGTCAAGTCAAGATACATCATTACCGGTGGCCACTGAATAATATTTTTATGTAAAACAGTATTGTGTTTGCGATTTGTTTTTCTAACTAATTGTGTTTTGTATGATTATATTTTTTTAAGTATATTTAAGTGTCAAATAAAGAAGATTGTTGTGCACCTCTCTGCTTGTTCCTTCCATTTGTTTGGAAAAAACCTGTAGTGGTGGGAAAACATCTACATTATATATGTTACATATTGGATGGCATTAGCCCCCAGCCACATAGGTAATCATGTTACAGACCTGATGTCAACTAACTTAATTACTAGATGTTCTCGCAATAGAACATAGAGAACAAATGTTTAAACAGAAAAAGTTTACACTTTTATCCACTAAATGAGCTCATTTCAAATTTGATGCCTGCTACAGGTCTCAAAAAAGTTGGCACGGGGGCAACAAAGGACTGAAAAAGTAAGACATTTTGAAAAGATTCAGCTGAACACAATATTGGTTCATGTGATTTGAAAGTCTTTTAGTTTTCATTTTATTCAAATTTAAAAAACACCCAACATTTCCAGAATTCTGATTGTATATGAAAATAGTAATCTTTCATTTCAACTTCGTTATGGAATTCTCTGTCATAAGTAAGAAGAATGGCCACTTCAGGCTCGTTACAGATGACCCAGAATGGTATCTGAGGATCTGGATAGTAAACTCGCTGAGGGAGAATCACCATCATTTGATACACGGGAGTAAATGTCAGGCTAAAATTACTACTTTGATAGTTTTAGCCATAGAGAATTACAGTATAGTTTTCTCGACATTTTACAGTGATACAGGCAGAAATTCACGGATCAAAACCTCTGGCAGTAACAACATGCAGTTGTATTACAAAGTTTGCTGACCAAAGCCATTACTACATATGTAAACATTTTTGTCTACTTAAACTGTGACCACAGACAATAGAATTAACTAGGATAACCTGAATTTTTTATACCACAAAAGTTTTTCAATGTGATCAGATGCATTGGCATGGCCCCTCAGCGCAGATTAATTTAATATTTTGAGGAGTATGTGTGGCTGTCAGTCACCGCACCTGTGTGGATACTATACTTCGGAATTACAGATTCTACATTTTGGAAGTATGACCCAAATAATAATTTATCACCATAAAATATCACTTGAACAAGTAAGTAACACATCTTGTTACACACTGTTGTTCTGACCAACTGAAAAAAAAAAAAAGCATTACAATACTATGCACTACCAATGGTGATTAAATCTAACAATAGCTCAGCTCATATCACATCAAACCATGCAAATTATTATTGTTATAAATTGTTAGTTAACAACATCAGCATTCCGTGATTACATGTATTTAATGTGTATTAGCGTTACCTGTGGACTACTGGTGACTACAGGTGAATCTCCAGTTGTCACTGATGTGATTGTTTGGACCTTCTGGATTACAATCCGCCATCAATATGATAAATTTTATTATTCCAGCTGCTGTGAGAAAAGACTATAAATGATCCACCCCCTGCAGCATCCACACAGCCCACTAGCAAGGGACTCATTCTTTTATGTGTAGAGACGTGATGTAATGACGCCATGACGAATGGCGGAAAGCTCGTACTTACCGCTGAAACTTACCAGTACCACTCAAATTAGAACACATTTCTGCAAGTTTACCATTGTGAATGCGGGCTAAGGTACGGAGGTTTAAACACTGGCTGGTTAGCAAGCAGAGCAGAGCAGTGAGTGATTTCTCTTTTTCCTTTGTTTTTGATTTACATCAGTGACAGACTGCAGCCGGTTTCACTTTAAATGCAGTGCTGTCTCTTTAAAACCTAATAAACATGACACGGATCTGACACGCATCCAAACTCTTTGCAGTCATTAAGGACTTTTTAACTCATTTAAGATACTGTGTGTTTACGAGAAACAGGTATTTTGACGTAATTTTGTGAGTTTTTGTCTGCTGAAGCATTAAAGACAACTCAATACGCTACTGGCGCTGTCTGAAGCCTGTTTGCTCTGTGTGTGCACATGCCGGATGCCTGTGTTCACAGAGAGCTGCATCACAGACAGCGCAAGTTCTCTTTTGTGTCTTATGATTGATAAGGTGTTCATATGGTCTACTAATGCTAACCAAAGTATGCCAAGAAAAAAATGGACACTGCGTTGATTGTGTTAAATATTTTTAATGCATTAAACTGTAAAAAAAAAAGAATCACATAGATAATGTTAATTTTGACAGCCAGTTAAAACATCTATGGAAACTCGTGTAAATGTTGGAAAGTGTACTGATGGATCACTCTTTGGATCCTCTGCTGTAGCAGATGATGTTGAATGGCTCAGGAGAACGGACCACACTGACAATCCCATTCATGTCTGGCCACTTCGCACCAGGTGGCCAGGAGAAACAAATCCGCTGTAAGAGAGACGTGGCGAAGAGGAAGAGCTCCGTCTTAGCTAAGGTCTCACCGAGACAGACCCTCGGACCTGATAAATGGAGATAAAACAAAATCGTATCAGTGCAGTGTTTAGTTTTTGTCTACTGAAGTCATAGTCACAGGAGACTCACCCAAGGAGAAAGGGAGGAAAGACTCTGGTTTGAAGAAATGTCCATTATCATCTAAGAAATTATCTGGGTTAAAAGTGTCTGGGTACTTCCAGTGCTCCTTATCAGTTAAAATTGCTGTTAAGTTGGTAAATATCACGGTGCCCTAGAAAAACAACATTTGTTAGCAAATCAATTTCAATCAAGAAACACAACACATCTATGCTCCATTCATTACCTTGGGAATGTTGTATCCTCGTAGTTTTGCAGGCTGAGTTGTTTCATGAAACACACCAGAGGGTACAATATTGGCACAGCGCTGAATCTCGTGAACAGTGGCGTTTGTGTACGGTAGTTTGTCACGGTCATCCATGCTGGGCAAGCGGTCGTAACCCAGCACTCGAACAATCTCCTCATGACATCGCTCTGTAATGAACAGAAAGCTGATGAGTAAAGGTCTGTAAAGGTCCACAAATTTTTGCATGCTACAGCTTTGCAACAATAGTTGTGGGAAATGAAAAGAGAATATTACAGTACCGAATTTTTCAAAGCAACAAATTACCAGCAGGAGAGCCATGAACTGGCAATTGTTAATATAAACATTTGGTCACACCAGATTTTATGTCAACGAGACGAAATGTCATCGGTTTTGTGCATCTCAGAATCAATAGTTACATGGATATGTGGAAATACTGTATAAATGAGATTTGAGAGCTGTGGAGGAGGGGATTTTCAGTGAATGATAAAACTTGGTCTGTTCCTCAAACAAAGCTATTACCATTGATAGAGGACAGAATTTTCACATTTAGGTGAACTAACCCTTGAACTGTATGCAAAAGAACAGAACACTTTATTACCTAATCAATTTTATAACTACACTTACAGACTTGGCAGTACTTTCTATCCAAAGCAGCCTACAGAACTTACAAGATACACATTATCAATGCATGTATTACTGGGGAATCAATACTATTATCTTGGCATTTCCAAGGACCATGATCTACTGTTTGAGCTACAGAATGCTGACAATCTTCAGCTTAAGTACCTTGTACATCTGGGTATTTAGTCAAGAAGATGAGGGCCCATCTGATGGTGGTCGCTGTGGTGTCAGTTCCAGCCAGGAAAAGGTCAGCTACTGACATAACCATGTTATCCTCATGAAATGTGGAGTCCTCGTTGGATTTTTGCTGCTCCATGAAGAAAAAAAGAAATTTAAATTTAACCAACCATATCTAGTTCCCTAACTGCTTACTTATTTCACCTTTTAAAATACTAAAGGTCCTGTAACAAAATTCCAATCAACCAATCAGAAATAAAACTAGGAATGAAGCTCCCACCAACTATCAAATAGTGGACAATACTGTTTCTAGAGAGGTTGTTCATGATTATCTCACTTTCTCGATCTCTAGCAGGTAGGCCTCAATTAAGTCCTGTGGACTGTCTGGATCCAGAGTTTCTCTGTGTGTTTTGACTGCTTCCCTGATGAAAGCTTTCAACTCTTCTGCGTTCTGATAAATTTTCTGGTGTGGCCCTGGGAAATGTTTGATGATGGGAAGCAAGTTAAACACCTGGAAAAGAAAGTGGCTCCATTTAACTATTCTGCATCAACTGCATGAGTCTCCAGTCCTGCTCCTGGAATTCCACCATCCTGCATAGTTTAGCTACAACTAGGTCTAAAACACCTAATTGATTAGCCTTTTCAAATAAGTTTGAGTTTGAGTTAAACTCTTTAAAAAGGTGGACCTCCAGAAGCAGGACTGGACATCCCTGGTCAAGTATTTGCCTTCAGCCTTATTGGTAAACTTTACCAATAAGGCTGAAGGCAAATAGAGTTTAGTATTTGCCTAAACTAGTATTTGTTAAACTCTACTGAGCTGGCAAAAACCAGCTCAGTAGAGTTTAACTCAATGTGTCAACAATCTGTGGGAATAGCGATAGTGAACATGATCGACCTTTTGATACAGTTGGATACTGGGATAGTCTTAAGATAAAAACATATGTAGTACTTGTTGTTCATACCTGTCCAATAAGTGACCCTGACTGAATAATGTTCTCCTTCAGGATTTCCAGAAGGTTTGCAAAGCGCTTGTTATCATAGTCGAAACGATCCCCAAACACGATGGAACAGATAATGTTGGATACGGCATTCTGTATTGCATGTTGGGGGTCGAAAGGCTTGCCTTCAACAAAGAAAATCATGTGTTAGTCTCTGGCAAGTACTGTTTTAATACTTTAAAGAAAATCTTGACAAGTAAATAAATTTAAATTGATATCACAGCTGGCTTTCTGAATAAAAACAGATCCTGGTTCAATGGCATTTGAAGCCAACATAAATTTAAGCAAAAATAATACATACAGAGGTGGGTAGTAACAAACTATATTTACTTGAAGACATTTTTGTCAAATTTGTACTTTTAAGAGTAGATTTAAAAGGTGGGTACTTTTACTTTAACTCGAGTACACTTCTAACGAAAAACTGTACTTCGCTACACTGGACGACATTCCTTTCGAAACTTAATTTTAAAGCAGTACATGCTAAGAAATGCATAGTTAATTCCAAGAACGCACTGTCTCATTTTTTCTGGGGCATGAGCGTTGTCCTATTCACAAATAAATCACTCTTTTGAGTCGATTCTGTTCTTGATTAAACAAGTTGGAAAAATTGGTTTGCGACTCAGTTTGAATGATTTGTTCAGTTTCCTGCACAGACTGAATCTGAAGCGGTTTCTCATTTGTACCAGGAAATTTAAGAACACAGAGAACATAATCAGCATTGGATGAAGTGGACATGTTTATTTTGAGCTTATGAATGCAGTATTCAATCAGAGGCATGAAGTAGCATGTTTCAAGAATCAAGTTTAACTCTGACTCAAAAGGACAAGGTGTGCACTTGATTGAGAGTGTACAGCACCTCTTAACTTTGAAAATGTTCAAACATAGACTAAAATTTTTAATAACCTTCTGATTTTAGCATTTCAGAAACTAGGTAACTGCTTTCCTCTGTCACACGTTCCTCCACAGACTTCTTCCCCAGGCCCAAGTTCCTGAGCGTGTGCAAAGCAAACCGTCTCTGCTCCCTCCAGGAGAGACCAAATGTGGCCATTATGATACCTTACAGAGAGAGAACAGACCTTTAGAGTTAACAGAATATACATAGATGAGTTGAACAAAGAAAGACAGACAACTTAAATGAATGCAGACCAAGACCACATTTACACAGTCTTGAAAGGTTTCAGAAGAAAGACATCAAGATCTAAACTTCACTGGCTGGTTGATCAAGTGATCAAGACCATCTTTAACTAGACACCAAAAACCATGCAAGAAGCTGGTTTTAGTTTTACATGCCAGCATGGTCTGCCATAATATCTACTTGATAACGGAGAGCCATTAGTTACAGATTCTATCAAAATATTTGCAATTAATTTGCTTTTTCTATTTGATTGAAATTTGGATGTAATAATATACCCTACAACATCAATTCATTTTCAGCACAATGTATTACTGACCATATCCATCAGTGACCCAGATTAGAATTGGTATAGGAGGTCTTCCTGAAAAAGATGAAGCATTTTGGACCAGGGCTTCCTTTGCAAGTTCGATTGTATTGAGGAATATTGCTGGCTTTCTACCAAGATACACAGTGGTCATCTCTCCATACTGAGATAACTGCTCAGAAAAGATATCACAGTACTTCAACACAACACATTGTCTCATCTGTGAATTAAGTCAACGTACATTTTACAGAGTAAGGTGAACATAAGACACCTTTCAACAAAAGCAAAGACTCTATACTCAAAGCAAACACTCACTGATCTTATGAACTCCATTGGGTTTTTCAGAAAATATGGTATGGTTCCCACAAAAGGCAGCGGTCTGGGACCAGGTGGAGTTCGACCTCTGTAGGAATTAATCCTAAAGATCTCAAACAAAACCACAAAAATAAAGCCCAGAGACAGAGCCAGACATACAGAGGCCAGGTCTAACTTCGTGAGAGTCGTCCACATGATGATAGATTAATTTCAAGACAAACATGAGCAACTGATGACCGTGAGCATTATAAAGACAGAGTAAAAGGGGGAGGACACAGTGGGAGTGCGGGTTTGACGAGCTTTGTGCTGGTTCATGTTTTTGCAAGTTGCATAGTTATGCAAGAGGTCTGGAAAAGAGTGTAAAGGTGACAGTGAAATGACAGTTAAATGGAAATTCCCACTCCACCCATTCCTTATTCTATTTCCTTATTCTTTAGAGTATATTTACATGTATAAAATATACTGAAGGTTTTATAAAATATTGTCAAAAAGGATCTGTATTACATGAAAACTTTGATTTTAACATAGCACACATATAGCACATATACATTAACTCAACCAGTTCAACAAATTCAGACATGCACACAAACAGGATGTGTTGCGGCTCCATGTGAATTTGAGCCTCAATTGCAAGATATAAATCTGGTTTACACCAGTAGAGGCCTGACCGTTTTAATATAAGCAGTCATATGAACGATTACATCATGAGAGAAAAAAGCTTTACAATTTACAGGGGTATTACAGCAGATTCTACACTTAACATCAATAAGTACAGCATCTTTTTTTCAAAACCATAGCAATTAAACTATAATATAATTCTTTCAGGGCTAAAACTATTAACATCAATTTGCAGAGCGATATCTAAAAACTGATGGAAACTTTGAAAACTTGTGTAGATATTGGAAAGTGTACTGAAGGATCACTCTTTGGATCCTCTGCTGTAGCAGATGATGTCGAATGGCTCAGGAGAACGGACCAAACTCACAATCCCATTCATGTCTGGCTCATTAGCACCAGGTGGCCAGGAGAAACGAATCCGCTGTAAGAGAGAGGTGACGAAGAGGAAGAGCTCCATCTTAGCTAGGGTCTCACCGAGATAGACCTTTGGACCTGATAAATGGAGATAATCAACGATCGTATCAACCTACTTGTGTTTGCTCTAGGTCTACTGAAGTCATAGGTAACTCAACCAAGGGGAAAGGGAGGAAAGACTCTGGTTTGAAGAAATGTCCATTATCATCTAAGAAATTCTCTGGGTTAAAAGTGTCTGGGTACTTCCAGTGCTCCTTATCAGTTAAAATTGCTGTTAAGTTAGCAAGTATTGCAGTGCCCTAGAAAAACAACCTGTTAGCAAATCAATTTCAATCAAGAAACACAACACAGCTATGCTCCATTCATTACCTTGGGAATGTCGAATCCTCGTAGTTTTACAGGCTGAGTTGTTTCATGAAACACACCAGAGGGTATGAATGATAAAACTTGGTCTGTTCCTCAAACAAAGCTATTACCATTGATAGAGGACAGAATTCTCACATTTAGGTGAACTAACCCTTGAACTGTATGCAAAAGTACAGAACACTTTATCACCTAATC
The DNA here is from genome assembly GCF_936440315.1 of Barbus barbus. Classification (NCBI taxonomy): domain Eukaryota; kingdom Metazoa; phylum Chordata; class Actinopteri; order Cypriniformes; family Cyprinidae; genus Barbus; species Barbus barbus. The sequence goes on from NC_136719.1 coordinate 23,915,376, forward strand.
AATTTTATAACTACACTTACAGACTTGGCAGTACTTTCTATTCAAAGCAGCCTACAGAACTTACAAGATACACATTATCAATGCATGTATTACTGGGGAATCAATACTATCATCTTGGCATTTCCAAGGACCATGATCTACTGTTTGAGCTACAGAATGCTGACAATCTTCAGCTTAAGTACCTTGTACATCTGGGTATTTAGTCAAGAAGATGAGGGCCCATCTGATGGTGGTCGCTGTGGTGTCATTTCCAGCCAGGAAAAGGTCAGCTACTGACATAGCCATGTTATCCTCATGAAATGTGGAGTCCTTGTTGGATTTTTGCTCCTCCATGTAGAAAAAAAGACATTTCAATTTAACCAACCATATCTAGTTCCCTAACTGCTTACTTATTTCACCTTTTAAAATACTAAAGGTCCTGTAACAAAATTCCAATAATCCAATCACAAATAAAACTAGGAATGAAGCTCCCACCAACTATCAAATAGTGGACAATACTGTTTCTAGAGTGATTGTTCATGATGATCTCACTTTCTCAATCTCTAGCAGGTAGGCATCAATAAAGTAGTAGTAGTAGCCCTTTATTGTCACAAGTACCAGCGAAATTAGCCATCAACCTGTCCATACATACACAACATACATACAATATGACAAGGGGGTAGACAGGACAGGAAGACAGGGTAATTGAGGTGAAATACAGCATAACATAACATGGGGAGGGGGGGGGGGGGGGGGGTAACCCCCAGACTATGCTCCTTTGGGAGTACAGTGTGAGAACAGGAAAAACACCCCAGCAACAAAAGCACATAATCAAAACAACATAGACACACGACTTTGCAACAGGGGAGGTAATCCAGCTCCGGCAAGCAGCCATCCGGTCCTGCAGCCATTCTCGGCGCTGGTCACAGACCAGCTTGTCAGACTGGCGGTACAAAGCGGCGAAGGCGATGGATCGGGAGTGGGGAGGTGAATGCATATCTGTATATATGTGCTTATGTGTGTGTGTGAATGTATGTAGAGTTCGTGTATTTGTAGGCCTGGAGAGCCGCCATGCTGGCATTCAAATCAAGTTGTCTCAGTCCGCAGAATGTGATAGCGACACAGCAAGTTGCCATGAAGACAGCCTTGATCAGGACCCAGACAGAGTCAACAATCAGCAGGTGTCTGTGGAAGGGGGGAGGAACGCAAGAGCGTCTCACTGCAGTGCTCTTCCCGGGGTTGTTTTTTCCCAACAGCGACCTTGTCTGCTGGTGTAGGGGAGCCGAAAGAAGATAAGATTGCGATTGTTTGGTCTTGGGTCGAGTAGCCACATTCCAATTTTCACGGCTACTCTCTTTGTCCATTCTGGTCTCCAAATCCATCAATTTTCCTTTGCAAAGCCGTGAGCTTCTCCGTGATGGTATCCATATTGAGATTAATAGTCTCAGTCTCAGTGCTGACCGCTCTGCCCACTGCTTCAATCATGACGGGCAGCCTTGTGAGGCTTTTGACAGCTGTTCCCGTTTCCTGAATTCTTCGATAACCCAGGGCAAAGCCTAATCAAATCAGCAGAAGACCTGTTATAATGGTTCCGAATAGGTAGATATCTTCAATGTCCTCCACGGAAAGAGCCGCCAGACACACGACCCACCACCTTTCCCATGCGTCCATCGTGTAGCCAGCTGCGAATGTTCCGGCAGGGCAGTCAGGTTCCCCCGAACCCAAGCTTCTCGTCGAGAAGATGGTGTCAATTGCGTTGAGAGACCAGTTGATCAAATCCATGATTTTTCAGTTTGGAGAGCAGTGCAGAGAGAGTCTCTCAAGTATTAGATAATAGATGAGACGAGACGAGAGAGCAAAGCAGGGAAGGTAAGGGGAGGAGAGGGAGAGAAAAATGCGTCCGCCTTTGGTGAGAGCCAAGTAAGAAGTAACAAAGTCCCGTGGACTTTCTGGATCCAGAGTTTCTCTGTGTGTTTTGACTGCTTCCCTGATGAAAGCTTTCAACTCTGTTGCATTCTGGTAAATTTTCTGGTGTGGCCCTGGGAAATGTTTGATGATGGGAAGCAAATTAAATACCTGGGGGAAGAAATGACTACATATAACTATTCTGCATCAAATGCAGGAGTCTCCAGTCCTGCTCCTGGAATTCCACCATCCTGCATAGTGTAGCTTCAACTAGGTCTAAAACACCTGATTGAATAGCCTTTTCAAATAAGTTTGAGTTTGAGTTAAACTCTTTAGGAAGGTGGACCTCCAGGAGCAGGACTGGACATCCGTGGTCAAGTAATTGCCTACAGCCTGATTGAACATGATCAACCTCCTGATCCAGTTGGATACTGGGATAGTCGTAAGCTAAAACATATTTAGTACATGTTCATACCTGTCCAATAAGTGACCCTGACCGAATAATGTTCTCCTTCACGATTTCCAGAAGGTATGCGAAGCACTTGTTATCTTAGTCGAAACGATCCCCAAACAAGATGGAACAGATAATGTTGGATACGGCATTCTGTATTGCATGTTGGGGGTCGAAAGGCTTGCCTTCAACAAAGAAAACCATGTGTAAGTCTCTGGCAAGTGCTGTTTTAATACTTTAAAGATAATCTTTCCAAGTAAATGAATTTAAATTGACACTACAGCTGGCTTTCTGAATAAATTCAAATTCACATTTTATTTGTCACATACATATACATACATAGTACGACATGTAGTGAAATGTATTGTACGACTGTCCGACAAAATTAAGAAAAAACCTCAAGTTTACAAAAATACAAATAGAAAAAGTACAGTAAACATATATATAGAAATAAACTAGCAATAAAATAAAATAACAAATAGATATGTGAATAAAAATAGATATGAAGAATAAAATAGAATATGATTCTATATAGATTCTATAAAAAGTAAAGTGTATGTCAGTGATAAAGTGTCCGTGTGCTGTGCAGTGCAGTAAAGTGTGTAAGTGAGTAAAAGGAATACTAAAGACAAATGGTATGTAAGTCCCACTCATTTATCCTTACGTGACCTTCTACAAATTAGTGCAGATGTAATGAAAATGTGCAAAGTGGAAGTGTGGGGTGATGTGATTAGAGTGGAGAGAGGTTAAGACTCCGAATGGCCTGCGGGAAGAAGCTCCTCCTCATTCTCTCTGTGTTCGCCTTCATGGAGCGGAAGCGCCTCCCTGAACGCAGCAGAGAAAAGAGTCCATTGTTGGGATGGCTGAGGTCCTTCACTATCTTCCTGGCCCTGGTCAGGCACCGCTTGCTGTAGATGTCCTGCAGGTCAGGGAGCTCGGTGTGAATGGTACGCTCCGCTGAATGCACCACCCTCTGGAGGGCTCGTCTGTCCTGCATAGTGCAGTTCCCGAACCAGGAAGTGATGCTGCCCGTCAGGACGCTCTCGATGGTGCAGGTGTAAAAAGTCTTAAGCACCCGAGAGGGAAGTCTAAAGTCCCTTAAGCGTCTCAGATGGTACAGACGCTGCCTGGCCTTCTTCACCAGGGTGCTGGTATGACAGGACCAAGTCAAGTCCTGCGTGATGTGAACACCCAGGTATCTGAAGCTGTCCACTCTCTCCACTGGAGTCCCGTTGATCGTGATCGGCTGGTATGACCGCTCCTGCTTCGTACTGAAGTCCACTATCAGCTCCTTAGTTTTGCTGATGTTCAGGTGTAGACTATTCACCTGGCACCAACTCTCCAGGTTCTTAATCTCCTGTATGTAGGCCGTCTCGTCGTTGTCTGAGATCAGGCCCAACACAACAGTGTCATCAGCAAACTTGATGATGGTGGTGGAGTTGGAAGTGGCCACACAGTCATAAGTGTACAGTGAGTACAGCAGGGGGCTCAGAACACAACCTTGAGGGGCTCCAGTACTTAGGGTGATGGAGGATGAGGTGTGTTTACCCATCCGTACGGCTTGCTGTCTGTCCTTCAGGAAGCTGGAGATCCATTGGCACAAGTATGTGCTGAGACCAAGGACCTCCAGCTTGGAGGTGAGTGTGGAGGGAATTATGGTGTTAAACGCTGAACTGTAGTCCACAAACAGCATTTTTACATAATTCCCTTTTCTGCAGTCCAGGTGACTTGTTGTGGTGTGGAGGAGGTGTGAGATGGCATCCTCCGTGGAGCGGTTATGCCTGTATGCAAACTGTAGTGGATCCAGTGTGTCTGGTAGTGATGCAATGATGAAGTCTCTGACCAGTCTCTCAAAGCACTTCATCACCACTGATGTGAGGGCTACAGGGCGATAGTCGTTTAGGCAGGTGGGCTGGGGTTTCTTGGGGACAAGAACAATGGTGGACTGCTTAAAGCATGAGGGGACTATGGACTGTTCCAGGGAGAGGTTGAAGATCTCGGTGAACACCGGTGCTAGCTGGTCAGCGCAGGCCTTCAGAACCTGACCTGTGATGCCATCTGGTCCTGCTGCCTTCCTGATGTTCACTCTCCTGAATGCCCTCCTCACGTCATGCTCCGTGATGGTGAACACGTTGTCCTCACCGGCTTCCTCAGCGTGCATGCAGTTAGCACTGCTAGCGCCGCTAGCGTGATTAGCTGCAGCCTCGAAGCGAGCATAAAAAGTGTTCAGCTCGTCAGCCAGAGAAGCGTCCGCATTCCCCGATCTGGAGGGTGGTGTTTTATAGTCCGTGATGGTTCTAAGTCCCTGCCACAGGCTCCTAGAGTCGCCATGTTGGAATTGCGACTCTAGTTTCCTCCCGTAGCGCTGCTTCGGAATAAAAACAGATAAAAAAACAGATAAAAACAGATCTGGTTTAATGGCATTTGAAGCCAACCTAAATACTGAGCAAAATAATAAAGACAGATGTGGGTAGTAACAAACTACATTTACTTTAATACATTTTTTTTAAAAATAGTACTTTTAAAAGTATATTTAAAGGTAAGTACATTTGCTTTAACTTAAGTACATTTCTAACGAGGAAAAAACTGTACTTCGCCATGCTGGGCAACGTTCCTCTCATTACTTAATTTTAAGTTTGTTTCTAACTCTGACTCAACAGGATGAGGTAGGATGTCATTGAGAGTCTACAGCACCTCTGAACATTAAAAATGTTCCAACATAGGCTAAAATTCTCAATAAACTTCTGATTTCAGCATTTCAGGAACCAGGTAATGTTTTCCTCTGTCACACGTTCCTCCACAGACTTCTTCCCCAGGCCAAAGTGTGCAGAGCAAACCGTCTCTGCTGCTTCCAGGAGTGGCCAAATGTGGCCATAACGATACCTTATAGAGAGAGAACAGACTTTTAGAGTTAATAGGATATACATAGACAAGTTGAACAAAGACAGACAAATAAAATAGATGTGTAGCCTTAAACATCTTGACTAGTGAAGTGAATAGTGAAGTGACATTCAGCCAAGTATGGTGACCCATACTCGGAATTCATGCTCTGCATTTAACCCATCCAACGTGCACACACACAGCAGTGAACACACACACACCGTGAACACACACCCGGAGCAGTGGGCAGCCATTTTATGCTGCAGCGCCCGGGGAGCAGTTGGGGGTTCGGTGCCTTGCTCAAGGGCACCTCAGTCGTGGTATTGAGGGTGGAGAGAGTGCTGGACATTCACTCCCCCCAACTACAATTCCTGCCGGCCGGAGACTCGAATCCGCAACCTTTGGATCACGAGTCCAACTCTCTAACCATTAGGCCACGACTTCCCCACGACTACCCAGGTCTACTAAGTTGGCTTTGGCTCCACTGGCTGGCAGAATCTTAGATTTAGACTCACAGTAGACTGCTTGAGCCCCAAATCCAGACCAAGACCACATTTACACGGTCTTGAAAGGTTTCAGAAGACATCAATATCAAAACTCCAACTTCACTGGCTGGTTGCTCAAGTGATCAAGACCATCTTCAACCAGGCACCAAAAACCATGAAAGAAGCTGCTTTTAGTTTTACGTTCCAGCATAGTCTGACATACTGTAATAGGGGCTTTTGCACCGCGTAGTTCTGGGAACTAGCCAGCATGGGTCTTTATGCGCAGCATTTACAAACATCAACAACCGGTGAATGGAGGATGCAATGAGCGCTGAACAACACTGCAGACAACAGGTAGCTAAATGCCGTTAACGCTGATTTCACATTCGTGAAGTAAATATTTCACATGGCTTTTTAAAAATGCTGGGTAGCCCTTTTTTCATATGCATTTGGCCAATCAGTGTACAGTGTTAGACCCTACTCTGAAATAGGAGCTAATTTAGTTCCCCCAAACGGAGTTCCGGTGTGAAAACCCCTAATATCTACTTGATAATGGAGCATTTAGTTACAGCATCTATCAACAATCTTGCAGTTAATCTGCTTTTTCTATTTGATTGAAATTTGGATGTACTAATATACCCTACAACACCAATTAATTTTCAGAACAATGCATTACTGACCATATCCATCAGTGTTCCAGATTAGAAGAGGTACAGGTGGCCTTCATGAAAAAGATGAAGCATTTTGGACAAGTGCTTCCTTCGCAAGTTCGATTGTGTTGAGGATTATTGAAGGCTTTCTCCCGAAATACACAGTGGTCATCTCTCCATACTGAAATAACTGCTCAGAGAAGATATCACAGCAATTCAACACAAATAAAGTTTAGACAATGAGTCTCATTCACTTATAATTGCATGGATTAGTTTGTATTTGTACACATAGGAGAACTCAAAAAATATCCTCCTAATTCACAACATATTAACTCGTACATTAATTTGTTCTCAACAGCGTTCTGATGTGAATTTGGAATATTCTAAATGAGCGGCTGCGTGCACGAAGTTAGTCATTTGCATAAAACACGACCAAACCTATAAATCAGGGGTGTCAAACTCAGTTCCTGGAGGGCCGGAGCCCTGCAGAGTTTAGATGCAACCCTAATTAAACACACCGGATCTAGCTAATCAATTCCTTCAGGCTTATTTGAAAACTACATGGTTTGTGTGTTGGAGCAGGATTGGAACTAAACTCTGCAGGGCTGCGGCCCTCCAGGGACTGAGTTTGACCCCCCTGCTATAAGGTGTGATTTGTAAACTGGATAAAGTACAATACATGTGGATAAGTGCATGGTGCAGCGTCTGGATAACGTAAGCCCGAATAACGTAGGCTACGTGTGAATAAGTGCAATGATACCCTTACGAAAAAGCAGTTTATTCAAGTGTGCTATTAGTATACTTCTTGTAAACTAAAAATGGGAAAGTATACTTTGTCTACTTTTTATGTACTTCTCAGAAATCAGCATCGTAAATCCCCTTGCTATTTGAGCAAATGAGAATGCAAAAAAATATTTTTGTGGAACTCCCATTCACTGCTCTTGAAGTTAATCCAACTATAACGACTTCCGCTGCTGAGAAACCCAGAAATGTGAAGAAAGTCTATAGATATCTGCTGATCATATTATCTACTTTTCAGAAATTAGGTCTACTGTGCGGTGAATTATTTTTTTCTTTATAGATGTGTTGCATTCATTTTTACCAGTAAGTTCACATGTGTTCTGATTAAAATTGTATTATTATATTCTAATATATTATATTGTGAATATATTTGGAGTAACGTTCCATATTAGTCTCTAGGCCTACAGTACATTATTTATTATTAATTTTTAGGCGACATTGCTTGTTATGTGAATTAGTGCTCACAGGGAAAAACACTTATAGGTAATCATTTATTCAGTTTATTTTATTTTCAAAGCCTATGTGATAAAACCTTAGGCTAAAAGCTGTGATATTAACGTTGTCCACTGGAGAGTGACAGTGGATAAGGCCTATTTGAAGCTTCTTCTTTTTTTCTTTTTTTTAATCAATTTCCATTCAAGAATAATTTGGCTGCTCAATGTCTATTAGAGTATACAACATAAATGAAAAAATGCAATTGCAAAAATGTATTAATTGCACATTTTTATTACCCTACTGTTCAGTTCTTTGGTTCAAAAACCAAAGAACTGAATATGAAATTCACAACATAAGTAAGTGAACCAAACATGTCCCCTCCCGGTCACTGTACAAATCAACAAGTTCTTGAGCTTTGCTACTCTTTTACCTTCATATATGAATGACATGAATATGAGAAATTAATGACAGAATTTTCATTTTAAGGTGAACTATCCCTTTAAGTTTACATACACAAAAGCAAAGTGTAATTTAAAGTACAGGTTAAATCAATACAGAAAATTATTTCATATTAACCCATTTTGCCCTATTTTTATGTAATTTTCTTGTGATGCAATTTTGGTTACGTAACGTCCAATGACATCACAGCATCACTTAAATGCAATAAAATTTGCTTGCAACACTGATATGATCTAGTACTAAATTCATACACATTTTTGAAGCAAAGCAACATGGTGTCGTTTGGCTCTCAAGAACTGTTAAAAATTAAAGTTTTTTTTTATTGGCATCTACTGTGAAAACCTCCTTTTTGAACCTTTTACTGCAAAAGTGTACTTTAAAATATAGAATGAAATAGTGTAAAGTCCACATATCAAAAATTAAAAAACATGTTGCTGACCAAGTCCTTTGGTTAGCCAGTCTATAAGAGGCATAGATGTTCTTCCAGAAAAAGCTTCCTGAGCTAATGCTTCCTTAGCGACCTGGATTGTATTCAGGACTATCATTGGTTTCCTCCCAAAATACAGAGTAGACAATTCTCCATACTGAGATTCTCCATACTGCTCGGAGAAGATCCACAGTAAAATTAGTGCCCATATTAGGTATGCATCAATGCAACAAGTAGCCAATGCCTTAAACATTGCAGAATTAATGCAATATTACAGACTTTCTAAATGTTATCCTTTTCATATGCAATACTTGAAACGAGCACAAAAGGGTGATGTTTTGCCTGTAACTCAAATTCTTACTTGTGGAGTTTCAGCAGCTCGTTCCTCACTTCTGACACAAGACTAACAAAAAAACTTTCATATCCATTATTAACCAATGGATCCTCTGCAGTGAATGGGTGCCATCAGAATGAGAATCCAAACAGATGATAAAAACACAATAATCCACACCACTCCAGTCCATCAACTAACATCTTGTGAGGTGAAAAGCTGCGTGTTTATAAGAAATAAATCCATCATGTTTCTAATGTTGCTTCTGGCTAAAATACGAGTCCTCTATTCACAATATTGCTTTCTCTAGTGAAAAAGTAATCTCGCCTGAATCAGGAGAGAAAATGCACAGATAACACTTTACAAGTGAAAACAGTGCTGCTTGATGACACCATATTTCATAAAAAAGGCTTCTTATCATTGTAAAAAGTGATAAGTTGACTTAAAATTGAGGAAACCTGTTGCCTTAAAATTATTAAGTAATTTATAATAAAAAAGTATAAGTTAAGTGAATTGTCAATTGTCAACTTTTTATTCAATTATTATTTAATTTTAAGGCAACGGGTTTCCTCAATTCTTTTAAGTTAAGTCAGTATCACTTTTTACAGTGTACTGGTGGAAAAAAAATGAAGATATTTACTGCAGATTTAAAAACCTTTATTCTCTAAATGAGAACTGTTCGATTACACATCGTTTTTCAGTTGAAGTAAAAGCACTTCATTATACAAATCATACACAAGTAAATGTGTGTGTAAGGATCCACCCGCTAGTCCAAACAACGGAATCCAGCGGCCTGGACGAAGGTTTAATACATGCTCGGTCTTTTACTCACACTTCTGAATTTATCAGGATTTAGTATCAATTTTAGTCTAGCGCCGTGCTTAATCTGACTCCAATTTCAAGTGATCGTTAAATTTACACAATATTCTTAATTAAAAACTGATCACAGACATCGATTGTACATTCATTTAGATATTTGATTATTCTGGAAATCCCATACTTTCAATTTTTCGTTCATTAGGGACCAGGTATCACACAGGAATTACACTTCGACCGATTTTTTAGTGAATCACAGATACAAACTCGTCAGTTCTGAACTTACTCAGAGGACGCAGAGTGGGAGTGGTTATAATACCTTTAAGTGAGCTGCGCCTGCATACTCATAACAAAAAGTGTATTTTTTTACTATAACCACGAGAGCTAATGGTGCTCCCCATGGTTCATCCATTGGTGCTTTGGTATGATCTGTCCCGAATGCAGATTTGTGGAAATACCACTACACCAGGGCTGTCCAAACTCGGTCCTGGAGGGCCAGTGTCCTGCAGAGTTTAGCTCCAACCCTAATTAAACACACCTGAAGCAGCTAATCAAGCTCTTATAGGCATTCTAGAAACTTCCATAAAGGTGTGTTGAGGCAAGTTGGAGCTTAACTCTGCAGGACACCAGCCCTCCAGGACCGAGTTTGGACAGCCCTGCACTGCACATTAATCTACTTGAAAAATGCTTTCAGAAGAGATCAGAATAAATCAAATATAACAATTTATTATTAGTCAGGTAAAAAATGTTATGCCAATTACATAATAAGAAGCCAATTCAAAAATAAGAAAATACATTACATCAGTTGTTTAAAGATTAATCTAAGAGTAAAAATGTATACCTGACTTCAAGAAGATACATATTGAGCATATGAAATACACTCCACACTACGGGCTGATCTGGCTACAGAATCGCAAAGTAGTGTTTTGTCACCTCCCTTATATACCCAGATAACAAAGAAAAACTATTTTTTTTGGCATATGTGTACGGTAGTTTGTCACGGTCATCCATGCTGGGCAAGCGGTCATAACCCAGAACTCGAACAATCTCCTTGTGACATTGCTCTATGTTGAGCAACAAAATGGAAGTAGATTTGCATTTCCTGAAGGAAACAGTGGCGCTTGCACTTCAACAAAACAATAGTGTCACATATTAGATTTATTGTTTTAAATATTAAATGTATTTAATTTAGAAACTTTGGAAAACATTGGAAAAAATGTGTCCACCGCTAAAATTTAGCCTAAGTACCTTGTACATCTGGGTTTTGAATCAAATAGATGAGTTCCCATCTGATAGTGTTTGCGGTGGTCAACATTTTTAATGTCACAAATATAATAAGTGTTTCAAAAAGACTTGGATGCTGTTTGATCTTTGAAAGCACAGATGAGCTTGTTCACAGCCCGATTGTGGAATGAGTTCAAATGGAGCATGAACATTTCATACCTTCTGCTTTAAGCATTTCAGCAATCAGATAATGGTTTTCCTCTAGCACACAATCTTCTACTGATTTCTTCCCCAGGCCAAAATTCCTGAGCGTGTGCAGAGCACACTCTGCTGCCTCCAGGAGTGACCAAACGGGGCTAATATAATGCCTGAGAAAAAGAGAATTAAGCATTAAGCTGTGGTTTACAGTGAATTTAGAACAGCTAAATATTAGGTACGACGCAAGACGGAGTAAATAAATGTATTAAAGGGTTAGTACACCCAAATGTCGTTAATTACTCATGTGATTCCAAACATTGTTGAATAAAGTTGTTATTTTTGTTTTCTTTGCACACAAAAAGTATTCATGGGTTCCAAAGACGTCACTTCCGTTATTCTCGCCGCCATATTTGTGTCCGATGTGACAACGAGCACAGTACATCTCTATGAAATTTAATAGATAATAAAATATAGCCTATTGAAATAATAAATTACTTTATACTACCATTTCCCACACTGATCCCTGGACTTGATTGTATTTTTAGGGTAGTAAGTGTAACAGTTAGACCATGTAATGTCCTGATTACTTGTAAATTTAAAACTGACATCAGCTCAGAGCACTTTTAAGTCAATGATAGTGTAAGGCAAGGCAAGGCAAGTTTATTTATATAGCACATTTCATACACAGTGGTAATTCAAAGTGCTTTTACATAAAAGAAAGTGAAATAGACATTAAAATCAATAAAAACATGGAAATAAAAATAATAAAAACAAGGAATTTAAAAATGATATAGAAAATGATTTAAAATAAATGTAAAGAAAATGATTAAACCTAAAATTTATTGCAGTCAGTTCGGACATATAGCACAGTGCTCATTCAACAAATGCACAGTTAAACAGATGAGTTTTGAGTCTTGATTTAAATGTGGCTAATGTTTTAGCACATCTGATCTCTTCTGGAAGCTGGTTCCAACTGTGGGCGGCATAATAGCTAAAAGTGATAGTGTAACAACAATGTTATTAGCTTACTACACAATCTGAATTTAATTAGCTAATATTAGCACAGTTTATAATAAATCAGTCTTTCTGGACAAATTACTGTTTGAATTGAAGGCTTTAAGATCTTGAAGAATCCTCTTCTGGCTGGTCGCTCCTGCTTCATGGCGAGCAGGACTCTCGAATCCCTTCTCCGTCCGCCTTTTGATTTCAGCAAGGCAGTTTTGGTGAATGCAAACAACGTGATTACTGATCATGAGCCCAACATCCAGCAAGCCAAGAAAACATGCAATCTACCTGAGTTAAGACGTCTTTCACTTCTAGTGTATTCTTAAACCTGGATTTCATTATTGAAGCACAAATCCAGGCACCAAAAGCAGCCCACACCAAGTTCTCTTTAATTAAAAATATACATTTTTGCCATTGTTAAAAAAGGCTTTACTGACTGACGTTTCAGACTTTCAGTTGTTATGCTCTCAAAATGTATGCCATATATATGTATGTAGGCTATGTCCTAAATTATTACACCACTTGTGCAAACAGTCACAATTCACAAAGGTAATTTACTCAGGACCTTCTGGAATCTGGTTAAGTACTAAATTCAGTCTTCACATTTTTGAAGCAAAGGGAAATGGTGTCATTGGCTCTCAACGAAATCACTTAAATGTAAAGGTTCTTTAGTGTAATCTACTGTGAAAACCACCTTTTGGAACCTTTTGCTATAAAAGTGTAAAAATCCACATTTAAAAAATCTAAATAACATTTTACTGACCGAGTCCCTAAGTTAGCCAGTCTACAAGAGGAAAAAATGGTCTTCCAGAAAAGGCTTCCTGAACGAAGGCTTCCTTAGTGACCTGGATTGTATTAAGGATTATCATTGGTTTCCTCCCAAAATACACAGTAGACATCTCTCCATACTGAAATAACTGCTCAGAGAAAATCCACAGCAAATTTAGTGCATCTCAATATTAAAACAGGTATGAATTAAATGCTAAATCCCTACCGGAAACACAGCAAAGACTTATTGATCTTATAGCTTCAAATGGCTTCGCAAAACTTGGTATGGTTCCCACAAAAGGCAAAGGGTCTGGGACCAGGTGGAATTTGACCTCTGCAAGAAATAATCCTTCAAAACTCAAACAGAACCGTGAAGATCAAACCCGGGAAACAGAGCCAGGCATACAGAGTTCAGGTCTAACTTCATCAGAGTCGTCCACATGATGACAGATTCATTCCAAAACAAACACAAGAGCAGTGAATGACTGGTGAGTTTTATAAAAGCAAAAGCGGAAGAGGGTGGAGACACTGGACGAGTTGGACTTGCAGTTAACCCTTTCAGTTGTGTTGATATGACTGATGTGATGAATGCATATATCTCATCCCAATATGTCAAGCACAATAAACAACAAAATATTTAATATAATCTATGAACAATCATAATGGTTTACATTCGCCAAAGAACAAACTTGACAGAAGACAGAATGACTCTTGTAAATAAAAGACTGACAAGCTTACAGATGTCTAATCAGAAATAATAATTGTTCCTCAATCACATGATGCAATAGGCGTCTAAAGGTGAGAAAAACAGTAAGAGAAGTAAGAATTCAGTCACAAGGAAGTTGATGCAACCTTTAGCAATACAACATTTACACATTTGCAGGGGTGTAGCCAGGATATATATTAATTCATAGGGGTTGTCCAGGTAGGGACCTGCAACCAGTTCTGGGTGGAAGACTATTCCATCCCACTCTGAAAAATTCCCTCTTTTGGGGTCCAGGTAACCCTCAGTTAAAATGTTATTTTTATTTTTTTGTGAAGGCCGTACTTCGTCCCTGGATCTGCCCCTGCACATTTGGTGGATTTTATGTTAAGTACTTTGGAAGTTGTAAATACCATGGTACAACCCGAATTCCAGAAATGTTGGGACATTTTTTAAATTTGAATAAAATAAAAACTAAAAGAATTTCAAAGCACATGAGTCAATATTTTATTCACAATAAACAAACATTTACATTTATGCATTTAGCAGACGCTTTGATCCAAAGCGTCTTACATTGCATTCAAGTTACAGTTTTTACATTTTTATCAGCTCTTGATAACATAAAGGTGACAGTAATAGTCGATATAAAAAACTGGATGACGAGTAACTTCTTACATTTACATTTACATTTAGCTGACGCTTTTATCCAAAGCGACTTACAATTGCTATACATGTCAGAGGTCGCACGCCTCTGGAGCAACTAGGGGTTAAGTGTCTTGCTCAGGGACACATTGGTGTCTCACAGTGGATTCGAACCCGGGTCTCTCACACCAAAGGCATGTGTCTTATCCACTGCGCCATCACCACCCTGTAATTTAGTCTTACTACTAAATTCTGAAAACAGAGGTGTTAATTATCAGACCTAAAAACCCCACATGTAAAAACTTAGAACACTATCTAACACTTGACAAAGCCATGTTTCTAGCATCTGTAAAACTGTGTTTTTCCATCTCAAAAACATATCTAAATTGCGACCTATGCTCTCAACGTCAAATGCAGAAATACTAATTAATGCGTTTATGACCTCAAGGTTATAGAGTCAAGACTCAAGGTCAAGACTATTGTAATGCTTTATTGGGTGGTTGTTCTGCACGCTTGATCAACAAATTACAGTTGGTCCAAAATGCAGCCGCTAGAGTCCTTACTAGAACCAGGAAGTACGACCATATTAGCCCGGTTCTGTCAACACTGCATTGGCTCCCCATCAAACATCGTATAGATTTTAAAATCTTGTTAATTACTTATAAAGCCCTGAATGGCTTAGCTCCTCAGTACTTGAGCGAGCTCTTATCACATTATAGTCCTCCACGTCTGCTGCGTTTTCAAAACTCTGGCCATTTGATAATACCTAGAATATCAAAATCGACTGCGGGCGGCAGATCCTTTTCCTATTTAGCACCCAAACTCTGGAACAATCTACCTAATACTGTTCGGGAGGCAGACATATTCTGTCAGTTTAAATCTAGATTTCAGACACATTTCTTTAACCTGGCTTACACATAACACACAAATACACTTCTATTATTCAAATCCGTTAAAGGATTGTTAGGCTGCATTAATTAGATCAACCAGAACCGGGAACACTCCCCATAACACATGATGCACTCGTTACATCATAAGAAGAATGGCATCTACGCTAATATTTGTCTGTTTCTATTCTGTTTCTCAGTCCGTATCTGGATCAGATGGTGGATCGGTGCCGGGAGATGATGTATGTGGCCCTGATCGTCGGCGGAGGCCAGACACCTGTATGAGCGACAGAGACAGATCCCCAGTGAGGACCACGCCACTTAGACAGCCATCGGGAAAGTCCACTGGAACCAGTTGAGCCCTTACAATCTGACTTTGCTGCAGTTGGAATTGAACTGCTGGTTCGTTTGGCCAGAGGAGAACTGGCCCCCCGACTGAGCCTGGTTTCTCCCAAGGTTATTTTCTCCATTCTGTCACCAATGGAGTTGTGGTTCCTTGCCGCTGTCGCCTCTGGCTTGCTTAGTTGGGGACACTTCATTTCAAGCGATATCGTCGACCTGATTGCAAAGACACTATTTAAACTGAACTGAGCTGGATGATGACATCACTGAATTCAATAATTAAATGCCTTTAACTGAAAATCTTTTTTTTTTTTTTTTATCTTTTCATTTGACATTGACACTATTTTCCTTTTTTGATATTGTGCAGTTGCTTTGTCACAATTTACATTGTTAAAAGCGCTATATAAATAAAGGTGACTTGACTTGACATAGATAACATAAATGTTTAAACTGAGAAATTTTACAATTTTATGCACAAAATGAGCTCATTTCAAGTTTGTTGCCTGCTACAGGTCTCAAAATAGTTGGGACGGGGACATGTTTATGATGTAGCTTCTCCTCTTCTATTCAAAACAGTTTGAAGATGTCTGGATATTCGAGGTTATGAGTTTCTGGAGTTTTGGTGTTTGAATTTGGTCCCATTCTTGCCTGATATAGGTTTCCAGCTGCTGAAGAGTTTGTGGTCGTCTGTGACGTATTTTTTGTTTAATGATATGCCAAATGTTCTCTATAGGTGAAAGATCTGGACTGCAGGCAGACCAATTCAGCACCCAGACTTTTCTACAACAAAGCCATGCTGATGTAATATCTGCAGTATGTGGTTTTGCATTGTCCTGCTGAAATACACAAGGCCTTCCCTGAAATAGAAGTCGTCTGGAGGGGAGCATATGTTGCTCTAGAACCTTTATATACCTATAGAAAAAAACGGATCAAAGGCACTTCTTCCAGTTCCAAAAGGTAAAAAAATCCTTTATTAAAACATGGCTCAATCTAGAAACATAAACTACACGCCGATGCATTTTGGCCACCCAGACTTCCTCAGAGTGTGTCAGATACAAAATTTATATCTTATATATTTGTATCTTATAGACCCTTTTAGGGCCGACGTCACAGTTACGTCAAAGCGCTGGCTGGAGGCAAAACAAATCAAAAACTGGAGGCGGCCCATTCAAACCAGTGCAGATTCAGCTACACAAGGAGCTTAAAATATCATCTTATGATGTTGGGTGCCAGAATCGATGTTGTAAAGGCACCAATTTGAAATTTTAACACATATTTGCTGCTACTGTCAGACAAAAAAACAATGACAGCTGTGGTGAAACGAGATCAAGTGAGCGGACTGGACACAAACGATCGTCAAAAATGCTCGCATTTGCAGCACACACCTCTTATCAGAAAAGGTTAAATATTGTCTTTTGTTGTTATGGGCATTTCTAAAGATTTCTTATGCATCTCACTATGTCGTGTATGAAATAATGTCTGTGTGCATGTGTGTAAAACAACAAACTGATGATTTATATGCTTAATCATATGTACGGTCATGTCCATAAATATTGGGACATCGACACAATTCTAAAATTTTTGGCTCTATACACCACCACAATGGATTTCAAATGAAACGAACAAGCTTTTCTTTAACTGCAGACTGTCAGCTTTAATTTGAGGGTATTTACATCCAAATCAGGTGAACGGTGTAGGAATTACAACAGTTTGCATATGAGCCTCCCACTTGTTAAGGGACCAAAAGTAATGGGACAGAATAATAATCATAAATCAAACTTTCACTTTTTAATACTTGGTTGCAAATCCTTTGCAGTCAATTACAGCCTGAAGTCTGGAACGCATAGACATCACCAGACGCTGGGTTTTATCCCTGGTGATGCTCTGCCAGGCCTTCTTCACTGCAACCGTCTTCAGTTCCTGCTTGTTCTTGGGGCATTTTCCCTTCAGTTTTGTCTTCAGCAAGTGAAATGCATGTTCAATCGGATTCAGGTCAGGTGATTGACTTGGCCATTGCATAACAGTCCACTTCTTTCCCTTCAAAAACTCTTTGGTTGCTTTTGCAGTATGCTTTGGGTCATTGTCCATCTGCACTGTGAAGCGCCGTCCAGTGAGTTCTGAAGCATTTGGCTGAATATGAGCAGATAATATTGCCCAAAACACTTCAGAATTCATCCTGCTGCTTTTGTCAGCAGTCACATCATCAATAAATACAAGAGAACCAGATCCACTGGCAGCCATACATGCCCACGCCATGACACTACCACCACCATGCTTCACTGATGAGGTGGTATGCTTAGGATAATGAGCAGTTATTTTCCTTCTCCATACTCTTCTCTTCCCATCACTCTGGTACAAGTTGATCTTGGTCTCATCTGTCCATAGGATGTTGTTCCAGAACTGTGAAGGCTTTTTAAAATGTCGTTTGGCAAACTCTAATCTGGCCTTCCTGTTTTTGAGGCTCACCAATGGTTTACATCTTGTGGTGAACCCTCTGTATTCACTCTGGTGAAGTCTTCTCTTGATTGTTGACTTTGACACACATACACCTACCTCCTGGAGAGTGTTCTTGATCTGGCCAACTGTTGTGAGGGGTGTTTTCTTCACCAGGTAAAGAATTCTTCTGTCATCCACCACAGTTGTTTTCCATGGTCTTCCGGGTCTTTTGGTATTGCTGAGCTCACCGGTGCGTTCCTTCTTTTTAAGAATGTCCAAACAGTTGTTTTGGCCACGCCTAATATTTTTGCTATCTCTCTGATGGGTTTGTTTATTTTTTTTTCAGCCTAATGATGGCTTGCTTCACTGATAGTGACAGCTCTTTGAATCTCATCTTGACAGTTGACAGCAACAGATTCCAAATGCAAATAGCACACTTGAAATGAACTCTGGACCTTATATCTGCTCATTGTTATTGGGACAATGAGGGAATAACACACACCTGGCCATGGAACAGCTGAGAAGCCAATTGTCCCATTACTTTTGGTCCCTTAACAAGTGGGAGGCACATATGCAAACTGTTGTAATTCCTACACCGTTCACCTGATTTGGATGTAAATACCCTCAAATTAAAGCTGACAGTCTGCAGTTAAAGCACATCTTGTTAGTTTCATTTGAAATCCATTGTGGTTGAGTATAGAGCCACAAATGTTAGAATTGTGTCGATGTCCCAATATTTATGGACCTGACTGTAATTGTATATACATTGTTGTGATTAATTGTGGCTTGGCATAATAATGTAGCTGTAAAAATAGTTGCCTGCTGAAATTGAAATATATCATCTTCATGACTAGATAGACACTGTGAGTTTGTCTTAACTATACACGTTAGATGTGAGTCACTCAACCGAAGGGAATCCTAGATTGTCCATCCTTTGAGTAAAAGCGTGTGCGGGTCGGCTTATCTAGTTTCGTCCGTTAAAGTTAACCTTTTCAAATAACAATCATGGTCCTGGACAGTGCATCTATACCTTACATATCAAGTCAAGTCCAAGTCAAGTTGAGCTTTATTGTCATTCCGCTACATGTGGGGACATACAGTGGAAAGAAATGTCGTGCCTCGCAGGACCACGGTGCTACATAAATACAGACATACAACAATGAAGTAAAAAAACACTATAAACCTATACACAACTAACCTACTGACAGATTTAACTATAAGTATACTATACAAAAGTATTTACCCTATACAACTAAAAAATAGAAGATAAAAAATACAAACTATACGAATGCTTCATATAAATATTTACCCATGTTTCAGCAGGTAGGGGTTTGCATGGGGTTTCAGAGGGGGGAGGGGTGGTTTGAGTTCAGGGCGCTCTCAGCCTGGGGGAAAAAGCTGTTGAGCAGTCTGGCGGAGTGGGCTCTGATGCTCCGGTACCGTCTTCCTGATGGTAGGAGCTGGAAGAGACTGTGGGAGGGATGTGTGGAGTCCTTCACAATGCTGTTGGTTTTGCTGGAGCATCGTGTAAGGAAAATGTCCAGGATGGTGGGGAGAGGGGCACCGATGATCATTGCAGCTGTGTTCACTGTCTGCTGGAGGGTCTTGCGGTCAGCAGTACTGCAGTTCCCATACCACACAGTGATGCAGCTGGTCAGCACACTCTCAATGGTGCCTCTGTAGAATGTGGTGAGGATGGGTGGAGGGAGACTTGCTCTTTTCAGCTGGCGGAGAAAGTGTAGGTGCTCTTGTGCCTTTTTGGAGAGTGACATGGTGTTGGTGGTCCAGGTGAGATCCTCTGTGATGTGCACCCCCAGGAATTTAGTGCTGCTGACTCTCTCCACAGTTGAGCTGTCGATGGTCAGTGGGGGGTGGTCAACGGAGTTTCTTCTGAAGTCCATCACAACCTCCTTTGTCTTCTCCATATTGAGGGACAGATTGTTAGTGCCACACCATTCAGCCAGCTGTGCCACTTCCTCTCTGTAGTGCGTTTCATCGTTGTTGCTGATGAGACCTACCACTGTTGTGTCATCAGCAAACTTGATGATGTGGTTGGAGCTGAACTTGGCAGTGCAGTCGTGGGTCAGCTGTGTGAAGAGCAGCGGGCTGAGCACACAGCCTTGTGGGGCAGCTGTGCTTAGTGTGGTAGAGCTCGAGGTGTTGTGGCCGACACGGACTGACTGAGGTCTTCCGGTTAGAAAGTCCAGGATCCAGTTACACAGGGAATTGTTAAGGCCCAGCAGGTTTAGTTTATTTATGAGCTGTTGTGGGATTATTGTGTTGAATGCCGAGCTGAAGTCAATGAACAGCATTCTAACATAGGAGTCTTTATTTTCTAGGTGGGTAAGAGCCAGGTGGAGGGTGGATGAAATTGCATCGTCCGTAGAGCGGTTTGGACGGTATGCAAACTGGAGCGGGTTGAGTGTGTTGGGGAGGCTGGTTTTGATGTTGTGCATGAATAACCTCTCAAAGCACTTCATCATGATTGGAGTCAGTACTATGGGACGGTAGTCATTTAGACAGGACACAGGTGATTTCTTTGGTACCGGTATGATTGTTGTGGATCTGAAAAGTGGGGACGACTGCCTGGCTCAGCGAGGTGTTGAAGATATCTGTTAGGACATCTGTCAGCTGTGCAGCACAGTCTCTCAGAACATGGCCAGGTATGTTGTCAGGACCCGCAGCCTTGCGTGGGTTATTCCTAGATAGGGTCTTCCTTATGTCGACTGGAGACAGACAGAGCGCCCGGTCGTTGGGTGGTGTGGGCAGTTTTTGTGCAGGTATGTCATTCTGCATTTCAAACCGTGAATAAAAGTGGTTGAGTGCATCGGGGAGGGATGTGTCCTCATCATAGGCCTGTGGCGGGGGCTTTTAGTCAGTGATGGTCTGAATGGCTTGCCACAGGCTCCGTGTGTCTCTGCTGTCTGTGAAGTGATTGTTGATTTTTTGAGCGTATGACCGTTTTGCATTTTTGATGCCACACGACAGATTGGCTCTTGCTGTTTTGAGGGCTGTTTTATCTCCTGATCTGAATGCTTCATCTCTGGTCTTTAGCAGCCCACGAACCTCTGCTGTCATCCACGGCTTCTGGTTTGCACGTGTGGTGATGGTCTTGGTGACTGTCACATCATCAGTGCACTTTTTGATGTAAGCAGTCACAGTTTCAGTGTACTCATGCAGGTCTGTGTGGTTGTTGTAGGTGGGTGCCTCTTTAAACATGTTCCAGTCTGTGTCCTGGAAGCAGTCCTGCAGTGCTGAGGTGGCATTGTCTGGCCATACTGTGATCTGCTTTTGAACCGGTTTGGTGAGTTTGAGAAGTGGTCTATATGCTGGGATTAGCATAACAGAGATGTGGTCTGAGTACCCGAGGTGGGGGTGGGGTACAGCCTTGTAAGAGTTCTTTACTGTTGTGTAAACAAAGTCCAGTGTGTTGTTTCCCCTTGTTGCAAAGTTCACATGTTGGTAGAACTTTGGCAAAACTGTCTTTAAGTTTGCATGGTTGAAGTCACCGGCTATGATGAAAAAGCCATCAGGGCTATTTGTTTGTTGTTCGCTGATGGCGTTATACAGTTCACGAAGCACGTCCTTAGTGTTTGCACATGGGGGGGGGGGGGTGTAAACTGCAACAATAACAATGACCGTGAACTCCCGCGGCAGATAGAATGGTCGACACTTCACAAACAAACTCCACCAGCGATGAACAGTGTTTTTATAATACCGCAGCATTGTTACACCAGTCTTTGTTGATATACACACACAAGCCACCTTACCAGACAGTGATGAATCTCTATCCGCTCGGAAGGTGGTTAGCCCGTGCTGCTGAATAGCGGAGTCCAGGATGTTGTCGTTTAGCCATGTTTCGGTGAAAACAAACACACAACAATCCCTTGCCTCATGCTGTGTAGACAGACTGAGTTGAATTAAGTCCAGTTTGTTTTCCAGAGAGCGAACGTTTGAGAGCATGAGTGTTGGAAGAGCCGGTCTTGTGGGGTTAGCTCTTAGCCTAGCTTGAATACCCCCGCGCCTACCGCGCTTCCTTCCGCCTCACACCGCTTGCGACACTGCCTTGTGCGGGTAGCATCAGTAGGCGAGGCCGTGGTCTCGAGGTCCGGCTCCAGCAGTAAACAAAGGCCTCGTAGCTTCTCAGTAGCTGCCGGCGAGAGTTGTTGTTTGTATGCGTTGCCGATATCCAAAAGACTTTGGCGATCATAGATGAGTTTTGGGGTAATATCCTTATGAGTTAGCGGTAAACTGACACTATTTGGAGACGAACAGACGACATTAAAAGACATAAAAGCACCGTCTTTGGGACACGGAGTATCCGCTGCGTCTGATCGCGCCGCCATCTTGGAACTGAAGAAAAACAATCTGCAGGTAAAATCAGAATTTCTCCAGTTATTATTAAAAAACAAGCTAAACAGACTTCATAGCTAGCGTTAGTGAAGCAGTCAGAGGAATCTTTCTGCCTCCAGCTAAGCTCCGCCCACAGAAAAACGTCACAATGTTTACTAACAGAAAAAGGGTTTATATATACACCTTTATATACCATTCAGCATTCATAGTCCCTTCCAAAACATGCAAGCTGCCCATACCGTATGCACCTATACACCCCCATACCATCAGAAATGCTGGCTATTGAAATGAACACTGACACGCTGGAAGGTCTCCCTCCTCTTTAGCCCGGAGGACACGGCGTCCGTGATTTCCAACAAGAATGTCAAATTTGGACCTGTCTGACCATAGAACACTTTTCCACTCTGAAACAGTCCATTTTAAATAAGCCTTGGCCCACAGGACACGTCGGCGCTTCTGGACCATGTTCACATATGGCTTCCTTTTTTGCATGATAGAGCTTTAGTTGGCATCTGCAGATTGTGTTTACCGACAGTGGTTTCTGGAAGTATTCCTGGGCCCATTTAGTAATGTCAATGACAGAATCATGCTGATGAGTGATGCAGTGTTATCTGAGGACCCGAAGACAACGGGCATCCAACAAAAGTCTGCAGCCTTGTCCCTTACGCACAAGAGATTTCTCCAGTTTCTCTGAATCTTTTGATGATGTTATACACTGTAGATGATGAGATTTGTGAAGCCTTTGCAATTTGACGTTGAGGAACGTTGTTTTTAAAGTATTCCACAATGTTTTTGCACACTCTTTCAAAGATTGGAGCGCCTCTGCCCATCTTGAGAGACTCTGCCTCTCTAAAACATCCTTTTTATAGCTAATCATGTTCCAGACCTGACGTCAATTAACTTAATTACTAGATGTTCTCGCAATAGAACATAGAGAACACAACGAATGTTTAAACAGAGAAATTTTACACTTTTATCCACTAAATGAGCTCATTTCAAATTTGATGCCTGCTACAGGTCTCAAAAAAGTTGGCACGGGGGCAACAAAGGACTGAAAAAGCAAGACATTTTGAAAAGATCCAGCTGAACACAATATTGGTTCATGTGATTTGAAAGTCTTTTAGTTTTCATTTTATTAAAATTTAAAAAACGTCCCAACATTTCCGGAATTCGGATTGTATATGAAAATAGTAATCTTTCATTTCAACTTCGTTATGGAATTCTCTGTCATAAGTAAGAAGAATGGCCACTTCAGGCTCGTTACAGATGACACCTGAGTATCTGTATAGTAAACGCTGCATATTAAAGTCCTCGCTGAGGGAGAATCACCATAATTTGATACACGGTAGTAAATGTCAGGCTTAAATTACTACTTTGCTAGTTTTAGCCATAGAGAATTACAATATAGTTTTCTCGACATTTTACAGTGATACAGGCAGAAAATTCACGGATCAAAACCTTTTGTAGTAACAAAATGCAGTTGTATTACAAAGTTTGCTGAGCAAAGCCATTACTACATATGTAAACATTTGTCTACTAAACTGTGACCACAGACAATAGAATTAACTAGGATAACCTGAATTTTTATACCACAAAAGTTTTTTCAATGTGATCAGATGCATTGGCATGGCCCCTCAGCGCAGATTAATTTAATATTTTGAGGAGTATGTGTGGCTGTCAGTCACCGCACCTGTGTGGATACTATACTTCGGAATTACAGATTCTACATTTCGGAAGTATGACCCAAATAAGAATTTATCACCATAAAATGTCACTTGAACAAGTAAGTAATATGTCCGCCATTGTTGTTCTGACAAACTGAAAAAAAAAGCATTAAAATACTATTGTTACATACAGCCTATGCCTGGCTATGCAACAGAGAGGGGAGACCACGCGGATTATTTGATTTCAAAAATATATTTATTAAAGATAAAGAATAAGCAACGTAAAGTAAATAAAGTCAGTGTAATTGTTAAACTTAAAAGACAAAAACATATGCCATCAGGGTATATGAAGTGTCGTGCAAAAAGGAAACAAAATCAGCAAAAGCGGTGCAGGAGAGAAGGAGAAGCGGCGACCCCTTCAACCAGGTCTGGAGAGCTTTTAACACCCAGGATACTGGAAACAACCACACGCGGTCCTGAAGCAATCACCCACAACACGCCACACCTGTGCTCCGCTCACCTGTTAGGGGAGACGTAACAAACAGGCAAACCGCAAAGGAGGAGGAGCTAACAGGTCCGAGGCCGTAACACCCCCTCCCTTAAGACAGAGGCCCCTAAAAAGGCCTCTGCAAAAAACCTTCAAAACCCCACACAATACAAAATTAATTTTTAAAAATAATTTCTATATCTTAAAGTGAGCACTTAACTTTAATTCCGAGATGTAAATGAACTGCATACATGGACTGGACAGAAGAACTCTTTTGTCCACAAGCCCCCAACCCCTCTACCCTCCAGCAGCTCCAATCGCCCTCCCTTATACCAGAACTCCAGCAAATCCCGGTACCGGAAAAGCTACATTTAAGGAGACTAAGCAGAAGAAGAGAGTGTAGGAACAGGAAGAGAGGAAGATGGGACAAGATAAAACATTCACTCCAGCCCACCCGGAGCACGGGACAAAGCGTCAGCCATAACATTGTCCACTCCCCGAATATGCCGTATCTCTAAATTGTATGGCTGTAAAAATAAAGCCCAGCGCATAAGGCGCTGACTAGGACTCTTTAAAGAGTGGAGAAATGTAAGTGGATTGTGATCCGAATAAACAGTAATAGGAACAGCACCCCCAGCTAAGTATACATCAAACTGCTGGAGACCCCAAACTAACGCCAATGTTTCCTTCTCAATAGTTGAATAATTCAACTGATGACAATTAAACTTTCTTGAGAAGTAACATATTGGCCTGTCCACCCCCTGCTCATCACTCTGTAGGAGCACTGCACCAGCCCCCACATGGCTTGCATCAACCTGCATCCGGAAAGGCTGATCTAGACGGGGTGCCATCAAAACTGGAGCAGAGGTCAACAACAGCTTGACATTATCAAAAGCAGTCTGAGAGGTCACAGTCCATTCAAACTTCACTTTAGCTTTTAACAGGTTAGTCAAAGGGGCTACCACCGTAGAAAAGTTGGAACAAAAACTACGGTAATACCCTACCATCCCCAAAATGCGCCGCAACTCTGTTTTGGTGGTAGGAACAGGAAACTTATCAATAGCCACCACTTTAGCATGGACCGGCTTCACTTGCCCCTGCCCTACGATCTTCCCCAAATATGCAACTGTAGCCTGAGCAAACTCGCACTTGGCCAAATTCACAGTGAGGCGAGCGTCAACAAACCTAGTAAAGAGAGCCCGAATACGGTCCAAATGTTCAGACCACTCCTCGCTATACACAACCACATCATCAAGGTACACAGCACATCCCTGCAAACCAGAAACGACACGATTCATAAGTCGTTGAAATGTGGCTGGAGCATTTCGTAAACAGAAACTCATAACAGTGTAAGAATATAGTCCAGATGGTGTTATAAAAGCTGAAACTTCCTGAGCTCGAGATGACAAAGGGACTTGGTAATAACCTTTCAGCAAGTCAAACTTACTCACAAACCTTGCAGATCCTACACAATCAACACAATCTTCAACTCTTGGAAGTGGAAAAGAATCCGATTTCGTTATGTTATTCAATTTACGATAATCGGTACAGAATCTGTGTCCCATCAGGTTTACTCACTAATATACAGGGTGAAGCCCAACTCTAATAGGAAGGCTTAGCCAACCCATTAACCAACAGGTACTTCACCTCTGCCTCTAGATGTCGCTGTTTATCTTGTGACACCCGATAGAACCGCTGTCTTATTGGTTCTGCGTCACCAACATCAATATCATGCTCAATTAAATGAGTACATGATGGTGTGTCTGAAAATAAAGAAGAAAAATCAGACAACAAAGACGACAGTTCTGATGCACGTTCCTCTGGCAAATGTCCAAACAGTGTATTCAACTCCGCCAGTTTTTCAGAGTTCCTCAGACACGCTTTCAGCACACCGTCATCAGGACCTACCATATCCTCACCACTACGTGCTGCCACCATGTAGGGAGTATCAAAGGCCCTATTAGGCTCAACAACTGTGGCTAAAGAAACGGGCTTAACCAGGTCACAAGACTCTGCTGTTCCAGAGACCGAAGACCTGCTATAATAGGACTTCAACAGATTTATGTGACAGAGCTGAGTGGAACACCTACGATTTGGTGTGGAGAGTAAATAATTCAGGTCTGATACCTGTCGAACAACCCTATAAGGACCTGTATATTTTGCAAGGAAAGGAGAGTTTGCTATTGGCAACAAGGCCAAAACCTGATCACCCGGACTGAAAACCCTTGGCTCAGCTCGACGGTCATACCATCTCTTCATTTTCTGTTGGGCTTTAGTCAGGTTGTCCGTCGCCATCTCACAGGCTAAAAACAACCTACGCCGAAAACCGTTAACGTAGTCCAACAGATTTACAGGAGACTCAGGACTCTTCAGCTCCCCCTGTAAGACTGCTAAAGGTCCACGAACTCTATGGCCAAATACCAGATCATTAGGCGAGAAACCCGTACTCTCCTGGGTTACCTCTCGTGCTGCCAACATTAACCATGGGAGCCCTTCTTCCCAGTCTCTGTTAAGCTCAACACAATAACCCCTGAGAAGCGATTTCAGTGTCTGATGAAAACGCTCCAGAACCCCTTGGCTCTGGGCGTGATAAGCACTACTACGTTGGTGTTTCACACGCAACTCCTCAAGCACTTCTCTGAACATGCGTGATGTAAAATTAGAGCCTCTGTCACTCTGTATAGTATGAGGGATACCGAAAATAGAAATAAACTGTGAAAGGGCTTTCACCACAGATCTAGTGGTTATTGTACGCAAAGCATAGGCAGCAGGATATCGGGTAGACTGACACATCACCGTCAGCAGGTAAACACACCCTGACTTAGATGGAGGCAATGGTCCCACACAGTTAATTAACAGATGTTCAAATGGTTTTCCTACAGCTGGAATAGGGTAGAGTGGAGCTGGCTTCAACACCTGATTAGGCTTCCCTGTTAACTGGCATACATGACACGTCTTAATGAAGGATGCCACGTCCTTCTTTAGGCGAGGCCAATAGAAGTATTTCATAAGACGGTCATACGTTTTCCTTACCCCCAAGTGCCCAGCTACCTCCCCATGAGCTGTCTGTAGGACCAAATCTCTAAACTTAACAGGTACTATCACCTGAAACACTGGATCATCAACCCCTTCATCAGTGTGAGAAGACCACTTCCGGATCAACAACCCGTCCTGAACAAAATAACCCCTCACTGCATTGCGCAATTCCTCAGGTGGTAACACCCCAACGAACAGATCTTTTAATGTCACATCCTCCTTTTGAGCTGCAACAAAATCACTATGAGAGAGAGGTGATGGTAAATTAGGCACAACAACAGACTTAAACTCTCTAGTCTGGGAAACATCATCCTTAAAGGCACAGCTCATAGCCCGTGTCACTGCACAAGCGGTAAAGACAGACAGATTCTGGCCACAAACGTCACTGTCATCAGCACTAGAGGGAACATTCTTAACAATTACAGGGGGCGGTATATCACGCCAGACACGCTCTCCAGCCAGATTGTTTCCCAAGAGAAGATGGACGCCCTCTATAGGTAAGGAAGGGCGGACTGCAATCTCTACTTCCCCCTGTACTAAATCAGACCGCAGATTAACTCTGTGCAAAGGAACAGAAACAACCTGCAACCCAATCCCCCGGACTAAAACATTGTTCCCAATACTCGAATCAGCAGAAAAAGGCAAAACAGACTCCAAGATAAAAGACTCAGATGCCCCTGTATCCCTAAGTATTTTAACTGGCACCTGGATGGAACTACCCACCAGTGAAACAAGACCATCCGTAACGAAAGGAAAGTAACCACTTCCCCCCGTTATAACTGAATCAGCCCTACCGTTTCTCTCACTAACTTCAGCAGAACTCAAGCCCGATGGCAGAGGTGAAATCACAACACCTTCAGTTTTAACCTCAGTCTCACCCACCAAAACTTTAGCAGGTATCACTGACTCAGATACAGCAAGTGTGACCCCCCTAACAACCTCAGTACCATTTCTCTGACTTTTCCCCTTTAAAACAGGACAATCTTTCTTCCAATGCCCCCTTTCTAAACAATATCGACACACATCAGCATCGTTCTTAGGCTGACTAGCAGGTGTAAACGCAGAATACCTAGAATCTCTGCGAAAACTCACAGCACCTCTGTGTGACTGATTTGAGTGTGAATCTATTTTACTCTGAGTAGTTGACTCCAATGAACCCAACGAAGACGACCCCAAAACTCTATTGAAACGTCTAAAACGTTGTTCCTGATAAACCTTACCTGTATTGTTTTCTTTTAAACTATACTTATGTGTCAAAGCAAAATCGTCAGCCATAACTGCAGCTTCCGCTGCGGTTTTCATCTTATGCTCAAATACATGTGTAGCAACACGCTCAGGAAGGATATTTCTAAATTGTTCTAAAACAATTAAATTAGACAATTCTTCAAAAGTAGTAACTCCCACTGCAGAGCACCAACGATTAAAGTGACTATTCAACTCCCGCGCTACTTCTGTATATGTCTGTTTGTCTCCTTTTCTCCAACTGCGAAACCGCAGATGATAAGCTTCAGGAACTAATTCGTAAATTTTAAGCACTGCCTCTTTTACTCTGACATTTTTTTTTCTATCTGGCACGGGCAACGCAATAAACGCTTCTTGTGCTCTACCTACAAGAACACTTTGGAGTAACAATGTTCTCTCAGAGTCAGACCATCCACGGTCATCAGCCACACTCTCAAATAAAGAAAAAAATATATCGGGATCTCTCTCATTGAATTTCGGCAGCAACCTAACCATGTTAGATATATCAGGGGAACGCACAGACCCCCTAAGAGCAATACCCTCACCTCCATCAACTGAAAGCCTACCTTCAGCGCTTAATCTCAGCCGTTCTAAAGCCACATCACGTTCACTTTTTATTCTTTCCATCTCCACCTCACGTTGAGCTTCTCTTTCTTTCCTCTCTGCCTCACGTTCAGCTTCTCTCTCTTGACGTTCAGCTTCTCTCTCTTTCTGCTCTGCCTCACGTTGAGCTTCTCTCTCTCGACGTTCAGCTTCTCTATCTTTCTGTTGCATTTCTATCAAAACCTTTTGTTGCTCAAACGTAAGTGTCATTTTAGAAAACTCTGTCGAAAGAGGTGTCGACGTTGTTTCTCCGAACTCTAACTCCTCCATAATTAGAGATGCAGGTGACGAAAGAATATTCCTAATGACCAATTCCGCCTGAACTGACACTCTGATCTGGGTTAATTTCGCTGTTCTGGGTAAACCCAGGTCAAAGTTATAATGTTCACAAACTTGACGCAACTGATCCTTTGTCAAATTATTCAGAACCTCCACAGATGGAGCTAAAAAAAATTCCTCCAAACTAGCCATAAAAATTAAACTAATTCTACAGCATACAATTCCTTACAGATACTAAAGAAACACGAGCTCACCTTTTCAAATGTAAGCGTGGCCACAACACTGCGCATCAAGACGAGACAAAACGGAGCTGCCCTGTAAAAAGGAAGAGAAAAAAAACCAAGAAAAACAGCGATCCTCTTCATGCATCTCCCAAGGACTGAGATTTTTAATACACAATATCAGCGGTGCCTTAACTCCCCCGACAAAATGTCGTTAAAGCAGGCATCCACGACGGTGCCCTCTGCCCAGGATAGCACAAAAATAACAAACTAAAATAACAAACAAAAAAAACAAAAACTTGACAGGCACTCGCAATGCTCCGATAATTATTTTATCGAATACTTTATCAATAAACTCAATCTTAAACGCGCAGTGCAGACCCACACTTATCAAACAATAGCTCACCGCAAATTCTTCAACCTGGCATAGAATACTTCGAAACAGCTCAGGTACAAATTTAACAAAATATTCTCCCCCTCTCCGCACCAACAACGAAAAATAATAAATGAAATAACTTCGAACGCAATTAATTTTCAAACTAATCCACATGCGTCTTCCCAATGATTCAAAAACGTTCAACTCAATGAACTATCAAAAGCGCTTCACAAATCAAACGAATAAAAACGGTCATAATATATATAAAGCTTCATAAGACTAGGCTATTCAAAACCTAGTTATAAGCCTAAAAAAAATATAAATATATATATTTACCGATGTTGTTTCAAATCC
The DNA here is from genome assembly GCF_936440315.1 of Barbus barbus. Taxonomy (NCBI): domain Eukaryota; kingdom Metazoa; phylum Chordata; class Actinopteri; order Cypriniformes; family Cyprinidae; genus Barbus; species Barbus barbus. The sequence continues at coordinate 23,945,815 of NC_136719.1, forward strand.
TTATTTTGACGAACCCCCCAGTCTATTTGTCGTTTCAGGTCCCGAACGTTCAAATCCCTTGACGAGCCACCAATCTGTTACATACAGCCTATGCCTGGCTATGCAACAGAGAGGGGAGACCACGCGGATTATTTGATTTCAAAAATATATTTATTAAAGATAAAGAATAAGCAACGTAAATTAAATAAAGTCAGTGTAATTGTTAAACTTAAAAGACAAAAACATATGCCATCAGGGTATATGAAGTGTCGTGCAAAAAGGAAACAAAATCAGCAAAAGCGGTGCAGGAGAGAAGGAGAAGCGGCGACCCCTTCAACCAGGTCTGGAGAGCTTTTAACACCCAGGATACTGGAAACAACCACACGCGGTCCTGAAGCAATCACCCGCAACACGCCACACCTGTGCTCCGCTCACCTGTTAGGGGAGACGTAACAAACAGGCAAACCGCAAAGGAGGAGGAGCTAACAGGTCCGAGGCCGTAACAACTATGCACTACCAATGGTGATTAAATCTAACAATCGCTCAGCTCATATCACATCAAACCATGCAAATTATTATTGTTATAAATTGTTAGTTAACAACATCAGCATTCCGTGATTACATGTATTTAATGTGTATTAGCGTTACCTGTGGACTACAGGTGAATCTCCAGTTGTCACTGATGTGATTGTTTGGACCTTTCTAGATTACAATCCGCCATCAATATGATAAATTGAATTATTCCAGCTGCTGTGAGAAAAGACTATAAATGATCCACCGCCTGCAGCATCCACACAGCCCACTAGAAAAGGACTCATTCTTTTATGTGTAGAGACATGATGTAATGATGCCATGACGAATGGCAGAAAGCTCGTACTTACCGCTGAAACTTACCAGTACCACTCAAATTAGAACACATTACCGCAAGTTTACCATTGTGAATGCGGGCTAAGGTGAGGAGGTTTAAACACTGGATGGTTAGCAAGCAGAGCAGAGCAGTGAGTGATTTCTCTTTTTCCTTTGTTTTTGATTTACATCAGTGACAGACTGCAGCCGGTTTCACTTTAAATGCAGTGCTGTCTCTTTAAAACCTAATAAACATGACACGGATCTGACACGCATCCAAACTCTGCAGTCATTAAGGACTTTCTACCTCATTTAAGATACTGTGTGTTTACGAGAAACGGGTATTTTGACAATTTTGTGAGTTTTTGGCTGGTGAAGCATTAAAGAGTCAATACGCTACTGGCGCTGTCTGAAGCCTGTTTGCTTTGTGCGTGCAAAGCTCTCTTTTGTGTCTTATGCTTGATAAGGTGTTCATATGGTCTACTAATGCTAACCAAAGTATGCCAGGAAAAAAATGGACGCTGCATACATTTTGTTAAATATTTTTAATGTATTAAACTGAAAAAAAAAATAATCACATAGATAATGTTAATTTTGACAGCCAGTTAAAACATCTATGGAAACTCGTGTAAATGTTGGAAAGTGTACTGATGGATCACTCTTTAGATCCTCTGCTGTAGCAGATGATGTTGAATGGCTCAGGAGATCGGACCAAACTCACAATCCCATTCATGTCTGGCTCCTTCGCACCAGGTGGCCAGGAGAAACGAATCCGCTGTAAGAGAGACGTGGCGAAGAGGAAGAGCTCCGTCTTAGCTAAGGTCTCACCGAGACAGACCCTCGGACCTGATAAATTGGAGATAAAACAAAATCGTATCAGTGCAGTGTTTGTTTTTTTTTCTACTGAAGTCATAGTCAAAGGTGACTCACCCAAGGAGAAAGGGAGGAAAGACTCTGGTTTGAAGAAATGTCCATTATCATCTAAGAAATTATCTGGGTTAAAAGTGTCTGGGTACTTCCAGTGCTCCTTATCAGTTAAAATTGCTGTTAAGTTAGTAAATATCACGGTGCCCTAGAAAAACAACATTTGTAAGCAAATCAATTTCAATCAAGAAACACAACACATCTATGCTCCATTCATTACCTTGGGAATGTTGTATCCTCGTAGTTTTGCAGGCTGAGTTGTTTCATGAAACAAACCAGAGGGTACAATATTGGCACAGCGCTGAATCTCGTGAACAGTGGCGTTTGTGTACGGTAGTTTGTCACGGTCATCCATGCTGGGCAAGCGGTCGTAACCCAGCACTCGAACAATCTCCTCATGACATCGCTCTGTAATGAACAGAAAGCTGATGAGTAAAGGCCTGTGTGGTACAATTTGTATAAACCTAGTTGGCATTTACAGATTTCACAATTTGTTCTCAGTAATTCCACAAATGTTTCATGCTACAGCTTTGCAACAATAGTTGTGGGAAATGAAAAGAGAATATTACAGTACCAAATTTTTCAAAGCAACAAATGACCAGCAGGAGAGCCATGAACTGGCAATTGTTAATATAAACATTTGGTCACACCAGATTTTATGTCAACGATATGAAATGCCATCGGTTTTGTGCATCTCAGAATCAATAGTTACATGGATATGTGGAAATACTGTATAAATGAGATTTGAGAGCTGTGGAGGAGGGGATTTTCAGTGAATGATGAAACTTGGTCTGTTCCTCAAACAAAGCTATTACCATTGATAGAGGACAGAATTCTCACATTTAGGTGAACTAACCCTTGAACTGTATGCAAAAGAACAGAACACTTTATCACCTAATCAATTTTATAACTACACTTACAGACTTGGCAGTACTTTCTATCCAAAGCAGCCTACAGAACTTACAAGATACACATTATCAATGCATGTATTACTTGGGTATCAATACTATCATCTTGGCATTTCCAAGGACCATGATCTACTGTTTGAGCTACAGAATGCTGACAATCTTCAGCTTAAGTACCTTGTACATCTAGGTATTTAGTCAAGAAAATGAGGGCCCATCTGATGGTGGTCGCTGTGGTGTCAGTTCCAGCCAGGAAAAGGTCAGCTACTGACATAACCATGTTATCCTCATGAAATGTGGAGTCCTCGTTGGATTTTTGCTGCTCCATGAAGAAAAAAAGACATTTCAATTTAACCAACCATATCTAGTTCCCTAACTGCTTACTTATTTCACCTTTTAAAATACTAAAGGTCCTGTAACAAAATTCCAATCAACCAATCAGAAATAAAACTAGGAATGAAGCTCCCACCAACTATCAAATAGTGGACAATACTGTTTCTAGAGAGGTTGTTCATGATTATCTCACTTTCTCGATCTCTAGCAGGTAGGCCTCAATTAAGTCCTGTGGACTGTCTGGATCCAGAGTTTCTCTGTGTGTTTTGACTGATTCCCTGATGAACGCTTTCAACTCTTCTGTGTTCTGATAAATTTTCTGGTGTGGCCCTGGGAAATGTTTGATGATGGGAAGCAAGTTAAACACCTGGAAAAGAAAGTGGCTCCATTTAACTATTCTGCATCAACTGCAGGAGTCTCCAGTCCTGTTCCTGGAATTCTGCATAGTTTAGCTTCAACTAGGTCGAAAACACCTGATTGATTAGCCTTTTCAAATAAGTTGGAGTTAAACTTTTTAAAAAGATGGACCTCCAGAAGCAGGACTGGACATCCCTGGTCAAGTAATTGCCTTCAGCCTTATTGGTAAAGTTTAGTAGAGTTTACCTCAATGTGTCAACAATCTGTGGGAATAGTGATAGTGAACATGATCAACCTTCTGATCCAGTTGGATACTGGGATAGTCTTAAGATAAAAACATATGCAGTACTTGTTGTTCATACCTGTCCAATAAGTGACCCTGACTGAATAATGTTCTCCTTCACGATTTCCAGAAGGTATGCGAAGCGCTTGTTATCATAGTCGAAACGATCCCCAAACACGATGGAACAGATAATGTTGGATACTGCATTCTGTATTGCATGTTGGGGGTCGAAAGGCTTGCCTTCAACAAAGAAAATCATGTGTTAGTCTCTGGCAAGTACTGTTTTAATCTTGACAAGTAAATAAATTTAAATTGATATCACAGCTGGCTTTCTGAATAAAAAAAGATCCTGGTTCAATGGCATTTGAAGCTAACCTAAATTTAAGCAAAAATAATACATACATAGGTGGGTAGTAACAAACTATTTACTTGAAGACATATTTTGTACAATTTGTACTTTTACGAGTAGATTTAAAAGGTGGGTACTTTTACTTTAACTCGAGTACACTTCTAACGAAAAACTGTACTTCGCTACACTGGACGACATTCCTTTCGAAACTTCATTTTAAAGCAGTACATGCTAAGAAATGCATATTTAATTCCAAGCACGCACGGTCTCATTTATTTCTGGGGCAAGAGCGTTGTCCTATTCACAAATAAATCACTCTTTTGAGTCGATTCTGTTCTTGATTAAACAAGTTGGAAAAATTGGTTTGCGACTCAGTTTGAATGATTTGTTCAGTTTCCTGCACAGACTGAATCTGAAGCGGTTTCTCATTTGTACCAGGAAATTTAAGAACACAGAGAACATAAACAGCATTGGATGAAGTGGACATGTGTATTTTGAGCTTATGAATGCAGTATTCAATCAGAGGCGTGGAGTAGCATGTTTCAAGTAGCAAGTTTAACTCTGACTCAAAAGGACAAGGTGTGCACATGATTGAGAGTCTACAGCACCTCTTAACTTTGAAAATGTTCAAACATAGACTAATATTCTCAATAACCTTCTGATTTGAGCATTTCCGGAACCAGGTAACTGCTTTCCTCGATCACACGTTCCTCCACAGACTTCTTCCCCAGGCCCAAGTTCCTGAGCGTGTGCAAAGCAAACCGTCTCTGCTCCCTCCAGGAGAGACCAAATGTGGCCATAACGATACCTTACAGAGAGAGAACAGACCATTAGAGTTAACAGAAAATACATAGACGAATTGAACAAAGAAAGACAGACAACTTAAATGAATGCAGACCAAGACCACATTTACTCAGCCTTGAAAGGTTTCAGAAGACAGACATCAAGATCAAAACTTCACTGGCTGGTTGATCAAGACCATCTTTGACTAGACACCAAAAACCATGCAAGAAGCTGGTTTTAGTTTTACATTCCAGCATGGTCTGCCATAATATCTACTTGATAATGGAGAACCATTAGTTACAGAATCTATCAAAATATTTGCAATTAATTAGCTTTTTCTATTTGATTGAAGTTTGGATGTAATAATATACCCTACAACATCAATTCATTTTCAGCACAATGTATTACTGACCATATCCATCAGTGATCCAGATTAGAATTGGTATAGGAGGCCTTCCTGAAAAAGATGAAGCATTTTGGACCAGGGCTTCCTTTGCAAGTTCGATTGTATTGAGGAATATTGCTGGCTTTCTACCAAGATACACAGTGGTCATCTCTCCATACTGAGATAACTGCTCAGAAAAGATATCACAGCACTTCAACACAACATATTGCCTCTCCTGTGAATTAAGTCAACGTACATTTTACAGAGTAAGGTGAACATAAGACACCTTTCAACAAAAGCAAAGACTCTATACTCAAAGCAAACACTCACTGATCTTATGAACTCCATTGGGTTTTTCAGAAAATATGGTATGGTTCCCACAAAAGGCAGCGGTCTGGGACCAGGTGGAGTTCGACCTCTGTAGGAATTAATCCTAAAGATCTCAAACAAAACCACAAAAATAAAGCCCAGAGACAGAGCCAGACATACAGAGGCCAGGTCTAACTTCATGAGAGTCGTCCACATGATGATAGATTAATTTCAAGACAAACATGAGCAACTGATGACCGTGAGCATTATAAAGACAGAGTAAAAGGGGGAGGACACAGTGGGAGTGTGAGTTTGACGAGTTTTGTGCTGGTTCATGTTTTTGCAAGTTGCATAGTTATGTAAGAGGTCTGGAAAAGGGTGTAAAGGTGACAGTGAAATGACAGATAAATGGAAATTCCCACTCCACCCATTCCTTATTCTTTAGAGTATATTTACATGCATTAAATATACTGAAGGTTTTATAAAAAATTGTCAAAAAGGATCTGTATTACATGAAAACTTTGATTTTACATAGCACACATATAGCACATATACATTAACTCAACCAGTTCAACAAATTCAGACATGCACACAAACAGTATGTGTTGCGGCTCCATGTGAATTTGAGCCTCAATTGCAAGATATAAATCTGGTTTACACCAGTATAGGCCTGACTGTTTTAATATAAGCAGTCATATGAAAGATTACATCATGAGAGAAAAAAGCTTTACAATTTATTAGAGCAGATTCTACACTTAACATCAATAAGTACAGCATCTTTTTTTCAAAACCGTAGCAATTAAACTAGAATATAATTCTTTCAGGGCTAAAACTATTAACATCAATTTGCAGAGCTATATCTAAAAACTGATGGAAACTTTGAAAACTCGTGTAGATATTGGAAAGTGTACTGATGGATTGGATCCTCTGCTGTAGCAGATGATGTTGAATGGCTCAGGAGAACGGACCAAACTCACAATCCCATTCATGTCTGGCTCCTTAGCACCAGGTGGCCAGGAGAAACGAATCCGCTGTAAGAGAGAGGTGACGAAGAGGAAGAGCTCCATCTTAGCTAGGGGACAGACCCTCGGACCTGATAAATGGAGATAATCAACAATCGTGTCAACCTACTTGTGTTTACTCTAGGTCTACTGAAGTCATAGTCAAAGGTGACTCACCCAAGGAGAAAGGGAGGAAAGACTCTGGGTTAAAAGTGTCTGGGTACTTCCAGTGCTCCTTATCAGTTAAAATTGCTGTTAAGTTATCAAGTATTGCAGTGCCCTAGACAAACAAGCTGTTAGCAAATCAATTTCAATCAAGAAACACAACACAGCTATGCTCCATTCATTACCTTGGGAATGTCGAATCCTCGTAGTTTTTCGGGCTGAGTCGTTTCATGAAACACACCAGAGGGTACAATATTGGCACAACGCTGAATCTCATGAACAGTGGCGTTTGTGTACGGTAGTTTGTCACAGTCATCCATGCTGGGCAAGCGGTCGTAACCCAGCACTCGAACAATCTCATGATATCGCTCTGTAATGAACAGAAAGCTGATGAGTAAAGGTTTTTCCAATGCTAAAATACTGCAAGTAAGCCACTGGAATGTTGACATCCTGAAAAGTTGAAAACACTGCTTGCATTTACAGATTTCCATTTACAGAACAGTAGTTACAGGAAATTATGGAGCCCCTTAGAGCTCATGGTGGTGGAAAGATTTCGGGGTGGGTGAAAAAAAATTGGGGTGGGAGGAAAAAAATATTTTTCAAATCTTTTGCGTTCTCTCGCAAAACTTTGCGTTCTCTCGCAAAACTTTGCGTTCTCTCGCAAAGATGTTTGCGTTCTCTCACAAAGATGTTTGCTTTGCAAGAGAACGCAAAGTTTTGCGAGAGAACACAAAAGTTTTGCGAGGGAACGCAAACATCTTTGCGAGAGAACGCAAAGCTTTGTGAGAGAATGCAAAAGTTTTGCGAGAGAATGCAAAGTTTTTAACTTTTACGAGGGAACGTAAAAGTTTTGCGAGAGAATGCAAAAGATTTGAAAAATATTTTTTCCTCCCACCCCAAATTTTTTTCACCCACCCCGAAATCTTTCCACCACCATGAGCTCTAAGGGGCTCCGTAGGAAATGAAATGAGAATATTATAGTAAATAATTCTTCAGAGCATTAAAAGACCAACAGGAGAGCCATGAACTGGCAACTGTTAATACACGCATTTGGGCATATCCAAGACACTTCACTCCAGGTTTGATGTCAACAACACCAAATGTCATTGGTTGTGCGTCTTAAAATCAATAGTTACATGGATATGTGGAAATATTGTACAAATGAGATTTGAGAGCTGTGGAGAGTTACGGAGTTTTCAGTGAATAACGGATCAAATTTGGCCTGTTTTTACACAAAGCTTTGATGGTTTAATGGCATTTGAAGGTAACCTAAATACTGAAGTGGGTAGTAAACTACATTTACTTACAGTTATTAGGACTGTAACGATTAAAGTAAAATGTGAAATTAATTAAAACAGTCGATTGTGACATTTAATTTACAGCAGATTTGCTTACATTGCATCAGATTTAATTTTTGCGCGTGGTTTGCAGCCTAACCAATCACACATGCTTCTGCTGAGCTAATGAATGCACTATCCAATCAGGGGCATTTTGATTGGTCACCATGGAGAACGCTGAATCGTTAAAGTGAGCGCAAATTCTCTCATCAAAAACAACAAAATGAAGAAAAGATGTAAGTGTTGATTTTGCAGTGTAGAAAGCTTAAAAGATTATAGCAGGAGTTATTGTGAAAGTGCATAATTCACATTAGACTCAAGTCATGGATTGACTCATCAATTCTTTGCTCACTTTCTTTATATAATCTATTCCTAGTTTGAATAACCATTTTATTTTTCATGCTACTGAAGTAACCAGTGTAAAATATTGGTTGTATAATCTGTAAAAAGCACGATTCTTAGATTGTTTTGACATTGTTGATTATTGCTCTTGATATTGTATTAATAATTGTTATAGTTTTTTTTTTCATGATATTGCAGCTTCACCCTCTAAAAGGTTTTTTTTTTTTTTTTTTTATAAACACTGTAAATAAACAGATGCAGCTTCTTCTTTTTTTACACCTTTGCAGTGCAGGGATGGCTTCTGCTGATGTTGAAAAAGATTAGATTGGTAACAGTTTATAGTGACTGATCAGGTTAAATTAGTCATAAAACAGATACATTTAATGAAGTAGTTATACACACATATACATATATACACACACACACACACACAATACAGTTTTTGCATACTCTAACCCACCTCAGAATTCATAAATGTACTTGAAATGTTTTGACCAAGCCTTCATGTCTGCATACTTGCATGAAACAGCATGTTTGTTTGTATCTAACCCAGAGTCAACAGGACAAGGTGGCACATGATTGAGAGTCTACAGCACCTCTGAACAATGAAAACAGAGACTAAAATTCTTAACCTTCCAATTTGAGCATTTCAGGAACCAGGTAACTACTTTCCTCTGTCACACATTCCTCCATAGATTTCTTCCCGAGGCCAAAGTTCCTGAGCATGTGCAGAGCAAACCGTCTCTGCTCCCTCCAGGAGTGGCCAAATGTGGCCATTATGATACCTTACAGAGAGAGAACAGACGTTCAGAGTTAGCAGTATATACATGGACAAGTTAAACAAAGACAAGGCAACTAAAATGGATGCATATCCCTAAACATCTTGATTAGGCAGGTCTACCAAGTTGACTTTGGCCCCATTGGCTGGCAGAATCTTAGATTAGACTTGCATCAAATCTAAAATCTAGACCAAGACCACTTTTACGTGATATTGAAAGGTTTAGAAGCAAGACAACAGGATCAAAACCTCAACTTCACTGGCTGGTTTCTCAAGTGATCAAGACCATTTTCAACCAGATAATAAAAAAATAAAAAATAAAAATCCATGCAATAAGCTGCTTTTAGTTCCAGCATGGTCTACCGTAATACAGTTGAGGTCAAAAGATTACAAACCTTGCAGAATCTGGAAAATGTAAAATATTTTACCAAAATAAGAGGGATTATACAAAATGCATTCAGTACTGACCTAAGATATTTTACATAAAAGTAATTTACATATAGTCCACAAGCGAAAATAAGAGTTGAATTTATAAAAATGTCCCCGTTTAAACGTTTACATACACTTTATTCTTAAAACTGTGTTGTTACCTGTGTTGTTCATCCACAGGTGTGCTTTTTGATAGTTGTTCATGAGTCCCTAGTTTGTCCTGAACAGTTAAACGGCCTGCTGTTCTTCAGAAAAATCCTTCAGGTACCACAATTTCTTTGGTTTTTTCAGCATTTTTGTGTATTGGAACCCTTTGCAACAATAACTATATGATTTTGTGATGCATCTTTTCACACTGAGGACAGCTGAGGGACTCATATGCAACTATTACAGAAGGTTCAAACGCTCAGTTATGTTCCAGAAGGAAAAACAATGCATTAAGAGCCAGGGGTGTAAACGTTTCAACAGAATGAAGATGTGTACATTTTTCTCATTTTGCCTAAACATAAGTACTTAGTATTGCCTCTCAGAAGCTACTTACCTGTTGCCCAGAAGACAAAATAAGTTAAATTTGATAGTTTTTCAACTGTATCTACTTGATAAGGGAGAGCATTTAGTTACAGCATCTATCAACAATCTTGGAATTAATCCGTTTTTTTCCATTTGATTGCAATTTGGATGTACTAATATACCCTACAACACCAATTCATTTTCAGCACAATGTATTACTGACCATATCCATCAGTGATCCAGATTAGAAGAGGTGCAGGTGGCCTTCATGAAAAAGATGAAGCATTTTGGACAAGGGCTTCCTTCGCAAGTTCGATTGTATTGAGGAATATTGCTGGCTTTCTCCAGACATAGATAGTCATCTCTCCATACTGAGATAACTGCTCAGAAAAGATATCACAGCACTTCAACACAATTAAAGTGGCTTAGACATTGTCTCACCTCTGAATGAAGTCAACATGACCATTTTAAAGCGTATGGGGAACATAAGACACGTTTCCACAAAAGCGAAGCTTTATACTCAAAGCAAACACTCACCGATCTTATGATCTCCATTGGGTTCTTTAAAAAAATATGGTATGGTTCCCACAAAAGGCAGTGGTCTGGGACCAGGTGGAATTTGACCTCTGTAGGAATTAATCCTAAAGATCTCAATCAGAACCAGAAAGATCAAACCTAGAAAGACCGCCAGGCATACATAGGCCAGGTCTAACTTCATGAAAGTAGTCCACATGATGACAGATTCATTTCAAAACAAACAAAAGCAACAGGCAACCATGAGCTTAATAAACACAGAGCAAGAGGGGGAGGAGACAGTGGGACTGAGAGTTTGACGTGACATTTCATGTTTTTGTATAGTTATGCTAGTTATTAATGCTAAGGCTGCAAGGTTCTAAACATTAAAGACATAAAAGAACAAAAAAAAAGATTATACTTCAGCACAACACTCATTTTCCGTTTATAAACACTATCATACATGATTCTAAGTGAAGTTCACTTACTGCAGTGAACTAAGACAAGTTGTGCAAGTTTAGTAAATAACTGACTAGCTCAAAGATCTCTACTGCCATGATGTGCATTGTGGACAAAAAAATCTCAGCACAGCCAATGGATATTCTACACCTTATCTTGCCTTTATTAATAGCATTATGCAAAAGGTCTGGAAAGGGATGGGTGACAGTGAAATAATAGCAAAGGTAAAGCATGCCCTGCATAGAGTTCTGCATGTGTAGTAACTTTTTTTTTTTTCATAGTATATTATCTATCCATTCATCCATCCATTTTCAGAACCAACCACTGACCTGCCGGAGCTGAAGAAAGCACTTCGGGACAGAATATGTTATATTAAAGGAAAACTGTGATTTTGGATTTTAGATTGAGGATATATAGATAAAGTGCATGTAGTACAATTTTGCATTAACATATGGGCCATACCTGCAAGATATAAATCTGGTTTACACCTGTACAGGCCTGAATGTTGTAATATAAAACAGTATAAAATACTTATTTCACTCATTAAAATGCAAATCTTAAAATCTTTTTTTAAATGCGTTTTTCTGGATTTTTTTGTTGTTATTCTGTCTCTCACTGTTCAAATAAACCTACCATTAAAATTATAGACTGATTTCTTTGTCAGTGGGCAAACGTACAAAATCAGCAGGGGATCAAATAATTTTTTTTCCCCACTGTATAACATCAAATCTGGTTTAAAGGCATTTGAAGCTAACCTAAATACTGAGGCTTGTGAGCACCCCAGCAACAAGAACAAATAAATGTTTTGGCCAATCATTATGTCCACATGCTTGCGTCAAGTAGCATTAAAGACTCAACAGGTTGAGGTTGAGGAGACTACAGCATCATAGGACCATAGACTGTAAAAAAAGATGGACGACGCGTCTCCGCTTCCTTCCATTATAGAAAAGTGAAGCGAATACATCTCAGTATGGCTGCTGCCATTGTGAGTAAATGATATCATTTGGAGCCCGAGTCTGCGCAGTAGAGATTCGTTTGGAGCCAGAGGCTGTGTCCAAATTCAGGGTCTGCATCCTCCTTAGGATCCTTCCTACCCGGTTGAAGGAGGAGGGATCCTCCGACGTCCGCAAAACCCGGAAGTCGGTGTTTGTGAATTTGGACAGCCTACCCTTCTTTCAGTTCCCTCCCTTACCCGTTGCTCATATCCTGTCGCCTAGCAACCGTGACAGCGCCAAGCAAGAAGCGGGAAAATGGACAAAGAGTTATTCTCCTCATTTTAATTCTTTTGGAAGAAATAAAGCAATTAAATAAATTAAATACTTTCTTTGCTCGTTGTCGGAGAGTTTTTTATATCAGACTACAAGACAGTCACATCCAGGTAAGCCATTATAGCCTATTTTTATTTGTTTTTAAGTATTCTACTAATTTCTCCTACAAATTCATTGAGCCGAAGCATAAACTTTAGCTTGTTTTGTCAGAGAAACTCCTCTCCCACTCCGCTACCGCTCGCTTCGTCCGCCATTACACTCTGCCGAAAAGAATTATGGGATAGGTAGGACGGGAAAGGATCCACCACACCCATCCTTCCAATTCGGGGAAAAGGAGGACGTATTTGTGGGCCGCATTTGAAGGATCCTACGAATTTGGACAGCCTTCATCGCGGCGCTGTGACGTAACATCCTTCAAATGAGTACTCCGAAGGATGCAGACCCTGAATTTGGACACAGCCAGAGTCTGCGCAGAAGAGTCGTGAGGCGGAGCCAAACTCCCGCAGACCCAATCAACCATAACGACACGCCCCGTTTTCATAGCATCAAATTACTAGCTAAAATCAAACTTACCACAAAAACGAACAATTGAACATATAGCAGCATGATAACTATCTTAAATGACCAAAATCATATTTTGGAAAATTGTATTGGAAGTGTAATTATTCTGTTATGACTCAAGTCCCATTCGTTTACATGGAGAGGGCAGGGTTTATGACCTGTCCTGCAGCCAGCCACCAGGGGCGATCAAAGAGCCCGCAGCGTTAGTTTCCAGAATGAGTGAGACACACCTGGGCAGGACACAGTAGGGGTGGGAGTTTGACGTGCCTGTTCATGTTTTTGTCTAGTTATGCTAGTCATTCCTGCTAAGACTGTAAGGTTCTAATCAATCAAGACAAAGAACAAAAAACATATTCCTGCACAACACTCATTTTCCCTTTATAAACACACTGACAAGAGTAAATGGATCTAAGTCTAAAAAGAGGAATAAACATGCTGCAGAAGACAAGTTGTGCAAGTTTAATAAATAACTGACAAGTTCAACGCTCTCTACTAACATGTTCATTGTTGACACTAAATCTCAGCACAGCCAATGGATATTCTACACCCTAATCTTGTCTTTATTAATGAAACTATGCAAGAGGTCTGGAAAGGTATGTAAAAGTGACAGTGAAATAATAGCAAAGGTAAGGCATTGAAAATGCTTTCAGCTCAGATTGCTGCACAGACATGCGATACCTGACATTTTGAAACACAAAAATATATAAAAAGGCATTTAAAAAGATATATAAAAAGGCAACACATAAGCATGTTGGTTTGCTTTTTCTTTATTTTTTTTGGACTTTTCTTAATTTTTTTACTGTTCTTTTTTTGTCTGTTTTCTTGGTTTGCTATAGGGAGTTTTTGGCACTACATAATTGTCTTATTGGGTTGTTATGTTTGATTTTCCTATCTAACGCCTTGTCCTTAAGCAAGCAAAATAGGAATACAGCTAATAAAAATAAAGTGAATACATTTTAAAACCTTATATTACACAAAATAAAAACACTTTTGGACCCCTCCAAAAATAGGGGTATTAAAATATTTGACATTTTGTATCACAAATCAATGTGATGATACACACCGAAATAAAAGGAAAATAAAACAAAAACTGTACAAAAATGATAAAATTCATTTTAAAAAGTTTCCAAATGACCAAATGATGCAAAGTTAGTCTTTTTTTTCCTATAAGAACCTTAGGCATTGGTTTACAAAGTGAAGTGTCCTTCTTCATTTCTTCTGTTGAATGTAGTTGAGATTGCCGTGCCGACCGTGTTGAATCAGCGGGTAATGTTGATTTGCCACCACAGGACCTGCAAGAGAGGCAAAAAAGGCTGTTGTGAGTGGAAATGCTTCCGGATTTATCAGTGTGTGCATTTGTGGCCTGTAAAAACCATAGAGAGGAATATTCTGAGGGAACTTGATGTCTATGGAAAACGTGTTGCATGCATCAATTAGTTCCTCTCAATGTACGGGAATGGCAATATGCTTGAGGGAATGTCATGAAAACGTGTCTAGGTCATATTTCACCACAAAATCAAAAAGTAAACTAAATACTATTCTACATCAAGAAAATGCAGCAAAGTTTTAGCACCATTAAATTATTTTGCATTGTGACATTAAGACAGTTAAGCCCTTAAATAAAACACATTGGTTTGAAATCATGTTGGTTTTACTTTTTTGGTCATTTCTTGACTTTTACTGCTATAGGAAATGTTTTTGCCACTACATGATTGACTTATTGGGTTTGAACCGACTTAAAAGCCATTGACCTTAAAGTAAAACTAACAAAAAAAAAATGAAATAAAATAAAAACTTTCCATTGTTACTTTCTACTTCAAATAAAGATATAAATTCACAAGGTTTGAATGTTTTATTGTCAACATGTCAAAGAGACAAAACAGGACTGGTACCTTGTGAGATGAAGGGTTTGTTGGGCTGCTGCAGGTAGGGTGGCAGACGGTAAGGCATGAAGGATGGAGACAGCGAAAACGGAGCAGCACTGCTGTGATCCCAGGACCGAGAGCCCTGACTCACACCACCAAACTGAGATGGGAAATTAGGATCTGAGATATAGAGAGAGAGAGAGAAGAGTGAACACACAGCTCTGAACTAACAGACAGCAAAATAGCAAACACAATTTTCAAACTGTCACTCAACCATTGTGAAACCACAAGCTTTCAGGTCACCTTCCTTATTTAAACTAGTTTCAAAAAGCAAGGTTTTCATTAGACTGTGATTTCAAAGGGTTCCAGGTGAAACAGCTCTAATCAAGGACGAGCAGTGTAGTAAAACCAGTTCCCAGTGTAACAGCTGTGGAGTCACCCGGTGAACCCAAAACACCTGTGACACTTACCTGAGCTCAGAGACAGACACTGCACTGACTTCACTCATCTCTGAACACAACCACATATTTAGCAGCACATAATGTAGAGCTGGATTGGTAATATTATTTTCCATATCCACATAGCCTTGGTTACATGAGCACAAAAAATGAATTAATTAAAAACATTTTAATTTAATTTATTTATTTTTTTGACATTTTGGCATTTCCTCCCAATAGCTCAAATTAATTAGTAATAACTAAACAGTATTTTTCTTAATGCAAAATCTAATTTCATATTAGAAAAGCAAAATGGAAAAAAGGGTCCTTTTCATTTTGAGGATAAAATATAAAAATATTATCCTGACAATGTTTTTTTTAAGAATTATTTATATATAATAGACATTTATAAAATAAAAATAATATACATTTGCTAGTTTTCATTTGTCTGTTATGTTCATTTATTAAAAAATAACTAGATTACTTATTCATTACTTAATAATAATAGATTCTTCCATAACAGCATTAAAAAAGACAGAAAATTTTTTATAACGTGGCATTTATTTAGATATTATTTTTTTTTTACTGTGTCAACTTAGCAACATGCTAATGTCAAAATTAATTGAAATCAGAGTGCTATTTGCATAAAGCCTAGATCTCCGTAAGGAAAATCTCCTTAGAAAGCATTTCACTAGGTTTTGAAACCGAGCGACAGACACACTAACCAGTGAGTGTGAGCACCACGTGTGTGTACCTGTCTTGTTTATGGTGCCGTTCCCCACCAGTGGCCCCTGACTGAGATGGTGATTGTGCCAGGGGTGCCCCCTTTCTCTGGCGGGGCCTCCGCCCACTCCACCAGCCACCCGTCCTGTCGACGGCTGAGCGAAAATTATGCTGGGGTCGTTCAGGTTCATGGGGGCGGGGCTCACCGCCGGCCCGCCTCCGCTCCCGCCACCCCGGACGGCGAACTTCAGGCCTGGAGAGGACGGGTGGCCAGAGGCGGTGGAGACCCCAGAGCCCTGGATGAGAGGGCCGTGGATGGGCCAGGAGGCCGAGGTGAGGGGTGGCTGCTGGGGGTGGGCAGGCAGGAGGCCCAGCGCAGAGAGCCCAGCGTGATACTGGCTCGGGTGGGAGTGGGGGAAGCTGAAGATGGGGAGCTGGACCTGGGGAACCTGCGGCTGCGGTTGGGAGGGTTTGGAGGTAGAGGATGCAGAGGAAGGCTTGTTGTTCTGCGGAGAGATGGACGCCTGGCTGTAGGGAGACGGCTGAGGGGAGTACGGTGGAGTCTGACGTGTATCAGACTGAAAGGAAACAGACAGAAAAAGTTAATCTAAAAACCATAATGAGAATATGAAAATTGATGTTCTGTTGCTGGGTGATACTGAATATTTGCTATATATTTACAATGATTTTTTGTCAAACAAAAAAATTAAGCAAAACCTTGAATATCACATGCTAACACCTGTAAATATAAGCGTATAAACAATTTATTTATATATATATATATTGTTTATACGCTTATATTTACAGGTGTTAGCATGTGATATTATATATATATTCAGTATAGATGTAATTCTATATACATATATATACACAGAGTAAATATTTTTCTTAGACTATTAAAATTAATGTTAAAATTAATTACTAATTATACTTTGTATTTCTGTTTATTTATTTTAGATTTAAAAACAATTAATATACAACAGATCTAATTACTACATTTTAGTGAAAATATTAATTACATAGATGTATAATATTTTAATAGAAATATTAATATAATCATTCTAAATATTAATTTATAATTAATAAATTAATATAAAATAATATTTACTTTATTATACACTATATCACTTCTAAATAGTATTATACATATTAACATTCTTTGTATATTTACTGAAAAGTAAACAGAATATAATTATATAATTTATTAACATAATAAAAAAAATATACAATTTAAATCTAAATAAAAATTATAGAAATTAAAACATTTTTATTTGTTGAAAATTGTTGAAGATTAATTGTAACTAGAAATAAATTATACATAGATAAAATACTACTTAAAAATTAAACCAGATTTTCACTGTACTTTTGTAACCAGTATTGTTTAGTCCAAATTATTTAGTTGAAATTTAATTTTAACTGGCAAAATAAATTAATTTCAAAGCATAAAATAAAATACTAAGAAACATCAACTACTTCTCAAAGAAAGTGGGCCTCTATCACCCAGAAACAGCTGACAGTAGAGGGTTCTGGTCCTTACACATTCAGAGGTCTGCCTGTTCCTTCCGACCCGATCCTGGACTGAAGCACCTTGAGGAATGGGGATGGACTGAGAGCTCGCCATGGCCCGGACCATGTGAGGAACTGGAAATAAAGAGCAATCATACTCAAATGCTTTTATGTGCTGCCCACTACTGGACAGTCGTTTCAAGACTTATTTGTACAAGTAAAAAAACAGTGCATAATAAAATCAGCAATGACAATACAATATAAAACTAAAGACAATAAAAATCCTTTGCAATAACCATCCATCTTATTTTGTGACACGGAACTAAACTGTTCTATGTGAATGTGCGAAACTTCCGATTCATTAGCCGCTATAGTTAAATATCTAAAATTACAAAAGTGCAGTAAACAGTAACACTAATAGCCCTACAAACCTGTCTGTTTATGATTATAATAATACATTAAAATAATATGATCAATACCAGTTTTGCAATATCAAGCAACATAGACTGTTTTGCTGGGCTAAAATTAAACCAGCGGATGAAACCAGAAGCCATACACATTAAAGTTGAAATTAGTCCACGTTTACGTTAAAAATGAGGATAAAATTTATTAATATTTGTTTATCCATCATTCTATTTTTGTTTATGCATTATACATAGTTATTATATTTATTTTTGCTTTAATTTCTGAAATATATTCATGAAAAAAAAATTATATATATATTAAAAGTTGTGAATAGTAGTTAATTATTAATAGTGAAAATGAATAACTAATAATAATTAATTATAAAACACAAATAAATAATTATATACATTATAATAATACAAACTGTATTTTTACTGTATTATTTAATAATATTAATTATTAGTATTAATATTTCACATGTAAAATGTACTTCGAAACAGATCTCTCCACACACACACTAAATAGATAGACTGATGGATAGATATAAAATACTTATTAGATTTATTTATTAAATATATTCATAAACTGTACGGTCTTAGAAGTTCAGCTCTGGAGAGGCTGCGTTACTTAACAAATCAGACAGAAGAAACGACCGAGTTAAGTAGAGCTGTACCTGGTCCGGCCGCTGCTCTCTGACGGAGGTGTTTGTAATCGGGACAGTCTCTCCTCACATGACCCATATCACCACACTGAAAGCAACGCCTCTCTCTCGGCTCCCTGTCCTCCTCTCTGACCTCCTCCTCGCGCTCATTCTCCTTTTTCTTCAATCTGAAAACAGACTAGATCAGCTAAGCACTTTGCTGTAAAAGGTAAAAGTTTCTGCACGTCTGAACAGCGCACCTGCGCCTCTTTGGGCAGTCCTTCATGTAGTGGCCGATCTTCCCGCAGATCCGACAGCAGCGGTCATTAGGAGCCAGTTCTCCATCTGTCAACACCTTCGAGTCAAAGAAGTAATCCTGACAGAGAGACAGAGACACGAAGATGAAACGAGGTATGAAGTGAAGGCTGATGGAGCTCAGGAGCAGTTTTAATGCGACTCACGGCCTCTGTTCCCGGCTGAGGGTAAAACGGGGTTCCAAACAGCTTCCTGCCGTTGATGAAGGCCTTCATGATGAAGTTAGTCACTGTATAATAAAAGGCAGAGAGAACGAGTGAGACATAATCCACCATACATTTACTAGAACAGGGGTAGGCAACTTCGGTCCTGAAGTGCCGATGTCCTGTAGAGTTTAGCTCCAACCCTACTCAAACCCACCCGAACAAGCTAATCAAGGTCTTCAGAATTACTAGGGCTACAGGCAGGTGAGGTTTTTTTTCAGGGTTGGACCTAAACTCTGCAGGACATCGGCACTCAAGGACCGAAGTTGCCTACCCCTTTACTAGAACTTCTGTTTGGAGCAAAAAACGCAAAAATATGAGGAATGGGATAGTTTTGCTTACTTTTGCGAGAAACACCAGCCCCAAGATTGTGATTCAAGTCAAAAGGATCTGTTAAAAATAAATAGTCATGTAAAAACACAGCATATAACATTTAACCTCGCTAGGGGGAATGTAACAATTGTCTTGTTGAAATGAAATATTGCTGAATATTAGAAGTCAAACTGTAACGGTCACATTCAGTGAAGTTACCTCAGCATTGGCTAAATATACAATACTAAAACTACCTTTTTTAATAATAATAATAATAATAATAATAATAATTAAATATACACTATTTGTATTTGTGCGTTTAGTGAAACAATTATTAAAAATAGATAACTTTTTAATTGAATTATAAATAAAAATATAATTTTGTATATTTAATCAAATAAAATCAAATTACAAATTCGTAAAAAATACAAATGCAACATTTTTTTTTTTACAAATAATCAGTGCTGTCAATCGATTTTTTTTTTTTTAATTAATCGCATATTTTTCTGAAATTAATTGCGATTAATCCCACCTAACAAAAAAAAAAATTAAATATACTTTTATATTGCAATAATTTCACATTCAATCTTCAAATTAAATGTACAAACAAAATAAACAGTATATTTTTTGTGTGCGTTTAATGGCATCTTTATTTTTTATGACTGAAGGCCAGTATCACTGATAGCAATTAATAGTGACTTCCCTATAAAAATGTTTCCCCCTAATATTCAACCATTGACAATAGCCATTCAATTTTACATTATAATTAAGAGCTATCAATTTTAACATTTATTAGACTTTAAAGGTCCCATATTGTACACCTTTCTGGAGTTTTATTTTAGGTTTTAATGTCCTTAAGAATATATATTCGCGGTATAAGTACCAAAAACCATCTCAATATATTTTTACAGCTCTTCTCTCATGAGCTCTGATAACAACAGGTTGATTTGGCCTGTCTAATTAATATTCATGAGCCTCTCTTATGATTGGCCTGTTATTTTCTGAGTGACGCACGGCTAGGCCAACCACAGGTAACTAGGGTCATGATGTAGGGCCGACGTCACAATTACGTCACCGCGCTAAGCTGGAAGCAAAACAAACCAGCGCAGATTCAGCTTCATAAGGAGCTTAAAATATCATCTTGTTGTGATGTTGGGTGCCAGAATCGATGTAATACAGCCTAAAATTAGAAATTTGATCGCATACCTGCTGCCACTGCCAGACAAAAAACCGACTACAGCTGTGGTTAAACGCGATAAAACGAGCGGACTGGACAGAAACCATCGTCAAAAATGCTTGTTTGCAGCACACACTTCTTATCAGAAAAGGTTCAATAAAGTATTGTCTTTTGTTGTTATGGGTGCGTCTGAAGATTTATTGCATCTCACTATGTTGTGTATGAAATAATATTATATGTGCATGTGTAAAACAACAAACTGACAATTTATATATAATCATTTGTAATTGTATAAACATGGTTGTGATTAATTGTGGCTGGAATAATAGTTGCCTGCTGAAACTGAAATATATTTACATCATCATCATGACTAGATGAACAGGTGAGTTTGTCTTTACTATGCATGTTAGCTGTGATCCACTCACAGTAACAATCCTGTCAGATCATTCTTTGAGTGGGAGTGTAACGTTACAGATCGGCCGATCTGGTTTCGTCCTTTAAAGTTAACCTTTTCGACATGTTTCCGTGTTGTTGCTCAAGAATGGCATGGATGCAGTGTTGTCTGGGGGTTTGGCAAAAGGATTTATAAAAGGGCGGTGCTCAGGATGGTGACTGAAGGCGGTGACTGAGTTGATCAGACGTCACATTTTTACGGAAGTCACAAGGGCTTGTGAAAAGGCACAGCTACTTTATGCAGGCTGTGTGCACTTTACTGCGAAATGACTGATTTGAAACTTGTATGGTAGTTACACAGCCCCTAGACCTCTGTTATCATGAAAAAAGCCAGGAAATTTCAGTTTTGACAATATGGGTCCTTTAAAAATAACTTCTAATTAAAGTGAACTTAAAACAATCTTCACATAAACCCATTATAATAAATGTCATATTTATCTACCTGTGCCCCTCAGCAGAAATATACAGAAATTGAATAAAGTTTTCAAACACTAAATACAGATGAATCCTTAAAACTATAAAAGTTATTGATTACCTCTTTTTTCTTTTGTTCTAGATGAACAGACATCACAGCAGCTGGTTATTAGGTTGTATGCTTCTATTTCTTTAAGAGCTGCTGCTACTGAACATGACGCGGATCTGACATGCATTGTATTTTCTCTCAACTCTACCTTTTCTGACCCATTTCAGTCTCTTCTAATGAGCTGATGAGTTGAATCGGGTGTGTTAGATGAGGGAGATGCTCCAGGACAGTTTTGAAAAACCATTTCATAGACATGTTCTTAATGTAAAGCATAGGCTATATAATAGGGCTGTGCAATTAATCGCATGCGATTTTCATGCGCATCTCGTCAGTAAAGCCGGTTCCGTGATTGGCGGTAAATCTCCATCACCTGTTTTCAAATGGAGCGGTAGTTAATACACAGAGCCGTAGTTCACTGACAAGCTACGCGATATCGCGTTCATTATCGCAGATGAATAGCATTCGATTATGAACGCGATATCGCGTAGCTTGTCAGTGAACTACAGCTCTGTGTATTAACTACCGCTCCATTTGAAAACAGGTGATGGAGATTTACCGCCAATCACGGAACCGGCTTTACTGACGAGATGCGCATGAGAATCGCATGCGATTAATTGCACAACCCTACTATATAACATATTACATGCATGCACAGTTTTATGGCAGCTTTAAATTGCCTTTTTGGTAACTTCATGACTTAACGAATCACGACATTGCATGCTCGTAGTTTCTTTCGCAATTTGATATGAAATTATACAGGCTATGCGCGCGCCAGCACCTTTGTGCGTGTATTGAAGAGCACGCGCTGCGAGCACAGTACTGTTTCCACGCTCGTTCGCGCCTGACGCTGAAGTGAAGTTGAAGAGCGTCTGAAACGTGTCCTGTTTGATGTGCTCGTAAAGACGTTCTGCGACTGAATAAATGCACTTCTTGTCAAGAAAAAAAAGAGACAGAATTAGCAGTTACGAGTGGGGTAGCCAACCCCAGCGTTAACGGTGTTAAATAATTTTAACACGTTAAACTGAAAACATGAATCGCCTGTGTTAACGCGCTAATTTTGACAGCACTACAAATAATATAAGAAAAAAT
The DNA here is from genome assembly GCF_936440315.1 of Barbus barbus. Classification (NCBI taxonomy): domain Eukaryota; kingdom Metazoa; phylum Chordata; class Actinopteri; order Cypriniformes; family Cyprinidae; genus Barbus; species Barbus barbus. The sequence continues at coordinate 23,968,279 of NC_136719.1, forward strand.
ATAAATAAAAACAAATATTTGCTGTATTTTAGTGCATTAAACATTGTAAATCTACTTGGGGGGGGGGGGAAAGGATGGGATGACAAATACTACTATAAAACAAATGTACAAAATGAATTAAATATATTGTTTTATATATAAATTTAGATCTAGAGAGGTTGAATTAATTAAATGAACAAATGAATAAAATGACTCAATCTAATGTTTGTATATTTCAGAGCAGAGTGACAGAGTTATCGGCATACAGTGACAGTGAAGTCGCTGTATGCCGATAATGAACGTTTCAAACCTTCGATTGCGATGCATTTGGACGTCCACTGTTTCTCAAAGGTGGTGAGGCGTTTGCGCTGCCGGATGGAGATGACGTGCTCTTTAAAATCAAACTCTTCTGTGTAGAAGCGCAGCAGGCCGAGCCATAGCTCCCCGACCGTCTCCTTATTCTGATGGAGCTCCGGCAGACGCCGCCGCTGGACACAAAACACACACAATAAATAGTGCACACCGAAAATGCATCGGAACGCATAATTTGTTCACAGTGTCCAAGTGAATAAAAGTCTATCACATTCAGTGACGTTGGCCAAATATAATATAAAAATACATACTAATAATTTATTACTACTATTATAAAAAAAAATAAAAAATACTAGTTACTGTTTTTCTTTGTGCATTTAGTGAAAATTACAGCAAATTTGATTATTAATATTAGAATTATAAATAATTAGTCTTGTCAAATGATTAATCGCACCCAAAATAAAAGTTTGTTAACATTATATGCATGTGTACATTTATTATGTCTATAAAAGTACACACACGCCTGTATATATTTAAGAAAAATATGTTGTTTATATTTTAAATATATTTATATATACTATAAATTATATGAATATAAATATACACATGTAAATATTTTCAAAATATATACTGTATGTGTGTGTATTTATATATACACAATAAATATACACAGTACACACAAATATATTATGCGATTAATTGTTTGACAGCACTATAACTAATATAAAAAATATATACTATCACTTTTTCTTTGTATATTTAGCGAAAAGTAATTACAAATAAATTTTAGTTTTTCTGTGTATTTACTAACAATTACTACATATTATCATTTATGGATTTTCTTTATTTTATAGTAATTACTTGTCACTAAATAACAGAAAATCCATAACTGATAGTATGTATGTGTTTACTTGCATTATATTATTAAGTAATCTAATTATTTTTGTAATTACTTGTCTCTAAATAATAGATTATTTTTTGTTATAATTATAAATAACAAAAATATATATATATGTTATTATAATTTACCATTTTTATTTGTGTATTTAGTGACAATTGCTATAATAATAATTGCTACAATTGCTTTAAATGACTAATAATACCAAATATATACTATCAATTATTGTTATTTTGGTGGATTTTCTAATGAAAGTAAATATGAAATTGTTAATATCTAATAAACAATTAAATTAATAAAAATTGTACAATATAAGTAGAATGAAGCCTCTTCAACGTACTGTGACAAACAAAACTGCATTATTGCCTGCTTACCAGCTCATCAAGGTTATCGAAGAAGAAAGCGTTCCAGCCGTCCACCATCCTCTGAGGAACAGTGTTCCCATCGAATATCTGCAGAAGAACACAATCATTCAGTACCACGGCACCCATATTATCAGTGAACCATGGTACTACCACAGTACTTCTGTGTAAGGGCGCTGTACCTCTTGTAACACAGGGATGACTGGTGGTTGTCTCTGTTGTAGGAAATACAGCACCATGAGGATGTAAGCATAGGATGAGAGACTTCCTCTGGAGGCGTCGCCAATGTCACAGCGCTGCAAAACACACATTTACGTTTCACATCCTTTTTTCTCCTAGTGTGTATGTAGTCAATACTATAGCACACAGTAATTTCCTATGCTTTCACATAAGGAGAGAATTAAGAGAGCAGTGACATGGTACACTAAATTTACACTTTATTATTAAATAACAGTTTTATGAACTCTTATGGTCTAATTAATAAGTAGATTTTTTCCTTCACTATTTTCTTCAATGTATACACTATTGTTCATACGTTTGGGCGAGTAAGATTTTTCTTTAATGTTTTTGAGAAAAAAAAAAGTATCTTCTGCTAACCAAGGCTGCATTTATTTGATCAAAAATACAGTAATATTTTTACAATTTAAAATAGCAGTTTTTAAATGTGTTTAAAATGTCATTGATTTTTTATTAAAGCTGAATTTTCAGCATCATTACTCCAGTCTTCAGTGTCACATGATCCTTTGGAAATCATTCTAATATGCTGATTTGCAGCTGAAGAAGCATTTCTGACTATTCTCAGTGTTGAAAACAGTTGAGCTGCTTCATATTTTTGTTATAAATTTTGTTTCAGGATTCTTTGGTGAATAGAAAGTTCAAAAGTTCAATATAACAATTTATGTGAAATAGAAATATTTTGTAACATAATAATGTCTTTACTGCCACTTCTGATCAACTGAATGCATCCTTGCTGAATAAAAGTATTAATTTCTTGCAAAAAAAAAAAAAAAAAAAAACGACATTTGAAACATCAGAAAAAGTTTAATTAAAATGCAAGTAGATGAACTACTCACGCACATGTTCCTTTAGCACTAGCTGTCTGAATGTGCATGTTTGAATATTGTACGGAATATTTTACGCAACTATCTACATTCTGAAAATTAAAACATTTACGATGGTCTTACCTTGGCAAATACTTTCATAGTGTAGCCCAGATACTGCACACGAGGGTCTAAAGCAGCATATGTGGCCAGCATCCGGGTGTTGTGTTGGGCCTGACAAACAAAAACAACATTCAAATCAAATAAATAAATACCTAATTCTAATAACTAATATTATAATGAAGTAGCCAATTTTCATACAGACTCATAATATAATATAAGAGAGAGTGTGTCTCACCAGTGTGTTGTAGAGGCTGATGTCTCCCTCCAGTCCGCTCTGCCTGTGTTCAAACTTCACTATAGGCACTTTAGCAGTTGTGATAGGCAAAATATTCCTTAAACCTGAACCACACAAATAAATGAATCCGTCATCGCTGAAGAATCAACTAATACTGACTTCATTTTCACAAAATAAATCGCTCCCGTACCTGTGTGTTTCTTCAGCATCTTGGCTAAACCCTCAATGATCTCCTTACAGTTCAGCTTCTGCAAGAAAAATGAGAAAGTGTAACAAGTTAAACCTCAGGAGAGTCAATAATTGGCTAAAAATTGAAAAATAAAAATGTCCAGGATGGACTATTGTAATGCTCTCTTGGCAGGTCTTCCTGCCAGTTCTATCAATCCTTTACAATTAATCCAGAACGGGGCAGCAAGATTAATTTTAATGAGCCGAAAATAATGCACGTCACACCTCTGTTTATCAATTTGCATTGGCTAAATTCAAGGCATTAATGTTTGCTTACAAAACCACTGGCTCTGCACCCCTTTACCTAAATTCATTACTTCAGACTTATGTACCCTCTAGAAGCTAGTGAACATCCCTTTATTGTGTCATCCCAAAGAGGCACAAAATCACTTTCACAGACTTTTTCATTAACTGTTCCCATCTGGTGGAATGACCTGCCCAACTCAATCCGAGCATCTGAGTCCTTAGCCATCTTCAAGAATCGGCTAAAAACACATCTCTTCCATCTTTATTTGACGCTCTAACTCTAGCACTCTCTAATTATATTCTTAAAAAAAAAAACATTTCCCTTTTAGACTTGCACTCTATTCATTTACTAACTGCTTGTTTTCTTTAAAAAAAAAAAAAACTCTAGCTTCTCTAATATTATTGTATTCTATTTGTTTTCTTTTTATTTATTATAAAATTAACAAAAGCAAAAAAGGCCTCTAACACTAGCTTCCTCTATTCTGTTTTCTTTTTATTATATAATTAAAAAAACTACTGTTGTACTGCTTTAAGCTAACTGAGACTTGTTATAGCCCTTGCATATCATTGCTCTTTTGTTGATTTTGATTGCTTCCATTGTCCTCATTTGTAAGACGCTTTAAATAAAAGCATCAGCTAAACGACTAAATGTAAAAAACAAAAATCCTCCTTTTCAATGTTTTTAAACAAAACACCATTTAAAGTAAGGGAAAACAGTCATCAACATATTATAACGCACATTATTAGTACTTCTAAAATTTTGCATGACAAAAATGAAATGAAATAAAAATTATTGGCCTAATGATACAGATATTTACAAAAAAATAAAAGTGTCAAAATCAATATAAAATATAGCATGTCCCTCTTTTGAAGGGGCAACAGCATTTATACCTCAGCGGTGTCGTGACCCTCCAGTGTCATACAGATGTCCAGGTCACTGTCACGAAAGCCAAAGCCATTCTTAGAAGAGCCAAACAGACAGAGCTGGGCCTTATCTGAACAAAAACACACAGAACACAGATTAACTTGTGTCAAAAATAGGGATAATGCAGTTAACAGATCTGTTTAGAATCTTAAAAAACTGAGAAAGATTTTTCCATGGATCAAACTCACAGCGTTTGTCAAACATTAGATGTATTGATGGAATGAACTGTAGTTGGTGGTTTTATATGTCACTTCCTGCCTAAGTGGGCGGTTCTTGGCAAGAATGGATCAATATGGCTAGCATAAGTCATTTAGAAATTAACTGAAAGCATGAAAATTTTTTATTGTTTTTGTATACACTATAGTGTCCGTTACTGCAGTTTGTGCTTTTATTATTTTAAAATGATTTATTTTTTATTTTACATTATTATGATTTAATAAATTATTATTCATCAGATCATGAAACCCAGTTTGTGGAAACCTATTGTAAATTCAGCAATTGTTTAAATACTTATAGCTATTTATATATATATATATATATATATATATATATATATATATATATATATATATATATATATATATATATATATATATATATACACTTTGTGTTGCATACTTTGACATTAAATTACACAAATAAAAAGAGTTAACACTCCTCTGGCTGTTTCTAATACAACATCTGAGAAAGTGATGGTAAATCTGACATCTTTCTCTCTTATGTCTGCCATAATCAGTCTCCCTAAAATTTGTTGTTCTTTTGAAAGTAGTGGAAAGTAGGCCACTCCAGGACCTTAATGTGCTTCTTCTTGAGCCACTCCTTTGTTGCCTTGGTCGTGTGTTTTGGGTCATTGTCATGCTGGAATACCCTTCCACGACCCATTTTCAATGCCCTGGCCCTGACGGTACATGGCCCCGTCCATCGCCCCTTTGATGCGGTGCAGTTGTCCTGTCCCCTTAGCAGAAAAACACCTCCAGAGCATAATGTTTCCACCTCCATGTTTGACAGTGGGTTTCTTGGGGTCATAGGCAGCATTCCACCTCCTCCAAACACAGTTGAGTTGATGCCAAAGAGCTGGATTTTGGTCTCATCTGACCACAACACTTTCACCCAGTCCTCCTCTGCATCATTGGCAAACTTCAGACAGGACTGTACATGTGCGTTCCTGAGCAGGGGGACCTTGCGGGTGATGCAGGATTTCAGTCCTTCACGGCGTAGTGTGTTACCAATTGTTTTCTTGGTGACTATGGTCCCAGCTGCCTTGAGATCATTGAGAAGATCCTCCCGTGTAGTTCTGGGCTGATTCCTCACCGTTCTCATGATCACTGAAACTCCACAAGGTGGGATCTTGCATGGAGCCACAGACCAAGGGAGATTGAGAGTTATTGGTCACGGTGGAGAGTTTGGAATCTGATCGATTGATTGCTTCTGTGGACAGGTGTCTTTTATACAGGTAACAAACAGATTAGGAGCACTCCCTTTAAGAGATAGCTCCTAATCTCAGCTCCTTACCTGAATAAAAGAAACCTGGGAGCCAGAAATCTTTCTGTTTGATAGGGGATCAATAATTATTTGACTCATTAAAAAGCTAATCAGTTTATAACTTTTTTTAAATGCGTTTTTTCTGGATTTTTGTTGTTATTCTGTCACTCACTGTTAAAATAAACCTACCATTAAAATCATAGACTGATAATTTATTTGTCAGTGGGCAAGCGTACACAATCAGCAGGGGATCAAATAATCTTTTCCCCCACTGTATATGACAACTTCTGCTTCTGAAAACCCAGGAAATGTGAAAAGGGTCCATTTCAACCAAGTGAAAAATAAAAAAAAATATATATATTTTGCTACTGCATGTTTTTTGTATTAACGCTGTTGTACATGTATGAATGCGTTTCCACACCGTTGTACTCTTTTCTGATGAAGCGCTCCAGACTGCCCAAAATCTGTTCCCTCTTCTGCTGCTCGATGAGAGATGGCGACAGCTCACCTACAAACACAAAAACATCACAGCTGAGCCTGAAGTAAATGTGAGGGTAAATGTAAATAAATGCACTCAAGCTGACTGATCAGAATGCACTGGAGTATTAAAACAGATGATGGTAAAGTATGGGACGGCGCTCACAGTAGCACAGCATGCAGAGTCCATCTAGGATTTCTCTGAAGTGCTCAGTCATGGGCGGCAGGGGTTTCAGCTCGACCTTCTTGAAGTCTTCAGGACATTCGTCTTTTAGGTGGCCGTCTCGCTTGCAGATGCTGCACACGACCGTTGGCGGCTGAGAAGCAAAACAACCAGCAGACATTTAACTTCTGGTTTACAGAACCAGTTTATTTACCATAATACATGTGATGCACATGTGTGCCATAGTATAAACTATATTAAAAAAATGACTCCAGACGATTGAATTATTGGATTGCATGATAATTCCGCCATCTCTTATAATTAAACAGTCAATTTTTTTCACTGCTGTACCTTAAAACCTCTTTTATATATCATCGTTCAAAGGTTTGTGGTCAGTAGAGGTTTTTTTTTCCTCTTAAATTATGCAAGGGTTTATTAAATTGATCAAAAGTGATGGTAGAGACATTTATAATGTTACAACAGATTTCTATTTCAAATACATGCTGATCTTTGTAAGTTTCTATTCATCAATAAACTCTGAAAAACTAAATGTATCACTGTTTTCACAAAAATATTAAGCAGCACAACCGTTTTCAACACTGATAAGAATCAGAAATGTTTCTTGAGCAGCAAATCAGAATATTAGAATGATTTCTGAAGGATCATGTGACACTGAAGAGTAATGATGCTGAAAATTCAGCTTTGATCACAGAAATACATTTCTTGGTGAGCATAAAAACAAATATACTACAAAAAAGCAAAAAGCAAAAACCTAATGACCATTTTGAGAGCTGTTTTGGCCGATTCACTTAAAAACATTGATTAATAAACACTTTGCTGAAAAAAATTATTTAGAAGCCGGATATAGTTCACACAAACTCTACACAAGATCAATATCTACCCGATTTATGAGCCAAACATATGTACAATATAAGTCAAGCACCACAAATATTTACAGTCTCCTGTGCAATTACCTTTCCTCCAGTGAAGATCATCCTGTCAAAGATGTAGTGCATGTCTTCTGGAGCAATACTGTCCTGTTTCTCCATCTCTTGATCTTTATCCTGCTCCTCCTCCTCCTCGCTGTCCATCAGCAGGCCGTTCAGGGCAAAAGAAGACTCAGCTGTGGAGGGTTTCTGGGAAAGAGACTCAGATCTGGTGTCCATCCCAGTGTCACTCACCAGGAGCTCTGTGAACCCCGCTCTCAGACTCTCCTCTTCCTCCATATCTCTCTCATCCTCATCATCACTGCTGTCTGCGTCCTCCTCGCCGCTCTTCTTTCGGCCCAGGCTGCAGGATCGGCCCGTGCGAGAGCGTCTGGGTTTCTTCCTCAGTAAGCCGCGGCTGGCGTTCGCTCCGTTCCTGCTCTGAGGACAGGCGAAATACTTGTAGGCTGTGCGGAAACGCTCCTGGATGTATTCAAACACCATCTGACTGTTCAGACTGCGAGCCACGTTCCTCTTCAACGCAAACGGATCTGAAACACACCATTTAGTCATTTACAAATGCTTTCATACTGCAGTTGTTGCTCCTTTTCATATGGATCTTAATCTAACAAACATAGAATTCACTTAAAACAGATTAAATTGTAAAATACTGTGGTTTTTGATATTGTTTATCAGTATCGGTTGATAATGGAAATTGAAGTGTTCATTTTTAGATTACCTGTGCAATCATCTCATGCTCATCTTAAGTTAATCAGTATCACTTTGCAGTAAAACTTCATTTGTTTACATTACATTCCTGACCAAACAATGAACAATACATCTTTAGCATTGATTAAGAAAAGTTAATGTTACTTAAAACATTAACCAAGTTTAACAATTAATTGCTCAATTAACAAAATATTAATATAAACATTAATGTATGATAAGTAATATTTTGTACTAGATAATTAAAATTATACTATATAAAAATATATACACTTTAATAAAAATTGAGCATCTCAAAAGTACAAAAGTTTGAGCAACTAATTTAAAACAAAAATATTTAAATGTACTAAACTATTAGCCATTATATAAAAGTACTTTCACACAGTCTTACTACATAGATATTCTTTCTGAATATTATAATATTCTGAATATAATAATATTGTTAGAATATCTGATTTTAGTAACATTTTTAGTTAAATTTTAGTATTACTAATACACTATTACAACGTTTTTAATAGTTTAAAATGGCTTTCGTTTTTATACTGCCCAAGTTTATTTTTTAGTAATTTTGCGTTTTGTTATTTTCAATGTCCAAAAAACATTTTTATAACTTTAAAACTTTATTACTTGTTTTTTTTTTTTTTTTTTTAGTTTCAACATGTAACAATTTTATTTCAATGAATTAAGATTAATAATATTTTATAATGTTGTCATTCATAAATTCACTTGCTGCATTAAAAAAAAAAAATAGTTTTTAGAGTTATTGTTTTACTTTCATTAACATTTTCATTTACATTCATTAACAGTGCATCCATAAAGGAGGAAAACAGATAGGCTGAACAAAATCTATAAATCTTATTTGAAACCGTTACGCCTTTTGCTGAATGAACGGAAAAAAGCTAAACATTTGGATGGAAACCAAGTGCGTTCAAGAAATTAACCATCAAATGAAGTGTTCACAAAGCACCATCAGTGTTAACCACACTGGATCTCAGACGTCTGTGGTCTCACCCTCGATGGCGAGTCTGCGGCGAGGCCAGTTCTTGAGCTCCCGCGGCAGCAGCTCTTTCAGACGGATGCTGATGATGTGCTCTTCTAGAGCAAACTCCAGCGTGTAAAAGCACAGGAGCTCCAGCCACAGCTGACCCAGAGACACGCTCACTGGCTGCTCCAGCGTCAGACGAGTCTACAAACACACACGTTACTGATAATACTCACACTAAGGACTGTAATACAGTCATGAGTGGCAGTGAAACGCTCACCTTGCCCTTAGCATATTCACCCTTCTTCTCGGTCTGGGTTTTGGGTTCAGGTTTGGCTTTGCCGTCTCTGCGGCCCTCGCCAGCAGGTGCGGGTCTGTGCTCCCAACCCACAAACGAGTCCGACTCCATTCCCGTCAGGTGAAACTCATCCACACGCTTCACGTCGAAGCCCTTGATCTGAGCAGACATGAAACAAAAATACAGTTATTTCAATCGAAAAAAGATGTAACAAGCCTCCAAACATGATAATCCTCATGGGGGATCCCATCCTAAAATTTAAAACACTATCCCCCGGTTTAAGACATGGCTTAAGGCCAGACTAAAATGCATGTTTGAGCTGTCTCAACTGAAAATATCTTGCTCTGACATATCTTAAAATATGTCCGTTCCATTGTTCTGTCTCAAGATACACACGTAACGTTTTCTTCTAAGGCATTTTTATAAAAGCTGCTTAAATATCTTAATTTAACTAAGGCCTAGTCCTGGCTTAAGCTAAGCCTCGCCTGTGAAACCGGGCCAATATGTATATTTGAATAGGAAAATGCTAATATTTATGTTTAAAGGCCAAATGATAAATACACAGAAATAATTATTGGAAAATACTTTGTTGCTATATTTTTCATTATTACTTTGCTGTTAGATGTTTTACTAACTCTGAATCACTTTACGCTGTGAAAAATAAATATTATAATACATTTACATGCATTTAGCAGACACTTTTATCCAAAGCGACTTACATTGCATTCAAGTTACAGTTTTTACATTTTATCAGCTCTATAATAAATATGCAGTTTTCACACTCTCTATAGTACTGTGCTATTAGATGTATATGTTTATTTTTATTTTTTTTTAATCAACTTATAGTGCAAAATAATATTAATATTATATGCATAAAATAGTATTTGGAAAATATTTTATGCAAATCAATTTTGCTGTGAATAAGGAATATCATAAATTGTGTAAAATATTTAGTTTCTATTATGTTTTTCTCTCAGTCACTGTTAGAAGCATTATTTGTTAAAGGTGACATCATGAAAATCTGACTTTTCCAGGTTTTAAGTGCTATAATCTGGAATCTATTCTGGAAAGGGGGCGGCAGCAGCAGCTCATTTGGATTTAAAGAAACAGGCACGAAAATCAGAGTGTTTCTGCTTCCACTCAAAATAGGCATTTTCAAAATGATATAATACATGATCTGTGGGGTATTTTGAGTTGAAACTTCACAGACACATTCTGGGGACACCAGAGACTTATATTACATATTGTAAAAAGGGGCATAATGTGTCTCCTTTAAATCAATTTATACTGTGAAAAATTGCTTTAAATGTGTGTTAAATTACTTGGAAAACATTTAGTTTATCATCTAGCAATTATTGTTTTCCCCCCACTCACTGCAGTACTGTGCTATTATCTGTATTATTTATTTAAACATTTTTTAATTACTTTATACTGTGAAAAATTATGATTATTATTAATTATTATAAGCATGCATAAAACATTTGAAAAACACGTAGTCTGTATTATGTTGCAATTATGTTTTTTTTTTCAAATCTCAAGTACTGTAAGATGCATTATTTATTAAAATCAATTTATCCTGCGAATAATTATTATTATAAATGTGTTATTTGACACTATTTCTCTAAGCTTTTCCACTGACCTCTTGCAGCCCCCAGTTTAAAAACTAACTCAGATTACAGATCCATTTGAGGTTGACTAAAACATGAGATCGTACCCAGTGTCCTAGATACACGGGCAGGATGGGCTTGGCTCTCTGTTGCAGGAAGAATATGACCATCAGAGACAGCGAGTAGGACGGGATTCCTCCCTCCGCCTGACAGTCGATGTGGCACAGCTACAGATAAACACAATCTCGTTAGACCTCGGTGAGAACGGTTACTGTAATGTCTGTGAAACCTGATTGCGAGCCATACATACGTTGGCCCAGTGACGAAAGGCCAGAACCAGCGGCACGAGCCTCGGCTCCAGTCTGGCCAGAGCTGCAAGGTGATTGGTGGTGAGGCACGCGACATCATTTCCTGCGCTCACTTTGCACATTAACCCACTGCAGAGACAACAAAAAACTCCTATCAGCCATGACAGGCTATTATTGATGTCTTTAACTGTTTATTCTTTGTGTGCTGTGACTATTTATAGAAGCGTTTTATTGCTGACGTTAAACCGACCTGGCCACATCTCTGCAGAAAACAACAGGGACTTTGGCATGAAATTCTGACTCCACCTCAGCAAACTCCACTGGAAACAAAAGTGAAACTTGAGTTAATCTGAGCTCTCGAAACTCAAGTCTGGTGCATTTATCAACTTTCAGCTGTTAGTGAAGCACATTTATACTACAAACCTTCTGATCTAAAGTCTTAACTCATGGAAATTAATATTGTAGACTCGTATAAGCAAAGATATTAGCAAACTAAACTTTACATTCATATATTTTTCTGTTTTAAACAGGTTGGACAAACTTCTGACTACTGTTTTTCTTTATTTATAAATAGTAATGTCCTAAATTTCAGTAATTTTTTCCCATTATTGTTTTTTGTGTTAATGTATAAATATAAATATATACACAAAATATAAAAAATATTAAAATAGTAAAACATTTTTAAATAACATTATACAATGTTTTATATATCCTTTAATTTTACACTTTTTCCCCCTTCAGTTTTTAAGTTACATAATTTATTTCATAAAATATAAAACAAAATATTAAAATGTACAATGTATAAACTTAAATCATATTAAATATTATTAAACTACATTATACATATTTAGTAATTTAACATTTGTTTATTTTTAAGTTAAATACATACACATGTATTTTTAAAAATATATATAAATAATTATAAAATACATTAAGTAATATTTGTATATAAGAAAATATAATGTAAACATAAATATTTGTACTACAAATGTACAGTATTAGTCAAACACTTGTCCAACTCAGACAAATATTTAAAATGTAAAACTGTACTTGCTATAGACATAACAGAATTTAATTCATTTATATTAGGTTTTCTGTGGCTTTTTACATTTTTATTGTTTGCCAAGACTATGGGAGTTAATATCAAATTAATTTGATTAATCAATCGGCATAAGTAATTAACTCGAAAATGTATTTTGACAAACCTCATTTTTAACAAAAACCTGTTCATTACATTGGATATCTATATAGAATTATGAAGCAAAAACATACAAGTTGGATTTTTTTTAGACAACAACATACTGATTCCTCAGACCATTCAAACTTAGTGTAGGATTATAATGGCTTGTAGTTGAATTAAAGGGAAACTTACCACTCTTCTTGAGGATCTCCAGCACCTGGATCAGCACATCAGGCTGAGTCATCTGCACAACAGAGAGGTGCAAAACTTCAACAAACATAGTAAGACACTGACACGTACCCACAGAAGCATGCACGCTCGTTCAGACTCACAGTGGAGGGATAAGAGACGTCGATGTTCACGTCACTCGTTTTGAAGGCGAAGCGGGTGAGACAGGAGCCGTACAGACGGAGAGAACACGCTAAGAAGATAAAACAAGCATTTAGATATTCAGCAGGCTGGAAGAAACATTTTCTTGACTTCAGTTTAGTTTACATCAAGTTTAGTGCAAGCTATAACCCAAGCACTGTACCTGTGAGTTGTTTGCATATAATCCCCTCCATCCGAAGCACCACGGCTTGCCTCAGCGTGAAGTCTTCCTCCGAGATGCCGTGCGTCTCTGCCGCCTCCAGCACGACCGAGTCTAGTGCCTTCAACTGGGCCAGAGAGGGAGCCGGCAGCGCTCGCAGCTCATTCTCCTCCTGCTTTTCCTGCAAAGACCCACATAAACAAGACAAATGAGTCAAATCCAACACAAAATATCCAAAATTTAGCTATTATATCTTTGGTGCTGGTGCTTTAAAGGTGATTAATACAGAATGCTTCTTTCCTGATAGGGTTTTAGCACGCTAAAAGGTCACTGCACGAAATTTTCATACGTAAAAAAATAAATACGACCTCACGTTGTGTCAATCACGTTTGCACACTGCCTCCAAAAGGTATGTCCGTTAAAAAATAAATTCTGATCAGGTTCGATTTTCTGCCGCATCCGTAGCATTCATTTTGAAAGGATGGGCAATACGGAAAAATGGAAAACCGCATGTGAAAATTTTGGACTCAGCGTGCAATGACCTTAACAGCGACATGCAGCATTCTTTTGCATGCCTAATAACAATTTCTATAATTTATATCATTTTTATACATTTTTGTGGGTAGAACATTACAAAACATTCTACCAAAATAATATCTAGAGGATTTGAAATGTTTGAAGCTCAAGGATTAGAAAGTTTAAATAATTGTTTTTAATATTGTTTGTTTGCGTTATTAATTTTTTAATGCAATGTTAGCCTCAGGGCTATTCACATGGCAAACAAAGTCAGCAACATAATCCATTAAATTTGTAATTATTAAAACATTTTAACTTAATGTTAATATTGTAAACTTGCAGTGTAAAATACTAATTTTATTAAATAATCAAATGTTCATATTATATTAATAATATATTATTTGTATTATTCAATTTGGTTGGGTTCAGTGCAACATTTCTCGTTTTCATTTAGATTAACTTGATGTACTAAATAAACACAGCTAAACTGAAATAAAATAATAAAAACTACATAGAAATATTACAAAAATTAAACCAAAATGGCAAAAACAAACGTAAATTACTAAAACTTTAACAAAAATTTAAATGAAAAAATATCCAAAACAAAAACGTATTCAAAGCATTAATAAAAACTCCAATAACATCTCAAAATAAATACTCAAAATACTAAAACAACACTGGCTGGATTCCTAAAATCCCAGTGTGAATGTAATGTGGACTGAGACACCATCACAACAAGGTCTAATTCTACAAAATCAAACCCTAACTAAAAGAGATTAAATATATTTTATGACACTTTTCCACACAGGGCCATGTGGGTTTGGATTTTGTTTTCCCTTCATAAAAGAAACCTTTCATTTAAAAACTGTATGTTGTGTTTACTTGTTATCTTTGATTAATATTTAAATGTGATGACCTCAAACATTAAAGTGTGACAAACATGCAAAAAAATTTTAAAAAATCAGGAAGGGGGCCAACACTTTTTCACACCACTGTAGCTATCGGCTGACAAAAAACGTTTGGCAACAGAAACTAGCACAGAATAATTGTGTCCAAGCTTAAAGTCACTGATTTCATAGAGCACAGAAAAACCAGCACAGAAAGAAGTGTTGGGAAGATAATAGCCTGCGTCCTCACCATGATGTTCTTCTTGTGACGTTTCTCTTTAATGTGCTTGTGGGCACCCTGGATGTTCTCCACATGGACTGAACACAGTTTGCATATATACTGGAAATTGGGGTACTCCGGCGACGGCTGTGGAAATACACAACGGCTGAGAAAGCAATCACAACACGCCACATCTCTTCACACATCCGCACGCTCCACAGATGTGCTAATTGGAGAAATCAAGAGGCGCTCAACGACTCTGATTCGATTAACAAGGCGCTTTTCACCGTCATTCAAAAGTAAAATCAGCTAGTAAGTGTGAAAACATGGTCACATTTATACTGATCGATGCCCATTTTCCACAAGTTGATATGATTCTTTAGGGTCTTAATGAAGTCTATAACATACTTTGGTTAAAATTTCTCAATGGTATTGTAAAAAACACTTTTTACCCTATCAAAATCAGCTCTGTGTTCAGCAAGCCGTTCTAGTGCATGTTCCTTTAAATGCTAATGAGCTCTGCTGACCCCGCCCCCTCTTCCATGGGGTGACAAACCGTTCTCATGATACTGTTTACTTTAGCCACTGAACTTGCTAACTAGCACATTATTAAGAAAGGCGATTTGCAAAGATTCATAAAAGAACCTTATACTAACTTCTGTAGGTGAAGCCGGATCATGAATGATTTGCGCGAACATAAACACATTTAGGTAGATGGGGGGTGCATTCCCTTCAAAAACAAACGTGATCTACTGCATCTTCAGCGGCTCAGATGTCGAGAGTAAATGACGACCGCTACGTTCATTATAACATCCAACAACAAAACACCTCAATCGCTTACGAGCCATTCTTGTCTACATCTGCTCCAGCGTCAAAACAATGGCGGACTGTAACAGCTCGCTCAGGGCGGGTCTAAGGTAAAAACGCCAGTGTCAATCAACAATCGTGGGAGGGGTCTGGGTCTGTGTGACGTCCCACAGACAGGCATTTGAGAACGGCTTGATATGAGAAAGGGGAAATGATTTAACCAGATTAAAAAAAAAAACACACTGGATGGATTTGTATCATTATAGGGTGGTTGTGTACACACATTTCAGTTCAAACTTGTAGAAGTTCATGACGCATTCGATGACCCCTTTAAAGAAAATATGCTCTATAGGGTTAGACTCAAAATTTGACAATTAATCCTAAAAACAGCAGTAAAGCTGTTATAAAAAAAATAATATTTTTTTTTTAACTTGGATATCATTAAAATAATTTTAAATTTCAAAAAACAAAATTAAACAAACTGATAAATAGTTAAATAGATGAAACTATAAATAGATAAAAAACTAATAAATGACAAAACAATAACAAAACAAATTATAATAATAATAATTAGTTCTACACACAGCAGTAGAAAAGTAAAAAAAAGTAAGAACTTTAATATAAACAAATAATCCTTTAAAAAAAAGTATTAAAATAAAAATATTCTAAATTAAGCTGGAAAAATGTAAAAAGAACAAATATATATAAATATACCTTGAATATAAATAAATTATAATTTTAAATAAAAACTAAATAAAACCATAAAGAAATATAAATTAAAACAAATAAATAGATAAATAAAAAATAAATGAATAAATAAATTCTTAATTTAGCAGTAAATTTTTTTTTTTAAATCCTTGAATATTATTAAAATAATTCATTAAAAGTAAATAAAAACAAATAAAACTTTAAATAAACATAAAACCATGCAAAAAATGATGAATACCTAAATAAATTAAAATAAATTAATAAATACATTTAATCTTAATAAAGTCACCAGCTCTATTTGTTCATGGCAGGCGTTAACTGTACACTGACAGGGAAAGTAAGTTATTCTGTCAAACTAGTCTCATGTTAACACATATAATGTAAAATTATAAAGTCTTGTTGCTACACTTTTAAAGCATTTCAGCAATAATGACCTTTACATAACAACACCTGATAAGGCTGAACTAGTCAAAATGATCTTCTGTGGTAATCTACATTATCACAAACACTGTCTGATAGAGCTTATCATGTACTAATTCATTTCTAATGAATGCGTTTTGAATTGGTGGACTTGAACAACCAAGTACAACAGCGCTTCCTCAATAAATATCAAGCTTTTCCAAGTATGTCTTACCTTGAGCAGCCGGTGGATGTAGTCCCTCTGCAGTCTCTCCTCTGCCTGTTTGAGTCCCAGCTGCTGGTCAGAGGTCAGGTTTCCAACCTCCACAGCCTCGAGTGTGACCTCGCCTCTCTGTCTGCCCGCCTCCACACCTGAGATTTAAAGAAACAGACACCGATAGCATAACCAACCATTAGTCTTTACATGTCTGCCCCCCCCCCCAAAAAAAAAACTAAAATACACAAACACTCCCACACATGCATGCATACACGTATATAATACATACATACCGGTAAATACACACACACACACACACACACACACACACACACACACTAACTAACTCATAAATATGAATCACAAATACATCATTATAATTTTGAATGTTGTATTAATATTAAATTAGTAATTATTATAAAATAAATCAATACACACAATTGCAGAAATTAAATTATTTTACACAATATTGACTTAACACGCTTACAAATATTATTGGACACAAAAACCTACAATTATGCCATAATTCAATTATAATACAATGTATACATTGATAACACTGCCAAAGAAAGGCAAAACATGGTAAACACCAATACTACCACAGATATCAGGTCTTGTCAAAAGATGATGAATATTTTCTTTTCAAACACCTTTACTGAATTTAATATATATATTTTTTTTTAAATAGTTGTATTCAGCGTTTTCATGCATGTATTTTTTTGCCAGTACTAAATATACACTAGAGTTTAAATGTTTTTTTACTAGTTTTATTCAGTAAGGACACATTAAATTGATAAAAAATTACAGTAAAGACACTTATAATTGTACAAAAGATTTCTATTTTGAATAAATGCTGTTCTTTTAAACTTTCGATTCATAGAAGAATCAGGTTTCCACAAAAACATTCGGCAGCAAAACTGTTTTCAACATTGATAATCAGAAATGTGTCTTGAGCAGCAAATCAGCATCTTACAATGATTTCTGAAGGATCATGTGACACTGAAGACTGCAGTAAAGATGCTGAGAATTCAGCGCTGCATCACAGAAATAAATTACATTTTACAATATATTCATAGAAAATAGTTATTTTAAATTGTAATAATATTAATTGACTATATTACCACATTTTTACTGTATTATTTAAACGCAGCCTTGGTGAGCATAAAGAGATTTCTTTCAAAAACATTACAGACCCCACACGTTCATCTATCCTAAATTGTCCAGATCTCATCAGATTATCGGAGTGTATTTTCTCACCGGTTATGCGGTCTTTAGCGGTGATGGTGTTGTCGTGTGTTGAGATCTCCTCTGCTGTGCTGGTCAGCGGTGCTGCTCCTACATCCTTGACCGGTCCGGAGCTTGGGACCGGAGTTTTGTTCTCCTGGCTATGATGACGGCCATCACTGGGCTGGGGCTTCCCTTTCCCCCTCTCGCCAGAGTTAGTTCTGCCTGTCAGCCGGCGGGCTTTGCCCTTCCCCGGCTCCTGGGGGCTGCCGGTGTGGTTCCTGCCAGCGCTGGGGCCGCCCTGGATCTCCTCTTTCACCCTGGGGACGACATCCTTGCATCGGCTCGGAACTTTGGCGCTCTCCCGCTGGGGTTTGGAGGACGACGGCTTGCCCCCACTCGAGCGGGAAGGTTTGATCACCTTCACAGGGCTTTTCGGGTCCTCCATGCCACTCCACTTCTCTCTGGACGAGACTGAAGAAAAGCCCAAAGGGCTCTGGGTTGAAGGTTTCTGGAACAGAAACACGACAAAATCAGATTTTGGGGAACCAGAAATGTTTGAAAAATCAGGAAGAATCTGGCAATATTGCGAAGTGAAAATTAGCTTAGTACTTCAATGAGTGGCAACTAGTCATGATCTTGGAAATATTATTTATATAATTAAATACATAAATTTTATTCCAACTAAATAATATGGAGTATTAAATTCAGGCAGGTAAAGAGATAAAGCATACATAAATACGTTTGTTTTTGTGAAAAGTGGGGACATCCCATAGGCGTAATGGTTTTACTTTCTCAAAAAAAAAAAAAAAAAACTTACTCTGAATGATTTATAAGCAATTTGAAAAGTGGGGACATGGGGCAATGTCCTCATACGCAGAGCTGGGTAGATTACTAACAAATTGTAATCCGTTACTGATTCCAGATTACATGACAAAAATTGTAGTCAGTAACGTAATCGGTTACATTACACATTTTAGGTAATATAATCAGATTACTTTGAGATTACTTTTGATTTAACTCGTTTATTACATTGATTTAAATAGCATTATCTTGTACCATAATGATGTAAAAAATGCAAAGAGTAAGAAAACTTGTTCCATTCATTGTAATTTCAAGTGCATTAAACATTATATTACAGTTTCCCAAACTAGGGTCCGTAAAGGAACTGCAGGTGGGTTGTGAGTTTAATGAAAAGCTGACAATTAATTAATTCATAAAAAAATTGAATTAAAATAAATCATTTTAAAAAAAACTCCCTTTTTTTTTTTTTTTGAACTCCCTTTCGAGGAAAGTCTCTTCACTTGGCGGCCATATTTGCAACGCCTCCAGTCAGCTCATACAAGACAATCTTAATGAACAGGGGAATCCTGAAATCTCAAAAACTGCTCGCTGAACTCACATTATGTCAACATCATGTCAAATCAGCAACAAAAATCTGAAATTAATTGCCCCACGAATGTTGTTTCTTATACTCAAATAGCGTTTACAAAGCTTATTTTTCAGGCTAGACCAGGCAATGTGCATGCTGAATCATAACCTGCTTATACTGTGCATGTGGATTGGCAGGTCTAGTCAGGTTTCTATGGGAAATGTGACTCTTTCATTTCGAAGGTGGGACTAATCCTCCATATTGCGTGTTGCAGTTTCTCCCATTCATAAGTATAGGAGTGAACAGTCTTTGTGTTTCTATAGTCTTTGTTTTAAATAAAACACTTACTAAAAAAGATGAAATATTTTATTTACCTGCATGCCATGTGATCATTAATCAACATCAAAGAAACCGTGAACATGCAAATGTGATAATTATTGAAATATTTATTTTAAAATCTCAGCAGTACTTAAAGCAAATATATTTGGTGAATAAGGTTTAGATGACAAAAAGTTTTGGAATGCCTGCATTACATGCATCTAAGAAATAACATGAATATGTGCATTTTAATTAGTTATAATTAATAATACATGGTTAAAAAAACCTACAAAGTAATATTTCAAATAAAAATGAATGTGTTCATCAGTAGTTGATGCAATGTTGAAACCCTGCTTAAACCTGAAATGATTTTAGTAAATCCAGTGGTCAAATGCTGTCGCCACCTGACTAATGACTGATCTTTGTGTGAATGTCTTTGTTTTATTATATACAGAAGTATTAAATAGCTAAATATTATTATTGCATTCAATTTATGTATTTTAAATATGCATACTAAAAACCACATCTATAAAATAACATTGTATTACATTTTAAACAAAACAAAATTATTATATATACAGAATTATTTGTAAATAAATAAAAAACATACATGCATATAAATCTCCAAATAATCATAATTGTTAGAAACAAAGTCCATATTTTGAGACAAACTCTGAATTGCGACAATGAGAAATGTGAGATAGAATGTTGCAATTACCTTTTTTTAATTAATTATTTTTTATTCGGTGTCAGAAACATGCTTCCTCGCTAGTTAGTTTCAACATAATCTGCGTACTTAATACTGCACAGTTTTACATTGATGAATTTGACAGATAATTTTGCATTCAAACATTTTATCAGTCCATTCGAACCCAAGCTCTTGGCGTTGCTTGCGCTACTAACAGACAGCCTGCTATTTTTAAAAAAATATATCCTGCATCTTTTTAGCAAATGTAGTGGGTCAGATCACATAATGCATACGGTATTAAGATTATTACAGAATAATTGCCAAAAAGGCAAAATATCACCATTATAATGAGTGATTTC
Organism: Barbus barbus; assembly: GCF_936440315.1. Lineage (NCBI taxonomy): Eukaryota > Metazoa > Chordata > Actinopteri > Cypriniformes > Cyprinidae > Barbus > Barbus barbus. Next base: position 23,989,020 of record NC_136719.1, read on the forward strand.
CTGCTTAATTTTAAACATTATTATAACTTCAGAAGTAAAATGTGTAATACACACTAAATATCAGATTATTTAATTAAAGAATTACATATTGCATTTAAAAAATTGAAATTAAATTAAAATATGCATCTGAAAGCAAAACTAATGTACAAATATTTAACCCTTCACCTGGTCCCAATATCAAGTTTAATGACCTGTAGGCCTGAACAAACACAAAACTACAGGCGTACAGGACTTACAGTCACACATTAGAGTCCAAACATGAATTAGGACACTATTTGCATGTACCAGCACTGATTTAACATCCTAAAAGTTATTGCCTGTTTCTGACTTCCTATTACAATTATAAAAACATTGCATATAACCTTGCAATGATCTAACACGAGCAATTCATCATCACCAGCATACTTGCATGCAGAACGCAATTGCAAGTAAGCAATAAACAGTTAGAATTGTGTATTTTTCGCAAAACAAGTTTAAAAAATTAAGTAATTCCCCCAAACTTTTGTCAGTGTATACATTTAACGTTAGCTTGTGCGCTGCGCTACTAACGCATCGCGGACCTTTTCCTCATTTGTGTCTTTACTTTTCTGTCTTACCTGGATTCACTAACGTGCGGTAGATCAGCAGCACATGCTGAGAACGATCATAGGGAGCGGTGACGGATCGGCGTCGCGTTAAACGCCATGTATCCCGGCGCTGATGTTGTTGTTCTCGGCCCTGTTTAAGTCGCTGAGCGCACGCGCCATGTTAACTCCGCTCGCGCGCTGGATTGTGGGCCGCGTCAGTGCGGCAGGCGGAGAAACGAAACTAGAGTCCGACGCGACGCGACGTTTCCGCACCTGCAGGCGGAAATAATGAATGCCAACACTCTAAAAGAGAACTCTCGTCACATCTAACGTTAAATTGTATCACCATTCTTCTTCTTAATTAGCCTAATGAAAATATTCCAAAACTAAAAAGTACTTTTTAGATATTAAATATTTAAATGACTTTTTTTGTTTATACATTAAAATATTAGTTCAAATAATAATAATAAATAATAAAAACGTACAACATAAATAAAATAAATTATAGACATATATCTGTTTTTTGTATTAAAAAAAATTAAGTAAGCTATAATTAACATTCTCCAGGCTAAAACGCATAATTTTCCTGGTTTGCCAAAGATTTAAAAACAGCAGGTAGGTTGATATTTGCTTATTTCATTCAGTGTTCATATGCATTTTAAAAACATATAAATATAAAATAAATAGCCTAACGGTTTCAAATTACAAAATGTAAAATTATTGCTATTATCATTAAATATTTTGTAGCTAAATAGATTCAAATAGCCTAGATAAATAAATAATTAATAAGTAAAGCATATATAAAAAAACATATTCCGAAAATAAGTTTTATAATGTTCAAATGCAAAGTTCTTATACAGAAATATTACATAACTAAATAAATAGCTACAAATAGCTAATTATTATTTTTATTGCATTCAATATCAGTATTAAAATCCATTAAAATCCATATTTATTTCAAATTTATACTAATAAATTTAACATTCACTTCAATGGTAAGAGATGACTGAATGCTTTCAACTGCTGTCACCAACTGAATTGCAGTGGTCAAGCTATTTCAAATATAGGCTACTACAAACTGCACAATATTTCCATCTAACAGGTATTTTGAGGTGGAGCTCCTCATTTTAATAGGGTGTTTCACTAACGCTAGTTAGCAGTAAACCGGTAACCTCACCAGAATATATTCGTAGACTTGTGTTGGATGTTTTGATGTGGAAAGCGTCTTTGAAATGGGTATTTTATTTGTACATATCATACTTTTTTCACTTATTTCAGTTAATGTCATAAACTAGCGAGCTAATATCCTACTGACAGTGTCGTATATTAGCTGAAGGTGCAAAAGCGGAGGAACAGACAAACCAACTCAATTAAATGAGTCATTTACGCTGGAACCAAATGATTCAAACTCGATTCACCAGCAAAAACAAGCTCAAACGAGCCATTAATTTTCGAATTTCGACATCGCTTGTAATGATTTTAAAAAAGCATGTAGTGATGGGTCAAACGAAGCTTTTCGAAAGTCATAATCAGTTTTTAATCAGCAAAATTATTCGAAGCTCTCCAATCAAATTGCATATCATTTGATTCAGATTGGGACTTCAAATCGCGTTTCGTGAATCATTTGACCTAGATCTGGACTTCGGAGCGGGTTCACAAATCTTTTGATTCATATCAGAACTTCGGATCGAGCGCGTTCGCAAATCATTTCGCAATTTGAAAGATTTTGTGATATTAAGAAGTCCCGATATTAAAGTCGTCATCGGATGCTCATTTTCCACACATTGACATGATTCTTTAGGGTGTTAATGAAAAGTCTATAACATACTTTGGTCAACATTTCTCAATGGTAGTGTAAAAACACCCTTTTTTTACCCTGTCAAAATCAGCTCTGTTTTTAGCAAGCCATTTTAGTCCATGTTGCTTTAAATGCTAATGAGCTCTGCTGACCCCGCCCCTCTCTTCCGAGCAGACTGTAAACTTTAGCAGCATTTAGCAACGAAACTTGCTAACTAGCACATTATTAGGAAAGGCAATTTGCATAGATTCACAAAAAAAAAACCTTATACTCACTTCTGGAGGTGAAGCTGGATCAAGAATGATTCGCACGAACATAAGATCGGGAGTGCATTCCCTTCAAAAACGAAAGTAACGTTAATCCTCTGCATCTTCAGCGGCTCAGATGTTGGGAGTTAATGATGACTGCTATGATCATTATTACATCCAACAACAAAACACCTCAATCGGAGACATTCTTGTCTTCCCCTGCACCAGAGTCTGATGACAGCTCACTCAGCTTTTTACTTTATTCAAGCACAATTTAAATGGACTACTTGTACTTTTACTTGATTACATTTCTGTAGAAAAAACAGTACTTTTTACTCCTTACTATTTTTTTTTTTCAACTTAAAATGTACATTACATTTTTATCTTATGCACATTAAATATTGGAAATGGAAAGTGTGTGCTTGACGTGAGAACCAATGATCATTGTTTTCATGCATCAAGCACACAGTTCTACTTCAGTTATGACTTTCATCAGGTAAATGTCTGGCTTCAAAAGTTCACCATCAAATCAGAGGAAGCATGTGGAGGTAGCAAAGTTGTGTTTTCCCCCAAAAAAGTGTATTCATTATTCTTTTTGTTTTGATAGAGCCACATGTGTAATATATTGGTCAAATGCACAAGATTGAGTGCAAATAAAATCAGTGATGAAAATTGAAATATAATTAATATTTTTTGTGGGAATTATTATTATTTTCTTTTATTAAATGTTACAAATCTCCAAAAAAGTGTTTAAATGAACATTGTATGTTTACTTAATTGTAATTCATGTTTAGTGATGTTCTTACCAGGTAGTGGATAAGTTGTATTAATAATGTTATCATGTGACGCATTGAGTAGGAATTTGGACTTTCAATGAATATTTATTTAATCTTAATAATTACATGATTTGCTCATTATGTAGCAATATTTGCTGAGACCCCCACACACACACACACACACACACAATGCCCCAAATAAACAATTAAAAGATTAATGATCCTTTTAAACAGTGACGTAGACATCACAAAAGAGTTGCCTTTCAAAACGTTAATGTTGTATGTTTTAGTTCTATGACTCTCCTCATTAATTCAACACATTCTTGCATTCTGTCTGGAATATGTTTCTAAGCTCGTCATCACATTGTTATTAAAAGTGATAGTTCACCCGAAAATTAAGATTCTCATGTCGTCCCAGATGTTTATAACTTTCTTTCTTCAGATGAACACAAGCAAAGATTTTTAGTCCGTGTAATGCAAGGGGACAGGACCACTTCAGAAACCACACAAAGTGAACACGACGGTCAAGTTTAAAATATTAGTATTTGTAATTTTCATTGTTTCACTTAAGAAGACACTGATTCATTAACAGGGGTTGTATGAGTTACTGTCATATTCACTTACTGTAGTTCTTGAAGTGTAATTTTTGGGCGTCCCATACTTGTTATACGAAGAAAGAAATGATTTAGTTTAGATGATTTAGATCTTAGTTTGTGTTCATCTGATAAACGAAAGTATAACTATATATATTTAACTAACTGCATGATTGTTTACAGTACCACCAATACTCCTCAATATAATGTAGAAACTTTTCTGTAAATTTTCTGTAAAGCTGCTTTGCAATGATTTGTGAAAAGCGCTATACAAATAAATTTGAATTGAAAAACCTGTGTGTATATAAATATATATATATATATATATATATATATATATATATATATATATATATATATATATATATATATATATATATATATATATATGATGGCATGAGGGTGGACAGGATGGAGTTTCCTTTTAATCCCTTTCTCTGCACGTTTGTGTGTGTGTGTGTGTTCCACTGTGCTGCATTTTAATTGTTATCGCAGCAATATATGTGTTTGACCTGTGCCATTGCATTTTGTTTCGTTTTCTCCCATTAACCAAACTTCCTAATGTAAAAAAAAAAAAAAAAAAAAAAGTACTTCCATTTTTTAGTACTTGAGTACAACTTACAATTGTAAAGTACTTTTTTACTTTTACTCAAGTATGTTTTTGGCCAGATACTTGTACTTTTAGTAGAGTATCTTTCCTTTCATTTGAGTAAAAGTTTTGAGTAGTACACCTCTGGAAACGGGTTTCCATAAGTTATAGTATGATAGGATGTAAACTCTTGTATTTTTCGGGTCTCTTTTAGCCTACCTCAATTAACATATAGTATCTGAAAACATTTCTAAAGTTACAAGCTTTCACTCACGCGCGCGCGGTCAGAGGAATGCGGAAGCTTGTGATTGGTTGTTTGGGCCATGCATCACTAAAGTTCCGCTCATTCTGCTCTAGGTGTTTAGATTTTTTACCCTGCATCGGACCCGTCCCGTTCACTAGACATCAGAGGAATCTCACAGCATTATGGGGACGATTCTGAGAGCGCTAACCTTACTGATTTTATCATGTCTGGCCGAGACCAAACAGAAAGACTTTTACTCGTTTAAGGTTGTGAACATTAGAGGGAGGTTAGTTTCTCTGGAAAAATACAGAGGATCGGTGAGTCTCCAGAAATCATCTCTGATGCTGCAGACGTAAGATGCAACTAACGTGCATGTAAGAAAAACCTTTAATACTAATGTTGCATCACTCTGGGCTTTTCTCATGCATGCTTTAACGGTGCAGTAAGATTTCCTCACTTCTAGCATTTCCCTCGGTAAACTACTAACCAGTCTGGAGTTGTGCTTCATTCATTCTGTGTCTACGTGGCAGCCTCCTGCAGTATATCTCAGCCCCTGCTGTGGGTTTCAATGGTATGACTTGATATTTGGCAAGGTAAGGGAACACTTCAGAATAACTTTCATTAATATTAACATACATTGTTGCATTTAATAATACGTCTGACTGAGATAAGTATTGCACATAATTCAAACTGCATGGATAAAATGGATAGAGGACTAGTGAAGTTAAAAACACCTTAATAATGGATTTGTTTATCATAAACACACAGCTTTTCACTTCATAAGACATTAATTGACAGACTGGAGTGGTGTGGATTATTTGTGCATTACTGTGATGTTTTTATCAGCTGTTTGGACTATTATTCTGACGGCACCCATTCACTGCAGAGGATCCATTGGTGAGCAAGTGATGGAATGCTACATTTCTCCAAATCTGACTCTTTTAGATAGTTGTGAATTGAGCACACTTTTCAGTTTACCGGACAAAACATATATATATATATATATATATATATTATTGTACTACTACTAATTACTATCACTACCCTTACTACCACTGCTGCACCACTCCTCATATAACCTGTGTTTAAAATAAATAGATTTGCATTACATGCGATCAGTCATCCTTTTAAGTGTAGTAGCAGTAAGCCACCAAATGAAGAGTCAATTTTAACACTAAACAAGGAATACAATCATGAAGTGCTTTTATTAACACGGCAGGCTTAATAGAGGTGAGATCTGTTTCCGTCTTTATCAGAAGAGCTGATATTATAGTTCAAAGGCTGATCAGCACAGCAATCTTGTATTATTTACATATATGGAAAAATCTAATTTACACAAGGACACATGTACATTTGATTATCATTGAGAAGACTTAAAGGAAGTGAAAAGGTAAAATAGAGACTCAAGAACAGAGAAAGAAAGAGCGATAGAGTCCCATAAATGACGTCACAGCGGCTCTTCACTCACCAGTGACTCAGAGCTGCTGCAGATTGGCTCCGATGGCTTCATTTGGCTTTTAGAGCATAATTGGTGTTCACGGTCACACGGAGTCAAAAAGCTTCATACAGTTTAATAAACAGAGACCCTGTGCGATTATGATCATAAACCTTAAATCTGCAGGATTTAAGCAGGAAGTACATTGGAGAACGGCTGAACAACAGTGTTTAAACTAAAAAATATCTATCTATCTATCTATCTATCTATCTATCTATCTATCTATCTATCTATCTATCTATCTATCTATCTATCTATCTATCTATCTATCATATCTGGCGTATGATGTTCTTGATGTTACTGTACTGTGTTTTTAGGTGTCACTGATAGTGAATGTGGCCAGCGAGTGCGGTTACACTGATGAGCATTACAAAGACCTCCAGCAGCTGCAAAAAGACTTCGGTCCGTTTCATTTCAACGTTCTGGCCTTCCCCTGCAACCAGTTCGGCAAGCAGGAGCCCGGCAGCGATAAAGAGATCGACAGCTTTGTGCGGCGGGTCTATGGGGTTTCCTTTCCCATCTTCAGCAAGATCGCTGTGGTTGGAATAGGAGCCAATAATGCTTACAAATACCTCGTGGGTGAGTGGAACAGATTTGATGATCGTGAGGTCCCAGCTAGCAAAAATAATATGCTCTGAGGATGTTCCCTTAAAAAAACGATATTTCTGAACTGTTCTCTGATCATTCAAAACTCTCAGTTTTTTTTATGTTTTAAAAACATTTTTAATTGGTTATGCAAACGCTCGAGAGAATATTCCATTAACATTCTAAATAACATTCCATTTTATCATTTTTTGCATGGGAACGTTCTCTGTTTACTAGGGTTACAGTGAAATCAAAAAGTATTTAAACACTTAAATCACACTTCAAAATGTCGGAATAGATACAAAATATCAAATCAAGTGTTTCCACTGAAGTGCCCACAAACGGTTCATCTGCAATGTGAGGAGGTGTTTAATTTTCAGACAAGATCACAGTCTAGTGGCTTATTAATTTGACATGCTGCGCTCTCATCTAAATGCCCCGTCACACTCTCTTCTAATTTCAGAGGCGTCTAGGAAAGAGCCGACCTGGAATTTCTGGAAGTACCTCATCGACACTGATGGCAAAGTTGTTGACGCGTGGGGTCATGATGTCTCTGTCAAAGAAATTCGCCCACGGATAGCAGATATGGTTCGGAAGCTGATCATTAAGAGGAAAGAAGAGCTTTAGTCCTCTGAATCGTCTTCAGCTCTGAAAACTGTAGACACTCAGACCTCAGAAACAGATCTCTTTGAAGAAACACATGCTAATTTAGGCCTATTCAAAGTATGAAATGTGAGATTACACCAGCGCAACCCACTTTAAATGATCTTTCCTCAACTAGGTTTTATTAGATTTGTTCTCTTTCCACATTTGCAAAGAGAAGCACCGAGAACTCAAGTAATAAAAGACCACTTTTATCAATAAACCATAAAAAACACTTCATGCTTATATCAGGGGTGCTAACTTGTCACCTTTCGGCGAAATTCGCCGTTTTCACCATGAATTAGGTTGTAGTCGTTGTCGTATCTGCGAGTCACCTGTGTCACGTCACCTGTAGCGTTTTTTTTCCCTTTTGGCAAAGGAATGGACCCGCCCTACTCTGCCTCTGATTGGCTTGCCTTAATTTTCTTTCCCGCATCCAACCAATCCCACTCCTGAAGCCTAACTTTTAGTCGCTGCAGGCAACTGTCCACATCAGCTGCTTCAAAAATTTGAGTGCTGAAATGAAGATACTGTGGTTTATTTCCCCTGACTAAGTTCATGTAACATCTTAACAACAATCCTAGTTGATTGTAGACCGTAGTTGTCACTCAAATGTCTTTTAATCAGATCAGAATCAGAATTAGCTTTATTGCCAGGTATGTTTGCACATACAAGGAATTTGTTTTAGGTACAGTAGCTCCACAGAATGACAGCGACAGGACAGGACACAGATAATAAAAAAAAATTATGTACAAATATATAAAATGGACAATATGCAAAAATAGCACAAACACAATGTACAAAATAGACAATTCAGTATGTACAGGTATGTTAGGTGCAAAGTTTGTCACCTTTTTCACTCCTGACAAGTTTGCACCCCTGTTATATTTAATGACATACTACATGCTATGTCTAATAGAGCTACAGAAAGTAATGAGTATGAGCAATATGATTCTGGAGTAGAATTTTTTATTTTTACTCCCGTTATCATTTTTGTTTCTGTGATCTGTCTGAAATCTGTTTTGACCCTGATATATTTTAGTTTTATGGCTCCATTAAAAGTTTTTTTCTAAATTTTCCATTTTTGTTTATTCGGTGAAAGGTCATTTTTCTGAAAAAATAAATAAAAATCTTAAAAAAAAAAAAAAATGTAACCTATATTTATATTTTTCTGAAGACACGTGAGTGGTGGTTCTCACATTTGTATGTGTAAAATTAAAATTATTATTAAAAGTGTATGTTTATTTATTAAAAATCCATAATAAAATTAATATATCTTAATGCTGTTTTCTTAAGAAAATATGAGGGGTGGGGCTTGCCCATTTAAAATAATTTTTATTTTTTTAAATTATTAATAATACAAATATATTTAGCTGAAGAAAATGTGAGTGGAGGTGCTTATCCAAGTAAAATTACAATTATTATTAAAATTAGTTTTTAAATATTAAAAATGAATGTATCTTAATATTTTTCCGAAGAAAATGTGAGTGGTGGTGCTTGCCCATATAAAATTCAAATAACTAAAATTAATGTTTAAATGTTAAGAATCAATAATAAACAAATAACATATATTCATATTTATCTGAAGAAAATGTGAGTGGTGGTACTTTTCCATGCATAATAAAAATTATTATTAAAGCTATTGTTTAAATATTAACAATTATTAATAAAAAAGGAATATATCTAAATATTTCTCTGAAGAAAATGTGAGTGGTGGTGCTTGCCCATATAAAATTAAAATTATTATTAAAGGGGTCATCGGATGCCCATTTTACACAAATTGATTTTATTCTTTAGGGTCTTAATAAAAAGTCTATAACATACTTTGTTTAAAATTTCTCAATGGTAGTGTAAAAAACACCTTCTTTACCATGCACGCTGTTTTTTTAGTCCATGTTGCTTTAAATGCTCATGACTGCTCAGTACTGTTTACTTTTACTTTAGCCGCGAAACTGGCTAACGAGTACATTATTAAGAAAGGTGCAAAGATTCATAGAAAAAAACATTATACTCACTTCTTCTATAGAGCTGGATTACGAATGATTCATGTGAACATAGACACATTTATGTAGATCAGGATTGGCACATTCACTTCAAAGCAAAAGTAACGTTAATCCTCTGCGTCTTCAGCAGCTCAGATGTCGGGAGTAAATAATGACTGCTTTATTCATTATTACATCCAACAACAAAACACCTTAATAGCTTAATCGGAGACATCTTGTCTTCCCCTGCACCAGAGGTGGACAGCTCTCAGCTGACTCTTATACAGAACTACGTAATTCTGACAGCAATCTCAGAACAGCCTGATTTGAGAAAGGGGATTTTGGTCACACTTTAGAATAGGTAACACTTGTTAACTATTAACTATGACTTTTCCCTCAATAAATTCTTAATTTGCTGCATATTAATAGTTAGGAAGGTCGTTGTTAAGTTTAGGTATTTGTAGGAGTAGGGATGTAGAATAAGGCTAATACATAAGGCCACTAATACATGGCTAATATTCTAGTAATATGCATGCTAATAAGCAACTAATAGATGTAACCGTAAAATAAAGTGTTACAGAAAATTGTTTTTATAATTTTTTTTTGGAGGACAAAACTGCTTTACAATTTTTACACTTTGTATGTTGGAATATTCGAACCCCCAGATCTTGCTTTATGAGTAAGCTTTCATTCAGACTTATTCAATTACATTTTTAAATACCCAGTCATTCAAGTAATATGAACAGTACAAATTATTTCAAGAAAATTAAACATTTACCATATGCAATTCATATGTGTACATTATTCTTCTATTACAGTACATAATATTGATATCGTACTGCATTAAATGCCACAGTAAATTCATTTATCAGAGACAGAAATTCAACAAATACACACTGTTAGGCTTTTATTTTGCACGAATCGAAGAACATGAATCGTTCTATGGAAAGTGAGGTGGATGCTTAGTCTGACAGAGCTTCTTTCACAGGCATTTGGCTGCTTTATTTTTTACTAACCACCAGATAGCGCTGTTTACGACACTCTCGAAGGCTTCACGTGGCTTCAATTGCCCATCACTACCATTAAGCAGAGCACAAGACTGACCTAGACTTGTGCTGCGTCTAAAAGCTCTAAAATGCTGCCTTCAAGGCAGGAAGGCAGCAAGGCACGTCCGAATCCAAATTCTGCTTTACTTCCTGTCTCCGGAGGTACCTTCTTCTGATCGAATTTTGAAGGCAGCATAGATGTATCCTTCACTACCTTTGATATCCCACAATCCTGTGCGTTCCATTCTGTGACAGTTGAGCTAAAAAATAAAAATGGCATCTGAAAGTTGCGTTTGGTGGTGTAAATGTATATTTCTGACAAGCGTTTTGCACGTTTGGTGTTATTTCTAGCTAGAAATTAGTATGATGGTAACTAAATATTCATTTAGTTATCACCAAAACTCGTTCTATTTTGTTGTAGACCATTAAACCGTCACGCTGCCTGTACGAAATCAGTTTCATGAGGTGCCTGAGGTGCACAGGAAACACTGAGCAAATTACTCTGGTGAAGGGTGACTTAAATACACAACCAGAAACGAGGCACAGGTGACAAATATTAAAAACAAATACTACACCCCACACTCTGCGACTGGCTCCTAGACTTCCTGACTTGTAGACCGCAGTATGTCAGGATTGGAAATAGGACCTCAGCTACTATCATAACAAACATTGTCATCCCACAAGGGTGTGTTCTCAGTCCCGTCCTTTACACCAGTGTTACTCATTATGCGGCTTGCATGGCAGTAAATAATACCATGATATGATCATGCAGTTAATACAGATATTTCATGAAATCATTAAAATCAAGCAGGGCTATAACATAACCCATTAAAAAAAACTCACACCATGTCTACACCAGACGCGAGTGGCGTGTGGCGACAAAAGAGAATAGAACCCATTATGATGTTGTCTATACTGGATGCAGCGCGACGACACGACACAGTAAACTGATTCCTCATTCTATTTATGACGCACTGATGCTTCATAAATAGATAAATAAAGTTCAAATGATTTGTAATGTTTTCTTTGTTGCGTCCAGTGAAGACAGACTTTTAGCTGTTCCAAATGTGACTGGTAAATGGTAAAGAATGACCCAGATATTTAACTTTTGATACTTTGTGGTAAAAGCGGCTCTCCTATTGACTAGGATTGGGAATCGGACATCAATTTCAATTCAAGGTCAGGGATCGGATGCTTGTTATATAATTCAAATTTAAATTCCAACTATCAATTTCTGTGTGCATCTTTTATAATGGTGGCGAAAAGGGGCTGTTAAAAATGTATTTGTCTTTGAATCATTCAAGAGATTCATTAAAAAACACAGATTCGTCCACTAATAAACAAGTACATTTTGAGCCATTGAATCATTCCATTCATAAATTCCATGAGATTTTGTTTAGTTGTCTAATATTTTTTTCTTCAGAATTGTGAGAGAACTACAACCTCCATTAAAAAATTCTCAATTTATACAGAATCATGCAGCTCTATTTTGCACACAAACAGCTCTTAATCGAGTCCAGTTTTTATGTAGCTGGCTGATTTTTGTTCATGGTATTCAGCAGCAATTAAATACTTTGCAAAAAGAGACAGAATAAATGTTTGATATCTAAATGTTTGACTTAATTTTTTAACCATATAGAAATCGAAAATGGTAATCGATAAGAATCGGAATCGATTAGCAGAATCGGAATTTATAAAATTCAAATGATACCCAACTCTACTATTGACTTTGTCCTATCAGTGCGGCTCTCGTGAAAACAAAAAAGTGAAGACCACTGCTCTACACACTGTTCACACATGACAGTGTCACCTCCCTTAAGGACAACATCATCATGAAGTTCGCTGACGACACCACAGTGATAGGACAGATGAAACATCATGAAAGGGAGTTTTGAATAACTTTTATCATCAATTTCTTTTATTTGAAAAGATCAAGGATGAGTGATTTCTCATTACATGACTACTTAAATGAAGACATTACATACATCTTTTTGAAACTCATTTGAAGTTTTTTCCTAACGCCTACTCCAAAGGTAATCTCGAATGATTTTATTCATTTCTTCAGGCTGTGATAGAGCAATATGCCTCTAAGACTTTAATCTACTAACACTGAATTATTTTCTTTCTTCCAGAACTTTAGAAAGGGTTTACATGACCATCTAAAGTCAATTCATTATTGTTTCGCAAGGTCAAGCTATCAAACGACTATTGATAATCAGGTCATGGTCTCCACCTCCATGTCCTTAAAGGGGTCATCGGATGCTAAATTCACTTTTACATATTGTTTGAACTGAAATGTGTGTTGGCAGTTTGTGTACACATCCACCCTATAATGATAAAAACCCACCCAGCACTTTTTTTATTAAAATCCTCAATACTAATGAACACTTTCTCAGATAAGGCTGTTCTGAGATTCTTGGCAGAGTGAAGTAGTTCTGCACAGGCCCCTCCCACAATTGTTGATTGACACTGGTGTTTTATCTTAGAGCTGTCATCAGTCCGCCGTTGCTCCGATGCCGGAGCAGATGTAGACAAGAATGGCTCCTAAGCGATTGAGGTGTTTTGTTGTTGGATGTTATAATGAACTTTAGGCTTCATTTACTCTGAGCCTCTGAAGACGCAGTGGATTATGTTTGTTTTTGAAGGGAATGTACCCCCGATCTATATACCTAAATCCAGCTTCACCTACAGAAGAAGTGAGTATAAGTTTTTTTTATGAATCTTTGCAAATCGTCTTTCCTAATAATGGTGCTAGTTAGCAAGTGTAAGGCTCCACCCAGATTGGATCAAAGATGGAATCCAATTAGTGGGCGAAGGTATAATGTGTGTAAGTCTTTTACTTGCGCTTCTGCAAAGTTCACTTAATTTATCAGGATTTAGTTTCAATTTTAGTCTAGCTCCGTGTTCAATCTGACTCCAGTTTCAAGTGATCATTAAATTTAGGTGGTATTTCTAATTAAAAACCAATCACAAATGTCAATTATGTATTAATTTAGATATTTGATTATCTTGGAAATCCCATACTTTCAATTAACTAACCTCTGTTCGCTTAGTAATTCACTTGGCCAACGGGGAACATGGCTTGCTGTGAACAGAGCTGTTTTTGACAGGGTAAAAAGGGTGTTGCTTTACACTACCATTGAGAAATTTTAACCAAAGTATGTTACTTGTGGAAAATGTGCATCCTATGAGCCTTTTAATGCTTAAATGTACTAATGTTCTGGATGTGTTTAATGTTACACATTTTATATGAATATGTTTCTTCATGGGAACAGATTTAGAGAAATATAGCATTACATCTTGCTCACCAAGATCCTCTGCAGTGAATGGGTGCCGTCAGAATGAGAATCCAAACAGCTGATAAAAACATCACATAAATCAACAAGTACAATACAATCCACACAACTCCAATCCATAAATTTACATCCTGTGAAGTGAACAGCTGTGTGTTTTTACCAGCTGCAGTTCCCGTCTGCTTTGCTAGAGGGCACTCTACCCTTTATCGTTACTGCTTACCCTGGTCTTCATTTCCCATAACCCTCTGTCTAGGACCCAATCTCGGACTCCTCCTGTTTCCTGTCAGGAGGACTATAAAGGTTGCACTCACACAGACACACATTGCTGAGTATTGAATAATAATAATTAATTACATTTATATAGTATTTTTCTAGGAACTAAAAGCGCTTTACATTGTGAGGCGGGGTCTCCTCATCCACCACTCGTGTGCAGCATCCACCTGGATGATGCGACGGCAGCCATAATGCGCCAGAACTCCCACCACACACCAGCTTATTGGTGGAGAGGAGATAGAGTGATGAAGCCAATTAGTAGATATGGGGAAGATTAGGAGGCCATATTCGTCAGAGGCCAATGGGCAAATTTGGCCTGGATGCCAAGGTCACACCTCTACTCTTTTCGAAAGACATCCTGGGATTTTTAATCACCACAGAGAGTCAGGACCTCGGTTTAATGTCTCATCCGAAGGACAGTATAGTGTCGCCATCACTATAGTTTTCCCAGGAGGTCTCCCATCCAGGTACTGACCAGGCTCAACCCTGCTTAGCTTCAGTGGGCAACCAGTCTTGGGCAACAGGGTGATATGGCTGCCATGAATATTTGTTCCTAGCCATTCCTAGTTTCCGTGTTAGTTTCCTTGTTTCTATGCCTTAGTGTTTTGACCCTGGACTGTTTCCTTGATTATTATGGTTTGCTGCCTGCCTTGGCCATTGCCACTCTTGTGGATTACTCTTTTGTCTTTGCCCTGGATGTGATTGTTTGCTGGTGTTTGACCCTGCCTGTTCTGACTACGCTCTATAGAATAAAGCTTTGCATTTGGATCCACAACTCTGTTGTCACGCCTGCACGGTTTGGATTACTTATGGATTATTGTGATGTTTTTATCAGCTGTTTGGACTCTTATTATGACAGCACCCATTCACTGCAGAGGATACATTGGTGAGCAAGTGCTGTAATGCTACATTTATCCAAATCTGTTCCCATGAGAAGAAAAAAAATGATCTTGGATGGTCTGAGGATGAGTAAATGTTTTGCAAATTTTCATTTTGGGTAAATCATTCCTTTAAAAAAGTATATATAATCACCCACAACACCATGGCAAATACAATGTAATTTATGTAAGAAAAAGCACATTCCACACACAAACCCACACAAGTAACAGCAGAAAGAAAGCCCACTGGAAACTCGCTGTCTATTGAATTAAATGCATCAGCCAGGAGGTTTATGAACAGCGGAGCAGAAGAGGATATGTTTGAAACATCTGATAAGTCATCACTCTGATCATTAGTCAGAACAAAGCCTTCTAAAGGTTAAAACACTCTTCAATATTCTGAATGAAGCAGGAATTTTAATTTCCCTGATCAGCAAACATGACGTGGCTGCTGTCTTGTTATGCACACTCACTATTCAAAACCTTTCTGATTTACCAACAGCACTCAGAATATCAAGTAGCTCAGATTTTTAGTTACACAACTGGGTGTTTTTCAACTACTGGCACGCCACTTAGATGTTAGGAAAAAAAACTCTCTCAAAAAACACATTTCTACACTCTCACTTGTTTAAATTGTCAACTAACAATTTTCAATAGTGAGCAAACCTGCATCACATCTCAACTGATGTACTCCGTTTAATAGTATGACGGTGATGGAAATGACATTTGGAAAACACTTGATGTAAATACAAACAAACGGAACAGGATTTTCACACTAATTGTGTGCATTATAGACAGACAGGTGGAGACCATGACATGACAATAGCTTGGCATTGAGAAACTGTTTTAGGTGTTTTCATAATTCAACCAAATTGTTGCTTGATTGGAAATAATACACGGTATAAAAAAATATCTGTATTAATTGAAATAATATAAACAGGAACTGAAATAAAATACAATAAACCTTAAACTTATTTTATTTTAGCTAGCTGCCAAGGTAACATTCCTCATTTTTCTTTAGTAATACAAAGTACTAATAAATAAATAAATGCGATCTCACGAGAGAGCAAAAACAGCTGTTCTCACAGCTCGTGGAGAGGGCACCTTCAACGAGATTGCTGTTTATACAGCTGGGAGTTGCGTCTTCAACGAGAGTGTGAGTGCTCACAACAGGCTTGCACTATTGTACTGTTGTGTAGCCGCGGCCATTTCCCTGTGCGTTTAAGCACCAGTAGAGAGCAAATTCCTAAAAGAGCACCCTGCGTCTTTTTCAAGATGTCATTCAGACCTTGTGCTACTGGATGCGATCATTACCTGGCCCCTGGTGATGGTCATGATTAGGTGACAAAATCGTGGACGGCACCTTTTTCTGCCCGAAGCCGGTCTGGTCCTTCTTCCTCCCTCACTACCCTCGATGGCGGGGCGGCTAAGGAGTATGTGGCGCTCCCCCTGGTGGAGCGATCTGTGGCGATGCAACTGTGTCCCAAGACCGCTACCTTATGGCGGGGTAATTCGCGTCTCCCCTCCCGAGCATGTAATGCTATGGCGCTACTGCAGGTCTACCAGGCCAAAGCGCTCAAGGAACTGCACAAGGGTAGTTTCGACCCTACGGGCGATGAAAGTCACTGCACACTCCCCGGGTCGGGCGATGTCCACCTTAATGGTCCAGGATTGTCACCTGTGGCTGAACTTGGCAGATATGCGTGAGCCCGACAAAGTTCGGTACCTCAACGCCCCTGTCTGTCAGGCCGGCCTCTTCGGCAACGCCGTTGAAAATTTCGCCCAACAGTTTTCAGCGGCACAGAAGCAGACGGAGGCAATTAAGTTCCCCCCGAAGACCAGCTGCTGCCTCCACCCAGTCGTTCGTCACTGAGGGCACCCCCCTGCAGCTGCCTCTGCCCCTGCTCAGCTAAGCAGCAGGCTCCACCTAGACGGCAGGGCCCAGTCCGTCCAGGCCCCTGCCAAACCAGGCGGCAAGTGTAAGGGTAAGTGGCTCTGAGACGGGTGACCCAGAGATGGGAGGATCTGCTCTTCGGGAGATGGTGTCCGCTCCACTCCCTCCGGGTGGAGAATCTTTTGTTTCCTTTTGTTTTTATTCCGCCACTGGACTCCGAGGAGTGGTACCCACATTTTCAAAAAAAGAGCAATTTCCTCTATCTCTGGGTCACAAGAGGGTGTGGTTGGCAGTGCGCGATGTGTTGTTAACACTTTGCCACTCCCTTCCCCCTCTCTCTTCACCTGCAGGCAGCAGTGTGTGGTGAGCTGCCTGGCCGGGTGGTGCAGTGACAACAATCTCTCTCTGAATGTGGAGAAGATGAAGGAGATTGTTGTTGACTTCAGGAGAGTGCACACTTAGCATGCCCCTCTGACCATCAACGGTGCGACTGTGGAGAGAGTGACCAGCACCAAGTTCCTGGGTGTGCACATCACAGAGGACCTCTCCTGGACTAACAACACTGTAGCACTGGCCAAGAAAGTACAGCAGCATCTCTACTTCCTCCGAAAATTGAGAAGAGCCAGAGCCCCGGCCCACATCATGTGCACCTTCTACAGAGGCACCATCGAGAGCAAGCTGAACTCCCTCCCGTCCTTGCCCCCCCTCCCCTCTTTTACCCCATGCAACACTGAACACTGATACTGCGACCCCCCCCCCCCCCCCCCCACCCACTTGGTGGTGATGGCGCAGTGGATAAGACACATGCCTTTGGTGTGAGAGACCTGGGTTCGAATCCACTGTGAGACACCAATGTGTCCCTGAGCAAGACACTTAACCCCTAGTTGCTCCAGAGGCGTGCAACCTCTGACATATATAGCAATTGTAAGTCGCTTTGGATAAAAGTGTCAGCTAAATGAATTTAAAAAAAAAACTGTGACCAGCACCTGTCACTTGTGCAGCATTGGACTGATCACTACCTCATCCAGCATTGACTGCAAACTACCTCTTCGGATAGTCTGAGAAAAAGACTGTTCTCTGATCACTTTAACAGACTGATAAGCTCTTCTTGCACTATACATATATCTGCACAGTTTTGTTTTATTTAACTGGTTTGCACTCTATCTATTCTGCCATGTGCCTTATGCCACTTTATTTATCTCCTTTTTTATTTTTCTACAATGTCCTCAGACTGATAAGCTCCTCTTGCACTATATATATTCACTCTATACATATACACATATATCTGCACAGTTTTGTTTTATTTAACTGGTTTGCACTCTGCCATGTGCCTTATGTCACTTTATCTATCTCTTTCCTTATTTTTCTACAATGTCCTCATTTGTATATCTGTATAGTTGTATGTACATATGTTTAAATTGTATTTATCCGTATTTACTGTCAGTGTCTTAAATGTTAACTGTATGCACCAAGGGTCTGAGAGTAACGTAATTACAATTCTCGGCACGTACATGTGGAAGAATTGACAATAAAGCAGACTTGACTTGACTTGAATTGATCAATGATTCAGGAAACTGCACATAACTCCATTGAGCAAAATCAATGGATTATTAAAAAATGTGATCTGCTGAGTTAAAAATGCATAAATAAATGAATAAATCTAAAGTAATCTTATTTAAAAGTCTTTTTGAGGTTGGCACAAATGAGTTATTAAAAAGATTCAGTTTGCTAAATTGGTCTCATCTCCCAGAGAGCAACTAATTTTCTATATGCAGAATATGAGACTGATTATACATAATTTTACGGGCTTGTTTCAGTGCTGTCTACTCATCTCTTGATCTCACCTTGTGTCCTCCGTCTCATCTCGTAACTCATGTCTTCTCCTCAGCAACAGCGAGAGGAAGAACATCGGATGAATCATGGTGTTAAAACCTGAGGGGATCCTGAAGCGTCAGTCTCAAATTCTTCAAACAACGTCAAAGAAAAAAACACATACAGATAATAAAAAATTAGCATTTCTTGACATAAACAGAAGAAATAATGTGCTTGATGATTGAAAACTCCCTGTACTATATCAGAACGTCTGAGCAGCTGCCTCAACTGATGACAGAAAAAAAAAACTATAAATGGCCAGCTTTATCAAACACGTCTCAATAAATCACATCAGGCTTGCATAGTGGATATTTGTTAAACGTTTCTGTAAAGTACAGTAAAGTGCTGAGGAAAGTTTGAGACGTGTTTTTATCACTCATCCTATGTTTAGCTGCACATCCCATAACCGGATTACGACTCCTCACTGTCAGACGATTGTGAAACTGCTTTCATTTCCAAACCTTCAAAGCAAACACTTCACAACCCGCTAAACAGATCAGCCTGAAGGAGGCTCTTTTATAAATGATTCAAAGAAAAGTAGCTACCTCTTTGAATTTCAAGACTCAAGAGAGTCTGTTTATGTCCATTTTCTATTCTAAATAAAAATGTATTCACATTTCAACAGCTTATTTTACTGAACTGTCCAACAGTTGTCATACTCATTATAGCTTGGATTTATTTGAAATTAAATAATATATTTAAACATACAAATGTATTTATTCAAATTATAAAATCAGGTCAAAGCATTCATACCATATCCATTTTATTTAGAATTTATAGTATAAATGACCAAAGAATGTAGTTTTATCATTCACATTTTGACTTTGCTTTTATTTTTATATTTTCAGTTTAGGTCTCATTGCTATTTGTATATATATATATATATATGTGTGTGTGTGCATGTATAGAGAGAGAGAAAGAGAGTTGTTTAGGTGATTAACCTTAGTTCACATGTTCACATAAGATCTTAATTATTGAGTCTGCTTAATTAAACATTCTCAAATCTGTTTATTTTTATTAGCACAAGAAGCTCTGATATACAGTACATACCCCATACCTTCTGGATGAATTAAATTATTCTGATATTCTGAGTGTGCTACACAGAACACATGGTTTTCTTCTAGTAATGAATATGGTAATGAGTAATGGATCCTGCTGAGTTTCGTGTTGATTGTTGTTTGCTAGTCATTAACAAACGCCCAGTGTTGATGATATGTTGACATGCATCTCAGTCAGACTGGAAAAGAATTGATATGAAAGTTATATCCTTAAATGATTGCCATGTAACCCTATATTTGTAACTTCCTGCACCAGGCAGCGTATCTGAAAGGAAAATGATGGTTTTAAATGTGCAAGTCCTCAGACTAGCTCTGTTCTAGTAAAATGTCAGTAATAATTACAGTCTGAACATTTGACTTATGATTTGGTTAAGTGCCAGCAGAAGCACAGACAGAAATTAATCGCTGACAAGATCAATATGATAGAACTGTGCAGTAAATTAAATATCAGGGGTGACTCACCTGTGAAGTGATTTTTATTAGAGTGCTTCTGGGCAATTAAAAAAAAAAAAAACACACAGAGAAGAGTTTTCAAATAAGCCTGAAGGACTTGATTAGCTGGGTCGGGTGTGTTTAATTAGGGTTGGAGCTAAACTCTGCAGGAGCTGAGTTTGACACCCCTGGTTTACACCGAGGACAATAACCTTTAAATTTATTGATACATATTTTTTTACGTAAGAGCGGCGTGGCTTCCGGTGACATTCACTTCCAGTTATTTTACATGTAGAGAACAGTAGGTTGTGATGCTTAATGTTGCAAAACTGGTATTTGTTATCCTATTATTTTAATTTCTTATCATAATCATAAACACATTGGTTTGAAGTGCATACCCGTTTACTGTAGCCTACTTTGTCATTCTTCTAGTCTAGTGCTTAGGTTTGATTTTGACATTGGTGGAGACATAATAGCATATACATACATATACGTACTTAAAACAATATGTGACCCTGGACCACAAAACCAGTCTTAAGCGTCAATTTATACATAATCTGAAAGCTGGATAAATAAGCTTTCCATTGATGTATGGTTTGTTATGATAGGACCATATTTGGCTGAGATTCAACTATTTGAAAATCTGGAATCTGAGGGTGCAAAAAAATCTAAATATTGAGAAAACCGCCTTTAAATTTGTCCAAATTAAGTTCTTAGCAATGCATATTACTAATCAAAAATTAAGTTTTGATATATTTATGGTAAGAAATTTAAAAAATATCTTCATGGGACATGATCTTTACTTAATATCCTAATGATTTTTGGCATAAAAGAAAATGTGATAATTTTGACCCATACAATGTATTTGTGGCTGTTGCTACAAATATACCCCAGCGACCAGAGGTGTAAAATACTTGAGTAATTTTACTTGATTACTTAAGTATTATTTTGGGGGATTTTTACTTTATTCAAGTACAATTTAAACGGACTACTTGTACCTGATTACATTTCTGAAGAAAAAACAGTACTTTTTACTCACAATTTTATTTTAACTTAAAAGGTACATTACATTTTTATTTTATCTTATCTTATGCACATTAAATATGGTAAACGGAAGCTCAATAGTGTGTGCTTGACGTGAGAACCAATGATCATTGTTTCCATGCATCAAGCACACAGTTCTACTTCAGTTATGACTTTCATCAGGTAAATGTCTGGCTTCAAAAGTTCACCATCAAATCAGAGGAAGCATGTTTAGGTAGCAAAGTTGTGTTTTCCCCTAAAAAAGTTTATTCATTATATTTCTGTTTTGATAGATCCATTAGCTGTATAATATATTGGCTGAATGCACAAGATTGAGTGCAAATAAAATCAGTGATGAAAATTGAAATATAATTAATATTTTTGTGGGTGACCCATACTCGGAATTCGTGCTCTGCATTTAACCCATCCAACGTGCACACACACAGCAGTGAACACACACCCGGAGCAGTGGGCAGCCATTTATGCTGCAGCGCCCGGGGAGCAGTTGGGGGTTCGGTGCCTTGCTCAAGGGCACCTCAGTCGTGGTATTGAGGGTGGAGAGAGCGCTGGACATTTACTCCCCCCACCTACAATCCCTGCCGGCCCGAGACTCGAACCCGCAACCTTTGGATCACGAGTCCAACTCTCTAACCATTAAGCCACGACTTCCCCATGTCATCATGTGACACATTGAGTAGGAATTTGGACTCTCAATGAATATTTTTTTAATCTTAATAATTACATAATTTGCTCATTAATTCATATAATTAGTAAATACCTTTTAAACAGTGACGTAGACATCACAAAAAAGTTGCCTTTCAAAACGTTAATGTTGTATGTTTTAGTTCTATGACTCTCCTCATTAATTCAACACATTCTTGCATTCTGTCTGGAATATGTTTCTAAGCTCGTCATCACATTGTTATTAAAAGTGATAGTTCACCCGAAAATTAAGATTCTCATGTCGTCCCAGATGTTTATACCTTTCTTTCTTCAGATGAACACAAGCAAAGATTTTTAGTCCGTGTAATGCAAGGGGACAGGACCACTTCAGAAACCACACAAAGTGAACACGACGGTCAAGTTTAAAATATTAGTATTTGTAATTTTCATTGTTTCACTTAAGAAGACACTGATTCATTAACAGGGGTTGTATGAGTTACTGTCATATTCACTTTGTCTAGTTTTTGAAATGTCATTTTTGGACGTCCCATACTTGTCTTATAAGAAGAGAGCTGATTTAGTTTAGATGATTTAGATCTTAGTTTGTGTTCATCTGATATATATATATACATATATATATATATGCAGGGAATAAATTGCAATAAATTGGCTTTTCGCTTTGGCATTTTCAGTCTTTAAAAGCCCCAAAGCTTAGTGTAAATACGTTATCTGCTATCACTATTTGACGGAACTATGTCAAATTTACCGTCACTCCCATAGACACTGTATTAGAAACACCCTCGCATTAGCGTTAACAAGTTTTTTTTTGTATTCTGATGCAAAGGTAATATAATACAGAGTACAGTACATGCATGTATATTTTTAGGCAGCAGCTATTTGCACTGTGTAAACAGCGATAGAGGCTATTTAACTAAATGCAATATAGCAATAGATTATATTTACACTAAGTGAAAATAGCAGGATTTTGTGCTATGTATACTACTTGTTGCAAATAGTGGCAATTATCTGCATCTCAGTATTGTAGTAAAAAAAACAGTATGCAATAATAATGTATTGAGCGTAAATTATGATTTTAATTCAAATTGATGCCACCTTATTGGTACAATAAAGCTCTCCCTACACCTACCCGATACTTTATTTTCAACTTTTGGATTATTACATAAACAGATAAACAATCACCAATGGTCTGAAATTCACAATTATGATAGTGTAGCATATCAAATTATCTTTAAATGACTAACAGATCAAGATTTATATGTTAAATTAACAACTACGCACTATTGCACGTGTCTCTGAAACTAGCATGTTAGCTTCCCAACGTAGATTAACGAATAACATAATATTGTGCAGATATACGCTTACAAAATTAATATAACATCAACATTATTAACATGCATGTTTCTGCAAGAGAATGCAAAATAAACGTACTTTTCTGCATGAACACACACTGATGTGACCCAGTGTGTGTGGTGTATAAAGTGCAGTGTCTTAAAGGGAAAGTGAATAGCTATCAGTAAGATGAAAGCTATGCACCTCTAGTGGTTAAATATGTGGTGTTGACATATTGCCAACTTGACCCCAAAGTCATGACCTGGATTTCAGCGATGCGTGTCCCGACGAAGACTTTGTAGCGACAGGAGTCTGATCTCAGCCAGCTCAGGACTGTTGTTGAATCGGTCCATAGGATAAAAACACTTGTAGGAATAGACAGCTCTTTACTGAGCAACATTGCCAGCTGCGCTCCTGTGAGAGCAGCACAAAGCTCCAAATGGGGGATTGATATCTGTTTGCGGGAGCCACTCTGGACCTTGCCATCACAAAGGCTACATGTATCTGGTTTTGCTGATCTTGAGTGTGAAGGTAGGCGACCAATCCGTATGCCCGTTCAGAGGCATTGCAGAAAATATGGATGTGTGTGATCTCTGTGTGTCCTCCGCATCGGCGCATGGTGGTATGTATGCTCTGGGTATCTCAACAGTGTGCAAATTGGACAGTTCGGCTTCCCAGGCTTGCCACTGTACTAACAGGCTTTCCGGGTGGATGATTACATCCCAACCAATCTTGAGTTTCCAGAGATCTTGAATCAGTATTTTTGCTTTTGTGGTGAAGGGTATAAGATACCCAAGTGGATCATACTGTGTGGCCAGTACTTTATACACATTTCGTAGTGTGGGTTCAAAATAATCAAAATGGCGTTGCTGATATCCAAGGTGGTCAGTGAGACAATTCCAACGGAGACCTAAAGCTGGCTCTTGTGGGTCTAAACTATGGTCAGAAAGCCACAGTTCAGTGCTGGCTGCTCTGGCTTCAACTGGAAGGTGTTCTACCACAGCAGGTACATTACTGGCCCACTGGTGGATTTCAAACCCACCAGAAGACAAATGACTGCGCATCCTGTTGATGAGGTTATGGGCCTTCTCTGGGGAGTCAAGACTCTGCAAACAGTTATCAACGTAGAATGCCTGTTCTACAGACCTTTGAACATCTTCGTATCCTTCACTGTTGTCTTTCACATGTCTTTGTAGCGCATATGTGGCACAACAAGGACTGCAGGAAGTCCCAAATGGGAGAACCTGCCACTCAAAGACACTTGGCTCTTAGTCCCTCTTCATGTCCCTCCAGAGGAATCGTAACAGTGAGCGATCTTCTTGCAAAAGTCTGATCTGGTGGAACATTGCTTTAATGTCTCCACTGATAGCCACCGTGTGCTCACGAAACCGGAGTAGAACACCAAGAAGGGAAGGACCCAGAATGGGACCAGGAAGAAGTTGATCATTCAGTGCTTGTCCTTGGTACTGATATGAGCAATTGAAAACAAGCCTTGCTTTATTATTGTGGTGGACTAAGTGATGAGGGAGGTACCATGACTCAATAGAGGAGTCTACAACCTCAGGTGTCAATCTCTTCACATAGCCTGCATTTTCCAGCTTCTGGATCTCTTGACAATAGGTCATGGCTTGTTTGGTGGCATTTGGGGCAGTCGTGGCCTAATGGATAAAGAGTTGGACTTGTAACCCGAAGATCGTGGGTTCCAGTCTCGGCTCCGGCAGGGATTGTAGGTGGGGGGAGTGAATAACCAACACTCTCTCCACCCTCAATACCACGACTGAGGTGAGACCCTTGAGCAAGGCACTGAACCCCCAACTGCTCCCCGGGCGCCGCAGCATTGGCTGCCCACTGCTCCGGGTGTATGTTCACTACTGTGTGTACACATGGATGGGTTAAATGCAGAGCACAAATTCCGAGTATGGCTCACCATACTTGTTCACACACCACTTCCCTTTCCTTTACGATTCTTCGCTCTGTCCTTCGAAGCAGTGAAAGGCAAGGGCTGTGGCATATCTCACATTCACCCTTACAGTGACTTGTACTTACAGTACAAGTCAAATGCTCACTGATCAAGCTGGGATCGGATGGCTGATTTCTCACTGATATTTGGCAAAGTGTCAATTTGCCACAGTTTCTCCACATGCCCCTAGAGATCAAAGTGTGTAGGTCCAACTGAAGGAAAAAAAAAACACTGCTACTTGTCAAAGGGAAGATGAATCACACTGGCAGGACCTTGAAGTGTCCAACCAAGGGAAGTGCATATTGCTACTGGTCCCCCAGAAGGGCCAAGGCGAACAGGCTGAGTAGGGATGAGCAAATGTGGAAAGTCAGAACCAATCAGTAGTACTGGACTCACTTTGTCAATTGCTGGGATTGACGGCCCCTGTAAGTGACTGTACTTCTTCATCAGTACTTTCACTGGGTAAGTATGCTCGGAAAGACCCAGGTCATCGGCAGTGAATGCATGATCGATCTTGTATCTATGTCTATTAATATATATATATGCTTTATATTTATATCTTTATTAAATTTATATATTAGAAATTATAAGCTTAATATATAGTTACCTATAATAACTGTATTATAATAATCTTTGATTTATTTATGCTGTGCCAAGAAAGCACAGCAGCATCTCTACTTCCTCCGCAAACTTAGAAGAGCCAGAGCCCCGGCCCCCATCCTGACTAGCTGCATCATTGTGTGGTATGGCGCTTGCAACGCATCCTGCCGCAAGTCACTTCAACGCATAGTGAGAGCAGCTGAGAAGATCGTTGGTGTCTCTCTCCCCTCTCTCGAGGACATCTACAGCACCCGTCTCACCCGCTAAGCCCTCCGCATTGCAGGTGATCCCACCCACCCGACACACAGCTTTTTCAGTCTGCTGCCATCAGGGAGGAGACTGCAGAGTCTCCAGGCGAGGACCAGCAGACTGAAGGACAGCTTCATACATCAGGCTGTCAGGAAGCTGAACTCCCTCCCGTCCTTGCCCCCCCTCCCCTCCCCTCTTTTACCCCATGCAACACTGAACTCTGATACTACCCCCCCCCCCCCCCCAGCTCCCTACATCCCCCCCCCCCACACACACACGTAAAAACTGTGACCAGCACCTGTCACTTGTGCAGCATTGGACTGATCACTACCTCATCCAGCATTGACTGCAAACTACCTCTTCCGATAGTCTGATAAAAAGACTGTTATCTTGTCACTTTAACAGACTGATAAGCTCTTCTTGCACTATACATATATCTGCACAGTTTTGTTTTATTTAACTGGTTTGCACTCTATCTATTCTGCCATGTGCCTTATGCCACTTTATTTATCTCTTTTTTTTCTACAATGTCCTCAGACTGATAAGCTGCTCTTGCACTATATATATATACACTCTATACATATACACATATATCTGCACAGTTTTGTTTTATTTAACTGGTTTTCACTCTATCTGCCATGTGCCTTATGCCACTTTATCTATCTCTTTCTTTATTGTTCTACAATGGCCTCATTTGTATATCTGTATAGTTGTATGTACATATGTTTAAACTGTATTTATCTGTATTTGAACGTCTACTGTCAGTGTCTTAAATGTTCACTGTATCCACCAAGGGTCTGAGAGTAACGCAATTTAAATTCTCTGTATGTATGTGCCG
This sequence comes from Barbus barbus, assembly GCF_936440315.1. Classification (NCBI taxonomy): domain Eukaryota; kingdom Metazoa; phylum Chordata; class Actinopteri; order Cypriniformes; family Cyprinidae; genus Barbus; species Barbus barbus. The sequence goes on from NC_136719.1 coordinate 24,015,970, forward strand.
TACATGTGGAAGAATTGACAATAAAGCAGACTTGACTTGACTTGACATTGAAAAATCATTTCAAACGTGCAACCTGTAATCCGCAACCAGCTGTTATGTTTCACATGAAAAGGTGAGCCAATCAAAACAGGTCATTTATGTTAAGTCTTAAAGGTACAGTATAAAAACAGCCTGTTTAGCTGTAAAGGTCAGAAAGAAGTGTAAAATTATAGAGCAAAGCTAAATTACCAGTGTATCTGAGGTAAGAAACCTTCACTAACATTATAAGTGGATTGCATGAGAACAAATAAACTGCTTCAAGTGCGCCATATGAGTCTTTTGAGTATCCCATAACTACTAATTGTACCACTTTGAGCATGTAGAGTATGTGGAGAAGGCGTTAATAGAGCGACTTAGTGCAGTATACTAGCTTGAAATTACCATCAAATTCAAACAAGATGGGCACAAAAAATACCTTTAATGGTTTATGCAAGGATTTCTCAGGATGCATTAATTGGTGTTGAACTCAGACATGTTCTTGAATGAACAGTCTTTGATGAAATAAAACAGAAGAAACGTTAATGTGCAGTCAAGTTCAGAGATGAAAAATGTTCTCGAACTTGTATGGCATCTTGATGTCCTGCGGTAAAAGTAGAGTCTTTGTTGAAACAGATGCACATTTCTTAATTAGCCGTGCTGAGAGGCAAATAATTTTTCATTTTGGTGCTGACGAGGCAGATTTTAGCAAAAACACAAAGAGCATCATGAAATATTACAGACAAAAGCATAAACAAAGCCACTCAGGACAAACGTAATTGAAAAATAATCTCAAATTGTCCATCAATGAGTCAAGCAGCTCTTTGGAAACACAACAACCTTCAACATGCAACGTTTTTCATCCCAGCATATAGAAATCAAATCAATACAGGTCAAGGTTGCAACACTGAAGGACTGAAGGAAATAATAGCTAGCTAACCGGCTCACAAAGTACGCTTCAGTGCAGCTTTGGCCTTCAGTAGAGCACAATAGACAATGCATCCACGAAAACACATAAAGAGTCAACAATTTGCTTACCACTCACTTAAAAAGGTACAAGCTGTCACTAGGATGGTAACTTTTCGAAAGATACAAATATGTACCATTAAAGTACTAATATGTGCACTTTATGTACTAACATGTACCTTTAAGGTGCTTGTATGCACCCTTTAGGAGTAAAAAAAGGTAAAAAAAAAAAAAAATAAAAAAAAAAAGGTTCCTTTTGAAAAGGGTACAGCCCCAGTGACAGCTTTTGTACCTTTTTTTTTTCTCACTCTCAGGAAAAAGGTACTAAAGCTGCACTGGGATGGTACTAAAATGTACCATCTAGGTACTAACATGTACTTTTAAGGTACTAATATACACTCGTAAGGGGTAAATAAGGAACAAAGGTGTACCTTTTTCAAAGGCACGCCTCTAGTGACAGTTTTGTGAATTTGTTTTCTGAGAGTGTGGGGTATAAAAGCTAAAAAGCACATTTTTGTATCTTATTTGCCCCTAGATGAATACAAATTATCCATTTAAAAGTACATTTTAGTACCTAAAGTTCACATGTTAGTACCTATAAAAGGGTAATGCCACATTGACATTTTATAGAAATTAAATATGAATTCATTATTATTATTTAACATATTAATGGTTGGTGTAAAATTTGGTTATGGCATTTTGCAGTAATATAGGGTTAAAATATAAGGCTTACAAATGAGGCTTACAAATAAAAAATGCCACCTTATTCTAACCGTGTCTGTAATTTATGCAACCCTGTTATGAAAATACCATTTAAAACCCGGTACCATTTAAAATTCGGTGTGTCAAAATAGATCTTTTAAATCAATAAATAAATTAAAGTCACTAATACGAATGAATACAATTTATAAAATTAAACAATAAATACAAATGTAAACATCACATAGTAGGAACTAGATAGTTTCTACCTAATTCTCTGTGTCTGTGCTTTTTCTTAGTTTGGTAACATGGTTAAGTAGTTCAGTTTGACAAATACACTCAACACTAAAATTATCAAAATGCTATGAAAATGGGGGGGGGGGGGGGGGGATCAGCAGCAACATGAATGCACAAAATGTCACACTGTTAAATGCAAGCCTGATCATTAATACTGATAGTTAAAATTAATTAAGGCCCAATTGTTTTATACAGCTGAGATGGTTAAAAAAAAAATCACTATTTTCGGGAGCGCCTTAGGGGCTGTTCACACATCTAAAAACGTGAGACGCAGCGCTCAGGAATGGTTTTTAAAAAGTGCAGTGCAAAATGCCTCCTCCACCATGTTGCTGTCAAATAAAACATTTGCTAAGCCAACTTGCAACTGTAAACAAAAGCTTGCAATGCTTGTCCCGCCTCCAGAATAATCTGATTGGTCCACTGTTTTGTGACTGGCATTGATGAGTGGCACTGTGTGTAAAAGTTGAAATTCTTTAAACTTGACACAACGTCTCAAAAATGCGGCACTCACATACTCATCGACACCATGTGCTGGTGTAATCGCTCTGTAAACCTAATTTGAGAGAAAGATGAACGGCAGAACGATACATTGTAATTCTGGGGAATCGGGAACAACAAACTCTTTGATTGAGTTCAATTCCATCTTTGGTTCAATCTACTTCCAGGACACAGACTGGAACATGTTTATAGAGGCAGCCACTTACAACAACCACACAGACCTGCAGGAGTACACTGAAACTGTGACTGCTTACATCAAAAAGTGCATAGATGATGTAACAGTCACCAAGACCATTACCACACGTGCCAACCAGAAGCCATGGATGACAGCAGAGGTTCGTGGGCTGCTAAAGACCAGAGATGAAGCATTCAGTTCAGGATACAAAGCAGCCATCAAAACAGCAAGAGCCAATCTGTCTCATGGCATCAAAAAGGCAAAACATCAATATGCTAAAAAAATCAACAACAACTTCACAGACAGTAAAGACACCCGGACCCTGTAAGGCAAGGCATTCAGACAATCACTGACTACAATCCCCCGCCACAGGCCAGTGACGATGACACATCCTTACCAGATGCACTCAACCACTTCTACTCACGATTTGAGATACAGAACGACACACCTGCACAGAAACTACTCACATCTCCAAACGACCAGGTACTCTGTCTCTCTCCAGCCAACGTAAAGAAGACCCTGTCCCGGATTAACCCACGAAAGGCTGCGGGCCCTGACAACATACCTGGACGTGTACTGAGAGACTGTGCTGCATAGCTGATGGATGTCCTAACAGACATCTTCAACACCTCGCTGAGCCAGGCAGTCGTCCCCATGTGTCTCAAATCCACCTCCATAATTCCAGTACCAAAGAAGTCACCCATGTCCTGTCTGAATGACTATCGTCCCATAGCACTGACCCCAATCATGATGAAGTGCTTTGAGAGGTTAGTCATGCATCACATCAAATCCAGTCTCCCAAACACACTGGACCCATTCCAGTTTGCATACCGTCCAAACCGTTCCACGGACGATGCAATATCCACCACTCTCCAACTAGCTCTTACTCACCTGGAACAGAAAGACTCTTATGTAAGAATTCTGTTCATCGACTTCAGCTCAGCATTCAACACTATAATCCCACAACAGCTCATCCACAAACTAAACTTGCTGGGCCTTAACACCTCCCTCTGTAATTGGATCCTGGACTTTTTAACTGCAAGACCTCAGTCAGTTTGTGTCGGCTGCAACTCCTCCAGCACTACCACACTGAGCACAGGTGCCCCACAAGGCTGTGTGCTCAGCCCGCTGCTCTTCACGCTGCTGACTCACGACTGCACTGCCAAGTCCAGCTCCAACCACATCATCAAGTTTGCTGATGACACAACTGTGGTAGGCCTCATCAGCAACAACGATGAAACGCTCTACAGAGAGGAAGTGGCACAGCTGGCGAAATGGTGTGGTGCTAACAACCTGTCCCTCAATGTGAGTAAGACAAAAGAGGTTGTGATGGACTTCAGGAGAAACTCTGTTGACCATCCCCCACTGACCATCGACGGCTCAACCGTGGAGAGAGTCGGCAGCACTAAATTCCTGGGCGTGCACATCACAGAGGATTTCACCTGGACCACCAATTTCACGTCACTCAACAAGAAGGGACAACAGCGCCTCCACTTTCTCCGCCGGCTGAAAAGGGCAAGTCTCCTGCCACCCATCCTCACCACTTTCTACAGGGGCACCATTGCGAGTGTGCTGACCACCTGCATCGCTGTCTGGTATGGGAACTGCAGTGCTGCTGACCGCAAGACACTACAACGGACAGTGAACACTGCCGCAAAGATCATCGGTGTCCCTCTCCCCTCCATCCTGGACATTTTCCTTGCACGATGCTCCAGCAAGGCCTCCAGCATCGTGAAAGACCCCACCCACCCCTCCCACAAACTCTTCCAGCTCCTACCATCAGGTAGAAGGTACCGGAGTATCAAAGCTCGCTCTGTCAGATTGCTCAACAGCTTTTTTCCCCAGGCTGTGAGAGCTCTTAACTCCAATCTTCCTGTCCCCCTACCCACCCAAATCATTCATACTGTTGACAACTTTTCCTAAGTGCAATTCTGAATGTGCTACACACAGGTGAGTGGGCTATACAAACCACATGTAGCAACGCACTCATCCCACTATATGCACACTAGACACTTTCTATAAACACTCCCTGCTAAAAAGACTCAATAAGAAAATGTTTACTTGAGCATTGCACTACAAAATAATGTTTACTTGAGCATTGTACTACATTGCACTACAAATCTTTTTGCACTATGCGCTGCTTCCCACAAAATCTCTCTTTAATCTGCACAACAATTTAATGTACAAAATATATATATAAGTTCTTGAACTTGAACTTGTACAGACTCTCAAAGAGCTGAAACTTTGGTGAATGTAAATGGTTCTTGCGTCAAAACAATTTAACCAAAGAGCCTGCGCCAGAGGATAAATGAAAGATTAGTTAAATTTGTTACCGAGTTTGTAACGTTGATGCAATTCATCATTGATTTCAGTAGGTTTTTTTTGCAACAAAAGTCTCCAAAACCAACAGTCTGTTTAGGCCAAAACAGTGGGGATCCTCTCTGAGGTTCAAAATGTTACATCAGACTCCTGTTTCATCAAAGACTCCTGGGTAACGTTGTACTTGTCGTATTTGCAGCTCCAGGGCTCTATGAAGGTCCTTCGATGTTGATGGTGGTGACCGTAGCCATGAAGCAGCGCTGAAACAGGCGGTCCGGGTCGGGCGGCTGGTTGTCACAGTCCAGTTTGCCCCGGAAGAAATGCTTGCGGAAACCCTGCGGTCCTGATGGGGCACTGGGCTGACTCGGACCCTCCTGAGGACCGGGCCCAGATCCTGAGAAACACATGACAGAAAACATCACATGACATTTTTATGAACAGTTTTATGCTGTGTCCCTATGCAAAATGCGCCAGTAAGTACGAGTCTACAAGGACACACTGAAAATACTGAAGAACTTATAACTATAAAAATAGCATGCAAAGAGTACTGTGTGGGTGTCTGTTAAAAGCTCCCTGATAAGATATATTCAATTTAATACCAGTTTTATCTTAGTATTTAGTATCTGATTTATAACCTAGTATTATTTATTCATATTTAAAATTAGCTTTTTTGATTTTTATATTTTCATTTTAGGTTTTAATAATTACGTTTTGTGCTTTTATAATTTTTATTAGCTTTTGTTTTCTGTAATACATCTATTTAGCTTTAATTTATTATTATTTTAGTTTCAATTCATTTACTTAATTGTTTTTATTTCAGTTGTTTACCAAATGCAAAATTTCAAATTTTTGTTTCAGTTTTTAGATTCTATTATTGTCACGGTGCACACACGAGGGAGGAACCAGGAACACGCAGACGAGGATATAACTTCAAACAATATTCTTTACTTAACATCAAGGCAGGGCAAGACAAGGCAGAGCAAGACACAGACAGGAACACCGGGGAGTAACGAGTAGACCAGACGAAGTTTAACTGAACAGACAGGACTAATATACACAGGTAAATCATAGATAACGAGACGAACACGGCTAGACAAGAATTAACTAATGATTACGCTTAACAAGGACAGGAAACAAACCAAATATGGGCACAAGAGGCAGGAACACATGACACACACACAGTTCCCTTACAATTATAGTATATACTATTTATTTAAGCTTTTATTTTAGTCTCAATTTTAATTTTGATTTCTGTTTTAATAATTACATTGTGTTTTTGTCCTTTTGAGTAGCATTATAGTATTTAATATTTTGAATGAACTTTTATTTTTATTTATTTTCATTTTAGTTTAAGTTTTAATAATTCAGGTCTGTGTCATTATTTATTAGTTTTTGTTCTATAATATTTCCATTTAGCTTTTTATTTTAGTACAAATTTAGTACTTCATCTTCTTATATTTCAGTTAGTTGCCAAGACAAAATGTCTATTTTCTACTCTATTTAAAATTGTTTCTGATTTTTATATACTATTATTTATATGATTTGGTTTTGTTTTGTATTTTCAGTTTTCATTTTAATTTCTAATTTAAGCTTTAAGTGGTTTAGTCATTTTAAATAGTTTAATAACATTGATTAATTTTAATTATTTTTTCTTTTAATTTTATTTTTAGTTCAAGTTTTAATAATTAAAATGTAATTTCAAATATTTCTAATTAGCTTTCATTTACTTTTATTTTAGTTTCAGCCATTTTAGTACTAGAACTAATTTTCAGTTTGTTGCCAAGGCAACATTTTTGTTTTAGTTTTTTTTTATAATATTCATATTTTAGCTTTTTTCAATTAATAATTTATAGTTTTATGATGATTAATAATTTTAGTTAACAATAACTACACTACTCAATATAAACACAGTAGTCCAAAGCACTCAAAGTAGGATTTAAAAATGAAAAAGCCTTCATTACGTCATGGCTTATGAAGATAAAACACCACACAAGTCAAGTCAAGTCAAGTTGAGCTTTACTGTCATTCCGCTACATGTGGGGACATACAGTGGAACGAAATGTCGTGCCTCGCAGGACCACGGTGCTACATAAATACAGACATACAACAATGAAGTAAAAAACACTGTAAACCTATACACAACTAACCTACTGACAGATTTAACTATAAGTATACTATATATATATATATATAAGTATTTACCCTATACAAACTAAAGAATAAAGGATAAAAAATACAAACTATACGAATGCTTCACAAATACTGTACATGTGCAAAGAGAGACATTTGAGTCAGCAGCTGGTTGGGGAACAGAGCAGGATGATTTGTAGTGCATGAGCATGTAAACATACATATATTGCTGAGTCTTTTGTGGGATTGTGTTCACGCAGCAGTGTATGTAAACTGTCCATAGTGCACATAGTGTAAAGTGTCCATAGTGCACATAGAGGAGAGTGTGTTACTACAGGTGGTTTGTACAGGCCCACTCACCTGTGTGTAGCACACTTCGAATTGTGCACTTCGAAAAAAAAAAAAAAGTTCCATACAGTTTTTCCTTTGGTGTGGTAAGGTTGGGGGGGGGGGGGGGGGGGGGGGGGGGGGGGGTTTGAGTTCAGGGCTCTCACAGCCTGGGGGAAAAAGCTGTTCAGCAGTCTGGCGGAGCGGGCTCTGATGCTCGGATACCGTCTTCCTGATGGTAGGAGCTGGAAGAGACTGTGGGAGGGATGGGAGGAGTCCTTCACGATGATGTTGGTTTTGCTGGAGCATCGTGTAAGGAAAATGTCCAGGATGGAGGGGAGAGGGGCACCGATGATCTTAGCAGCTGTGTTCACTGTCCGCTGGAGGGTCTTGCGGTCAGCAGCACTGCAGTTCCCGTACCAGACAGTGATGCAGCTGGACAGCACACTCTCAATGGTGCCTCTGTAGAATGTGGTGAGGATGGGTGGAGGGAGACTTGCTCTTTTCAGCCGGCGGAGAAAGTGTAGGCGCTGTTGTGCCTTTTTGGAGAGTGACATGGTGTTGGTGGTCCAGGTGAGATCTTCTGTGATGTGCACCCCCCGGAATTTAGTGCTGCTGACTCTCTCCACAGTCGACCTGTCGATGGTCAGTGGGGGGTGGTCAACGGAGTTTCTCCTGAAGTCCATCACAACCTCCTTTGTCTTCTCCACATTGAGGGACAGATTGTTTGTGCCACACCATTCAGCCAGCTGTGCCACTTCCTCTCTGTAGTGTGTTTCATCATTGTTGCTGATGAGACCTACCACTGTTGTGTCATCAGCAAACTTGATGATGTGGTTGGAGCTGAACTTGGCAGTGCAGTCGTGGGTCAGCAGTGTGAAGAGCAGCGGGCTGAGCACACAGCCTTGTGGGGCACCTGTGCTCAGTGTGGTAGTGCTCAAGGTGTTGTTGCCGACACGGACTGACTGAGGTCTTCCAGTTAGAAAGTCCAGGATCCAGTTACACAGGGAATTGTTAAGGCCCAGCAGGTTTAGTTTATTTATGAGCTGTTGTGGGATTATTGTGTTGAATGCCGAGCTGAAGTCAATGAACAGCATTCTAACATAGGAGTCTTTGTTTTCTAGGTGGGTAAGAGCCAGGTGGAGGGTGGAGGAAATTGCATTGTCCGTAGAGCGGTTTGGACGGTATGCAAACTGGAGCGGGTCGAGTGTGTTGGGGAGGCTGGTTTTGATGTTATGCATGACTAGCCTCTCAAAGCACTTCATCATGATTGGAGTCAGTGCTATGGGACGGTAGTCATTGAGACAGGACACAGGTGATTTCTTTGGTACCAGTATGATTGTTGTGGATTTGAGACATGTGGGGACGACTGCCTGGCTCAGCGAGGTGTTGAAGATATCTGTTAGCTCATCTGTCAGCTGTGCAGCACAGTCTCTCAGAACACGGCCAGGTATGTTGTCAGGACCCGCAGCCTTGCGTGGGTTAATCCTAGATAGGGTCTTCCTTACGTCGGCTGGAGACAGACAGAGCGCCTGGTCGTTGGGAGGTGTGGGCAGTTTTTGTGCAGGTGCGTCATTCTGCATTTCAAACCGTGAATAAAAGTGTGCATCGGGGAGGGATGTGTCCTCATCACAGGCCTGTGGCGGGGGCTTGTAGTCAGTGATGGTCTGAATGGCTTGCCACAGGCTCCGTGTGTCTCTGCTGTCTGTGAAGTGGTTGTTTATTTTTTGGGCATATGACCGTTTTGCATTTTTGATGCCACAGGACAGATTGGCTCTTGCTGTTTTGAGGGCTGCTTTATCTACTGATCTGAATGCTTCATCTCTGGTCTTTAGCAGCCCACAAACCTCTGCTGTCATCCATGGCTTCTGGTTGGCACGTGTGGTGATGGTCTTGGTGACTGTGACATCATCAGTGCACTTTTTGATGTAAGCAGTCACGGTTTCAGTGTACTCATTCAGGTCTGTGCGGTTGTTGTAGGTGGCTGCCTCTTTAAACATGTTCCAGTCTGTGTCCTGGAAGCAGTCCTGTAGTGCTGAGGTGGCATTGTCTGGCCATACTGTGATCTGCTTTTGAACCGGTTTGGTGAGTTTTAGAAGTGGTCTATATGCTGGGATTAGCATAACAGAGATGTGGTCTGAGTACCCGAGGTGGGGGCGGGGTACAGCCTTGTAAGAGTTCTTTACTGTTGTGTAAACAATTTCCAGTGTGTTGTTTCCCAAGTTCACATGTTGGTAGAACTTTGGCAAAACTGTCTTTAAGTTTGCGTGGTTGAAGTCACCAGCTATGATGAAAAAGCCGTCTGGGTTTTTTGTTTGTTGTTCACTGATGGCGCTATACAGTTCACGAAGCGCGTCTTTAGCGTTTGCACACGGGGGGATGTAAACCGCTACAATAACAATGGCCGTGAACTCCCGCGGCAGATAGAACGGTCGACACTTCACAAACATAAACTCCACCAGCGATGAACAGTGTTTTGATAATACACAATGACGCACTGTGTCTTAAAAGCCTTTACTGCATGGAAGAATCGCACACTGTGAGCATTTGTGAGCTATAGCTACACTTTATAAAGACTCTCAGTGTGATATTTTCCCAGTCTGAATGCCTTGGGCTATTTCTTGTGTTAGATATATATCTGAGCATTATGGTGCATTATCAAGAGTTTTGAGGATGTTTTTGCACAGTTCTCATGGGGCATTTTAGAATTTACATTATAATACAAGTTGCACAAGGCGAAATTGCCTTTTAATATTCATACATTCAAATACTGTCATGCATGATAAGAGGAACTAATTTGTAGGCCTATGGGTTTATCATTAGTATACAATAATATCCAAACAATGTTTGCACAGACCATATTCAAGATTTTTATTTGTCACATACACAATTATACAGGATATAACCAGCAGTGAAATGTAGGTCAGGTCTACTCCAAGGACAGTGCAATTATAAAGTATACAGATATAAAGAAAAAGAAAAGTAGAAAAAATAAGAGAATAAAATAAAATAAAAGATAAAAAATATAAATATAAATATAAATATAAATGTGCAGGTCAGTATGTTGTTGACTTAAATAGTAATAAGAGGAATGTGCAAAAAGAATGTGCAAAAAGTTATTTAAATAGCAGCAATATGAGGTAGAGAAAATAGCAGCAATATGAGGTAGAGAAAAATTATGAATAGCTATTGATATGGTGATATTTACATGGAGTCACGGAGTTAAGAGTTTTGGAGCTTGATGGCCTGGGGGAAGAAGCTCCTCCTAAGTCTCTCAGTTTTTGCCATCAGGCTACGGAAGCGCTTACCAGATGGAAGCAAAGTGAATAGTCGGTTACCAGGGTGATTTGAGTCCTTGATGATTTTGACAGCTCTATTTTTGCAGCGTTTGAGGTAGATGTCCTGCAGAGAGGGGAGAGCAGACCCTGACATGCGCTCAGCTAAGCGCACAACTCTCTGTAGTGCTTTGCAGTCCTGATTGGAGCTGTTTCCATACCACACTGAGATGCACTGAGTCAATACACTTTCTATGGTCCCTGAATAGAAAGTTTTCAGGATTGCTGTTGAGACCCTGAATTTCCTCAGCTGTCGCAGATGGTTCAGTCTTTGCCTGGCTTTCTTAACCTGTGCTTGGATGTGTGTAGTCCAAGTCAGGTTCTCGGAGATGTTTACACCGAGGTACTTGAAGCTATTCACTCTCTCCACAGGGGTTCCACTGATCATAAGAGGAGTGTAGGGCTGCTGCTGTCTCTTCCTAAAGTCCATGATCAGCTCTTTAGTTTTGCTCACATTCAGAGAGAGACAGTTGTCCTGGCACCATGATGTGAGTCTCTCTACCTCGTCCAAGTAAGCGGTCCCATCATTGTTGGAGATGAGGCCCAGAACCACAGTATCATCAGCGAATTTGACAATAGATGTGGAGCTGTGAGAGGACACGCAGTCATGCGTGTAGAGAGAGTAGAGCAGGGGACTCAGGACACAGCCCTGTGGGGCTCCTACGTTCAGGGTGATGGGGTTTGAGGTGAACTGCCCAACTTTCACCACTTGAGGTCTGCCGGTGAGGAAGTCTTGAATCCAGTCACAGAGTGAGGAGTTTAGGCCAAGGTCTGTGAGTTTAGAAGCCAGCTTGATGGGGACTATAGTGTTGAAAGCTGAGCAATAGTCAATGAATAGCAGCCTTACATAATTCCCATTGTTGCGGTCCAAGTGTGTGAGGGAAGAGTGGAGGACGTGAGAGATTGCATCGTCCGTAGATCTGTTTGGGCGATAGGCAAACTGAAGAGGGTCCAAAGTATCAGGTATGGAGGAGCAGATGTGGCTCTTTACAAGTCTCTCAAAAACCTTCATGACTATAGATGTGAGGGCAACTGGGCGATAGTCATTCAGGCAAGAGGGTATAATACCTAAAGAAGAACATACATGAACAAAATGAGTCATTCATACTATTAGATGAGTTTAGAGTGAGATGATGAAAAAAATAGCTCTCTGTTTGATCAATGGTGGCCTGGGCTACACAACAATGACTTAACATGAAATCTTCACTTCAAGACAAAGTGACTTCTCAAGCCGAACTTGGCTGCTTCGGTTTGATGCTCCTTGGTACTTTTTCTGTTTTTGTTTGTTTGTCCTGTCTTAAGCAACGTTTTTCCGATCAGCTTCACTAGAAACGAACTCTTGGACATAAGAAATAGCACACCAAATAACCTTTTGCCGACGTTTGAACATTCGGACGTTTTACTGGACATTTTAGTTGGAGGAGCTGCGTTTCTATACAAGCTCTCCAGGCAACGGTCAAAAATGTAAATGTGCAGTATTTCTGAAAAAAAAGAAAGAAAACAAAAAAATACTTTTTTTAAAATATAAAATCAATTAATTGGAGATGCTTTTGATTATTAAAATTTAATGGAACCATTAAAATGGAATCCAGAAAATAAAGGAAAACAGAATTTGGGAAAGCTAAAACTGTAAAACTCAATTAATTAGACAGGCTTAATTTAACAATTAAACAGAGTATAGAAAAATGAAAATGAAAAAAACTGAATTTGAAAATAAAGCGGATTTCATAGGGCCCTATAATTATAATACATTTTTTTTTTGTGGTAATAAAAATAGAGTGAACAATAGCTTTTAAAATGCCTTAAAATACATATATAATGTCAATGATGCAAGAATAATTAGTTCAAATAAAGTATCAAAAGCAAGAAATCATATGGTTTTATTGAACAAAACTGTTAAAATACATAATGTATTATAAACAATATAATTAAGTATGTCCCTTCACAATAGAGCTGGGGCCTGTACCATGATGGTAGATGAACAAATTCGCAGTTACAGGATTAGTTTTGAGTTGACAAAACCAAACCTCTCCAATCCGGCTTTGTTGGTACCATGATGCTGATCATCAACTTTCTTTGTCAACTCAGGCTTTGATCCTGAGTTTGTGGAGCACGTGCACATGAATGTGTGACATCACTGGTGAACAGCCAATCACGAGCCTTGGTTAAAGGTTAAAAGTTTTGCTAAAAGTTAAGAGATTGAAGAATATGATGAATTTAAATGCATTTACAATGAACAAATACTTGTTCATGAAAGGGGACAAATAAAATAAATGATCTTGCTTTATCAGTGCAGTCACAAGTTAAACTTAAGTTAGTTTATATAGTTGGAAATATAAAGCGATATTTTATATCGCTTTATAAATAAGGTACACCTTTTTATTTAATTTCATATATCAATTCCTTAAAGGTACATATTAATATCTAATGGTATATTTTAGTACCTAAATGGTTCCAGTTTACTACCTTTTAAAAGGGTATCACCCAGTGGCACCTTTTATCTTTTTTCAGAGAGTACACAGACAGAAAATAAAAAGGAGTAGAGCTGTGTTAGTTACTGATGAGATGAATATAATTCTTCTAAACAAACTTTAATTAAATGTGGTGTGTAGGTGGATGGGTCATTCTCTAAATGGAAACAGATGAAAAAACCCATCTATTAACCTTGACACCACATTTCATGTAATAAAACGCAAGAATCACATTATTCGCAAAAAAAAGGTCAGAGGATGGCCGAGAGATGAAAAGAAAAGAAAAGAAAAACAACCCCTGCAATACCTTTACACATTGATTTCTAGATCTCCTGTGAATCTGTTTCATGTTGAAAACAAAAAAACGCAATGGATGGGGTCTCTGTAAAATAACAAAAATTGATGTCTCGGGTCTTTTTGCAGAGTTTTAGAAGAAGAAAACATGAGACGCTAAAGGCCATGGGAAGAGGTGCACTGCAGACGAAATTATATCAATTATTTGTGTCACAGACAGAACAGGGTGAGAATGACAATGATAAAAATGGAGGCAGTGGGACGGCAGACCATCCTCGTCCTCTCATCCTCCAGCTGAATGAGGGATTGTTTTGCGGTGGGTGTTTTAAAAGTTAATTTGTAATGAGTTGAGGTGTAGGCTTTGGATTTTTAATGTTCTGTGTGTCCAAAACATATTCAAAATAAATAATTTGACATGGTGGATAATTCAGGAGAAATGGCAAGAAAGGTATTTGATCTGTGAGGTCAAATCCCACCGTTTAATCACAACCTGTGGCTGTGGTAAAAGTGGGCAATGCTAAACGACACTATGAGATGCACTGGATGGCTTAGGATGGAAAAAGAAAATAAGGAGTGGAGTGATATTTATTGTCTGCTATAATATACTATAATCTAATATAATATGGGGCAGTCGTGGCCTAATGCTTAGAGAGTTGGACTAACCCAAAGGTCGCGGGATTGAGTCTCAGGTCTGGCGGGGATTGTAGGTGGGGGAGTGAATAACCAACACTCTCTTCCACCCTCAATACCACAACTGAGGTGAGACCCTTGAGCAAGGCACCGAACCCCCAACTGCTCCGGGGGTGTGTTCACTACTGTGTGTGTGTGTGCACTTGGATGGGTTAAATGCAGAGCACAAATTCCGAATATGGGTCACCATACTTGGCCACACGTCACGTCACGTCACTTCACATTCACATTCACATTTGCTACTTTGACAATGTGTGAGCTTGCAAAAACATGTCTTAAGAGTATCTAAGCCTTCGGTGTTGGATAAAGGCTAAAATGCAGTTATAAGATATAGAGGCAAAAAATGCCCTGTAAGAGATCTTGTTTTGATGTCATGATATAGTTAATATCTCACAAACAAGATTGTTGTTTTCCTGAATATCAGCGTGATTGCAAATTAATGGATTTTATACAACATCTCAACAAACAAGACATTAGTATTAAAGGGGACCTGTTATGCAAAAATCAATTTCATAAGGTGTTTGAACACAGTTGTGTGGCCACAGTGTGTGAAAACAACCAGCCTACGGTAAAAATACACCCACTTATTGTTTTATAATCCCAATCAATCATAAACAGTCTCTCTAAACAAGCGATTCCAGATTCTCCCTAGTTACACATCATTTTACACTCTAAAAAGTGCTGGGTTATTTCTGTAAACATAATTTTGGGTTAATTGTGGTGGGTCATAATTCTGGGTTATTTGAGGTACTGTAAACACACACAGATGAGCTGCTCATGCTGGGTCAAATGGACTGCAAGGGGTTCTTTCACCACTGAACACCTGGTTTGGGTTATTTTGACCCAACCGGTTTGTTTATTTTTTCTCTTCATTGAATTTTATGGATTCTTCACTCGTCTCGTCGTCAGACGGTCACACAACTCGCAGCAAGCAGGATTATAAGGTAAATTAATATGATGATATGATGATTTATCTCTATTTTTAATATATATATACTTATTTTAACGCCTCATGGAAAAGGTATGACTGAAAACTCATCTCTTTCGACATTGCTTGACTTCATCCTAAACTAAAAAAAAAAAACTTTATCTTTCTCTTTATTTATTCCTTCTCTTGCTAGCTTGTACTTATTTGAACAATGCCTCAGACTTGGTGTTACGAGCACTTCGTCTGTCTGAATTCCACAAAATACACTTAAACGTTATTTAAGTCAACTTAAATGTTACAACTTGTAAAAATGTAAGTTATGTTGCAAGACTAAGTGTTGTGTAATTAACAGGAGGGGACCAACATGGTGATGCCTTCCTGCACATTTTGTGCCTTGGTGACAAAACAACGACATCCCACACCTTCGCCATTGTTTTGGGCCATGCCATTGAAACGGACTTGTTACTTGAGGCTGTTTATCTTTTTCAAGTCCTTTTTTGTGCTTGATGTTAGCTACACATAAGCATCGTTCAGACTGTCAGCCCAAATCCGATTTTGTGCATATCCGGATGGAATCTGAGTTGAATTACTGTCTGTCCACACAGCATATTGCAACTGTTCAAATCCGATTTGTGCGTCCATAAATGCTCTTTCATTTTTACTGAATGTGCATTGGTTTCTATGGTAATGCCGTTCCGTTATTATGCCTACGCTAATAACAACAGTAACAGCAATACAGTTTGCAATACAGATGTTGTCTTGTGAGGCAGCGGCAGAAACGCAGGAAGCTTGAATGTGTGGCTTTATTCCGTGCTGCCGTCTTTTTTTTTTTTTTTTTGTCTCCGCTACATTCAAAACACAAAGAGGTACGTATTGCAGTATATTGTTTTTTCCTGCTTGACTTGCACTTCGCAACAACACAAGCTTGTTTCTGCAAAGATGTTCAGCATGTTTTCTGCAAAAAGGTCTGACGTGTTTATGTTGTACGTGGCGTGAGGGTGTGAAAAAGCTACGCTGAATCCGATCTGACCGGTCAGACTGAAACGGATTTCCAGAAACGCGATTTGAATAGGATTCCAAACCACATACGAATGTAGCTCGAAATGGATTCGCACAAATCGGATTTCATGTAGTGCGTTGCCGTTCAGACTATTTAAATATGATCGGATTTCAATCAGATTTGCACAAAAATCGAATTTGGGCTGACAGTCTGAACGAGGCTTAACATCTTCCTTTCTGGGAATTTCTCCAGCATGCAGTATATCATATTGATGGCAACAGTATTTGAGGGCAACAGTTTTTTCTGGCCACTTGTAACGTTTGAATTTTTTGTCACGTATCGTCTGTTGTAGGTCTCTTTGTTTGGCTTCCCAGACACCAAAATTGCTGTGGCCCAGATCCGGCCCACACTTGACGTTTTCATCTGGCCCACATACCGCGTGGAATGATGGCACTTGGGCGGTCCGCTCCTGTTTGCCAGATTTGGGCCACAATTAAGCCATAGCAATGCCGCATGTCAGCCGTAAAAAAAACAAATGAAGCAGAACTGGCCCACATCTGGCCCAGACACCAAAATTGCTGTGGCCCAGATCCGGCCCACACTTGACACTTTCATCTGGCCCACATACCGCGTGGAATGATGGCACTTGGGCGGTCCGCTCCTGTTTGCCAGATTTGGGCCACAATTAAGCCATAGCAATGCCGCATGTCAGCCGTAAAAAAAACAAATGAAGCAGAACTTGCCCACATCTGGCCCAGACACCAAAATTGCTGTGGCCCAGATCCGGCCCACACTTGACACTTTCATCTGGCCCACATACCGCGTGGAATGATGGCACTTGGGCGGTCCGCTCCTGTTCGCCAGATTTGGGCCACAATTAAGCCATAGCAATGCCGCATGTCAGCCGTAAAAAAAAACAAATGAAGCAGAACTGGCCCACATCTGGCCCAGACACCAAAATTGGTGTGGCCCAGATCCAACCCACACTTGACGTTTTCATCTGGCCCACATACCGCGTGGAATGATGGCACTTGGGCGGTCCGCTCCTGTTTGCCAGATTTGGGCCACAATTAAGCCATAGCAATGCCGCATGTCAGCCGTAAACAAAACAAATGTAGCAGAACTGGCCAAGTGTGGGCCGGATCTGGGCCACAGCAATTTTGGTGTCTGGGCCAGATGTGGGCCAGTTCTGCTTCATTTGTTTTTTTTTTTTATGGCTGACATGCGGCTTTGCTATGGCTTAATTGTGGCCCAAATCTGGCAAACAGGAGCGGACCGCCCAAGTGCCATCATTCCACGCGGTATGTGGGCCAGATGAAAGTGTCAAGTGTGGGCCGGATCTGGGCCACAGCAATTTTGGTGTCTGGGCCAGATGTGGGCCAGTTCTGCTACATTTGTTTTGTTTACGGCTGACATGCGGCATTGCTATGGCTTAATTGTGGCCCAAATCTGGCAATCAGGAGCGGACCAAGTGCCATCATTCCACGCGGTATGTGGGCCAGATGAAAACGTCAAGTGTGGGCCAGATCTGGGCCACAGCAATTTTGGTGTCTGGGCCAGATGTGGGCCAGTTCTGCTTCATTTGTTTTGTTTACGGCTGACATGCGGCATTGCTATGGCTTAATTGTGGCCCAAATCTGGCAAACAGGAGCGGACCGCCCAAGTGCCATCATTCCACGCGGTATGTGGGCCAGATGAAAATGTGAAGTGTGGGCCGGATCTGGGCCACAGCAATTTTGGTGTCTGGGCCAGATGTGGGCCAGTTCTGCTTCATTTGTTTTGTTTATGGCTGACATGCGGCATTGCTTTGGCCTAATTGTGGCCCAAATCTGGCAAACAGGAGCGGACCGCCCAAGTGCCATCATTCCACGCGGTATGTGGGCCAGATGAAAATGTCAAGTGTGGGCCAGATCTGGGCCACAGCAATTTTGGTGTCTGGGCCAGATGTGGGCCAGTTCTGCTTCATTTGTTTTGTTTACGGCTGACATGCGGCATTGCTATGGCTTAATTGTGGTCCAAATCTGGCAAACAGGAGCGGACCGCCCAAGTGCCATCATTCCACGCGGTATGTGGGCCAGATGAAAACGTAAAGTGTGGGCCGGATCTGGGCCACAGCAATTTTGGTGTCTGGGCCAGATGTGGGCCAGTTCTGCTTCATTTGTTTTGTTTATGGCTGACATGCGGCATTGCTTTGGCCTAATTGTGGCCCAAATCTGGCAAACAGGAGCGGACCGCCCAAGTGCCATCATTCCACGCGGTATGTGGGCCAGATGAACATTATGGCACTTAAGGCAGTCCACTCCTGTTTGCCAGATTTGGGCCACAATTAAGCCATAGCAATGCCACATGTAACCCAACAACAAACCAAATAAACCACACCTGGCCACAGTTGATTTTTATACAAACCCTGGTCTTTCCCAACATTCCTCATGCAGCATGGAATGGTGGCACTTTTGCAATGCACTCCTGTTTGCCAGATCTGCTCCACATGTAGGCCAGTTGTTCAGCCACATGTTAGCCAAGAATTACATAAATAAACCATAACTGTGTGTTTTTGTGTGTGCATGCTGTGCCATATCATTGACACTAAGAGATATAAACTAAAGAGAAATTTAAAAATGCCCCCTTTTTATGTTAAGAGAAGTTACAACAGATGATTTAAACACGTTTCTGAAAACATTTGCATTATTTATTAATATTGTCAAAGAACAACCAAGTGCAAGTTTCCATTTTCAAAACTGGAAAGCAATCTAAAAAAAAAAAAATAGCAATAATAATAAAAACACAAAATATGTGCATATAAAGCATCTTAGAACTAAACAAAAAACAAAACAAAACATGTTTCCAGTTGGTCATCCAAAAAAAAACAGACAACGCAGAAGTAAACACACTAGAAGACATTGGCAAATGGAGCCATCCAAAATTAAAGAATTTGACCACCTTGGCTGGGCCCATCTGCGTCATCATGGCAATCTTGCAAGCCTTTATTGGATACACACAAAAACAAAGTACACTGTTGAATGCTGATTTTACAATAGTGTTTTAATAGCAATAGCACATTAATACTGAATGGGGAAAAAATGGACTGGAACTACCAGTGCATTAAACAGTTTGGTAACTCTAAGGCCTTAATTGTTAACATTAATTAATGTATTAACTAGTATTAACTAACATGAACTGCATTATTTATTAAGCTTTTTTAATGTTACAGTCATTCACTGTTTGTTCATGTTAGTTCAACCATAAGTTTATCAAGTGACGAGAATACTTTTTGTGCGCAAAAAAACAAACAAAAATAACGACTTTATTCCACTATTCATTTTCGGCTGCTTGTTGTTTTTGTTTTATCGAGTCAGGCAGAGTACATCAAAATGATTATCTGTGATCATTTCATTTACAATAACTGCTTTGGGTGCGAGTGATCTAATATTTAGGAGCCCAAGCTTTAAAAATAGTTTTTGTTCGTTTATTTTGCGTTTTTCTGGTTTAATAACGGTCAGATTTTTTCTAGATCCTGCATTAAATTTATATTTAGACCTCGCTATTCGGGGAACAGACACAGTCTGTATAGATTGGACAACGCAAGTACTTCTATCTTTTAAGTGGGTAGAACAAAAGTCATCATGGCAGTTATTTGAGAATTGGCTTACTAGTCAGATGGAGCGTAGCGTCCTGGAGATGTTGTCCGACAGGAGTTCCGCTCCGACTCTGCTGGGGTGCAGGCCATCAGCACGAAAAAGCCTAGGACGCTCCCAGAAAAGATTCCAATTATTAACAAAGAGCAGTTTCTGTTCTTTATACCATGACAATAACCATTCGTTTAAAGCAAACAGTCTACTGAACCTTTCGTTTCCTTGTCGATACGTGGGAAGCAGTCCTAACACGATGATCGTCGCCGCGGGCGATGTGCTGCGTACCGTCTCGATCAGGCTCCTGTAGTCCCTCTTCAGTGTCTCCATCTGCCGCAGCTTGATGTCGTTTGCCCCCGCGTGCAGCACGACAGCACCGATGTTCTCGTTGCCCTTCAGGATCGCGGGTAAACATTCGCAGAAACATTGAGAACACGAGCACCGGGGAAACAGTGAGTGTGCGCTCTACCTTCAGCTGACGTAGCACGGACGTGCCGGACGATGGAGCCTCCGACGATCACAGCATCGCGTTCCGTCTCGCGGAGGGGGGCGAAGCGGTTTCGGGTGGAGATGAAGGACATCTGGGAAGATCGCATTCTGGGTGCACAGGGTCTGTGCAGAGAAACACACGGAGTAGAGGTAGACTAACAAATCTAAGATCAGATTCAATCTCTTTTAGTAGTGACACAATGTCATCATGGTCAGAGTTTGAGGCCGAACAAGTAATAATGTTAGTCGAACGATTTTGGAAAATAATCTAAATGTGTTTTTTATTTAAAAATTAATTTTTTTTACTTTTTTTTTTTTTTTACTAATAATGCGATTTAATATACTAGTTGTTTAAGCTCTTTATCTTCTGTATTATTCAACAAAGACAAGCAATAAATCATTGTATAATATGGCTGGGAACTGGGAATCTTTAGTCACCTCATGATCATGATTGAGTCACCTCAAAAATTTTTTTGGATGGAATTACATACTGTATGTATTTATAAGAACTGTTTAAAAATAATAATTACACTTTAAAGTTTTAAGTTTTACACTTTAAATTACACTTTTAAATTGTAGCTTATATAAACGAACAAAACAAAAAAAATATTCCTTGATACTTTTTTATTTTGTACCACATGAAATGTATCAGCAGCTTACCTTAATGGTGACAGTGAACTCTAAACTGTAGCATTTTATTTCCACCAGCAGTTTTCTGTAGCAAATCACATTGATATGTGTTATTAAGGTGAAAAACATCCTGACTCAAAACATTAAATGAAAAAAAAAAAAAAAAAAAAAGCAGGCAAACTAATTTTAAAATTACTAGGGTATACTAAAAATGTGAAATACATAGAGTAATAATACCTGAACCAACTTGCTCAATAATATCTATTAGGCTATTGTTACTTTGTAATCATCTAATTTGTGCATTATTGCTAGTTAACGAAAAATGCTGTCACAAAGTAATAAAACTAGTGCAGTTACTGCAGTATTACTGTATGCCCAATGTATAAACATGAATGAAAAATTACACTATAGGCTATTATATATACATTTTTCATTGTTGTGCCAAAATAAGACAAGAGTTAAATACTTTCACCGTGCAGAACTGACTGAAGGTTGGCAAGATCGGAGCAACATGAGCAAATCTAAATGTATTGGCGCGCCGTTCAATCGATACTTGTTCATTTCGCATTCGATAACCATAATAGATCTAGCTTAGAGCTATAAACTGCCAAAATAATGTTACTTCGAAATTAGAAGTTATTCCATTAACTCATACAACATGGATATAACGAAGCAATCGCTAAGAAAATATAAATGTATCGATCTTACCTTGATTGTTTGTTTGCAGTATTCGTCCTCCCTCCAACTGACAATCCTCTGACCTTTTGGTTTCGAGCGCCTTTTTCGCGCCTTACGGCTGTTTAAATTTAAAGGGCCGAATCAGTTTGATTTTTTTTTTCAAAGACAACTTCAAATGCAGTAAATATTTTGTTATTAACAAAATAGAGATCGTATCTCTAATAAATAAGTAAGCTGAAGCAAAAAAATTTGACAATTTTTTCATGAATGCAGGGGGCTGAAAAAGTTAATTATCAAAATAATAATATTTTCTCACAAGAGCTTTGTCGTTCATTTAATCGTATTTCATCAATTATAATGTCAATTAAAATTATATATTTTTTTATCTTTAAGAAAGATTATTTATAGCCTAAAAATGACAGTTGTATAAATGTAAATTATATTAAGCCAGAAATGTGGGCGTGAGACACACGCAATTCAACCAGTTCACACGCTGTGTATTTGGCAATGCCAACCGGGGGCGATTTCGGATACAGCCAAAGTGAAGTTTCCTGCTGCCAGCACGTATAGGCAACATAGATGCGCGAACAAAGTTGACGGAACATTCTCGGCCACTGTACGTTCGTTACTAGGCAACCAACAACATCGCGCGAACACACGTCCTGATGGAGATAGGTTTGAACAAAACCAAAACTAGAAACAGGTTGGCTCTGGACGGAACACTGTCATCCATTATGACAGTGGAAATGTCTGGGAGCCCCCTACCCCTGTTATCAAGGCATCAAAATGTGCAACAAACACTTACAACACAAAACACATTTCATAAGATGGAGTGTGTACTCTTGAGCAATTTGTTATATTTTTGTAATTTGTGTATATTTGTCCTTTTGAAATATAACATTAAAGAGTATTTTTAATGTGATGAATTGCTCTGTCATTTATCAGATTTACCAATTGTTATAATTTCAATTTGTGCTGGTTAATTATGAACAATGGGTAAAATTGGGGCTCCATTAGGGCTCCTCCCCTAACCGCATCAAGATTTTGATAAAACTTGAGAACCCTGAATGTAATAAAATTAAATGTTTATTTATTTATTTAAAATATGTTTATTTCATTTTTTATATATTTTCAATATTTGAATATTTTAATTGGATTATTTTTAAATATTTGAATATTTTAAGGGGGTTTCAAATATTACCCTTTGTGGGGTCACTTGAGACACATAGGAACAGTGAATCACAACCTTTTTGACTTCAATGTCTCCTTATAGTCCTATTCTCCACAACAAATCCAGTACATTTGTTATAAAAATAGCCAAATAATAAGAAATATCTTGATTGACTAATTAGTCATAATTTTAACTCATCTTGAGGCCTCATTGGAAGTTTATCCGTGTCTGCTTTAGAAGTTAGGCCTATATGACACTGCTAGCAAGATAAGCAAGGTTTCACCGAGTAGGCTACAACATGTTCCTGGCTCAACATCTTTATTGATCCTGGAACAGCATTCATATCGACCAATTAGAATTGAAGTTTGAAGTTATGCCAAGTTTAGGCTTTCAACCATGCTTCTAGATCAGTGTTATTATCATTTCCCTCTGATTGTAGGGTTAGGGTTAGGACTATTTTTATGGACAGGAATGATGTTCCAAGATCAACAAAAATATGTTGATACAGTACTTGGCAAAATCATTGTGCCCCAAGCTTTGCACAAACAGCAACTAAAGTATCTTCTTGCACATCCCAAAACCATAAAAAACTCTTCATAAGTTTGAACTTAGACACTTGAACTTTTCGAGACACTCTACCTACAAAACATATGTCAGCAATAGCATATATGTTATAGATGTAAGTACATGTAGCCTCACATCCAGCCTAAGGACATGTCCACCAAAGCGTTTTTAGCCAGCCGAAAATGCTAGGCAATCTACTGAAAACGCCTAGCTGTGGGCGATTGAAAGTGTTTTGGCAGTGCAGCGTTTTTGTTGTTGTTTTTTTTTTTTTTTTTTTGAGACGCTTTGTTGCTATACAGAATATCCGTAGCACAGTTTACTTGTAACTGATTTCGCTGATAATTTGTATAATACTAATAATGTTTGTATAGTACGGATGTCATATGGTATAGACACGTATGTTCGGAAACCAGAAATATAATTTTTCCATCTACTCTGCTATTTGATGTTGTACAGAAAGAATGTTGTGACAGTTGGTCGGTGTGGTATTTTTCCCGCCCCTCCTCCATTGTGATTGGACGGTCTGGTAGAAAGTGACAGTGATGAGCGTTTTAACCAAAGTTTAACATTCTTTAACTCTCGCCGATCTATAAAAAACGCTGAGTGTTCAGCGCTTTATAGCCATAAAAATGCATGGCGTTTTAAAAACGCGGCACTCCCATTGAAAACAATTGAATAAACACACCAGTCGCGTGAAAAAAAACCGCATTGGTGGACACGACACACAGCCTAAGTGCCTGCTGCATCTATACCAAAAAATATTGTTAAATGTTGTTAAAAAAAAATTCAAGGCAGTTTCAAAGTCTGTCCTTTTTAAGCTAAATTAGCCATTGTCAGAAGTGTTGCATCTAAGCCAGAAATGGACTTACCACGTAGGTTTACATTTTTGGGGGGCATATTTCGAATGTGGGCCAAGTTAGACTTACACCCTGATTAGCCAATGCTGACTGTGCCGTATATTTTCCAAATGTGGCCCAAATTATTATGAATTATATGGACCATATTTGCCATGCCATATGGGTGGCACTTTCGGCTCACACCTGAGGCAGTGCCACTGTAGCATATCTTTGCCAAAACTGGCCCAAATACATTCTGAGATAACTGTGCCTTTTTACAGCGTTATATGTGGGCCACTTTTGGCTCACATCCAGATGAGCCAGTGGTCACTCAGCCATATCTTTGCCAAACCTGGCCCAGATGTGTTATAAGATAACTGGGCCACATTTTCAATATTATATGTGGGCCACTTTTGGCTCACATCCAGATGAGCCAGTGGTCACTTAGCCATATCTTTGCCAAACCTGGCCCAGATGTGTTATAAGATAACTGGGCGACACTTGCAACATTATATGTGGGCCACTTTTGGCTCACATCCAGATGAGCCAGTGGTCACTCAGCCATATGAAGTGACATTCAGCCAAGTATGGTGACCCATACTCATACTCGGAATTCGTGCTCTGCATTTAACCCATCCAACGTGCACACACACAGCAGTGAACACACACACCGTGAACATACACCCGGAGCAGTGGGCAGCCATTTTATGCTGCAGCGCCCGGGGAGCAGTTGGGGGTTCGGTGCCTTGCTCAAGGGCACCTCAGTCGTGGTATTGAGGGTGGAGAGAGCGCTGGACATTCACTCCCCCCACCTACAATTCCTGCCGGCCGGAGACTCGAACCCGCAACCTTCGGATTACAAGTCCGACTCTCTAACCATTAGGCCACGACTTCCCCACAATATCTTTGCCAAACCTGGCCCAGATGTGTTATAAGATAAGTGGGCCACATTTTCAATATTATATGTGGGCCACTTTTGGCTCACATCCAGATGAGCCAGTGGTCACTTAGCCATAACTTTGCCAAACCTGGCCCAGATGTGTTATAAGATAACTGGGCCACATTTCCAAATTATATGTGGGCCACTTTTGGCTCACATCCTGATAAGCCAGTGGTCACTCAGCCATATCTTTGCCAAACCTGGCCCAGATATGTTTTGAGATAACTGGGCCAAATTTGCAACATTATATGTGGGCCACTTTTGGCTCACATCCAGATGAGCCAGTGGCCACTGAGCCATATCTTTGCCAAACCTGGCCCAGATGTGTTTTAAGATAACTGGGACACATTTTCAATATTATATGTGGGCCACTTTTGGCTCACATCCTGATGAGCCAGTGGTCGCTCAGCCATATCTTTGCCAAACCTGGCCCAGATATGTTTTGAGATAACTGGGCCAAATTTGCAACATTATATGTGGGCCACTTTTGGCTCACATCCAGATGAGCCAGTGGTCACTGAGCCATATCTTTGCCAAACCTGGCCCAGATGTGTTATAAGATAACTGGGCCACATCTGCAACATTATATGTGGGGTGGGCCACTTTTGGCTCACATCCAGGTGAGCCAGTGGTCACCGAGCCATATCTTTGCCAAACCTGGCCCAGATGTGTTATAAGATAACTGGGCCACATCTGTAACATTATATGTGGGCCACTTTTGGCTCACATCCAGGTGAGCCAGTGGTCACCGAGCCATATCTTTGCCAAACCTGGCCCAGATGTGTTATAAGATAACTGGGCCACATTTTCAACATTATATGTGGGCCACTTTTGGCTCACATCCAGGTGAGCCAGTGGTCACTGAGCCATATATTTGCCAAACCTGACCCAGATGTGTTATAAGATAACTGGGCCACATTTGCAACATTATATGTGGGCCACTTTTGGCTCACATCCAGATGAGCCAGTGGTCACTGAGCCATATCTTTGCCAAACCTGGCCCAGATGTGTTTTAAGATAACTGGGCCACATTAGCAACATTATATGTGGGCCACTTTTGGCTCACATCCAGATGAGCCAGTGGTCACTGAGCCATATATTTGCCAAACCTGGCTCAGATGTGTTATAAGATAACTGGGCCACATTTTCAATATTATATGTGGCCCACTTTTGGCTCACATCCTGATGGGCCAGTGGTCACTCAGCCATATATTTGCCAAACCTGGCCCAGATGTGTTATAAGATAACTGGGCCACATTTGCAACATTATATGTGGGCCACTTTTGGCTCACATCCAGGTGAGCCAGTGGTCACTGAGCCATATCTTTGCCAAACCTGGCCCAGATGTGTTATAAGATAACTGGGCCACATTTGCAACATTATATGTGGGCCATTTTTGGCTCACATCCAGATGAGCCAGGGGTCACTGAGCCATATATTTGCCAAACCTGTCCCAGATGTGTTATAAGATAACTGGGCCACATTAGCAACATTAAATGTGGGCCACTTTTGGCTCACATCCAGATGAGCCAGTGGTCACTGAGCCATATATTTGCCAAACCTGGCCCAGATGTGTTATAAGATAACTGGGCCACATTTTCAATATTATATGTGGGCCACTTTTGGCTCACATCCTGATGGGCCAGTGGTCACTCAGCCATATATTTGCCAAACCTGGCCCAGATGTGTTATAAGATAACTGGGCCACATTTTCAATATTATATGTGGGCCACTTTTGGCTCACATCCTGATGGGCCAGTGGTCACTCAGCCATATATTTGCCAAACCTGGCCCAGATGTGTTATAAGATAATTGGGCCACATTTTCAACATTATATGTGGGCCACTTTTGGTTCACATCCTGATGAGCCAGTGGTCACTCAGCCATATCTTTGCCAAACCTGGCCCAGATGTGTTATAAGATAACTGGGCCACATTTGCAACATTATATGTGGGCCACTTTTGGCTCACATCCAGGTGAGCCAGTGGTCACTGAGCCATATCTTTGCCAAACCTGGCCCAGATGTGTTATAAGATAACTGGGCCACATTTGCAACATTATATGTGGGCCACTTTTGGCTCACATCCAGATGAGCCAGTGGTCACTGAGCCATATCTTTGCCAAACCTGGCCCAGATGTGTTTTAAGATAACTGGGCCACATTTTCAACATTATATGTGGGCCATTTTTGGCTCACATCCAGATGAGCCAGTGGTCACTGAGCCATATATTTGCCAAACCTGTCCCAGATGTGTTATAAGATAACTGGGCCACATTAGCAACATTATATGTGGGCCACTTTTGGCTCACATCCAGATGAGCCAGTGGTCACTGTGCCATATCTTTGCCAAACCTGGCCCAGATGTGTTATAAGATAACTGGGCCACATTTGCAACATTATATGTGGGCCACTTTTGGCTCACATCCAGATGAGCCAGTGCCACTGTGCCATATATTTGCCAAACCTGGCAAAGATATGTTTTAAGATAACTGGGCCACATTTGCGACATTATATGTGGGCCACTTTTGGCTCACATCCAGATGAGCCAGTATTCACTGAGCCATATCTTTGCCAAACCTGGCCCAGATATGTTATAAGATAACTGGGCCACATTTTCAGGATTATATGTGGGCCACTTTTGGCTCACATCGAGGTGAGCCAGTGCCACTGTGCCATATCTTTGCCAAACCGGGCCCAGATATGTTTTGAGATAACTGGGCCACATTTTCAGGATTATATGTGGGCCACTTTTGGCTCACATCCAGATGAGCCAGTGCCACTGTGCCATATCTTTGCCCAACCTGGCCCAGATATGTTTTAAGATAATTGGGCCACATTTGCTGAAACATATGTGGGCCATATTTGGTTTACATCCAGATTAGTCATTGTCAATTGTGCCACGTTTTTGCCATAGGTGGCCCACATTTGGTTTGTCATATTCGGGCCATGTTTATTATCTATCATATGGGCCACTTTAGGCTCAGATTCAGATTACACATTGTCATGAGTGCCGCATCTTTGCCTAAAATGGCCCAGATGTGATTTACATTTTTTGGGCCATATTTGCCATTTTACATGTGGGCCACTTCAGGCTCAGACACATTTGGTGCGGGCCATAAGAAGGCCACCAGTGCCGCATCAATGCCTGAAGTGGCCCACATCCGTCTGCTATCTGGGTTAGTTTTAATTGCACAATGTTTGGACTGATTCTCATGTGGCAATAATCAATTTTATAGTGTTATGATGCTGCTATGTTGACAAAGAATAGGAATCTACAGTATATAGTTTACACAGTTTTGTGTTAAAAAAGAAATTGATCTACAAAAAACATTGTTTTATTTGTGTCTGTAGGGGCTGGATGTAACGTGTAACAGTAGCACCCATTCAAAAAAAGTTTTTAAAAGAAATGTGAAAACTCATTAAATTGATATTTACAGTTGCATTTTTGTGTTAAGTGTATTACAGAAAAATAAATAATTTTACATTTCTTTGTGATTGTTATTTATTATTATTGGTAATATTGGTAAATATCAAGGTAGCAAGGCAACGAGACAACAAATAACCCAATGTTTAGGTAATGTTTAACCCAGCAGCACAGTTAACCTGACCCACTGGTTGGGTCAAATATACAACCCAGCATTATGGGTCAAATGGTTAAACCCAGCACTTGGGTCAAAACAACCCAGCACGTGTTCTGTCCCATAGTAGCTGGGTTAAGGTTGGGTTATTTTTTAACCCAGCATTTTTAGAGTATAGGGAAAAAGTCCCGCCCATTTGTGACGATCTCTGCCCTATTAGCATAGATACAGCCCTAAGTGAGAAGCAGCAGTCCGACAGTGTGTTTTTGCTGTAGCTATGGGAGATATACAATGTCATGCCAAAGAGGCATTACAAGTGTTGTGTTTTGGGATGCACCAGCGAACATAAGTCATATTTTGTTTTCCAAATTGCCTTTCTAAAAGAGCTTTGTAAGGCTAATGTTGCTAAAGCTACCATTGTCTCTGCCTGTTTCCACTGATACTGATACCTACTGGCGGTTTTAGTTTAACATTTATTGATCCATGACAAGCGTAAACCAACCAAGGTACTATTTTAGAAACACATTTGGCAAAATATGGTCTAATTAAAAAAAAAAAAAATTTTTTGTTAAAATTGCACACATCCAAATAACGCAGCATAAACTTTAATCTATAATAATTAATGTAATTATGAGCAAACTAAAGTTTAACAATTCTGCCCGCACAAGAGAACATTTTATCAGATTCGGCACTCAATCTAAAGTTTGTGTGTAGATTTAGGATTTCCAACATTTTATATGGTTTCTTATTGGTGGTCAATAAGAGTTTGGGTTGAGGTTAGGATTTCTAAACTAGTATGGTTTGTTATTGGTTTAAGTCAAAATAAAGTACATTAAGTCATCATAAAGCCTCTATAATACAAGATTTTATTGTCCACCTGGAAAAAACAGTCTAAAAAGGTCTGATCACTGATTTTTGCCTTAGCAATCAATGTAAGCACTCTCACTTACACAGATAAACAGGTCAAATATATTGATCCCTTTGTGATTCAGCACAAGGGAAACGTATTTTTGTTTTGCCACATCTCTCTAATTTATGTGAACTTAAATGTCAGCTTAATTAGGTAAACCAACTCTTTGCAGTTCCCAATATTTGAGACACATCTCGTTTGACTCCAAAAAAAAAAATAAAAAAAAATAAAAGACAATAAATTGTATTCAGTGAGCTATTCATCTTATTTCTCTATTTGCATCAGAAGAGATTCTTTTCAGTTATTAGCAAGCAGCTGTTGCATGAACGAAAGACACGCATAGATACATGCAGACTTAGGAACTGCCAGTAGTACACTGATGATTTATACAAAACATGCTCAAAAGTACAAACCCGATTCCAAAAAAGTTGGGACACTGTACAAATTACGAATAAAAAAGGAATTGCAATAATTTACAAATCTCCTAAACTTATATTTTATTCACAATAGAATATAGATAACATATCAAATGTTAAAAGTGAGACATTTTGAAATGTCATGCCAAATATTGGCTCATTTTGGATTTCATGAGAGCTACACATTCCAAAAAAGTTGGGACAGGTATCAATAAGAGGCCGGAAAAGTTAAATGTACATATAAGGAAAAGCTGGAGGACCAATTTGCAACTTATTAGGTCAATTGGCAACGTGATTGGGTATAAAAAGAGCCTCTCAGAGTAGCAGTGTCTCTCAGAAGTCAAGATGGCAAGAGGATCACCAATTCCCCCAATGCTGCGGCGAAAAATAGTGAAGCAATATCAGAAAGGAGTTTCTCAGAGAAAAATTGCAAAGAGTTTGAAGTTATCATCATCTACAGTGCATAATATCATCCAAAGATTCAGAGAATCTGGAACAATCTCTGTGCGTAAGGGTCAAGGCCGGAAAACCATACTGGATGCCCGTGATCTTTGGGCCCTTAGATGGCACTGCATCACATACAGGAATGTTACTGTAATGAAAATCACAACATGGGCTCAGGAATACTTCCAGAAAACATTGTCGGTGAACACAATCCACCGTGCCATTCGCCGTTGCCGGCTAAAACTCTATAGGTCAAAAAAGAAGCCATATCTAAACATGATCCAGAAGCGCAGGCGTTTTCTCTGGGCCAAGGCTTATTTAAAATGGACTGTGGCAAAGTGGAAAACTGTTCTGTGGTCAGACGAATCAAAATTTGAAGTTCTTTTTGGAAAATTGGGACGCCATGTCATCCGGACTAAAGAGGACAAGGACAACCCAAGTTGTTATCAGCGCTCAGTTCAAAAGCCTGCATCTCTGATGGTATGGGGTTGCATGAGTGCGTGTGGCATGGGCAGCTTACACATCTGGAAAGGCACCATCAATGCTGAAAGGTATATCCAAGTTCTAGAACATAGGTCACTAACAGGCGGACCGCGGTTCTGATCCGGACCCAAAAGCTGTCCCATACGGACCCGTCTACAGCCAAAACAGAAGGTTAAGATTTAAACCTGACGGGGTGCTTCTATTTCAACCGGCGCAGCTTTTGTAGTGAAGGCTTTTGACATAATGAAATAAATAAATACCAAACGCTAATTTAATAAATAAAATTTATATTAAGCACATCAAGGTCAGCTCTAGAGCCATTTGGGTGCAGTCGTGCGTGCAGTGATGAGAGCAAAGAGCGGTGCGCTGCATGCGCGCGGGGGACTGAAAGACCCCTGTTTTTTTAGAATTGTCCGGACCTCGGCTGGTGGGGAGGGTTCATTACTGGACCTCAAGCCAGTTTAGTTGAAGACCCCTGTTCTAGAACAACATATGCTCCCATCCAGACGTTGTCTCTTTCAGGGAAGACCTTGCATTTTCCAACATGACAATGCCAGACGACATACTGCATCAATTACAACATCATGGCTGCGTAGAAGGAGGATCCGGGTACTGAAATGGCCAGCCTGCAGTCCAGATCTTTCACCCATAGAAAACATTTGGCACATCATAAAGAGGAAGATGCAACAAAGAAGACCTAAGACAGTTGAGCAACTAGAAGCCTGTATTAGACAAGAATGGGACAACATTCCTATTCCTAAACTTGAGCAACTTGTCTCCTCAGTCCCCAGACGTTTGCAGACTGTTATAAAAAGAAGAGGGGATGCCACACAGTGGTAAACATGGCCTTGTCCCAACTTTTTTGAGATGTGTTGATGCCATGAAATTTAAAATAAACTTATTTTTCCCTTAAAATGATACATTTTCTCAGTTTAAACATTTGATATGTCATCTATGTTGTATTCTGAATAAAATATTGAAATTTGAAACTTCCACATCATTGCATTCTGTTTTTATTCACAATTTGTACAGTGTCCCAACTTTTTTGGAATTGGGTTTGTAGATGAAGTACATTTGAAACACACTGAATATGATTGTTTGGGATCCAAAACTTTGTTCTTCCCTTTATCTACTTTGTCACAGTTCGCCAACTGCAGGTTATGCATCTCTGGATCCATAAAACTATTAAAGTATTATGACTAGTAAAGGTCATGCCAACAAGCTATTCACAAATTTGTTAGAAAGTCTTTGCTGTCATCAAAGTACAAACATTAGCAAATACATTTTGCCAACTAATTGCAAAATTTGCTTGTATTCTCAAGATGAGACCAAAATTGAGATGTTTAGCAACAAACAGTGAAGTTACCCTGGTTGGCATTATAATGTCTATACTATTCTATGTATCATTTAGATGTTTTGCATTATTTTTATGACAATTAAGCACATTTTCCAGATGCTTATTTTTCTTATTCATTTTCTTTTTTTCCCTTGTTTGTATTGTATTTTTTTTTTTACTTATGTGGTTTTTTTTTAGGCATATGACGTGCTATATAAATAATCTTGCCTTGACGATTTGCCTTACTGTTTCTCATTACAGCAGATATAGAGTCTCTTTAGGTTCATGTTTAGCAGTATCTCAGTATATAACTGATTTCAATTAATACTAATTAAAATTCAAGTCAGTACAACACACACATACTGCCATACTGTTTTTAACATTTTAATACATCATTATTTTTAGCATTACAGTAATGATAATGTTGGGGGGAACTAAACTGAAATGCTTAATTAGATGTCTCGATGCCTAAATAAATAAATAAATAAATAAACTAAAAAATAAAATGATATCTCTCATTATCTCTCACTCTTATAATTTTTAGTAGTCATCACTTAATTTGAACAGAGTAGCGAAACGTTCTCGAGCATGTGTTAATGAGTTAACAGGAGCAATTATGACCCTTCAGTGCATTTTATTGTGTTGCAATCTTATTTTTGTTCAGCTTGCCTGTTTTTAATTGTGCCGTATAAATAAATTTTTCTTCCTTACTCAGGATCTTAAGAAAACATTACCGCTTAACACAAAAGCTGAATGTGATCTAAATGTCTCATTAAACCTCTCTGTCTCCAAATCGTTTAAATTTCTCTCTCAAATCTTGACCCTTTTACCAATGAAGTGTGCAAATTGTTTATATAGAACTGCATTAAGTGCGTGAATTCTGAGCTCTTTACCTTTGTGTGAGGATAAGATGGGTCACATTTAACTTCAAGATCAGAAGAAAAAAATATGCATTATGAACATGAAGCCTGGTTTTTGGACCATTAAGAATTTGTATTATATATATATATATATATATATATATATATATATATATATTTTTTTTTTTTGTGACATTATTTTCATAACATAGCACAAATAATAATAATAATAATTCATTACATTTATATAGCGCTTTTCTGCTTTTCTAAGCACTCAAAGCGCTCTACATTGTGAGGGGTGGTGTCTCCTCGTCCACCACCAGTGTGCAGCATCCACCTGGATGATGCGATGCAGAACGCCCACCACACACCAGCTTACTGGTGGAGAGGAGACAGAGTGATGAAGCCAAGAGGTCCTTGAAAGCACTTAAGAGGCAAGTGGAGCAAATATATAAAACTTAATTATTCAGAACTAAATTTGATCTGTTATGTACTATATAATGTAGTTGATGTTCTTAATGTAAGTTATGACAGTATAAGGGTTATGATAGTTAACCCTTATACTGAAAATCCTTTATCATAATTTTCTGTTCCTGGTCAAAAATGTCCTTTTAAAATGCCCAATGCTATATTATAACCAAATATTGGATTCAATCTTTTTATCACCTTGTTTTCTTTCAATTAGCACAAGCTTTGTATTTTATTTTGGAACTGATTGATCATAGGCGCACTGATCTAAGATTATGCAGTGATTATCGGTTTTCAGTGATTATTGACAAAACTATCCACAAATAATGTTATTTTAGAAATAAGCTATTTTTCATGGGCCCATTTTTTTGACTGGAAAAAATTAAATGTATGTATGTGTTTATTTATTTTAATTACTTATTATTATTATTATTATTATTTGTATTTCCTTCTTTTTCTCCAGGTCCAAATGACCGGAAAACAACCTGAGGGTTAATTGTTATGAATGTAACAATGCAAAACAAACAAACAACAACAACTAATCATTTTTATGCAAAGAAATTATTAATCTTTTCATTCGATTTTGGAAATATGACCTGGACAAATACAGCATCAGTGCATGCTACATCATCCAATCAATCAATCAATCAATCAATCAATCAATCAATCAATCAATCAATCAATCAATCAATCAATCAATCAATCAATCAATCAATCAATCAATCAATCAATCAATCAATTTATAAAGACAGAGAGAGAGAGAGAGAGAGATTATTTAAATCTCGCATACTAAAACTTGCATCATTACAGAAATAGGATTTTTAGCAAATTTGTGGTTAATTGTTTTTGTCTTTTTCACATTGTACTTTCATCCCACACAACTACTAATTATACTACAAACTACAAAGTGTAGAAGGCACTGAATAACATTAAAAAATGTTAAAATCCAAATGGAGTAACTTTCTCCTCTGAAACAACTTTGGTGAAGAAAGTGAATGTGAAAGTGAAAGTGAAAAGTTAAAGTGAAGTGACGTGTGGCCAAGTATGGTGACCCATACTCGGAAATTTGTGCTCTGCATTTAATCCATCCAAGTGCACACACACAGTAGTGAAAACACACACCGTGAATCTGGCTCACTGACAGACAAAAGGCTGTTGACAGATCTATAAAACCACCATTTTTAATGCTTAATTGCCATTGGTCTGGTTATTGTTGCTATCTTTAATAAAACGACTCTAACATTGAATCAAGCACATCCTACATGAGCCATCAAGCCTTGATTCACATCAATAGCTTTGCTTCAAACTTACTCTGAACTGACTGGTGTCTGATGTATGAAAACCTTTCTCTTATAAAACAAGCTATCAAACTGTTGTGTCAACAGGTAAGCTTCAATATGTTTCTTATGATTTTCAAACATTGTAAAAGCATTAACAGAACATGGAACATTTCCATATATGAAAACATATTGTCCTTCAGATCCAAGTGAAAAGAGCTCAGGACGTTTGCTCTTTGTGCATCTTTAAAGCCACTGATGTGGACAAAAACCTGTTTGATGGCAGAGTTTGGTTTATTTCTTGACCCAATGAACCACATCAGAGCTACATCATTGCAGAGTTTTATAAAGTTAAATTTAAGACTTTAAGACCTTTTCTGAAACCAATTAAAGTTTGAAGTAAGTTTATGATTAATGGGTCATGACATCTTTGTACCTTTGTACCATTAAAATGTCCTGCAAGTTTCATAGCGGGCATTCTCATTATAAACAAAGTGTTTATTTAATCAAGCTCCAAAACCGTCTCATTTTGGATCGAATGGTGCAAGGTGAAGTCACCTATTACCAGTCGTTTGCATTAACACTGCCTCCAGAGTGACGGATACTCTTCTTCTCAACATAGGCCCCGCCCACTGACGGTCAGCCGCAAACGGCTTGATCACACCTGAATGCAAGTATTGTGTCAAGCCAAAAGCAAATAGAAATTACAATCACTACCGCTATCTTGTCTACACTGGATACAGTATACAGATGCGCGTTCACTTTTTCACATCTTTGTCCAGATATCAGAAGGTTGAGAAAAGTGGACAAGTGGATAGTTTATTTTTAATGGCATCCCGGATTGTACCAGAGGATTGATCGAGGCAGTGTCATGGAGAGTTCACAAACAAATATCTGTTGAAAGATGAAGCGGTACTAGATCTGACTGCAGCTGCATCACATTGTAAGCAAATTATTTCATAATGCTTTGTCTGGAAATAACTCTTTTATTTGGATTATGTTGTCAAAACACTCAAAACATGCAATAGTGAGGGGGCATTGATACTGTTTCCTATGCAATGACGTTAGCCAATCATAACAGTGGCTATTCCTGAGAGAAGCCTTAAAGTCGGCATGAAGCGGAAGTAGCGATTTTCTTTTTTTCTCTACTGCGATGTCTATCCGAGTGAAACAGCATCTGAAATGAGAGGGCGGGACTTGATTTCGTCCTTCGAGAATTGATTGGATCGTTGGAATTTGGGTCGTTACTAACAAAATGGAGGCAGATCTGAATGGCAGTTTGCAGTTAGTTGTGAGGATATGTGGGAGATTGCCTGAATGACGGAGCGCATTCTGTCACGGCGCAATAAGTAAGCACCATGGAAAAAACAAGGTCTGGGTCCAAATGCAGGTAAAACTACTCTAATAAACAAAAATGCCAACAAGGCAAAATAAAACAGGTTCAGGAACGGGATACATCAGATGGCAACACAGTGAATGAATCCACAACATTAAACATCAACTACAATTGATAAGCCAGGATGAGTGCTGAGTGAGAAGAGAATATATAGTCTGTGACAACGGGGAACAGCTGAGGGTGTAATAAGTGACAGGTGTATGGAATGGAGTCCGGGAGGACGGGAGATGGCAAGCTCTGGTGGTGAGAGAGAGAACCGCAGGGCCCGGACTCATGACAGAACTCCCCCCCCCCCCCCCCCCCTTTAAGAAACGGCTTCCAGACATTCCCAAGTGCCCGACCAGGGGGATGGCACTTGGGACGGGGGCGGAACAGTGGGAGGGATGGAGACCCGGTCCGTGCTGCTGGAGGGGGACCTGGGGACTGAGACAGAGCTGGCAGGATAGGGTCCCAGGGCAGAACCAGCGGCTACCACTGCGGTGCGAGTGGAGCTGCAATTGTATCAGGCTCTGCCACCTTGGAATAAGCAGTGTCGGGCTCCACCACTTCGGGGAGGCCTGAAACGAGCCCCTCGCCCTCAGAGGGAACCTCAGCGGACACGGTCACCTGTGGGAACTGTGAGCGGACACCGCCGCCTAGGGGGAACTGTGAGCGGACACCGCCACCTCGGGAGGATTGTGAGCGAGCACCGCTGCCTCGGGAGGACCATAAGTGGAAACCACAACCTCGGGAGCTTTGTGAGCGGACACCACCGCCTCGGGAGGACCGTGAGCGAGAACCGCCGCCTCAGGAGGATCGTGAGCGAGCACCGCCACCTCGGGAGGACCGTGAGCAGGCACCGCAGCCTCGGGAGGATCGTGAGAGGACACCGCCACCTTGAGAGCCTTGTGTGCGGACACCGCCTCCTCGGGAGCTTTGTGAGCAGACACCGCCGCTTTAGAATCCTTGTGTGCGGACACCGCCGCCTCGGGAGGATCGTGAGCGGGCACCGCCGCCTCGGGAAGATCATGAGCGGACGCGGACGCCGCCGCCTCGGGAGCCTTGTGTGCGGACACCGCTGCCTCAGGAGGACCGTGAGTGGGCACCGCTGCCTCGGGAAGACCGCGAGCAGACCACGCCGCTTTGGGATTTGAAGGGCTCGGCCAGGCCTCCCCAGAAGATGACCATGAGGCAGGTCTTCTCCTTCGCCGACCGATGAGCCACTCCAAAGAAGTTCCTGGCGTACTCCTCAATACTCTGGTCTCTCTGACGGATGTTGAAGTGTTTCCCTGCTGGAGCCATGTTTACTGGCTTATTCTGTCATGGCGCAATAAGGAGCACCGTGGAAAAAACAAGGTCTGGGTCCAAATGCAGGTAAGATTACTCTTTAATAAACATAAAGGCCAACAAGGCAAAACAAAACAGGTTCAGGAATGGGATACATCATATGGCAACACAGTGCATGTATCCACAACATTAAACAGGAGCTACAATTGTTAAGCCAGGCAGAGTGGTGAGTGAGAGGAGAATATATAGTCTGTGACAATGGAGAACAGCTGAGGGTGTAATACATGACAGGGGTATGGAGTTTGGGGAATGGAGATGGCGACCTCTGGTGGTGAGAGAGAGAACCGCAGGGCCCGGACTCATGACATATCCTCCATCAGGTTAAGTCATATTCATTAAAAAAAGATAGTTTGCGATGTCCGAAGAGTAATATTGTAGTAATATCCTAATATCAATTTAAAATTTTAAGGGTAGTGTACTCCCCCATGGTTCACGTCAGCACTGGTCAATGCACTGATTTCTATAAAGTGAAGCATCAGCAGCTTTTCCCCTGTCGTTTATCCCAGCGTTTACCCCTTACGTCACTAGCTCCGCCCTTGTGCCATAGCTTGTGACCGGAAGAGAAGATGAGTCGTTTTGAGGGGTGGGGAGGTTAACATTTTTGATTAAAGATTACAAAGGCACATGAATTAAAAAAAAATATTGAAGTGCACAGATAAATTATTTATAATAAACACTACAGTATTTCGTTAAAAAATCTTCTTTGAATTTTCGGTCTGTGTCATTTGCTATGTATCACAATAATCTGTCATGTCATTGTGTTCATGATCTGACGAGCCGCAGCTGCCGCTGTAGTCTCAGCCTCAGACGTCACGCCCACAGAACATTGGCTAAACGTCTGATGCATATGGCACACTTATCTGAAAACACTTCAGGAGTTTTGAAGTCATCATCGGATTGGTTAGATTAAACAGGATTTCTAGGAGACGTGTGTATTGCGTTCTTTAACGTTCTGCCTGGAAACAAAAATGCCATGGCGCCAAACCCCCTCATGAAAGAAGAAAGCCGTTGTGTTAACAACTGACGACGAGCGCTTGTCAGGATCAACTAAACACTGAATTACAAAAGTATGTGAAAAATTTAAAGTTTGCGGCATAGAATCTTTAAAATATGTCAGAGAGTTTTACACACTCGTCTGTTATTGTGGCGACATTTCCACGCCATAAAACGAAATGTGATTGGTTGCATTATCTGTCAGTCATATGGCCTCTTGGGCGGGCCTTGGCCATTCAAAGCGGACAAAGTTCCCAGACCTTCAGCCGTCAGTCTGAAGGTCTATCTATGCGAGACTACTGCTGCTGTATCAGCCGGATATGAACTATAATCCGTGCAGCGAGTGTTATTAACAGAAACCTCTCTCTCATGCATGCTCCACGTGTTGTCATATTAAATATTGTTATGGTCATGTTTACAGAAATGAATTCTCCAAGACGACCTCATGCATAATACGCCGCAGTAATTGGATCATAAGAGTTCATTCTCATGAATAATAATGAGAAAAGCTCGGAAAACTGATGACGTAGATGTGTACTCTCCAGCCACGGCAGCCAATCACCACTCCAGATTAACGCATATAGGCTCAACTTTGCTTTTTGAACCGGAAGAACGAAATTGCTAAAAAAAAAAAAAAAAAAAAAAAAAAAATATATATATATATATATATACATACAATAATAATAATAATAATAATAATTTTACCTTAATAATAAACATAATGAGTGCTAAAGTTGTTTTTACTGATGTGTAACCTGTTCATATACAGTATGTTAGCATCTCAAAAAATGTGTTTTAGTGTTTCATTACACTTTAAAGGACCTGCCCCTTAAAAATAACTGTTTCTGAGAGAAGTTCACAATGAGTGTTGAATTTTTTTATTTTTTTCACATATTTATTCGTTTTTTTTTTTTTTTGTGTAAAAAACTTAATTAACATTACAAGTAAACCTCAAAGAACATATTAAAATAATAAAAAAAAATCCATGTCATGACCCCTTTAAAGCAAGAACAAATATCTGCAAATTGGGTCAGAAAACGTGATTCAAAGGGAAAGCATTTTTTATACCCCACTAACAGATATTCGTTCATGTTTCAGGCATAAACTCACTTAATTTTGTTCAATTTATCTGAAAACAAGACTTAATTTCTTGATTTTCCTTATCAAGTAAATTATACCTTGACTTAAGGATGTTTAGATGCTTGAACTGGAAACAAAGCAAAAAATGCATTAAATATTATATTATATTATATATTATTAAACAAATATTCTTTTTTTTTTCCAGTGTATTCAACATTTAATGGCATCACTTTATGAATATACGACTTTTGGCTGAGATTTACTCATTTTTACTGCCCTAATTCGAGGAAAGGCAAATTAAGACATTTTTTTTAATGTTTTTGGCTTGAAATTATGATCTTTGCGATAAAGACTGAAAAGAAGCTATTCTAATTTTGCATAAATTAACCACTATTGAACACACAATTTGATGCACAAGCATCATTCTTTGTCTCTGTAGAATCTGTATTCAACAAACATTTGCATTTCTCTTCCAATGCATCCAAAACAGAAGCATGTAAGTGTGTTTTATGTTTTTTGAAGTGCAACCGAAGGGTCAGCAACAACCCGAAAGTGACGCAAACCACACTTTCCATTTTTGGCAAGTTGTTACCTAGCTACTACTAGCACTCAGGGTGGTACTAACACTGATGATACAAATGTACTAGTAGTTTAGAAAACAGCTGGGGGAAAAGAGCCTAAATCTTGCTAATATAAGTTTTCATGAATGCTAACAACAGGCATAAATTAAACTTACAGTATATCTCTAGTATAACTGATTCTGATTGCTCAGTCATGGCATTCTGGGGAAAATCATTTTTCATTATGACATCATAAAGTCATTTCTCAAAACTTTAATGTCTATTTATCTATTTATTTGCAGAGTAGATGCACAAACAACATGATTATTTCTTCCATATTCAACTATTTATTCACTTTATTTCTGTCAATTGCATGAGACAGATGAATGTGTCTGGCTGTATTTTCCATGAGTTTGCTGATTCATTTATGCACCTGAATATAATTGATTCATTGACAGTCATTTGGAGGATTCCATTTCTTCACTGAACACACAATCCATAGTCTGACAGAACTAAGCTAAGTTGATAAGAAGAAGCAGTTGATGCATAAAGATTAATTTCATTAAGATTAATACTGCTACTAAAATTCTAAATGTCAGTTTAAGCAAATAAACTACACTGTTATCAAATAGGCTGTAGCATGAGATTTAAGTTCTATCCTCCTCTCAAGATGTTTTCATATTTAGAAATTGTTCTTTGGTTGAAGGTGTTTTCATACCTGGTGCTCGTAAAGGCAGTCCGTTGTCCAGCCCTCGAGGTTTAGTGGCGATGAACAGGTAGCAAAGCACACAAATAGTGATGATGAAGGCTAACAGCACCACTGCAGCTATAGACAAACCAACCAGAGCTCCCAAACTGAAGAGCAGAGACAGAAAAAGAGAACAAATTAAACAGTTTACATGTGTACCATGTTGATATCAAAATGCCCAACAAAACAATTTGACGATAATATACAATATGACAATATGACATATTTGACAATATGCTGTTTTTCACCAACTGGCAACCCACAGTGTTGATATAGATCAACAGAAACAAACATTCAGACACGAAACACACATCTCAAATTAGTTTTCAGAGAAAAAAAGTGAACTTAACATGTTTTCTAATATCTGCAAACATGGTATATTTATTTGCTTTAGTACAATTACCTTTACATACAGCACCTTTAACTGGCTCTGAGTAACAGAATATCTGTGTTCATTATTATTGCAAAGCAGAACATTTGGCCTAGTATCACCTAGAATATTTCCTTCAATAGCAAGTCACATTCCTCACAAAAACACATTCAGACCATTTTGGATTTCCAATGAAGCACATTGAGCACATAATCTTTCATCTATGTTTTACTGCTTTTTCTAACCCCCCTCAGTGTTTCATTTGTGAACAGGTTTGAATTTAAAACAATGTTTGCCTTGTGAAAATCTGTTTGTTTTTTTGCTTTGTTTAGCTTTGGGAAAAACTGCATTTTTTCTTTCCTTTTCTCAAAAGATGTTTTGCAGAATATATTACGTATATAGCAAAAGGTAATACTGTAAGAACCTCAGACTAAGATATGTAGCTACGATACAAACACAGTGTATTAACATAAAAAAAAGCATGTTCAACAAAATAATTAAACTAGTTAAAGTTCTGAATGACCTGCATTAGGGTGAGCAAACTTCAATTTTGGAAATGAAAAATGAACACATTTTGAGAAAACAATAGTTGTTGTTTTGTTAAAGATACAATAAGACAATAAAGTCCCTTATGAAAATTAACCATTTTACTACAAATAAAACGGAAAAAAAAAACATGGTTACTATAGTTAAACCATGCTAACCACAAATTAGCCATGGTCTTGCTACACTAATTTAACCATGGCATTTATAGGTTATACAAGTGGTAATCAATGCACCAAAAACGTGGTTACTACACTTTTACTATAATAAAATCATGGTTAATTTTCGTAAGGGGTGTTTTGTAAACAATTATTATAAAAAAATGTAGCCTACCATGATAACCAGTTTCACAAAATATCATTACTCCTTCAAAAAGTGTAAACTTTTTGGAAACTGTCATTTATATAATTTATGACAATACTGTAGCAATAGTATTTTGGCGAAAACAACAGCTTGCCATATACAGTAGAATAGCCAAATTATTTTAAATTATGGATTCGTGACAAAAAATACACAAAATATCGATGTCGTACCTGAGCCACCACATATATCCATACTCGTATGGGAAAAAGCTGTTGGGATCGTCACAGCAGTATTTGACGTCATTGAACCCGCAGCAGAAGATCGCGTGCGCGTCGCTGTCTGA
Source organism: Barbus barbus (assembly GCF_936440315.1). Lineage (NCBI taxonomy): Eukaryota > Metazoa > Chordata > Actinopteri > Cypriniformes > Cyprinidae > Barbus > Barbus barbus. Next base: position 24,058,485 of record NC_136719.1, read on the forward strand.
CTTGGGGCACGTGAAGCCGCTGACAAACACGTTATCCGCGTTGTAATATTCCGCGCAATCCGCACTCATGCTGCCCGCGACTCAAACCCTCCACCCGCCACCTGTTAAAGCCTGAAGACCCTTATAACATCCTCCGGAGCTTCGCTAGTCGACTGAGAATTACTCCAGTAAGAGTAAACAGTGATGTGAGGACTGCCAAACACGCTCGAACATCTGAACGTGAGATGCTGAGAGCTTTATTTACGCTCTCTCTCTCTCTCTCTCTCTCTCTCTCTCTCTCTCACACACACACACACACACACACACACGCTCAATCACATTGTCGCTCCCTTGTATCCACTCTCATTGTCTCTATTTGTTTCCTCTGTATATGCTGTATGTCCACAGAAAACCTTTTATTCATTATACTTTACTACAAATAGAACCAAAAAAAAAAAAAAACATGGTGTTATAGTTAAACCATGGAAACCACAAATTAACCATGGCTTTGCTACGCTAACCATAGTTTAATCATGTTATGTGTAGTACAGCTGTGGTTATACAAATGATAATCAATACACACACACAAAAAAAAGAAGTTACTTTTACTACAGTAAATCCATGGTTAATTTCTGTTTAGGTATAGACGGATATGTTAACCCTTGTCCAAATACCCACACTTGCAGTCTTTGCATTTGACCACTTGACTACTCATATGACATATTTCCTGTATTTGCCCCAAGTGTCCAAGTGAGGATGAAGACCACAACTTTGATAGATAGATAGATATACATACATAAACACTTACAAAAAAAACACTTCACAAAGAGCTCCTTTACTGCAAAAAAGATGCAAACAATATCATCCCTTTATATACCGAACATAATATATTTCTACTACACCATTTAATTTCAAATGATGACAAATCATTCATCGCTTTAAAAAAACTGAAATCTATAATTACTCTTGATTTAATTAAGTAAAAACCATCAATACATCATGAAAGATTACATGAGAAACTGACACTGAAAAACTAAAATTAGTATTTTCCTTCTTAGGTAAAATAATATTGTTTTAAGGATGTCTACTGTATTTTACTGGAAAAAAAGATGCGCATGAAGAACAGGGTTGTTCGTGATCGGGAATCCAAAACCTTGAAACCATTAAGACTTTCATCTGAGACTGCATTCCGGACACTCGTCACTACCAAATGCATTGCAAGTATTGTACATTTAACTAAACAAAACAGAGGTTATTAGTACAAGGTATAGACCCCTTTATAAACAGCACTGATGGTTTTACTCTGGTGGTTAAATGACTTTTTCCATAACTGCATTCTCTGGTTTTCCTGATGGTTTCATCCATCAACTCTCATTAGCCCTTTCCCCATGTATAAGTGATTGTATGTGTGTTTGCACTGTTTGCGTTAGTGTTTAGTTAATAAAGGTTGTGTGCACAAATTACATGCGTTTCTGATTCTGCCTTGCAAATTAAATGTCTCTTTACGATTTTGACCCTCGCTACATGCTCTAATGCATTAATAGGAAAGTATTTCCTGTGGCCAAGGAAATATCCTTTCTTAGAGTTGATATGAACTTGCACTGAATGTTCGCTGGACGGACAGATCAGTAGATGGCAATTTAATTCTGCTACAGTTATTACTGTCAGCTGATATAAATAATTGTAATTAATCATAATTAAATATAATTATTTATATACAGTTCCCTTTTGAGCTTATAAATTGTTACAATAGATAGATAATGTTAGCCATAGATAGATAGATATGTTAGGCATAGATAGATAGATAGATAGATAGATAGATAGATAGATAGATAGATAGATAGATAGATAGATAGATAGATAGATAGATAGATAGATATGTTAGCCATAGATAGATAGATATGTTAGGCATAGATAGATAGATAGATAGATAGATAGATAGATAGATAGATAGATAGATAGATAGATAGATAGATAGATAGATAGATAGATATGTTAGGCATAGATAGATAGATACCCTGCAAACATGCTCCTGTGGGGCCCATGCTGGCTTTTTGCGGGTATAGTGGGCTAGGACCAGCCCACACCAAACCTAAACAGGCCCAGTGCAGGCTTGCCCAGACAAGGCCCACAGCTTTGGGCTCACCGCAGCCTCTCTGTGAGCAGGCCACACTATGGGTCTGTCCACATTAGGGCTGCACAATATTGGAAAAAACATTGCAATATTTTTTTTTCTGTGATATATATTGCGATATGAAAAAAATAATAATAATTCAGCTCTATTTGGAAACAATAATCAATGATTGCGGTGATTTTGTAGGTAAATAAATCAGCCTAGAAAATAAACAAATTACAAATGTAGATAAATATAATAGAAAAATTATACAAATGAAATAAACAGTGCTTTATATTCTTCAGGTAAGTCTAACAGTATTCAGGTACAGAAATTGAATAATCAAATGTAAAATAACACTGTATAGTCTTCACTACAAATTGAATCTAATAAATCTGTGGTAAAGCTACAAAAGTGATTTTTCTCTGTGTTTTGTTTGATTAACATTCATGACACAGAAAGCCTCAGGAACATTAAACTGCTGTGAACCAATATACTATCCATTTAGTTTCTCAATTGTTTACCTTCACCTAAGCCATAAGCAACTGTGTTTACAAAAATAGCCTACTTGCACAGAAATGCATTTTGACACTTTTGTGCATATGTGTCATTTAAGAGATGAACGAAATTCAGTGTTCACATGAATCTGCACACTGTGTCTACGCGAGCAGTGCGGTGTGATGCGACAAAATACAATAGAACCCATTATACTGTAATCAGGGATGCTGTCTACAGTGGATGCGGCGCGCACGACAAATCCCCGCAAGTAAATCCCTTGTTCTTTTTAGGATGTAGCCTACTGAAAGTTCACATGATTTGCAACGGTCGCTTTGTCGCATCGAGTGTAGACAGCCTCTAGCTGTTGCAGCGTGGGGCGGCGCGACACGACAGCTGTCGCAAAAACGATCAGTATAAATATAACGATCAGTATACTGCCGTGCATAGGCAAAAGACTGTAACTTCGATTTTTGTCGATAATGAGTTGATATTTTTGGGACATTCAAGACATCCTTTTTCATGTACATAATCAGAATCAGAATCAGAATGAGCTTTATTGCCAGGTATGTTTGCACATACGAGGAATTTGTTTTAGTGACAGTTGCTCCACAGTGCAACAGAGAGACAGCAACAGGACAGGACACAGATAATAATAAAAAAAAAATAATAATGTACAAATATACAAAAATGGACAATGTGCCAAATAGCACAAACACAATATACTAAATAGACAAATCAGTATGTACAGGTATGTTAGCTGCAAATTTGAAATGTCATAAGTATGTATGTAAAATAAAATAAAAAATATGATAGTTTGTGTGTCATGTTTATTGTTAAGAGTTCAAGTGTTCATGAGATGGATTGCCTGAGGGAAGAAACTGTTCCTATGTCTGGCCTTTCTGGTGCTCAGAGCTCTGTAGCGTCGACCAGACGGCAACAGTTCAAAGAGGGAGTGTGCTGGGTGTGAGTGGTCCAGAGTGATTTTACCAGGCCTTTTGCTCACTCTGGATAAGTACAGTTCTTGGAGAGTGGGAAAGATTGTACCAATGATTCGCTCAGCAGTCCAGACTACCCTCTGTAGTCTTCTGAGGTCAGATTTGGTAGCTGAGCTGAACCAGACAGATATTGAAGTGCAGAGGATGGATTTAATGATGGCAGAGTAGAACTGTTTCAGCAAGTCCTGTGGCAGGTTGAACTTTCTCAGCTGGCGAAGGAAGTACAACCTCTGCTGGGCCTTCCTGACAATGGAGTCAATGTGAATATCCCACTTCAGGTCCTGAGATGTAGTGGTGCCCAGGAACCTGAATGACTCCACTGCAGTCACAGTGCTGTTCATGATGGTGAGTGGGGGAAGAGCAGGGGGGTTTCTCCTGAAGTCCACAATCATCTCCACAGTTCTGAGCGTGTTGAGCTCCAGGTTGTTAAGACTGCACCAGACAGCCAGCTCCTTAACCTCCTGTCTGTAAGCAGACTCATTCAGTCACCGTCCTGAATGAGGCCAATCAGTTTGGTGTCGTCTGCAAACTTCAGGAGCTTCACAGAGGGGTCTTTAGATGTGCAGTCGTTGGAGTAGAGGGAGAAGAGGAGAGAACGCAGCCCTGAGGAGCTCCAGTGCTGATGGTGCAGGTGCTGGATGTGTATTTTCCCAGCCTCACTAGCTGCTGCCTGTCTGTCAGGAAGCTTTTGATCCACTGACAGACAGAGGTGGGCACGGAAAGCTGAGTTAGTTTGGGCAGGAGTAGGTCTGGAATGATAGTGTTAAAGGCCGAGCTGAAGTCCACAAACAGGATCCTCACATAAGTCCAGGTCTGTCCAGGTGTTGTAGTGTGTAATGCAGTCCCATGTTGACTGCATCATCCACAGACCTGTTTGCTCTGTAGGCAAACTGCAGGGGGTCCAGTGATGCCCTTCAGATATGCCAAAACCAGTTTTTCAAATGACTTCATGACCACAGATGTTAGAGCCACAGGTCTGTAGTCATTAAGTCCTGTAATCTTGGGTTTCTTTGGGATGGGGATTATGGTGGAGCGTTTGAAGCATGAGGGGACTTCACACAGCTCCAGTGACCTGTTGAAGATCTGTGTGAAGATGGGGTCCAGCTGGTCAGCACAGGATTTCAGACAGGCTGGTGTCACACCGTCTGGGCCTGGTGCCTTCCTTCTCTTGTTCTTTTTGAAGACCTGGCGCACGTCATCTTCTCTTATCTGCAGTTCAGGTGTGGGGGAGATTGGGGTTGCAGGAGGTATGAATGGTGTTTTTTCAAACCTACAATAGAACTCATTAAGATCGTCTGCCAGTTGTTGATTCTCCACAATGCTGGGGGATGGTGTCTTGTAATTGGTCAAGTCAAGTCACCTTTATTTATATAGTGCTTTTAACAATGTAAATTGTGTCAAAGCACCTGCACAATATCAAAAAAGGAAAATAGTGTGTTAATAATGTAAAATGAAAAGATTAAAAAAAGATTTTCAGTTAAAGGCATTTCATTATTGAATTCAGTGATGTCATCATCCAGCTCAGTTAAATTTAAATAGTGTCTTTGCAATCAGGTCGACGATATTGCTGTAGTGCTTATCAAGGGTGGGCAAAGATTTGAATGGACTGAATTGGCCATGCACACAGAATGAGAGGAAGAAGAATTTGCTGACTTGCACTTCAAAGAAATTCAACACAGTCACACAACAGAGGAATTTAAGTCAAATGCCAGTTTTGTGACTAAGCTAAAATTGCATATTAATTCTACATCCTTTGAATGTCAATTTTGCATCTGCTTGATTAAATTCAAATTCAGTAGTTAGCCTTATGTTAGATTAGTCCCCAAACCCTTTTTGTCTCCCTTAGTTTCCTGTCACTCTTATTCTCCTAAGGCATGTGGTAATGATCGTAATGTTAAAATGGACCAGAAAAGTGGGGTCATTTTGAAAATTGGTTTCCTACTCACCACTCTGTCCAGGCTAAGCCTCTTTTCAAGCTGAAGTATTAGCTTTGACGTGAACAATCGTGTCCAATCCCCGTGTTGCAACCTCCTCCTTTATTTTGAGTCACTGCCCGTCATTCAAAATTCTCTGCTAGAATGACAGATAATGCTTCAGCTGTCATAGCTAGTATTTTCCAAAAGCCAGATACATAGTCAGACAGCGTCAGCACAATTTTAAAATGAAAAAGGTTAGTGTTCCAGGTGGTGTCTTAAAGAATCAAGTCTATCCTAGTCTCTAGATACTGAATGGCTTGAATACCTATTTCAATATAAATAAATGGGATTTACCAAGTTTTTTTTTCCACCAAGTCAAAGTTCTGTTCGCATCTGGAGCAAAAACAGTGCATGTTAAGTTATACACCAAAGTTTAATACATATGGTTTAGAACTGAGAAATGTAGCAAATGAAATGTGATGTGCTACCATTCTGATGACAGAAACATTAACATGATCATTAATGAATGAGTGAATGTGCATGCCAGCGGCTGGGCATCTGACTAATCTCTGCTAATCCTGACCTGATGAAACCAGATTGAGCAGAAATATTGGCAAAAGAGTGGGATTACTGAGCATGGAGTCTAGGCAAACATGTGACGTGAGGGATGACGAGACTACGCAACACACAAATAATCACATGTGGACATGCGACCTTGCACACGCAGTGAAATTGTTTTGCTTTTTTCTATACTTGCATGATAACTTTAAAACACAGACAGAAGGCTGTTAAAGAGGTCATGTCCGGTGTGTATCACAATGGTGGGTACATGCAGAGGTAATGAGAGGTCTATCTTAGTGTGTGTGCATGTGGGACGGCCAGACTGAGTCGGATTACTCTACTGGTAAACATCCGCTGGCGGCTGTCCTGACTAAAGCACGACGCATGACGCACAAGTCTCATTTCAGAGTTTTGTCCATCCCTCTGTGCCTTTCATCAAACAAGAACATCAGCCTCTTCCATATATGTAGATTTCGGGCAACAGTTTGTCAAACCTAAATACGTACAGCCAGGATAGTTTTTGAATTTTGGGTTTAAACTGCACAAAAACTTGCATGTAGTGCAGAACAGTGCTGGGCTATAATCTTTTGCAATTTAGGATTCGGAGTGTCTATTTGCACTAATTGCAAATAGCCCATCTTATTGGCAAAGGCTGTTTGCACTACCACTGACTGGTTGAGCCAGACAAAATGAATAAAGAAGCTTGAAAAGTTCGAAATCACCTCATACCAATCCCATTCATCTCCCTTTTCCCATTGCATCAGCTTTAACACGTATTTACCAAATTTGACATTTCTGTTTCATTCTGTTCTTTATTATGGATCATAACAGTGGAAACTTGGCACACAAACAAAGGTGTCCACATCTAAACGAGGACATATCATTAGGCTTTTGTTGTTTTGGAATAAAGCTAATAAAACTCACTATAGAACCCCCCCCCCCCCCCCCCCCCCCCCAAAAAAAAAGGTTTGTTTGTTTTTTTGCATTTCAGATTGCAATTTTTTTTTCACATTTTTGGAGCATTTTGGAGACTGCTTTCAATGAATGAAAAGAGCCATGTGAACAACCTGCCAAACATACCCTTTTATGTACAACAGATGAAAGAAAGTCAAACAGGTTTGAAATGAGAGAGAATAAATCTATGATACAGTTGATCGTTGGGGAATATAAAAAAATAAAAATACACATGAATACATACATCCATATATCACAGTAAACATGTCCTTGATCATTCTCGCAGTGTATATTTATCAACTGGAATAGCTCACATGGTCAGAGCCTTCAAACCATAAATCAAAAGCTACTGCTCAGCCCAGAGAGCCATTAAGTTGTGTATTCTTGTAAAGAAAAAATGAAAAGTGTGGTGAGTAGGGTCATATTCATCTCAGAATATGTTCTAAAATGGTGTGCTTGAAATTCCATAAACTTGGGATAATAAAAGTTTGAAGTGTTATTTCTGCACCATTAGTAGCACCAAATTGAAATAAAAAAGCGTGTGTTGAATGTGCACCAACAATGCCTCTGTTGCATAACAGAACTATGGATCTAAACAGAGTCTGGGTTACTACACCACCAGTATATCTTTTGATAATAGCCAGTTTTTCACTCCGATATTTTAGGTCGCTTCATATTTTCATTGATGAATTAATAAATTATGTTAATTATTTTTGCCCTGATTTTTATAAACTGAACATTATAAAAGCTTCTGTTCAGTGTAGTTCACTCAGAAATAAACATGTTCCTTCTAATTTCTAGTGGATGGCAGACATTCTGCAGTTACAGTTAAATCTTTTAAGGTTTACTGCTTTGACCACAGGCCTGTACGGATGTGTTTAATTATGGAAGCCCTTTTCCTCCAATGAATACAAAAGAAAAAAGGTAATTTTCGATCGAGCATTTATATCTCACAACTGCGAGTTTACAGTACATCTCAACATTCTGATTTTTTTCATCACAATTAAGACTTTTCTTGCAATTGTTTATATCTTGAAATTCTGTCATTTTTCTCACAATTGCGTGTTTATATCTCACAATTCTAAATTATTTTCTCAGAATTTTGATATAAAATTGCAAATGTGAGCTTTAATGTCAAATTCTGAGGGGAAAAAATACTTTATATCGCAAAGGTTTATATCGCAATTGCAAGAAAAAAGTATTTTTGGAATTTTGAGATAAGCCTCGATTACTTTATTTATTTTATTCAGTCAGAGTAATGGGCTTCCATAGATTAATAGCTTTCTCTTAGCACCGCTTCACCTGACCTGCCGAGGACAGCACAGAGGTGTTTTATATTGTTTCAAAAAAATTCATCAATATAAAGATGTCTTATGCCAAATTATGTCTGACACTTGTATAGCTAAATAAATATGCACTCTGTATTTTTCTGGTGTTGAATCATTACCATTTTCAAAGATGCAGTTGGAGTGCAGTGCTGTTTATTTTGACCACCTTTAGCTGTCACTTTAGCACCATCTTCATGAATAACGAGAGGCTAGGGCATGTACAAGTCTTCCCTCACAGGAGTTCAATGAAGGGTTTTAATGAAGCATCTGACAGGCACACATTACTCTAGAAGATTTCCTCCAGCTCGTGCTCCATTAAAAGCTGTTTATTTGTTTGCCCTGTGTAGCAACTGACCCAGTGCTTGTGCATCTTCTGAGAGTCATTGATGATTAAGACAGCTGGAGAGCCACGCTTAGCCTTCGGTGCTTTGGATTAATTGTGAATGAGGAGTGGAGATGTGTGTGGTGTGTTGGGATTATGTCATCTAACGCTTTAAAAAAATCACTGACTGTGCAGATTGAACACATTGCTTTTCATACTACATATTATTTAGCCTGGCATTTTACTTTTATTTTATTGATTTACACTACTGTTAAAAAGCTGAAGGTCTGTAGGATTTTTTTAATATTTTTGAAAGAGGTCTCTATTATTTTACTTTTATTTTATTTGAAAATATGTTGAAATGTAATTTATTTCTGTGATGCAAAGATGAATATTTTAACATCATTACTAAAGTTTTTTCAGTGTCACATGATCTGTCAGAAATCATTCTAATATGCTGATTTACTGCTTCAAAATGTATTATTATCAATGTTGAAAACAGTTATGGTGCTTAATATTTATGTCATATATAAAACTGGCTTTACTGTCGCTTTTGATTAATTAAATGCACTTTTGCAGAAATAAAAGAAATAAATTTGTCTGACTCCAAAACGGTACTGACTTTAAACGGTAGTTTACATATTTTTCATGTCCATGTTTTTGTTCATATGTGCATCATGTCTAAGACTATTCTCAATATGTCTTAACATATCTAAATTTCTTCTGCAGATTTCTTAAGAATTTGAACTAAAAATCATCTTCCACTTGCATGTTTTACTCTCAAAATGGTCATGCCTCTAAAAAAAAAAGTGAATTCTTTCTGAATCAGTTCAGAATCTGTTCAAATAAAGGCACAGAATTGTCGCACTTTAACCCCCAAATCCCAGAATGCAACTGATATGCACCTGTAAACATTCACACACCCATAAATGAAACCATTTTCCTTCATTCAACATAATTTATGAACAGATCCAGCCAGTTTGATCTTCATTTGATGCTCTGTGCATGTAATCCAGGCCACAGACCCCTTCACACAGCGTGCTTTCGCTAATAGGATTGATGCTGTCCGCACTGTGCACAACACCAACTGTTGCTTGCTTCCTATTGGCTGAACTGGAAGGTGGGTGGGGCTGATATGTCCCGAATGGGCTGAAAACAGTGGATGATTGAAAAGTGTGATGGTCTTCTTAGTCCATCGCTGCATGGTGAAGGCAAGAAAGAGAGTATGAGTGTTTTCTCCAGATCCTGAGCATAACCTGTACTTATTATCTGCACGTTGTTATCCGTCAGTCCATTCTTTCTCATCCATCTGCGTGGGTGGGTCTCCCATCTGGATCTGGGTAGTGGATATATGGAGATCTGCTAGTGTGGCTGGTGTTTTGTGGACGTGGGACAACGATGGCCGTAGCGCTGGATGCAGTTTGGGTGCGAATAAAAGGGGTCTGTAAGCAGAACGGCCTGCTCATCCTCTCGGTGTTGGCTGTTGTTATCGGATGTCTGCTCGGCTTCTTCCTGCGCTCCAAAAACCTCTCGGAGCAGGTTAGTCTCCCTGTAGACTCTTATATGTACTACAATGAACGGCTGCACCAGATGCCACCAAAACAATGTAAAATCCTCCCCAAAAACCTCCCATAAAACCTTCTCCTATCCCACCTACAGTGTCAGTATGATCCAAACTTCTCCTGATGGTCACATTTGCTCCAAATGACCTTTAGCTTTCCTTTTTTAATTTTTGGATGACTTTTCAGTAGAAGCCTATAATCTGGGCTTTTTTTTTTATGATTATCGGTTGATCTTTATGGGATTTCAATGAAATTATTATAGTTTCATGGTCTCATTTTGTCCAAATGACCTTTGGGTTTCATTTTTTTTTTTTTTTTTGGATGACTTTTCAGTAAAAATCTAAAATCAGGGATTTTCTATGATTGTTGGTTGATCAATATGGTTTTACGATTGGACTATTATGGTCTCATTTGGTCCAAATGACCTCTGGGGGTTCCTTTTCTTTGGATGACTTTGCAGTAAGTTCTAAATCAGGTCTTTTTATGATTATTGGTTGATCAATATGGTTTTCTTTCATTTGAATGACTTTCCAGTAGAAGGCTAAAATCATTGATTTATGATTATCGGTTGATCAATAGGGTTTTTTTTGTGTGTGTGTGTTTGTTTTTTATGACTATGGTCTCATTTGGTCCAAATGACCTCTGGGTTTGCTTTTTTATGGATGACTTCCCAGTGAAAAACCTAAAATCTGGACTTTTTTATTGGTTGATGAACATCGGTTTTTCGATTATATTACAACTTGAACAATTTGGTTAAATGTTATGTCTTGTTATGTCTTAGTTTTAAGACCTTTTTCCTGAATTTCCCTTTTTAATCAATCACAATAATGCAATACCATTTGAACTGATTGAAATTTTAAATGATATTTGGATTGATACTGCTTTTAGTCTTGTTTTCCAGTACAAATAATTGAACATTCTTAAATTAATATACATTTATATTATTTTTCTGGCCCTGCTAAAAGATATTTTGTCTTGTTTTAAACATAAATTTCCCTAATTTATAAAAATTCAGGTACATATCTTTAACTTTATACAATTTTGGTTCTCAGTGAAATTCTGATTTAATAATGATTAGATAATTGAACTGGAAAACAACACAGGAATACGTCTGGGGTTTTTTGCAGCGTGGTATATTCTAGTTCTTCATTAGATTAAAATAACAGTACCTGAATGAATGGCAACTGACGAACAAAAGGTACCGTTTCTCCCTTTTTCATTCCGTGTCCGCTTCAACAAAAACCTCCAATATGATTCTCAAATACACCTAAAAATAAAACCTCCACAGGCCATTTGATGTGACGACCAGGGATTACTGTCCAATCATACAAATGCTCTTAGTAATTGTACATTAAGCAAGTGCTGCTTAGCCTCGTGGCGTTTAAAGCAGGTTGATGATTCTATCTGCCATTTCAGCTAAATTGCAACTGGCTCTTGAAAAAAAAATAAAAATGGCTTATTTTGCAAGAATATCACAGTTTGGACCTAAAAATAAAAGAAAATGTTATGTGAATTCATGCATTTGGCATCCACTTTTATCCATAGAGACTTATGGTTTGTCAGTACATGAATTCACTGGGAACTACACTCATGACCTTTGCATTGCTAGTTAAGATCTATAAGTTGAACTACAGGAACGTGGCAATTTCATTTATATAAATATATGTAAAGTGGCAGTATTTCTGCCATACTGAAATCACATTGCACCAAAATCTTAAAATATGTTCCAATTAGCTGTGATTGTTTGCCATCACAGTATTTTCCTTTCAGTATTGAGAGATTATTTGTTGATGGGAATTATCTGCTTGAGACTGTGTAAATATATCCATTGCTATCCATGAGAGGAAATGATCATGATAATGTTTGGCTCACTTGATACACCACCCTCTCTCTCATACACTCTTTCTTATACTCTCTTTGTCTCCGTAGCAAGTCATCGATGTACATTCAGTGCTTTGAGGGATAGGAAGTAGTAGGTATAGCTTCCACAAATATCTCTCATGCACTTTCTATATGCATAAAGAATAGTACACGAATCCATACATATATGACATTTATATAAAACATTGTCAATTCAGATATATATGCTTATTGATTTATTTTTATACAAAAGCAAACAGAAAAATCGGTCAAGAGCTTGGGATGTGTGTTGGTTTTGTAAGAATTATTTATGAGAATTACGAGAGGAGAGAGAAAAGACTTAATTAACCTGAAAGCGCACACACGCATACATTTAGCCAATTTTCTACATGAAATAGACTGTTTAAAATAAATACAACTTCAGATAATAATAATTTTATCATTTTACCTTTCAGGAGCTCAAATTTGGTAAATTTTTCAAAAGTTTTGTTCTTAAAGCAAATACATACACATAATCTTGGAATAATTATGATTTTTTTTAAATGTGTTTTGAAAAAAGTTTCTTGTGCTCACCAAGGCTGCATTTATTTGATCAAAAATACAGTAAAACTACAAAATTCAATTACATTGAAAAATGTAATTGTGACATTCATAATGTTACAAAAGATTTCTGTCATTTCTGCCTTCAGTTTACACAAAATTATTAAGCAGAAAAACTTTGATAATGTTCAACACTGATAAAAAATATTGTAATTGTAATGACATTTCACAATATCAATATATTACTGTATTTTGATTAAAAAAATGCAGTCTTGGTGAGCAGAAAATACTTATTTGAAAACATTTAAAAAAAAAATTGATTGTACCTTTACGTGTGTGTGTTTGTAATCCTGAAAATATCATAATTGATCTGTTTATGTGTATAATTTATGGTGTGTTTTTAAAAGCAATCAGTTTTTTTCTACGAGCCATTGGACATTGATGTGTTTTCCTACAATACACATTCAACTTTGACGAGCTGTTTTGATAAATGCAAATCCCTGCTGTCCTTCTCCTAGACAGATTTGCAAACTTAATTCACAAAGCTGTCTCACAATACAGACTCTCACACTCGCTCTTTTGTTGTTTGTATTTTGAAACGCAGAAGCTGAGCGCTACATCTGTTGGAGTGGTTTTGTGTGTAAAGCTCAGCGATAGCGATGTAATGACTCTATGTAATCTCAGCCCTGGCACCGAAAAGATGCGAAAACGTGACCGTGAGTCATGCATCACATTAGTCAGAAGCACTTCTTTTTTTTTTTTTTTTGGCAAAGCAAATGGAAGACATAACACTTCCATTTGGACACAAAAGTGTTTACGGTCACTTTGAAGAGGCTTTTTTTGTTAGTGAGGTTGTTGTTTTAAAAGCATCGTATTGTGTATGCGGTTAGTTCAATCGGCACAGCAATGTTTCTTCATTCTCTTTCAGATGTGAGCCTATTTTTGGGTTTGCCTTGCTGTGATGCATTGAATGAAACAAAAGAAAACACAGCATGCACATGTTCAATAGTTGAATTAAGAAAGTCTAAATGTGTTGAGAGTGTATACATAGTCTGTATACATGTATACATAGTCTTCACCATGCTGGAAAATCTGGCTAAATCCAGTTTAAAGGAAATGGTGAATAAAATAGATAATGTTATTATCCCTATTTTTCTTTCTTTCATGGAAATGATGAAAGTCAATATAAGTCATAAAGCAAAAATGATAAAAAGCAGTCCATACAATTTGTGCACCATTTTCCATGTTCTTTTAGAGTTGTGTAAGGAAGAGACAAGCTGTTCACTGAAAATACTTAGCTCATTAGAATATGTTCACTTCATGGGGACATTTTGGGATGAATAATGGGGACATATAATGGCTTGAATCACAGAGCAATCATGCAGATGTCTTCAATGATACTTAAATGTTCTTTTTGTCATTTCTTGAGCTCAGTAATGCTCATTCATGTTCAGTATATGGAAAAGAGCCATTGAAATACCCTGAAATTAGAAAAAAAAAATGCATTTTTCTTTCAACAGAACTGAAAAACCATAATCCAAATTTGGAAAGATCTTTGAATTAATAGTTGTTGGTGGTTTTGCATAGTTTCTAGCTGGTCCAAGAAGGTATTTTGAGGTCATCAGTTATGGTTTAACCTGGCTGGTTTATGTAGTTGACCAGTTGGACTACCAGATGTTGGGCCTGTTAGACCACCTAACAGACAAAACTGTATCAGGAAAACACCAAAACCAAGTCCCTTGTTAAAAGGAAGCATACTTTTACATACTTAAAATTGTTATTTAATAAAAATGTATTAAAAAAAAAAAAACTTGGAAGCAAAATACTTGTGTGAACTGAATGTAATTTTTTTCAGACAATTAAATGTTATTTGCAATTAAATAAAAATGTATTATAGTTAAAATCCAAATTGCAATGCAATGTTCTGACCCAGTACAGTAGGTCTTACAATACATCTTTAAATGTAATTTCATAATTATGTTGTCTTTGAAATATGGTTTAAGTGTACTACTGAGTGCACTGACAAGTGTTTATGCTAAACTAAAATATACTATAATGTCATTTCTATTGAAACTGTAAATATAAATATGTAAACAGATATAAATGTGTAGGCTATTTACATATATTATTAATTACACGTTTGTATTGAAGTAGCAATTTAAAATATGCTTTAAATGAACTTAAAATAATGAGGTGCTTTGCATGTGCTTTACATATGTTACTCAACACATGAAAATAAATGCACTCCTTTAAAGGACAACAAACAATTATTAAAACAATGATTTCAAATGTGTAAAACTTTTATTTGACAACCTTTATTAGACAGTGCACGTTAAAAGTGTACTCGATGTAAATTTACTCTCTTTAAGTACACTTAAATCGCCATTAATATTGTATTATCTGCAAGTACAGGTTTTTTTTTTAATATACACTAGAGATACTATACAAAAATACATTAGATGGACAAAAATGACCAGATGATGGATAATTGTTTGATTTCTGATATTTTCATACTAAATGTATTTTTCTTCAACTACAACGGCTTTGTTGAAAACCCACATTGCACTAATAAAAACCTCTGTAATACCCTTAAAAATATGACCTCAAAACCAAGACAGATTTGGGAGGCTATTTGCTTTCTGTGTTCAAAGAGAGAGTGCTTACTGGGACTGGACTCATATCTCAGTGTCAAAGCAGCTGAGCGTGAGCAGAAATGCAAACTCTCACTGAAGCTCAGCTGGATTCTGTTGTGTGTTTTTTTTTAAATACTGGTATAAAATGAATCCTGCAGTGCATTGTGTGATGCCTTTGAAGTGATTGGGAGTATCTCACACATTCAGAAAGCCAGCAGGTGCTTTTGAAAGCTGCAGCTTATTGTGTGACCCTAAATGATATCCTTGCGATTCTGTTGTGTCCTTGAGTAAGACACTGGAAGGAGTGACATGTACAAACTTTTTTGTGGAGTTATACAATGTATGGGAGTTGTCATGCTTCATAAAGAACTAAAAGCACCTTAAGAGCTGTCCATTTACCTGTTCTCAACACTATAGAACAATACTCGACAACATATAAAATGCACTGTTAAAGGCAATACAATGGCTTTGTATTACTTTTACTTACTTTACATTTTACTTTTAGTCATTTAGCAGACGCTTTTATCCAAAGCGACTTACAAATAAGACAAATTACACACCTGAACCTTCAAACTGCACTTAAACTTGAACATCATGAATGTGCCAGGACTGAATTATTATTAATAATAATAAAATAAAAAATAAAAACCTTGGAAAAAAGTAAACTGAAATAAATCAAAATATAAAAATATCTTAAACTTATTTAATTTCAATAGTTGCCAAGGCAACCTTTCTGATTTAACGTTTCCCCTGATTTAACTAATATACTAACATAACTAACCCTATGCAAGACAAAGGTAATTGCAACAATTTATCTCACAATTCTGACTTTTTTTTCTTACAATTCAGAGATAAACATGCAATTGCGAGAAAAAAAGTCAGAATTGCGAGATAAAAATAACGATTATTTATTTATTTTATTATATTTAGTTCTGTGGCTGAAACAGTCTTCCATAAAAATAAAACAAAAATTCATAAAAACGATGGGCATTTAAAAACAAATAATAAAAAATTAATAAAAGTAACTAAAATTCAAATGAAAGGAGTTCAAATAAAAAGCACTTCAAAATATTAATAAAAAAATAATTCATCATTTATTTTAACTTTATGTACTAAATAACTAAAACTGAAAAGAAAAAAAAAAAGAAAAGAAAATATAGACATATTTTAAGAAAATATAGAAACAAAATCCTAAATAATAGTATCTTAATGACACTAAACTAGCTGGTCTGAATGTCTGGAAGAATGAATGAGATTTGACACAGCAAGGATGGAAGGTAGAATTTCAGGCAATAACAAATTACATATTATATGTGTTCCTCACACACAGCTGTATGGCCTTGGAAAACTTATGAGATGTAATGCAAGTCTTCTTTATAGTGGCTTTTGTAGCTGGACAAATGGTAATGATGCCTATTTTTACTGTATTGTAAAAGAAATCAGAAAAAAGAAAGTCAACACGAGGCTGAGTAAACGATGACAGAATTGTTATCTCTGGTGATTTACTCCTTTGAAGAAAAGCTGTTTCCATATCTGCTTATATTGAGGGCATCACCACAGATAAAGTACAGACGTCACCACATATCCAGACGGAAAACATACAAAAGCCTGCAGGAAATTTGAATACTCATCTATTTTTTTTTTGGCCACATCAGACGCCAAGACCTCAGTGTTGTGTAGATTACAGAAAACAAATTTGGAATATAAAGAAGCAGTTCAATTAAAAATACATTTATTCACACTCAAGTTGTTTCCAAACCTCTTTTTACGCAGGTAAAACGAAATTAGATATGTTTTGGAGTACGCATAATGCTCTTTTCCATGTAGCGACAGATGACCACATCTGTCAGGGTCTGAAAAGTTTATTGATCTTATTTATCCATAGCTTTGTATCCAAAGTCATTATCAACTTGGAATTCAATCTGTTCGTCATGCAATGCTATTGTATGATTTCAAAAAACTTAGTGGGTTTTAAAATGAGTCCACAACATAATTCTGTGAGGAAATACATTCTTTGATTCAGGACAATATTACCTGATTAACAGCTGATCTTCAGCTCAATTCCTCTGATGAGTAATTAGTGGATGTTTGTTCCTCTTGAAGATGGCAGGATTCAAGCAGGTGTCCTGAGGTCTTGAGGAAGCACTTGATGGGGAAACTGTTGTACTCTGAAATAAGAGCGTTCACCAAGATGTTAGTATTTTAATACGTGAAAGCTGGCTATACAGTGTACTTTTATTTAGTAAATCTTTTCATTAATCAAATCCACTTAAATTAAACATATGGATGGATGGATAAATAGCTAGCTAGATAGATAGATAGATAGATAGATAGATAGATAGATAGATAGATAGATAGATAGATAGATAGATAGATAGATAGATAGATAGATAGATAGATAGATAGATAGATAGATAGATAGATAGATAGATAGATCGATAGATAGATAGATAGATAGATAGATTGATAGATCGATAGATAGATAGATATGCCGACTATGCAGTTAAAGTTAAAGATCTAGTGCTTTGAAACATGCAGCGTTATTCTATGTGGTGACTTAATTTCAACTGAAACAGGAAGACAGGGCGGGACAAACCGAGCAGTCCCGCACCCATCTGCTCGGGCCAGAGCTGTTGAGCTCCGAAATAACTGGATAAATAACTGGATTGGATTCGTCTGAAAGAAGAAAGTCATATAGGCTACACCTAGAATGATTTGAGGGTGAGTAAAACACAGGCTAATTTTTTATTTTTGGGTGAACTAACCCTTTAAAGTGATGAGTAGACTGAAGTTGGGCTCAGGTTGTGCTGTGGGATGTGTTTCCCATACATTTGCTTATTTGTGACGACCTGCCACAATATCAAAACTTGCCACCACAAATAGATTTTGCAAACGGTTTTGACGTTGTTAAATAAACATGAGCACTGCACATCAAAACGTGGCGCGGGTGTTTTTATATCACTGTATCTCTGAAGGAAACCGACTGTCTTTAAAAAAAATTCCAATGTTATTTTCATTTCATCTTGCCTGTAATGCAAGCTTGCCTGATTTGTGTACAGCCATTACCGGGGAAACCTCTATCTCTGCCACTCCAAAAGCGCCTCCTGCTGGCAGAGAATGATTAATTAATGAATAATTTACGCAGCAAACATATTTTGCTTGTTATCAGAAATAATCTACTCTACAGGGACTTTTCTGTTGTTATTGATTCTTTGTGGAAGTCTACCGGAAGTTAAGTTTGGGCCACAAAAGTGCATGTGCAGTAATGTTTGTTTATCTTATTGCCGTCTATTTAGTGAATCCAAAGCATACTGCGCAAATGAACGAATGATCTCATGAGTGTTTTTTTTCTTGGTCATGTAGCCAACAATGTTGTCGGATTAGGCTACAGAAATGTTTTTTTTTTAGTGAATTAAAAACTACAGTGTGAGAAGTGTAGTATGACTTTTTTTTTTTTTTTTTGAATGAATGAATGAATGAATGTAAAAGCTAACACCACAGCCACTGCAGGTCGATTCCCCGAACACATTTTTTTTTTTTTTTGTATATCAAATGCATAAAGCGTGACCAGGGTCATTACAGAACAAATAACTCTAAAGTTATTTTAATGGATCAAAAACATCCTTGCAACTAGTTTATGACTCCCCAAAATATGAATTTTATGAGTCGGTTTTGTTTTGTTTTGTTTTGTTTTTGAATGAATGAATGAATGAATGAATGAAAACGCTAACACCACACCTACTGCAGTCCGTTTCCCGAATGAATGATTTGAATGAGTCTGATAAGAATTAAAAATAAATAAATCTGATAAAGAATCAAAAGCCTACAGCGAGACGACTCGACAACAACTAACTTTTAATAGTCGTTTTTAATAAAGAAAGAAATTTGCAATTTTCTAAGTAATAATAATAGGCTTAAATAGATAGATCGATAGATAGATAATCTCCACTTCAATAGCAAAACGATTTGGAGAAATGTAGCATTACATCACTTGCTCACCAATGGATGCTCTGCAGTGAATGGGTGCCGTCAGAATGAGAGTCCAAACAGCTGATAAAAACATCACAATAATCCACAAATAATCCACACGACTCCAGTCCATCAGTTAACATCTAATCTATCAAGACATTATCAACTTCAAACTTTTACTTCCTGCTAAAATACAAGCCCATAACCCCTAATAATGCTTCCTCCAGTGAAAAAGTCAATCTCCTGTTGACCTCTCACATCAAAATCTACCCACATATTTGTTCAGATCTGTTTTGAACCGTTTTGGCTTGTGCATATTTCCCTCCTTATTCAGGTGAGATGACGTTTTCACTGGAGAAAGTGATATTATGGATAGAGGACTTGTATTTTTGTCGGAAGCAACAGTTTGAAGTTAAAAACATTCTAATGATGGATTTGTTTCTTACTAACATGCAGCTTTTTCACTTCACAAGATTTTAATTGATGGACTGGAGTGGGGTGGATTACTTGTGGATTATCTGTTGTTTGGACTCTCGTTCTGACGGCACCCATTCACTGCAGAGGATCCATTGGTGAGCAAGTGATGTAAGGCTACTTTTCTCAAAATCTCTTACAATTAAGAAACAAATCTTGGACAGTCTGTGGGTGAGGACATTTTCAGCAAATTGTCATTTTTGGGTGATTTTTTTGTTTTTATGTACTGGATTAATCAACCAGGAAAAGTATAGTAATATCTATTAGTTTATATTCACCTTTAGTGTCTGTAGGCAGTTTGTAAACAGTATTTCAAAATCTTGCAGGATGCATTTGTATTGTGTTGTTTAGTATGCCACCCAGTCATATTTAACCATTAAAAATACACACAATGTTCCTTTTACAGATGTGTGCCTCTGCTATCGCACACAAATGAGCCACTTATCCAGAAATCAGTGGCTAATTTTTATACAACTGCTTTGTAATTCTTCTCAGAGTGAAGGAACAAAGGCATATTATTACAAATCTACAGCAAAAATTGAGCATTCAAAAACAAAGCATGAGATGTTCTTAAAGAAGTAATGGCAATCATTGTTCTATTGTAAATTATGGGTCTGTACATCTTGCAACATGAGAAAAAACAACAACATTCGGACCAGTCCTTTCATAATTTCTACAGTAAGACCTGCAATGAAGTGGCTTCCCACTATAATTAAAGTAATCCATGCAGGAAGGAAGAGAACTTTGTTTTTGATATTGCAACAAGCAGATAGGAAAGTTTTCAATGAGATAAGTTGCCATGTTCTTTCCCAGAAGTTCCTCTTAAGAAATGATTGGCTTCTGTAAGGAGAAATTACATTGAAAGGGTTCAGGGTAATTACAGAGTCTTTTGTACCAGGGCGAGGTCATTTTGATATTTATCTACAGCATGTTGACATACAATTTGTTTTTCTGTATTCTAAGAGTAATTATCTGAGAAGCTCTATATAATGATGGAAATGGAAATGATGGAAATGGAAAAGAGGTAATAGATGTAAAGACGTGCAGAGCCTATTTCCCGTATAGTGCTCATTTCTCATCCTTTTCCATTCTATCTTCCTTGAAAGAAATCACAGATGAGATGTCACATTTTTAAGAAATTTTGAAAGAACACAGTTTGAGACACTGTTGATATTTATTCTGAAATCTTAATCTCATTTGTGATTTTTATATTTTTTTGGCCTTTCCAATAAAAGCTTTCTTGTACATTTTCTCTTCTTCCCATAAATGACATCTCAGTAATATCTTTATTGCTTCTCCTAGATGCCAATGATGTTAATTGGAGAGAAAATTGAGACATTTGTAAAGCTCCTACTGCTTAGAAAAATACCCCTGGATCATGTCTCTTCTGGGATTTCATCTCAACAATCAAGCAATCAACTTCTGAGCTATGCATGTTTTTCCCTGAGATACAACCCGAATTCCAGAAATGTTGGGACGTTTTTTAAATTCGAATAAAATGAAAACTAAAAGAATTTCAAATCACATGAGCCAATATTTTATTTACAATAGAACATAGATAACAAAGTTTAAACTGAGAAATTTTACAATTTTATGTACAAAATGAGCTCATTTCAAATTTGATGCCTGCTACAGGTCTCAAAATAGTTGGGACGGGGGCATGTTTACCATGGTGTAGCATCGCCTCTTCTATTCAAAACAGTTTGAAGACGTCTGGGCATTGAGGTTATGAGTTTCTGGAGTTTTGGTGTTGGAATTTGGTCCCATTCTTGCCTGATATAGGTTTCCAGCTGCTGAAGAGTTTGTGGTCGTCTTTGATGTATTATTCATTTAATGATGTTCTCTATAGGTGAAAGATCTGGACTGCAGGCAGGTCAATTCAGCACCCAGACTTTTCTACAACAAAGCCATGCTGTTGTAATAGCTGCAGTATGTGGTTTGCATTGTCCTTCTAAAATACACAAGGCCTTCCCTGAAATAGACGTCATCTGGAGGGGAGCATATGTTGCTCTAAAACCTTATCAGAATCAGCTTTATTCGCCAAGTGTGCGCAAACACGAGGAATTTGTTGTGGTTTTTAAAATGCTCTGGTACATACATACATACATACATATCTGACATATCTGACATGAGAACAGAAACATTTAAATAAGACTTAACAATAATAATAATAATGTGAAAGAGTCTGGAACAGAAGATTTATGTACAGATTTGTGCCTCATTTACTCAATATATATACAGCTGTTTAGAAAAATATGCATATATATTTACAAAATACTAGGGAGAGAGTCAATAATTAGAGATGGGGAATGAATTACAGGCATGAATGACAGGACACAGGTAATAATTCCTGTTTTAGTTATTTAGGCTGGAGATGGCATGGGGGAAAAAATAGTTTTTATGCTTAGATGTTCTAGTACACAGAGATCTGTAGCGTCTGCCTGAGGGGACAACTGCAAACAGGTCGTGTCCAGGGTGAGAAGGGTCTGTGATGATGTTACCTGCCCGTTTCTTCACTCTGGAGTAGTACAAGTCCTGAAACATCGGCAAAAGGTTATCTGGTGTGCTATTTCTTATGTCCAATAGTTCGTTTCTAGTGAAGCTGATCTGAAAAATGTTGCTTAAGACAGGACAAACAAACAAAAACAGAAAAAGTACCAAGGAGCAACAAACCGAAGCGGCCATGTTGTGGAGGAATAACATATTTTTGTACTTAAATTGGAATGGAAAGGAAAAAGGAATGCATTGATTATAAAATCCAATTTGCACACATGCAACAATATGTGTATCTAACAGGGAGATTCTGTAGGACAAATTATTGCTTTCAAATGCAAAATGATATTATATGAACTGCATTTGCATTGATTAAATCCATTCCCTTTCCACTTTGCCAGTTTGTGGTATGCATATTTGTACTTAAAGCTTTGTGTGAATGTATGCACAACAATTATTGACATTTAGATATTTAAACATTTGCATTTATCAGCCAGCATCCAAACAGAATTTAAAATAGTCTGAAATATATATTTTTTTTATAACTGTGTGTGAGTCTGCGTGGTGCTCTGAGTTTTAAGATGATTAATTTCTCTGCTCTGGCAGTCCTCTGTTCACATAGCACGACACAAAACCAGCAGAGCTTAAAGCAAAGAGGCTTTCTCAGAGTCCTGACCGCAGGCCAAGCATCCAACCACTGAGAGAGAGAGAGATTTGGGCGTTATCACCAGGCAGTTTCTTTAGTTTCGGACTGCGGTCACTGCTAAGGGCAGATGAAGGGATGTGTTGCGGCAAACTCAATAAGATCTGCTGATTACTGCTGTTCTCTGGAGCTTCTGAAGTTAACCTTCTTGTTGTGTTCAGAAACTAGATACAACACTGGTTTCCATGCAATTTGCCAAAAATATGTACTATGAAAACACAAAAGACTAATGTATTAACAGAAGACCTGTCAGAGATTAAAAATATAAAATACGTGAGTAATTTAGTACTTCCCATTTGTTTGTTTTTTGTGTTATATTGTGAAAAACACTTCTTTTCAGTGCTGAAACAGACTAACAACTGAGATCCAAAAAACTACCAACTACTACTGTGAAACTAAACTAGACAAAGAAACAGCAATATTTTGGATTATAATAAATCAGAAGAAGAGTCTTTAATTTCCAGTAAACTAAAACAAGTCCTGAATTTTATAATTTCTCATGCATTTCATATTTTAGTGTTTGACAAGCAACAATAAAGCTTTTCTGTTTTTTTACCAAGTCTTTGCTGTTTTTTAAAGTGTTGATTTTGGCACCCTAAAATATAAATATTCACAAAATATCAATAAGAAATAAGAAATCAGTATTCAAACAGTTTAAAAACTGAGTGTGGGCCAAACTGACTTCAACACAACAGCAGAGCGGCCTGATTAGACTATGCTACGGAACATAATTTCTCAGTTCTGTGTGGGAACCTTATTGCTTTTGTGAGAATTAATTTCTGAGAATGTTAAAAGTCAAAACCTCAGCATGATGTCTGACAGCCATTTCATTCCTATTAAAGCAAAACCTGATACTCTTAAAACAAGCCCTCACCACTGAACTGCACTGTTGGGCAACTTTAAACCAAAGAAAGCCTGAAGGCCTTTACAAATCATCTTTCTCAGAAAACTGGTAAAGAGGCAAATCTAAATCAGAAATTCTATCACATGTTGATTTTCAACATTTCTCTTTGAAAGTAGTGACTGGTCAGTATTTTGTTGATTGCCGTGTCTCTTTTCTACCTTAGGAAGTGCAATACTTCCAGTTTCCTGGAGAGCTGCTGATGAGGATGTTGAAGATGTTGATTTTGCCTCTGGTTGTGTCCAGGTAAGACTTGATATTGCTCTTGATTGATAACAAGCTAATTGTATATCTTCATTCTCTGCTCCAAAAATGTTTAAAACTACTGTTGGGGTCTATAAGATTTTTAAAAATGTTTTAGAAAGAAGTGTCTTTCGCTCATAAAGGCTGCATTTATTTGATTAAAAATACAGTACACGCAGTAATATTGTGAAATATTTCAATATATTGTAAAATGTAATTTATTCCTGTGATGCAAAGCTGAATTTTCAGCATGATTACTCCATACTTCAGAGACAAGGCGAGGCAAGGCAAGTTTATTTAAATAGCATATCTGACCTGAACCGTTTGAGGACCATCCCAGAAAGCCTGACCCAGTGATATCATCAATAACATTCTTAACTTTTGAGATAAAGTAATCAAGGAGAAGAACAGCGCCTTCATAAAAGATATCAGTAATATGAGATACTCATGACAATCTGATGTCTCGAGTGCTTTGGGGTCTAGCTCCCTGTTTGTGCCTGTTTGTGTCGTTCAGTTTTGGATTCTTCCTCTACACTCAATATAAACTGTTGAGATTCACTAGATTCACGGGACTCACCGGCTGTATGCTGAGGGGGTCCATGATGATCTGCTGTGTGTTCTTCCTGTTTTGGAAATCCTGCAAGTAACTTTGTTTCAAAAACTGATATCCTTTTTAGAAGTCTGTGGTAGTTCATGCAGCAAGCAAATTCCACAAGAGGCATTTTCTTTCTCCTCTGTTTGAATGTAGGCAGCTGTGTTTTCCCGTCTCCGGAATGTAAGCTGCTGGCAGTGGGAGGCACAAAAAATAAAATAATAAATCCTCTTTTTAGTAGTGGTATTCCAGTCCTGAAACGTTTTTAGTTTTAGTGTTTGTGCCAAAAATGTGTTTGAGCACTGTGTTGATCTGCTGAAGTTAAAACCTTTCTGAGAAAAGTATAGAAACAGGGAGCAAAGCACAGAGCAGTAAGTAAGACTATCCGAACAGTAGCGAACCTGGAAGTAAGTCACACGATCCTTTAGAATCATTCTAATATGCTGATTTGATACTCAAGAAACATTTATTTAAAAACAAATCAATGTTGAATACAGTTGGTCTGCTTCATACAATTTGTGGAGACAGTGGTCATATTTTTTTAGGATCTTTGATGATTAAAATATTTTAAAGAACAGCATTTATTTGAAATAGAAATATTATAAATGTCACTTTTTATCAATCTGGTGAGCCACCTAAACTAACTTGAACCTCCTAGAAACCATGTTCCAATAACATAGTCTCATCCCAACTCGTCACATATTGACGCTTGGTTTTTGCGTCGCTTTTTGACGCTCAAGGTACCCTTTTCGCGTCACTTTTCGACGTGAAGGGAAGGTAATTTTTTTAAATAGGAAACACTTAGCGTATATTAATAATTTGTAAAAAAATTATGCCAGTACTTGCATCTGCCTCCTATATCTTGCGTTTTCTTCACTGATGGTAGGTTTAGGGGCAGGGTTGGGTAAGTCATTATTTTGACTGTTTACATTCAAAAATCACACCTCTACATATATGCAATAATGGCAGCCTTATTATGAAGATAAAATTCCCAATAGCGCGTTAGCATATCGACGCCGAAAAATTACGCTTCCCTTCACGTCGAAATATGACGATAAAGGGGTACCTTTAGCGTCAAAAAGCGACGCCAAATCCAAAGCGTCAATATGTGACGACTTGGGATGAGACCGGGTTGGTTCCAAACACCTTCCGAAGCTGGTTTTAGCTGGACGTCCATAAGTAATAAATATAATTGGTAGCTTTCATATGAATTCATATCATTATGAATAGTAACAAACAAGCCAAAATATAAACAACATTCCACACTAAAACCAGCAAAAATAAGCAGCCACTAGTTTTTGTGCAATGGTTTTAGTGCAATATGGCTATCCTTCTTAGGAAACTTTGAAAGCAAATATCTTAAAAGAAAAGATGGAAAAGGATTATTTGATGTTGTGTTTAAAGGGGTCATGCACTGCAGTTATTTTTATTTTGTACTGTTCTCTAAGCCACTTACAATGTTATCAAAATTTTTACATTAAAAAAAAAACAGTTTAGAGGTAATAAGCTATTTTCTGTTCTGTTTTTAACCCCCCTCATCAGAACACTCTGTTTGAATAGGCGGATTTGTAGACTCTAAAGTAAACGCCCACCACTATGATTGGCTAACAGTTGACTATGTTTGACAGCGTACATCCTTCACAGATGGACACTGCTGTGATTTAGGTTAAAACTACATGAATACTCAGTACATATCAAACAATCTGTAATAATAGATAAAACAATAGTGACCACAAAATAAAAACAGTTACTCGCACTTCTGTTGCAACATTTCTGTCGGATCCAATATAGTCAGCACAGCATCGTCTTTTAGTTTAAATCTTTCTGAAAATCCCGTGTTGAATTGTGCCTTGTTTGTAAACTAATCGCGGTAAAATGAAGTGAACAAGAACCAAGTTCTTACTGATACGGTCTGGATCTTCAATAAAAATAAAGTCCATCCGCTCTTTCCTAACGTTGGGATCAGAAGGAAGGCAGTGTACGACCAGGAACATGGATTAAAATTAAATGAAAGTTTTATGCCTTCATCTGATTACCAGAAAAATTAAGAAGAACATTTTATAGGGCCCTATTACTGTTTAAGAAAGGACCCTATACTAAAATAGAATAGCTTTAAAATACAGGCCTGTGGTTCTTAATTTCTTTTTATTAATTCACCATTTGTAAACTGATGTTTACTGTTCATTTTTTTTAAATATCAATAGCTTTTGTATTAAAACTATATTCACTGAACGTAATCAAAAAATCGAGAATCGAATCGAATCGAGAGATTGCGAATCTAAATCAAATCGAATTGGGACATCTGAATCGATACCCATCCCTATTCCACAAGCTGTCATGTTGGCAGATCAGCTTCAATAAAAGCTGTTTTTAGACTAACGAGAAAGTTTTGAGTTCTGAGGATGCTTTTTTTTATAGTACAGTGACCTCTTATATATCATAAGATCTAGGAATATTTGATTTCTCAGTTCACGACACCTTTGAAACAGCCATAAACTTGAAACATCCCATTCAAAAACATAAAAATTGGTCCATTTGATGCAGAGAGGAGTGTGAATGGTTGAATTGTCAGGCATCAATGGAAAGAGGAGCTAGTCCTTCCACACAATTTCTGAGAACATCCCATTCAGTTCCTGGAAGCGCATGGCTCTTAACATGTGAGCCTATATTTCCTTCGATATGTTAGCCTATTTCCTTTGAGTGTCTTGCGTACGTAAGAAGAAGAGCACATCCTGGTATGCATCTGACCACTGACTTTAGTGAATGTACCCTTTTAAACACATGCACACACACAGACCTTTTAATGTGTCAAAGAGACATAATGTGGAGAGCCATAAACATTGTTTAACACAATCAGTTTCTATTGTCTGAGATGTCAGTTAATTATGTGCATCATTCTCTTCATCTAATAAAAATTTTTAATCATGCAGACAGAACGCTGTATTTGATCAGAATGTACTTCTAAAATAGTTCTCTATAGGATTTTCTTCTTTTTCTCTTGATGAGCCCCAAATTAAAATGTGCCAGTATGACTAGTTCAATTAGATCTAGGTCTTGTACTGAAGAACGCCTCATATTCATACAGACATGCATTTCACATCTTCTGGGAAGAACTCATTAAAAACTTATGGTTTGATGTTAATTAATCAATGTCTGAAAAGTTTGAAATGTCTGAAATGTTCTTGTTCCAGTATGTGGGACAAAACAGTTTGCCAAGCGGGACATAAAAGTGTCTGACTTTAAAGTCAACATGAAACGTATTCCTAACCAGTTTTATTTCCATAATGAATATATTTCTGACTACAACAATATGCAACAAGAGAAATTAAAAATAGTGTTTTACATCAGAATGGAATTTTTGAACAGCTGACACACTAAGAAAAAATGTGACGCGCCATTCCCACATCCGTGCTCGTGACCACTCGCACCTCATGTTTGCGGCTGAATGCAAATGATCATAATAGATATACAACTAGGCCTATGCCCGTGAAAAGACATCAGCAATACAGCGCCAATAATTTTTTTTTAAATAAATAAAAAATGAAAACGAAGCCTGTGCATCACTTTCAGGCACATTCATAATCCTGTGAAACGTTTTTGGCTGTTGACGTTAATAACATGTTTTAATGTCGGTAATAATTTCACCACGCATTGAACTGTCATAAATCTGGTCTATAAACTTCCGTTAACTCACCACCAGAGGTCACTCGCTCACCACATGGACTCTTGCACCACACTAACTGTTGCACGCCACCTCAGATTACAATTCCCATCATCCATTGCACTGACGACACACAGCTGATTGCACTGATTGCACACCCTACATAAACCATGGACTTCCTCTTCCTCTCTGCCGAGTATTGTATTGCGTTTATCACTCCCCTAGTGTTAGCTGCCTTACCGAGCCATTCTGTGTTTGTCTGTTTAGTTCCAGTATTGTTCTGCATTTATAACTCTCCTAGTTTTAGCTGCGATAGGGAACCCACTTTGTTGTCATAGTCTTGCCTTGTGTGTTTTTCTAGTGTTTCGATTCTTGCCCGCGTTTCATGGATTTACCCTTTGCCTTGCCGTTTGGACTCTGTTTGCACCTCTCTTGGACTACTGCTCGTATACCTGGATTATCTCTCTGCCTTGCCCTGTTGGATATTGTTCGCCAATCGTCGACTCTCGCTAGCCCTAGGATTGCTCTGTGTCTTGCCCGTACCATATCTGTTTGCCGTTGTTTGACCCTGCCTGTTTATTGACTATGTTTATAAATAAAAGCTTGCACTTGGATCCGCACGTCTCAAGTCTCGTTCGCCCCGTTACACTAACATTCTCTCTGAGTTTCCATGTCCCCTTACGAAAATTAGCCATGATAACTGCAAATTAACCATGGTTTTGTTACTTCAAATAATAATTTACAAAGAAGTATTAAGATGATACTTTTTTGTGGTTATAAAAACAGACCTAAGCCAACAATAGCCTTTCAAATGACTTAAATTGCATTATATTATGAAGCAATAATGATTGGTTAATTAATAATTATATGGTTTCATTGAATAACACTGTTGAAATACATAATGTAAAACAAAATAAACAATTGATGTACATTGCATGTTATTACAAATGCCTGCAAAGGGAGCCAAAGGCCATGTAATTGGACAATCAAATCCTTGTTTAATAGGCTATTGACCAAACATTTAATTCAAATATACACTTAATCTTACATTTTTGGCGACCTTTTTGCTATATATAGATGACACAGCCTCTATAATGTCTTCAACAAAAAAAACATGTGGACATCACAACCCTTACAAAATTGAACCACGGTTTTATCGTAGTAAAACTGCTTAATTTTCTTTTGCATGATTTCTGATTTCTTGAGACTATAAAATCAGACAAGTGTGTTAATAAAATCATAGGCATATCTAGAACTACAATTGTAATTTGTAAACAATACAATTTATTTACTTTTATATTTGATTAAAGTTCTATTTTGACCCCTATAGTAGGTGTTTTTTTTTTTTACTTTAACTTCCATAATATTTGAGGGAGGGGGGCACAACAATACAATCCTGCTTAGGACACCCATTTGCCCTGAAGACATGCTTTTTTTGGGGGCGTTAAATAATGGCGCAAATGCCAGTAATTTGACGAGCGCAAACATTAGTAAAATGCGTTGCGTGATTCATTTGAATACTCTCCTCCCATAAATTTTGCATCTGAAAGGGAAACTCCTAAAAATGCATATTCAATAAGGTTAGGTGCAAAAATAACTGTGTCTACGCCTTTTCAGCGCTAATTCTTCACTGCGCGTCTTTAGTAAAACCTGACAGTACAATTTTAATGCCAAAAGATGGTTTGCGCTGGCGCAAACTGTTAGTGAAACAGTTGGGAGAGCCACAGTACAATCGGTTAACACAACCCGGTCTCGTCCCAAGTCGTCACATATTGACGCTTTGGTTTTGGCGTCGCTTTTTGACGCTCAAGGTACCCCTTTAGTGCCACTTTTCGACATGAAGGGAAGCGTAATTTTTCGGCGTCGATATGCTAACGCGCTATTGGGAATTTTATCGTCATAATAAGTTTGCCATTATTGCATATATGTAGAGGTGTGATTTTTGAATGTAAACAGTCAAAATAGTGACTTACCCAACCCCTGCCCCTAAACCTACCATCTGTGAAGAAAACACAAGATATAGGAGGCAGATGCAAGTACTGGCATAATTTATTTAAAAATGATTAATATACGCTAAGTGTTTCCTATTTAAAAAAATTACCTTCCCTTCACGTCGAAAAAGCGACGCAAAAACCAAGCGTCAATATGTGACGAGTTGGGATGAGACTGTGTTAGTTAACAAAACAGCATTGCAGCAATCATGGGAAGAATGCCTTTTTAAGGCAATATATTACAGACAAAAACATGCATGACCTTTTGGATTATTTGGCTTTTCGAGCATTTTCAAGAGACTAATGAAGAGAAAATATAAAAATAAAATACACTTTTAAGTGTTTACAATACAATTACAATAGATACATTTAAAGCTGTGAGCACTGAACAAAATGGTATATAGAAACAATTTTCACTCAGAAATTGCTAATGAATTTTAAAAACAGTTACAAAGGAACAGCAAGTAACATTGAATTAAACATTTAGAAATTTGAAGTAGAAAAAATTAAATATTATTTTCTTATAAAATGTACTCCGATACTCTTTGTGTAATTTATTTTAAGGTTAGATTTGATCTTAACAATTGTATTCCTATATCAATACTCTGAAGGTTTTTACAAAGATGTTTGTTCATATATGATTGATTGATTGATTGATTGATCTATTTGTTTATTTGGATGTGGACTGCCTTCCAGTTTATAGAGTGATAAAAAGCGATTTAAGAGATATCTAAAATCCCATATGTGAAAACCTTTAACTCTATTATGTCCAAAAAAGAAACAAAAAGAAAAAAGAAACAAGAACTTTTAACCTGGCTTTATCCAACATTCACATTTATGTTCTAAAATATAGTTCATATTTAATTAGATAATGCCTCATTTGCATGTTTAAGCATTATAAAAATGTGTAATACAAAAATGTGTATTTTTTTGTATAATCAATCAGCTGGGAAAATAGTTAGATAGTTAGTTAGTGTTAGAGCATTAAAGTGTTTGAACAGTTAAATTTGGGAAATTTTATTTAAATGGAGCCAATTAAATGAAATTAAATTAGCTAGGCTATAATATGTATAAACTTACATAATTTGTTTTGCAAATGTCAGTAGTGTGAGTAAAGGCACTTTTACCAGAATTATCAATATGCAGACAAGTGATGCTCTATCGTGCAACCAAATGTTGAGAACATTTTGACATTTGACCCTTTACCATCAAACATTTCATTAAAATGTACAATATGTGCCCTGAGTTTGAATTGCTATTTTTTCTGTCTTAGTCACAGAATATACAATTTAATGACCTTAAAATATCTCCGGATGATTTGGTAGCCAGGCTTCCATTAGCATCTGTGTTTGCAATTGGTTTACGTCAATTTTGTGTCACTTTGTCCATGACTTTTGTCTTGTTTGTCTGCTATGAAGCTGGGGGATGGAAGAAAACCAACCAGATTATTTTTACCCATCTGAACATTCGTCAGATGCATTAGATGAATTACATATAAAATCAATGTGAAGACTCTAAGAAACAAAATGAGAGGTTGTTTGATGCAGTTTGGAGTGTTTACCGCTTCTTAAATGACCCTCTATGGTCTTGTTTATTATAGCCTCTAATAACTCCTCTTGCACAAATTGGCTGGAACTCTCTCTTGCATGTGAACTTCTGACATGTAGTAAGTCTTTGTTGTAAATCACAAGTGCACTTGATGTCTTGAGGCCAAAATGCCCATCATTTACGCATTTGTTTACATAAAAACATGTCAGATTGAGCGTAGTTGCCTTCGGATCCGTGTTGTGGTTGCACGCGTGTTCATAGCTGCTTGATGAACTTTCAGCTTTGGATTTGGTGAGTAATTGACATTATGGATCAACAAGGACAGATCGTTTTTATAAAACAGGCTATTTACCAGCGGTCTGACCTCATGCAGCAATGAAGATCCTGTCAATTACCCATCTGTAAGGAATACCGAATGCTCGAGGGCTTTAATTAGTAAGAAAGCTACAGATTACTTTACTTTTAAATATGCATTACAAGTCTTCAGATTGCAATTTATTCTGTGTGCACAATTTACAATTCTCTCTTGTAAAAGACTATTAATATTCAGTAATACCATTGATCTGACAGAACTGCCACTAGATGAGAATGAAATTTGAACTGAATTGAATCAACACTGAACTGATTTGAGCTGAATAACAACACTATTGTCTTCTGTAAAGCTGTGTACTGCTGAATTGAAACCATTTCTTAATTGATTATATTTATTGATACAACTAAATTGAGCTGAATAATGGCATCTTATGCAGAGCTGCTTTACAGCTAATTTTTTTTTTTCTCTGAAAACTGTAAATAGGAAAAGACACAGGCAGGACTATAAAAACTAAATTATGTATCCCAATATAAAACGCACACGACCTTTACTTTCCATTGTAATGGATGAATCAGAAATAATGTTAAAAGCTGATTATTCGATCATGTGGCAAAAGTTAAGACAATTTTACACAAAATTAGATTTTAAACAACCATGATTAACAAGATCATAACTTGATGTGAGGTCACAGTGTTTGAAATGTGTGCTTTTGTACACTTCATTTTTTTTTTTATAGAATGCAGTATTGTAGAACTCTAGAGCACAATAAAGCAAAGCTATATGTTTAATAGTGCACTGTAAGGTACACAAGTATCAGATAACAAGAACCTAATCTGCAAAAAAATCAGTATGTTCCAGCTCTCTTATTATTTCTTTCTGAGTCTGGCATTGATGAATATCTCCCAGGGCATTGTGAAAGCCAGTAACTGTTGTCGGTAAATCTGATTTCAACTTCTTGGCAGTTGAGCACGTCTAATAAAAACACGCAGATATGACGCATTTCCATAATCTAGTGGATTCTGGTCTTGTAAACTCTTTAACAGGCAGTCTTACTCCATTCAGTACATCAGATACTAATGCAGTCGCTCGTTCTTAAAAGTGAAATGTAGGCCTATTTGGCACGAAACATAACAAAACAAAACAAAATAAAAAATGTATATATTGAATATACTTATTTATTTGCATGGCAATATATATACACACACACACACACACACACAAATTTGAAGACACAAGTGTCCTTATACAGCTCAATTCAGTTCAAGGTTTGATCCGATAGTGACTGTAAACAACTGAGAAGGATACTAAATCATTTTTCTTTGTTCTATATTATTTACACAAATCATGTCAACTATTCAACACAAAGCTTTACTATAGAAGCACATATGATAAACCTTATGAATGATTCTGCATGTGAAATTGTGACCCCCCTTAACAATGAGAGGAGATGTACTGGAGCCACTGAGAACAAATTCAGAATCATTCCATTCATCTATAGATCCAGTGGGGTTGAACATTGCAGTGAAGCTCAGTTCAGTCGCTGCCTTAAGTGATGCATGTAAATGGTTTGTGCTGCATCTGTTGTTTGGCATTGATAAATGTAATCAAGTTCAAATGTACCATGATGACGTGCTGTAAATCTTCTGTCACTCACTGCTGTTATTCACAATGAAAACCCATTTGCACGGGTCAGTTCACACTACAGTTATACCACAGGCAGAGTGCACATACAAATGAGATATGTCAAGTCAAGTCACCTTTATTTATATAGCGCTTTTAACAAAACAGATTGTGTCAAAGCACTTAACAGTATCAAATTGGAGGATAGAGTTTCAGTAATGTATAATGATAAGATTAAACACAAAATTTTCAGTTAAAGGCATTTCATTATTGAATTCAGAGATGTCATTGTCTAGCTCAGTTTAGTTTAAATAGTATCTGCTAAATCAAATTGATGATAATCGCTAGAAATTAAGTGTCGCCAACTGAGCGAGCCAGAGGCGACAGCAACAAGGAACCAAAACTCCCTCTGTGACAGAATGGAGAAAAAAACCTTGGGAGAAACCAGGCTCAGTTGGAGGACCAGTTCTCCTCTGGTCAGATGAAACCCGTAGTTCAAGTTCAACTGCAGCCATGTCAGATTGTGTAAAGGGCTTATCTGATTCCCGTGGTCTTGTCCCGATGGGGCATTTTAAATGATAATTTAATGTATTTGTTAAATTTGTGTTTTATTCATTATTTGAAGTTTTTCATTTATATGATTTATTCATTTGCTATAATTTTAATGTATAGTTTAATGCATTTATTGTTTCTCTGTCTATTTTTATAATATATATTTGTTTGTTTATTATAATTTTAATTTATAGTTTAATTCATTTAATATATTTCTGTTGCATATATATATATATATATATATATATATATATATATATATATTATACTATTTATTATTTTTAAATTAGTAATTAGTAAAAATTTTGTAATTAGGTATTTTATTATATTTTTAGTTTTATTGTATTTTTAGTCGAGGTCTTCACTGGGGATATGTCTCTGGGGCTTATCTAGGTGTCCTGGTCTCCGCTGATGATCAGGGTTGTAGACATCATCTCTTGGTGCTGATCCACCATCTGATTTGGATATGGACTGAGAAACAGAATAAGAAAGAAACAGACAAATATTAGCGTATATGCCATTCTTCTTATGATGTAACGAGTACATAGTGTGTTATGGGGAGTGTTCCCGGTTCCGGTTGATCGAATTAATGCAGCCTAACAATCCTTTAACGGATTTGAATAATAGAAGCGTATTAGTGTGTTATGTGTAAACCAGGTTAAAGAAATGTGTCTTTAATCTAGATTTAAACTGACAGAGTGCATCTGCCTCCCGAACAGTGTTAGGTAGATTGTTCCAGAGTTTTGATGCTAAATAGGAAAAGGATCTGCCGCCCGCAGTCGATTTTTATTTTTTATTATCAAACAAGTTTGAGAACTCAGCGGACGTGAAGGACTATAATGTGAAAAGAGCTCACTCAAGTACTGAGGAGCTAAGCCGTTGAGGGCTTTATAAGTAATTAACAAGATTTTAAAATCTATCCGATGTTTGGCATTCAGAAAAAAAAAATCAAATACTGTAACTGTTTTCTGTTTGAATATATTTAAACTGTAAATTATCAAATTATTAATTAGTCATCAAAACTGCATTTTCAGCATCATTACTCCAGTCTTCTGTGTCACACGATCCTTCAGAAATCATTCTAATATTCTGACAGTTCACAATTTACTCGCCCTTATGTTGGTCCAGTATGAAATCTTCTTTTGTAAAATTGACCGTTTTAGTGGCACATTGCAAAAAAATATGATAATTATGTGTAGCTCAGTATCTTCCTACTTATTTTTATTCAAGGCATGATCTAACAGGTAACGATTTTTAATTATATGTATACTGCCAACACTACCAGTCAATACACACACACACACACACACACACACATAAATAAAATGAAATACCTTAAACACAAAAATAATTTTTAGGGAAGTAAATAAAGGCAGATGTCCTGTTGGCCTGGCTGTCTTTCCAGCCACATGCTTCATTTGAGTGTGTATGCAGATATTTGTGGAAGCTAAATCTCAGGTCACGTCACGCCGCTGATCTGGCTGTCAGGCGGCGCAGGGCTTCAGAGGGGATTTGCTGTTTTGAAGTGGACCAACTGAGGCATATCAGCCACTGACTGCGAGATGATGCTGATGAAGGTGTGTTGGCCAGGCTTTCTTCCCTCTTACAGGAAAGAGGTCATGTGCATTGTTCTCTGTGGAGATTTGTGGGATGCGACATTTACAGGAGACATGAAAGGCATATTTTATTCCCTAAAAGTACATGTGAACATCTTATCTATATATATCTTATCTTATCTTATATACCTATATATAAATGCTCTCAGTTATGCCATGTATCCGCACAAGGTGTTTGCAAGCACAAAGTACAGTGTGTGTAAGTACACCTGTGCAAGGAACTCAACTTTAATGGGTTAAGTCAAGTCAAGTCGTCAAGTCACCATTGTTTATATAGTGCGTTTTACAATGCAGATTGTGTCAAAGCAGCTTTACAGTACAGGTTCCCATGGTCTTGTCCCGATGGCCGTCTAGGATACAAGGTCTTCACTGGGGATCTGTCTCCGGGGGTCATCTAGTTATCATGGTCTCCGCTGACGTTGAGGGCTATAGAGGTTGTCTCTGGGTGCTGATCCACCATCTGATCTGGATACGGACTGGATCTGGTGACTGCAGTGACCATCTGGGCTGGATACGGACCAGATCGGGTGGCTACGGTGACTGGGGATATGTCCCCGGGGCTCACTCCAGGTGTCCGGCCTCCGCCGATGATCAAGGCCACATACATCATATCCCAGCGCCGATCCACCATTTTGATATTCTAGGTATTATCAAATGGCCAGAGTTTTGAGAACGCAGCAGATGTAGAGGACTATTATGTGATAAGAGCTCGCTCAAGTACTGAGGAGCTAAGCCATTCAGGGCTTTATAAGTAATTAACAAGATTTTAAAATCTATACGATGTTTGATGGGGAGCCAATGCAGTGTTGACAGAACCGGGCTAATATGGTCGTACTTCCTGGTTCTAGTAAGGACTCTAGCTTCTGCATTTTGGACCAACTGTAATTTGTTGAACAAGCGTGCAGAACAACCACCCAATAAAGCATTACAATAGTCTAACCGTGAGGTCACAAACGCATGAATTAGTATTTCTGCATTTGACGTTGAGAGCATAGGTCACAATTTAAACACAGTTTTACAGATGCTAGAAACATGGCTTTCAAATGAAAGATTGCTATCAAACAGTACACCTAGGTTCCTAACTGATGAAGAAGAATTGACAGAGCAGCCGTCAAGTGTTAGATAGTGTTCTAGGTTATTACATGTGGGGTTTTTAGGTCTGATAATTAACAGCTCTGTTTCTTCAGAATTTAGCAGTAAGAAGTTACTTGTCATCCAGTTTTTTATATTGACTATGCATTCCGTTAGTTTCTCAATTTGGTGTGTTTCACTGGGCCGCAAAGAAATATGGAGCTGAGTATCATCAGCATAACAGTGAAAACTAACACCATGTCTCCTGATAATATCTCCCAAGGGTAACCTGTC
Organism: Barbus barbus; assembly: GCF_936440315.1. Taxonomy (NCBI): domain Eukaryota; kingdom Metazoa; phylum Chordata; class Actinopteri; order Cypriniformes; family Cyprinidae; genus Barbus; species Barbus barbus. The sequence goes on from NC_136719.1 coordinate 24,095,787, forward strand.
AAGCGTGAAAAGTAACGGCCCTAGTACTGAGCCTTGAGGTACTCCATACTGCACTTGTGATCGACATGATACCTCTTCATTCACTGCTACGAACTGATGGCGTTCAGATAAGTACGATTTGAACCATGCTAATGCACTTCCACTAATGCCAACAAAGTGTTCTAGTCTATTTAAAAGAATGTTGTGGTCGATAGTGTCGAACGCAGCGCTAAGATCCAGTAGAACTAATAAAGAGATACAACCACGATCAGATGATAGAAGCAGGTCATTTATAACTCTAATGAGAGCAGTCTCAGTACTATGATACGGTCTAAATCCTGACTGGAATTCCTCACAAATACTATTTTTCTCTAAGAAGGAATATTATTGTGAGGATACTACCTTTTCTAGTATCTTTGACAGAAAAGGGAGATTTGAGATCGGTCTGTAATTAACTAAATATTTGGGGTCAAGTTGTGTTTTTTTAATGAGAGGCTTAATAACAGCCAATTTGAAGGTTTTGGGGACATATCCTAATGACAGTGATAAATTAATAATAGCCAAAAGAGGATCTATGACTTCTGGAAGCAGCTCTTTTAGTAGTTTAGATGGAATAGGGTATATTCCGTGGGTGGTGATGGCGCAGTGGATAAGACACATGCCTTTGGTGTGAGAGACCCGGGTTCGAATCCACTGTGAGACACCAATGTGTCCCTGAGCAAGACACTTAACCCCTAGTTGCTCCAGAGGCGTGCGACCTCTGACATATATAGCAATTGTAAGTCGCTTTGGATAAAAGCGTCAGATAAATGTAAATGTAACATGCATGTTGTTGGTTTAGATGATTTAACAAATTTATACAATTCTTCCTCTCCTAGAGAAGAGAATGAGTGAAATTGTTCCTCAGGGGATCTATAGTGCACTATCTGATGCGATATTGTAGCTGACGGCTGCATGGTTACAATTTTATCTTTGATAGAATCGATCTTGGAAGTAAAGTAGTTCATAAAGTCATTACTGCTGTGCTTTTGGGAAATGTCAACACCTGTTGATGCTTTATTTTTCGTTAGTGACTGTATTGAATAAATACCGGGGTTTATGTTTGTTTTCTTCTAGAATCAGATCTAGCAGTTTTATTGCTTTTCTGTAGGATAGGGTATTTTCCCGCCAGGCTATACGAAATACCTCTAGTTTTGTTTTCCTCCATCTGCGCTCCATTTTCCGGGCTGCTCTCTTTAAAGTGCGAGTGTGCTCATTATACCATGGAGTCGGACTGTTTTCTTTGATCTTCCTTAAGCGTAAAGGAGCAACTGTATCTAAAGTGCCAGAAAAGAGAGAGTCCATAGTTTCTGTTATATCATCAAGTTTTTATGAGCTGTTGGATATGCTGAGGAATTGAGATAAATCAGGAAGATTACTTACAAAGCAGTCTTTTGTGGTAGAATTGATGGTTCTACTATACTTGCAACAAGGTGTATAATACAGTTTTAGCTATATGGAGTTTACACAAGACTAGATTATGATCTGAGATATCATCGCTTTGCTGCAGAATTTCAACACCACTAACATCAATTCCATGTGACAGTATTAAATCTAGAGTATGATTTCGACAATGAGTAGGTCCGGAAACGTGTTGTCTAACCCCAATAGAGTTCAGAATGTCTATGAATGCTGATCCTAATGCATCTTTTTCATTATCGACATAGATATTAAAATCGCCAACAATTAAGACTTTATCTGCAGCCAGTACTATCAGCACACACACAGCAGTGAACACACACACACACACCCGGAGCAGTGGGCAGCCATTTATGCTGCGGCACCCAGGGAGCAGTTGGGGGTTCGGTGCCTTGCTCAAGGGCACCTCAGTCGTGGTATTGAGGGTGGAAGAGAGTGCTGGACATTCACTCCCCCCTACAATTCCTGCTGGACCTGAGACTCAAACTCGCAACCTTTGGGTTACGAGTCCGACTCTCTAACCATTAGGCCACGACTGCCCCCATAAATGCAGCCTTGGTGGACATATGATACTTCATTCAAAAACACACAAAAAAAATCTTAATTATTCAAAACTTTTGATCATTACTCTACATCGCTCTCAGTGATTCATGGGATGAGAAGTTCATTCCTTCCATAAAAGGTATATTGTACCTTTGTCTTTACTTCTGATTTTCAGATACTCTGTGCTTTAAATCAAAGTTTGTAATGCAACGATTCTTCTCGGAGCTGGTTGGTTTTGCTTATGGCTTTGATTTTTTTACTGAAGGATTAATGTGTACACACACACACATTTACATTTATTCATTTAGCTGACGCTTTTATCCAAAGCGACTTACAATTGCTATATATGTATATATATATATGTGTAAAATACATACGGAACCAAGGCCATTAAAAAGCAATTCAGCATTGAAATAGTGTTGTAGGTTCAATTTTACATCAGAGAGTAGTTTTTGCTATTCTGTTATTCATTTGCTCTTTTGTTTGCATGTGTGTTTTATGTCTGACACAAACACTCAACTGCAGCTGCAATACACATAAAAAGGCAAAAAATGGTGTCTATTTAGGACTGTCCCATTCCTGTGATCCACATTCATTTATATCTCAATATTCTTACTGTATGACAACTATTGACTCGAGTGTGACTATATTTAATAATTAAGCAATGCAGGACAAAATATATATGAAAATGAAACATAACTGAGATGTGTACTAAGGTTGAAAGAGCATCATCTGGTCATGCAGAAGTCAAGATGTTGCTATGCGGTTGCTAGGTGGTTTCTTACTAGTCCAAGTCAAAGGATAAAATATAAAATATAGATATTAAAGGCGAGACCAAAATATAAATTTCACTTTCTCTTCCCAGTTCAACATCCTCATCTGTAACTGTACGACTTTATCAAAATATTACTGTACTCAAAATCATCAAACCTGAAGCCATTCACTGCAGGGAAAGGAAATCACGTGAATGAGAAAAAGCAACATTTCAGCTGCAGTCATTAATATGTAATCTGTGGCTGATGGAGCAGCTGTTTAGAGGGCACCTTCTCTCTCTCCCTTTCACGTTAATCTGGCAGCTTTTGTGTGGATGACTGACTGACTGACTGCTCGTGCTGTAGTGAGATTTATGAGCGCGTGTGGACCACAACGCTGGGCTTTTTATAGACTCCTGAAGAAGTCCAGTTTAAAGGCCCTGAGAGGTCACATTTTAAAAATGTATTAAATTAATATTTAATAGTATATGTTTAAAAAATATATTTATTATATATATATATATATATATATAATAGATTTTTTGGAGCTATTATTACACTGAATGACATTTCTGTAAATCATGGTCAAAAATGTATGATAGTCATTATTTTTTGCTCAGATATAATACAATTAAACAGGACACATTCTAATGTATAGGGGGAAAAACTCAAATTAAAGCTCTATTGAAGTTTTATTGTTCTGATGCGTGGAAAATGTTGTCTAATCATCTTTGGCCGGTATCTAACACACGAACATGCCTCTGTCTGCTGTCTGTCAGTCTGATGTCAGGTCTGGCTGCGCTGGATGCCAAGTGCTCCAGTCGGCTGGGTCTCATCACCGTCTCTTACTACCTGTGGACCACATTCCTGGCTGTGGTGGTGGGAATCGTCATGGTGTTAATCATCCATCCGGGCGGAATGGCACAGAAAGAGGACTCTGAGGACAGCGGGAAACCCATCATGAGCTCGGCCGACGCTCTCCTGGATCTCATACGGTCAGACGGTCCTCATCATCCTCCTATTGACAACACAGAGAGAAAACAGAGACATGGGTTAAAATTCACACAAACACTACAAATGAATCATATTACTCACCCTCGTCTTACAAACAGGATTATTATAGTTAACTAAGACTAAGTAATAAATCTCAATGAACCATCATCACGAACACAATCTCCAGCCGAGCTGATTGTGCTTAGATTGAAGGTGTTGCAATCATAATCTCACATGACCCGTCTGAGAGCACTTGAGCTTCTGAAATCAGTCACAAACACACATCTAGGGCTTGTGCACCACGACTGCGAGACTACTGAAGATTTGAGTGTTTAATGGATGAGCTCAGCATCAACCAAATGGTCAATATTTGTGTCATTCGTGCTAATGCATGTTTGTTGCTTAAATCGACTATTAAGTGTATTAGTATATCTAGTGTATCTAGCAAATTCTCTGTGGTGAGAAAGCTGAGAATTATGAACCCCACTGGAAGCAAATGCAGCCATTATTTCTGCCTCTAAGAAGCCGCCTAACTATAATCAGCTGTTTCATAACTCAAATTAAACTCCATCAGCTGAATGTCATTTCATTAGAAATATAATTGTTGTTTGTGTGGTCAAAGCCATTTAAATGACCCTCAAATACGGTCAAAAGCCTCATGTGGTCTGATGGCAGGATTTTTTTGGTAGAATCGTTTATTAATGAAAATGACTGATAAAAATGCATTGCAATGTCACAGTTTGTTCCAGTCCACACAAGAACAATAGCTAATCAGTTTTACCACTTAACAAGCACATACAGTATGTGACCCTGTACCACAAAACCAGTCTTAGGTTGCTGGAGTATATTTGTAGCAATAGCCAAAAATACATTGTATGGGTCAAAATTAAAAAAAAATACTGTATGCCAAAAATCATTAGGATATTAAGTAAAGATCATGTTCCATGAAGATATTTTGTAAATTTCTTACTGTAAAGATGTCAAAACTTCATTTTTGATTAGTAATATGCCTTGCAAGAACTTCATTTGGACAACTTTAAAGGCGATTTTCTCAATATTTAGATTTTTTTGCACCCTCAGATTCCAGATTTTCAAATAGTTGTATCTCGGCCAAATATTGTCCTATCCTAACAAACCATACTAATAGAAAGATTATTTATTCAGCTCTCAGACGATGTATAAATCTCAATTTCGAAAAATTTTACATTTATGACTGGTTTTGTGGTCCAGGGTCACATAAATTCCATAAAATCTGTGTTCATTAGCAACAGTAACCAAGGAGCTTAATGAAGGGTCAGCTTTTGCAGAAAATAAGAAGCAAGACTTTTGTCTTTATACTCAATGCTTGATTGATCTCAGGAGAGCTTTATAGGTATAGAGAAGTATCTGCAGGAAAAAAATAAATAAATTAAATTAAATTAAATAAAATTATGCACATTTCATACACAATGGTAATTCAAAATGATTTAAAGAAAAAGTAATCAAAAAAGATTACAATAAAAAATATAATATAAAATAGTTTGAAATTGATTAAAACAAATAATAGAAGGGAAGAATACAATAATATGATATAGTGCAATCACACTAAAAAATATTCGTGGAATTTTTGACTTTGGTGTGAAAATTTTAAAAGTAACACATTGAATTAAACATGACTAAGTATAAAGAAGAATTACATTTTAAATACAATTTTAAGTCAAAGTAAAATTGTATAGCACATTTCATAGTTCATAATGGTAATGCTTCAGTATTTTGTAGTATTTTATTTTTTATGAATTATTTAAAAAAATTATCTTTAAATAATCAAAACAGTTGTATAGGAAAACAGAATTAACAATTACAAAAATACATATCTCTAAAAAAATTCATTTATTAAAAACATAAAAATAAAATAATACATAAATGATACTGAAAAATATTTGGTGTATGATTACTTTGAAAATTCGTACACAGAAATAATTAGAACGAGCAAACAACTCATTGAATTAAACATGACATTTTGAAGTAAAAGACTGAAATAGTATTTTCTTTTCAAATGTTTGCCAATTAAATTGGATTTTAAATACATTTTAAAATAAATTTATGTAGCACATTTCAAACACAATGGTAATGTGTTTTACATAAAATGCATTTTAAATAAAGATTAAAAATAAAATAAAGAGAGAAAATATTAATAGTATGCATTTCATAATTTTTATTTATTTTGACACCTAAAAAAAATATATTGTTTTACAATGCAAAAAGCTAAGCAAAAAAGCTATAAAGCCTGCCGAAAACACTACTTACTCATTTTAATTGCTAGAGAAGCATGAAAATGAAAGTGTCAGGTACACATCTAACATGCACATGTTGGTCTTTATATTGTTGCACTGAAAAAGCAAAACAATAAAATAAAAACCTGCATGCACAAAAAAACTCCTTAATGCACAGAATGAACGAACATAAACTGATGCAAAATGCATAAGCACAGATATTTTCCATTATGAAGTAAAACAAATTGCATCCACAAAAAAAGTCATGCACAGAATTAACAAACAAACGCAAAATGCATGTGCAGATATTTTCTATTTGGAAACAAATCTTGCATGCATGAACCAAATCTTGTGCACTGAATGAACACAGATGCATAATGCATAAGCAAAGCTATTTTTCATTGAGAAATAACAACTTGCATGTGCAAAAAAACAACAAAAAAAAAACTCATGCACGAACACACAAACAGATGCATAATGCACAAGCAAAGCTATTTTCCATTAAGTAGTAAGAACTTACACGAAAAAAAAAAAATGTCACACAAACAGATGCAAAATGCATTCACACAGATATTTTCCAATAAATATTTAAAACTCAACCAGATATTGACATTTTCTTGATGTGAATAGTGCGCTGGGATCATACAGCACATCTGCTCCTGCTCCAGCGGCTCTCGCACACACAGATTGTGTTTGGATGCTAATGAATGAATCTCACCCTTTCATACAGCACAATATGACTATACTACTATACTACTACTAATCCAGGCTAGTCTCATTAGTTTTCACAGGTATTTGTATCTGACGTATACACATATACTCATTTACTGCTTTGTGTCTCGTGTGTGTTTTTATAAAGGTTCTTATGCTTATTGGATATTTTTAAAATCACAAATCAAGTCAGCGTATTAGCTATTTTAAATTTAATGGTATTAAACATTCAATTTTGAATCTCATTTATTATAAAAACAAATCAAATCTTTGAAATCTAAGAATCTGTAAACATTGCATATCTAAAAGTAGAAAATCTATCTATGTTGTAGATGCTCCCTTTAATACCTTCAGATACTAATCGCACATCATTTTTCTTTAGAAAAAAATCATGTATGGTTTTAAAGGAATCCCAGACTCTGGCTTTTGGAAAAACTTGTTGTGTATTATTAAAAGAGTTTTAATTTGTGCTCATTGCATTTGTTGCCATTAGGATCAACACTTGCTCCTGAGGTCCATATCTTGAAGATCTGAAATAGATCAGAAAGAATTACAGTGTTAATCCTCAAAAAAAACAAATATATATATATACATTTTTTATTTCAGTTTTGTATGAAAATGCAAAAAAAATTAAAACAACTAAAATATTTGATTATTTCTATTTTATATATAAATATTAAATCAAATTAAATATGATTATTTATTAAATATTTAATTATAAAGTTGCACCAACATGATTTCATAAAACAATACATAATAGGTTTCATGAATACATTATTATTTGTGAATAGGATGCTTTTTTTTTTTGCACTGAAGTACCTCACAAAACTAAAAAAGATTGATTTGACCCCATAATGAATTATTTCAAAATGATGATTTTGAAATAATTTTGAATGACAAAGATGATTAACAAAAAAAAAAAAATGTTAATCACACACCAAGGAACTGGCAAGGACAGTTGTATGAAGGTTACTGTAAGTTGTGTTCAATGTATGTTTTCAAGGAAAGTCCTATTGAAAGTATTCATTGCAGTTCAATGCTACTCTATGCACGTGTATAACTGTGATGTATTATATGTCTCCACACAGAAACATGTTTCCAGCCAACCTCGTTCAAGCCACATTTCAACAGGTTAGAATCCACAGATAGCCATGAATTATTAGTCACTCTCCTTATACCTTAGGAAAAAAGGAAAATTAACCACTGAATTAATGCATATACAAAAACATTAATGCAAAACCGAAGGCTTTATATAATTTCTTTTTCAATAACTGAACAGTTCAAATTCAGTTATTATTGTATTATTTTGTATGTAAAACTGCTGGTTATGTATCTTGCTTAGAAACAACCCAACATGCTTCTACTAGTTCAAAAGTGTCTGGAAAAAATTGTTGAAACAGGAATAACTTCATTTCCATGGATTTATAAAATCACTTGGAACGTTTTGCCAGCCGATTAGAATCAAGAATTCATCATCTATGGTATATAATGCTGTGTTTTACCATTTAAGATATGTTTATCTGCAGATTTTTTATTTAATGATGTGTTTAGATTTTTAAAGGAATAATTAAACTGAATATTTTCTGAAAAAGAACTCCCCCTCAGGCCATCTAAGATGTAGATGATTTGGAGAAATGTAGCATTACTTCACCTGCTTACCAATGGATCATCTAAAGTGAATGGGTGCCGTCAGAATGAGTGTCCAAACAGTTGATAAAAACATCACAATAATCCACAAGTAATCCACACCACTCCAGTCCATCAAGTAACATCTTGTGAACATAAAAGCTGTGCTTTTGTAAGAAACAAATCCATCTTTAAGACTTTTTAACTTCGAACCAGTGCTTCTGACCAAAGTATCATCTTCCAGTTGAAAAGACCATCTCCTGGGTATTATGGGTAGAAGACTCATTTTTAGCCAAAAGCAATAGTTTGAAGCTAAATAAGTCTTAATTATGGATTTGTTTCTTACAAACACGCAGCTTTTGGCTTCTCAAGACATTAACTGATGGACTGGAGTGGTGTGGATTATTGTGATGTTTTTAGCAGCTGTTTGGACTCTCATTCTGACGGCACCCATTCACTGTAGAGGATCCATTGGTGAGTAAGTGATGCAATGCTAAATTTCTACAAATCTGTTCTGATGAAGAAACAAACTTATCTACATCTTGGATGGCTTGAGGGTGAGGACATTTTCAGCCAATTTTCACTCATTCAAGATAAATTTTGTGCTTCTTCTCTGTAGTATCGTACCAACAGTGTGCCCATAATGAAGACCCCCAAGACAACAGTGGCCACTAGTCTGACAGAAACCACCACTCGGCGCGTTCTCATCTACGGCATTCAGGATGATAACGGGACAGACATCCAGAACTTCCAGCTGGATCTGACGCCACCTCCCGATGTGGTAATGCGGACGCTTCCTGGCACCAGCGAGGGCATGAACGTCCTAGGGATCGTCATTTTCTCTGCCACCATGGGTGCGAACACTGGCACAAAGACAAAAAACAACATTGGACGATAAATCTGTTTATGTTTTCATATTATACCTCACATTTGCATATCACTGCTCATTTTTGCGCAGGCATAATGTTAGGCAGGATGGGTCCTAATGGCAGCGCTCTGGTGAACTTCTGCCAAAGTCTCAATGAAGCAGTGCTGAAAATCGTCGCTATTGTCATCTGGTAAAACTATCCTGTATATACATATATGCAGAGCTGGGTAGATTACTTACAAATTGTAATCCGTTACTGATTCCAGATTACATGACAAAAATTGTAATCCGTTACATTACACATTTTAGGTAATATAATCAGATTACTTTTGATTCAACTCGTTTACCACATTGACAGCATTACCTTGTACCATAATGATGTAAAAAATGCAAAGAGTAAGAAAACGTGTTCCATTCATTGTAATTTACAACATGAAGTGCATTAAACATTATATTACATCAAGGTTTCCCAAACTAGGGTTCGTAAAGGAACTGCAGGGGGGTTGTGAGTTAAATTAAAAACTAACAATTAATTAAATCATAAATATATATACAGTACATACATAATATACAATAAATTTTTTAAATTATTGTTTTATTTCGTTTTTATCATTTAATTTTATATGTAAATAATTTAATTTAACTTATAAATAAATGATACAACTTTATCTAATTACGCCTCTAAAGTCAGACATATTAAATAATAAAATAATAGCCAGAAATATCTCTTTTATCTTTTTTGTTAATATTTAACCTTTTATGTAACAACTTAACCTTCAAACAAAATTTTGAAAAAAAATAAATAAAAATTCTTCAAGCTTTTATGACTCGTATAGTATGATATATTAACAATATGGAGCTCAAATTCAGAGAAAAAAAGCATTAAGTTTTATAAAGAGAATACACAATTTAGTGCAGATGCTAATATTTATATGGACAAAAAGTAATATGAAATTCTGATTGCTTGTAATGTAAATCAATGAGATCTTTATAATATAATAGCAGTTTAATGATATAAATATCAGTCATCACTCTATATCTCCAATAACATGTCTTAGTAAAAAAATATTTAAATGCTTAGATTGATGATCAAAACATATAATCCAATGCAATCCACTGACGATTGAGAGATAAACAAATAAACGCTCCTCAAAAGCAAGATCATTTTTGATAATCCCATTTGAACATGATTTTTCTAAAAAAAATAATGGATAATCAAGTAAACCTAAGTTGCTTCGGTCCAGTAATTGCTTGAAAGTCTTGAAATGAAATAAAAAGTATAAACTATAATTTAGAAGACAGAGGTCATGTAGTAGATTGTGTGCAACAGGTTTTTCTGCTAAATTTTGATCATGTTGATCATTTAGGCCTCAGAAATTTGTATCAAATTTGATTCAGTAGGCTTTATAGAGTCAAGTAATAAAGTATGTGAGGTTATTTTTTGAATATATTTACAGCTAGTTTACTGTGCAGGTACTTCCCGTTCGGCATCGTGTTTCTGGTGGCCGGAAAGATCCTGGAGATGAGCGACCCATCCGCGATGGGGAAGAAGCTGGGCTTTTATGCCATCACTGTGGTGATGGGCCTCATTCTGCATGGCCTCTTCATCCTGCCCAGCATGTACTTCTTCATCACCAAGAAGAGCCCCATCGTCTACATCCGAGGAATCCTGCAGGCCCTGCTCATCTCACTGGCCACGTCCTCCAGGTATAACACACACAAACACCAGCTGAAACACACAAAACCTTCATATTCTTCCTGCAGAATCCCTTTAACTAACAAAAGCAATGACATCATCCACAAAGAAGTGATATTCTTTTTGGCGGTAACAAATTTGATGGATTTTCTGGTGTTTTGTTAATTGATAGCAAAAACATTTTAGAAGATTTCCTATATACATATATACACACACACTAGTGTTCAAAAGTTTAAGATTTTTGAATGCTTTTGAAATAAGTCTCAGTTAGGCTGCACTTATTTGATGAAAAAAATAAATACAGTAAAAACGGTTGAGAAATATTATTATAATTTACAGTAACTGTTTTCTATTTGAATATGTTAAAATGTAATTTATTCTTGTGAATTTTCAGCATCATTACTCCAGTCTTCAGTGTCACATGATTCTTCAGAAATCATTCTAATAGTTGCTGCTCAAGAAACATTTCTGATTATTAGCAATATTGAAAATATTTGTGATGCTTGATATTTTTTTGGGGAATCATGATAAAATTTTGTTCAGGATTCTTCAGTTCATTATTTCCATCCTGTTCATTTTCTTGCCTTTGTGCAAGTAACCAAGCTAGATTATATAGAAAAAAATACATTAAATGACAAGACATTTATTTTATTTACCACTCGTACTGACTTGAAAATCAATATGTTTTCTCCCATGCTTCCTTTCACAGGAAAATACAGTATAGAGAGAGAAAGGGAAAACAACATAAATACTGCACTAGCTCTAATCCACATGAGGAATCAATACTTTACCCTTTTGCCAGCTCACTTTCAGTTCACATTGCCTCCGCTTAAAAGAAAATTGCAGACACACACAATGCATAATGGTGGATATTTTCTCCTTAAAAACACAGCTCCACGGCACAACACTCATCTGTCATTTATTCATAACAATGAGTCTTTCTTGCAGTAGATGCATCATATAAGTGTTTGCACACAGTATAAATAGAAGTTATTTTGTTGCATTAAGAGAAACTGTTGCAACACGTGGTGAAATATCATGGGTCGAGCAGAATTTGCATTCCATCATTATTAGCATTTTCTAAACTGATGATGGTGATAAATATGGGGATGTTCACAGTGAAATGTGTTGCGGATTCTGTTAGTATTCTGGAAATAATATTGAATAAACAAATCTGAAAATGTTTGAATATGATGAGAAATGTTTGAGTTCTTATTGAGATCTTGAACTTTTTGATTGCAGTTTTTGGTAATTGGGTTAAACTGAGACCCGTCCGAAACACTGTTGGGAGTTTTAACAAGAGATTCTTTTCCATTTGCAGTTCTGCCACTCTGCCTATCACCTTCAAGTGCCTGCTGGAGAACAATCACATAGACCGGCGGATCATTCGCTTCGTGCTGCCCGTGGGAGCCACTATCAACATGGACGGCACTGCGCTGTATGAGGCCGTGGCAGCCATTTTTATCGCCCAGGTCAACAACTACGAGCTTGACTTCGGCCAAATCATCACTATCAGGTATGAAAAATGTCTTAATGATTAAGTTTGAAAATGTAAGTCATTTAAATTTTTTTAAACATTTGACCTCTTTGTTTTTTTTCCATATAGTTATTAAGTGCACACATAATGAAATGCTCATTTATTGACCGTATGAGACCGATTTAAGTAGACATTTAGTCGTGTAAATGTAGTTCATTTATATTTGATTAAAATTTTTGTTACTTAAAATATTTTTTTTATAGAAATAATTTTAAATGAACAGTATTGTAATATAAATATGTTTATAAAATTATATGACATGTTTCAGTTTATTTCAGCGAGCTTCTAAGGCAACATATCTCCTTTTCATTTAGATTTCATTGTAATAAAATAACTAAAACTAAAATAAAAAAAAATTACAAAAAAAAAAAAATCATATTTTTTAATTAATAAAAATAAATAATAGTTTAAAACAATGTTTAAAATAATGTTTAAACAAAACTAACTAACTAAAAGTAAACTAATATCAAAAATAAATAATAAAAATAAAATAATAAAATAAAGATTTATAATTAACAACAAACATCTCTTTTTTGCCAATTCAAAACTTTTTCCACATGCTGAAAGTGCAAAGCATATCAGTGTCACCTGTCGGTTTCCTTTCAGTTCTGTTTTGACCATATTTGGTGTTTCCTGTTCTTCTTTCCTGTAATTAGTTAATTATTAGTCTATCATCGTTAAGTATTCTCACCTGTGTTCTTCTCGTTGGCTCATTAGTCTGTCTTTATAAGCCTTTAGTTTCTTGAGTTTCATCGTCCAGACTTAAAGTAACTTTTGTTGGAAACGTTTGCTATTTCTCATTAAAGTTCCTTGTCATCATATTTCTGGATCCTGTGTTCCCTGGTGCACGTTACCGTTACAATCAGAAACTCTTCATAAAGCAATATATACTGTTGAAGCGGACTACTCACCCATTGTTTGAAGACATTTGTCAAGCTTGATGCAAGTTCCCTGCAAAAGTGCTGACTGTGAAAAGCTACAAATATGCATTTACTGTACCAGCTTAAGAAATGTAAAAGGTGTAAATAATAGAATAGAATATATACTGAACCATTCAGAAATTTTTACTTGCTATTCAATTTTTTTTTATATAATTTACTGTACATTTCTTCCATCCATGTGAGCGTGTACACATGCTCATGTGGCGTGTATTTATGTATGCACAAGACATCCGCCACTGTACAGATGTGACGATGCGTGCCTGACAGAACCATCATGCAAGAGATTATTTGGCATGCAGCGTTATCTCAGAGCTTTAGTGTGCTCAGGTCTGGAACGCCACAGTCATAAATGTTCCTATCAGCTGGTCTGGACTAAAAGCAACATCAAGCACATAAATCAACACGCATGCTTTACTGCGACGACCTCACAATTTTGCGAATGGAAGGTCAGATGAAAAAATGGAGGGTGTAGAGATATAGACAGGGATGGAGAGCCAGAGAGCATTTGGGCAGTGCTGTTACAGGGATAAACGCCACTGTCACATGGCTGTTTTATCGCAGGATAATTATGCAATTTTCAATTGTGCCCTCCCCCCACCCACCCACCCACCCTCGGTCTTCCCAATATCTATCAGCCATCTCTGTCTCTCATCTCTAGCATTCATATTCTTTGTTGTCAGTGTTGGGGTTGAACAAGTGTGTTTTAAACCACATGCATAAGCGGGGCAATAGCAGCATGCATTTATTACAACACCTGTATTTAGCAGTTACAGAATTCACTCGGTGCAATGGCAGCGTACATTTGTTGCAACACCTTTAATGACAGGCTAGAGAATTCACTCAGCAAATGTAAACAGCACTTACTGAGACACCTATATTAACAGCTAACAGAATTTACTGCACATTTACACAGTACAACAGCAGCATGCATTTATTGCGATAGCTATATTAATATGTTACAGAATTCACTCTGCACAAGTAAGAAGAGCAATAGTAGCATGCATTTAATGCAACACCTATATTAATAGGTTCCAGAATTGACTCAGCCCATGTAAGCAGTGTATTTGCTGCATGCATTTATTGCGAAACATATATAAACATGTTTCAGAATTTACTCTGCACACCTGTGTAGTGCAACAGCAGAATGGATTTAGTGCAGTGCTTATATTAACAGGTTACAGAATTCTCTCAGCACATGTAAGCAGTGCAGCAGCAGCATGTATTTATTAACAGTTTACAGAATTTACTGCGCATTTATGCAGTGCAACAGCAGCATGCATTTATTGCGATACCTATATAGAGGGTATGCACTGACGTCACTTTCCCCCAGAACACGCCATTGGACTGAGTTAATATGCAGCTCTGCTAGCATGTGCATTGTAAAACAGGCCTGACGCAACTGTAACTCGTCACTTTCCATAATTAGTTATGTTTTATAATGAGTAACAAATTATTGTAAACGCTGTTTTTAAAAATCACATCCCTCAAAACTCAGTCACTGATGTCATTATATTTAAGCTTTGCAGTCAGTGTGTCTTCTGCACAAATCTACCTAAAAAACCAAACAGTGTTTCTCATTAGAGACTCGTTACTTTATTAGAGAAGGTCAGAGCATCTTTTATTCTTCCCTTTGCATTATAAATTGTGTGCAGATCAAAGTGTGACATCAATATATGTTATTCCTCAGTAAAGCAGCGTGCATTAAACGCCACAAGAGCTGACTGATGTTCTTCCACACCTGCGAGGGTGCATGAGTTGCATACGCATGCAAGCATTCATGCAAGAGCTTGTTTTTTGTTCAGTTGCTCCTTCTGTTTGATTTTGTTTGTTTATACTGTTTGCATGAAGGCTGGTTATCTGTCATTCATAAAAATTTCATGCAATTTTTGCAAGTATATCCAGCCTGAACTGCCAACCTAAATTAGCTTTTTAAAGAAAAAGGTCTTCTCAAAATGAAAGTTGCATTACTCCAGATGGTCTCTGGATGCGACATAGGTTGTTTGTCCTTCATAATGTTTTGCCATGTTTTCCAGTATTACAGCGACGGCAGCAAGCATCGGTGCAGCTGGGATCCCACAGGCCGGCCTGGTCACCATGGTAATAGTGTTGACATCTGTTGGACTGCCCACTGATGACATCACTCTCATTATCGCTGTTGATTGGGCCCTGTAAGTATCGACATGTGCTTGATATTTTTGGACATTTAGGTAGAAACCACTTTTTGTCAGTGTACCGTTGGAGGCTGTTCATACACAATGTGTTTTTGCATTCTACTGTGCTGCTTTTCCATTGTTTTTCTACTTAAATATGCACTAGGTGGACTTATGAGCATTGCACTCTTTAGCTGAAAGAATGTTTCATATTTGAAAGGATGTGTCGAGTTACAAGAAGTTCGACTTTTCCCAAGGCTTGTAAATGCAAAAACATGCTCTGTGTGAATGGCTTCTTATCAAAAATACATTTCACTCCTAAATGGTCACTATTATAATAAAAATGAGTTTACTGGTGTCACACAAATCAAACTTTTTAAAAATTTGAGTTTGACACAGAGGTTGCAAGACAAATAATCAGTCATTCTTGGAATTGGTTGTAGATTTCCCATCATGCTCTATTTTATTTATCATCTGTTTTTATCCTGACTATGTTTTATCCACCGGTGTTTTTAAAATGCATTAAGTAATTCTGTTCAACATGTCTGTCCTCTTCAGAGACCGATTCCGCACCATGGTCAATGTGATGGGAGATGCTCTGGCCACAGGAATCATGGCCCATATTTGCAGAAAAGACTTCATTAAAGAAGGAGATGGGGTGAGTTGCCTATGGAACAAATAACATTTTGTAAATTTAAAAATGAAGATAAATTGTATTTCTACAGTAGTGACCAACATATATTTTTTCATTACTACTATTGTTTAAAATATTAAATACATTTATTTTTAAAAAATAATTTAGAAATATCTGTACTATTTCTAAGTAACTACTTTAAAGGGGTCATTGGATGCCTATTTTCCACAAGTTGATTTGATTCTTTAGGGTCTTAATGAAAAGTCTATAACATACTTTGGTTAAAATTACTCAATGGTAGTGTAAAAAAAACCTTCTTTACCCTGTCAAAATCAGCTCTGTTTTCATCAAGCCATTTTTTAGTGTATGTTGCTTTAAATGCTAATGAGCTCTGCTCGCCCTGCCCCTCTCTTCCGTGGGGTGACAAGCAGTGCTGTTTACTTTAGCCGCAAAACTGACTGACTAGCACTAGGAAAGGAGATTTGCAAAGATTCATAAAAAACATTATACTCACTTCTTCTGTAGATGAAGCTGGATTACGAATGATTCGCGTGAATATAGATGCATTTATGCAGATCGGGGATCGCCGCATTCACTTCAAAGCTAAAGTAATGTTAATCCTCTGCATCTTCAGCGGCTCAGATGTCAGGAGTAAATGTCACCCAACAACAAAACACCTCAATCGCTCAATCGGAGACATTCTTGTCTTCCTCTGCACCGGAGTCGACACAATTGCAGACGGATGACAGCTCTCTCAGCTCACTCAGGGCGGGTATAATGTAAGACGGCCTTGTCAATTAACTATCGTGGGAGGGGCCTGTACAGAACTACATCATTCTGACAGGAATCTCAGAACAGCCTGATTTGAGAAAAGGGATTTTAAAATAGGGATTTAAAAGAAATAACACTGGCTGGATTTTTATCATTATAGGATGGATGTGTACACACACTGCCAACACACATTTATGTTCAAACAACTTGAAAAGTGAATTTTGCATCCATTATTTAATGCGAATTGTACGTTTTGTTGGTGTTAGCTTCAAGTGCTTAAACTAAAAAGTTTAATTTCTCAGTTTGAAATTATTGCTCAAAAAACAATAATGCAAAAATGGTAATGATAATGAATATATCAAAACTAAATGCAACAGAATGGCTTCATGGAAACTTTTACGGAGTAAAACACACTCACATCTGCATATATTTACCCAAACAAAATTACTCCCAAGGTTATTTCTCAAACATCTTAAGGAGTTTTTCCCTCCCATCGTGTCTTCTCTGTGGGGTTTGTGAAGTACTACTCTTTATAAAGCTGCTTTGGAAATATTATGAATAGTGCAAAGCACTACACACAAAATTTTTCAATGAACTTATCTGAACCAACAATTGCAAGTTGCATGGACGCAGACCACAATGAATGATATTTCATGTGTTTATCAATGTCTCATGAAGACATATACCGTATAAGTGTAAACTTAATTTCCACCGGTTTTTACATACTGTAGATGAATAAAGGTAGATGCGCATGTGAATGGAAAACAAGAATGTGAAGTAACCGATGAACCCAATTCTCCAAAACACAGAAAACTAAAGTGGGTTTCAATGTTTTTTCCTTGACAAACAGCACAGGTAATTTAATTTGTACCTTTAAGATGGTGTGCCGTAATCACAAAGACATCTCAAGGATACTGAGGTTTTGTAAATCAGGACAAACTTAGTGATGAGAGGAGATATCGTGACTAGATATCGACAAACAGAGAGACAAGATAGTCACGGCAAGGTGGAAAAACATGGTTTCGTAAGAAAAAAGTATGTACAAATGTTACAAACTGATCCAAAATAGACACATAAGTGTCCAATTTATGGAAAAATGGCTTGGAAATAATATTTGTCTTGAAAGCATGTGTTCACCATATGCTGATGGCCGTTTCTAATTACTCTTCAGGACATGTGAGTGCTTTTGTGGCAATCTTATTTTTTTCCACTCTTAGTAATTAAGTGCTTAATAGACAATTTTATCCAACAGCCATTTGTAGTACACTTAATTTAGGCACTTATTCGATTGACAAATTAGCTCAAGAGCAAAATGATGATAGCTTATGGCTTTCTCATTACAGACCATGAATCTTGATGACAACATATGAGATGTAACCCTTACACCACACCAGCAAAAGCAAAAAGCATTAAATACACTCAAAGTAAAAATTGGACCAGAAAATGTCCCCTTCATAAAAAGATCATTTGACACATATTTGAATAACCAGCTGCTTATTTCAGCCAAACTCTCAATGTTTCTCACGCACATGTATGTGAGAAAACAGTAAATTGTGCACCTTGTGCTTTATTGTACAGCTGTTAGGACAAAAACATGACAGGAAATGAACAAAGACTGTAATATGAGTAATGCCGCAATTCTGTGTTGTTTTAGTATTATTTATCTACTTCTGTATGTAAATGTTTCATTATTTCTTTTTTATTATTTTAGCTTAATTTTTTATTATTTTGTTGATTTTTATTTATTTTACTAAAAAAATTGTTTAAATATTTAATTTATTTTCCATTTTTATTTTAGTTAGTCATTTTAGCACTTTTATTATCTAACATTTATATTTTATTTTAATTAACAAAAATGTTCTAAAAATATTTTTAATGATAACAACACTGTTTTGTAGTCTGACAGTGCTAGAGAGACCATTGTTCCTTCATCAAATAGATATAAAATATAATATCTGCACTATTTCTAGATCACTACTTAAATTTATATTTTATGTATTGCCGATGTCAGCTCAAGTGCTGCTGTTATTAATCTAAAAGGAATCTTTAATTTGTCGATTTGAAATGGTTGCACGATATGTTATGCTTATACTATACTGAATAATGATAAATGCAAAATAGGAGCATTTTCATTTAAACTTATTTCAGTTACTTGCCAAGGCAACTTTTCCCATTTCCATTTAGTTTCTCAACTACTATTTAAATTTTATTTTAGCTTTATTTCAATTAACAAAAATCTTCTTTAATAAATTTTGTTAACGATAACAACACAGCTCTGGTAGTCTGACAATCCCAATCTCTCAAAAAGAGATTTCAGTTAAACAGCACATAAAAATAAATACTGAATTAGCATTTCCCCATTTCTCCGTAGGTCCCTCTCATCTGTGAAACAAAACCCATGACTAACCAGGGTTTGCCGAACTGTCAGCAGAACAATGGTAGTTTCCAGTCCCCGCCACCAGGGGGCAAACCTGAGCACATCCCTCCAGATGTGGCCCGTCTCATGCAGCTGGAGGAAGGGGTCCGTCCGCCGCCTCCTGATCGGAAAAAGCCACCTGTACCACCGCGGCACCTCAAACACAGAGACAAGGACCATTGTGCCATCGACATGAACGGTCTGGAGACTAACGTATAGCGACCATTGAAATTGCAGATTGAAATCAATCGGACAAAACAAATCCACTTGCATGAGAACAGATGATGGGACATGTATTACTTCCTTTCTGTTTTTCTCTAACAGGCAACACATGGTCTGACCCTGCACATATGGGCCACTGCCCCAGTAATGCCATTGTTGGCAGCACATCTTAGTTGACCCATTCAGTGCATTAGATAATGCCGGGATGCGATGAGAAACCAGGTCAAGGTCCACAACACCAAGCCAGCCTGTTTCAAGGGTCATAGTGTGATATATTCAAGGCCTTGAGAGTGAAACATTTCCTGTAGCGTAATGCAAGACTGTCAAAAAGCATGAGTGAACTGTAAATACAACATAGCTATGTACTCTAATGTGTTTTTTTATTTCTCATGTTTATATATAATTTTATATCTTATGTCTTGTCTTTTTAAGCAGGCCATGTAAAAATATTGTAAAAGATCAACATTGACTGTCATATTGAATGTTTTATTCTCCTGTCCCTGTTCTGCTAAACCCGTTCTCATAAAACCACTCAAGGTAAGAGGTGCTCGCCTGGAAAACTAAATAAAGTGGGATCCCAGTCATATACTGTATGGACTGTGAAACTACAGTTGATTATTCAGAACTAAATATGGGTCTGTAATGCATCATGCACAACTCGGAAAGTGTGCTAAATTAGGGCAGAAAAATACTTTGCGCAATTCTATACTGACTCATCAAAAGCATATCCTGTTGAATTTACATCAATCTTTGTGTAAAGAATAGTTCACGCAAAACATTTAATTTGATGAAAATCCAAGATGCAGATGAGTTTTTTTCTTCATCAGATTTGGAGAAATGTAGCATGTATCACTTGCTCACCAATGGAGCCTCTGCAGTGAATGGGTGCCGTCAGAATGAGAGTCCAAACAGCTGATAAAAACATCACAATAATCCACAAGTAATCCACACCACTCCAGTCCAATAATTCACATCTTGTGAAATGTGTTTGTAAGAAACAAATCAAAGTTTTTAAGTTCAAACCTTCTGGCCAAAATAGTTCATAATTCATAACGCTTTTTCTAGTGAAAAAGTGCATCGCCTGTTGTACTCTCACATCAAAATCCACCCACATATTTGTTTAGAACTGTTTTTGCTTGTAAACAGTGCTTGATCTGTGCATATTTCTCTGCTGATTGAATTGAGACAACTTTTGCCCTAAAGAATCAATATTATGGATTCATAGAGGACTTGTATTTCAGGCCGGGAGCAGCATTGAAGTTAAAAATGTCTTGTCTTACAAACACACAGCTTTTATCTTTACAAGATGTTAACTGATGGACTGGAGTGGTATGGATTACTTGTGGATTATTGTGATGTTTTTATCAGCTGGTTGGTCTCTCATTCTGACGGCACCCATTCACTGCAGAGGATCCATTGCTGAGAAAGTGATGCTAAGCGCTTCAAAACTATTTTCAGACAGGCAAACTAAACAAATGAGTATATAACTGGACTCATTTTTTGTTTTTCACTAAATTATGGCAATCTGGCCCAAATACATAACGTCTTTCGCACCACGTAATTCTGGGAACTCAGTTCTTGGAACTATCTAGCAGGGTCGTTACTAGAGAACCAACTTCTCCCACGGGCCGTTTTCCTGGTTGCGTTCACACCGGCAGCAAGGAACTCTGAAACGGCCAACAGTGATGTCTTTGTTCACAGCATTTGCAAATATCAAACAGTGAATAGAGGAATGTTTTATCACTGTTTTTCACATTCGTGGAGTAAATATTTTACATGGCTTCAAATGGTGGGTAGCCGGTGTTTTGTATGCATTTGGCCAGCGTACACTTACGTCACTGGCTGTTCCAATAGAACTGTTGTAGACCCTACTCTGAAGTAGGAGCTAATTTACTTCCCCCAAACTGAGTTGCTAGAACTAAATCTGTTCCTATTTCCTGCGGTGCGAACACACCAAACAGCGGGAGCTTCCGCCAATAGTTGTAGGAAAAGGTTCTTCCAGTGCGAAAACCCCTATAAATTCTATACATTTATAGAAAAACAGTGGAATATATACATAAATAAGATCTAAATAACATAAAAAAGAAATGCAAAACTGTATTGTTACCACTTCAGAGAAAATAATAAAGTAAAAAAACTCCACCATAAGCTAATACCAACTATAGCACCCCTTGTGGAAATCCTTAATATGGAACCTGCACATTTTATAGCCCAATGAAAAACCGTTCGAGCTCACATACATGTGTTAAGTATATTTCAGGCTTCGCTCTGCGGTCAAACGTGTGTGTCGTGGTCCGTCATGGTCTCTAATCTCTGCTGAAGCGCGGCCCACTCTCATTTGTGCTGATTACGAAGGCCCATCTCAGTAAAGCCGTGACACACAGGGCGGTTCATGGCCGGCTGCTGTCTTCTCTCAGAGCTGATTAAAGCGCTCAGCTGTACTCACAGCTTTTCTCATTGACATATATAGAGTGCTCCATGTGCTCTTTGTGATTAACTGAATTAGGCTGAAATCCCTCTCTCAGCATTTGACATTGATGCACAGGTACAGATTCTGTTCTCCATGGATAAACGCAGACAGGATTTCCATGCACAGAGAAAAATCCTTGAGTTCTGCTCCACCTATGTAGAGAAAAGACATATGGATATTTGTATGACAGCAGCTTTATTGGAAACATGTAAATGCTGCAATTAAAGAAGCTATGGAATTTTTTCTGTCTTGTTTTGTGATATCAACTTTTTCATAAGGAAATAAATTAAATAATACATCACTCACCATTTCTGATCTGCTGCATTTAATCATCCTTGTTTGGGATTGAGCTAAGAAACATCATTATTTACATCTAGACCATGAAAATACTGAAGAAAATATATTTAAAATGACTTTTCATATGGTATATAAGCACAATGTTGATAAAAAAAAATTAAGCAAGACAGTAAAAAATTATGTGTTTTGCTTCTTTGAAGTTCCTACAAAAGACAGGAAATACATTGTTAATTTAGTCACCAAATCTAATATTTACTGGCATTTTGCTGTTTAGCGAGTGTTGTTTTTGGACCCTGGGTATGGTGCATTAAGGAACATCTGTAAACCAATAAATAACCCCACTTCCTCAAATTATGTATGTATATAATTAATGATAATATTCATGGGCCAATATTATGTTAATACTGTGGAAAATAATGCATCAATAAAGCATTTTATATACAGTATTTTATTTGTGATGAATTGGGCAATAGTGCAGTGGACTCCATGTTTCTTTCCTTTCAAAAAATGTATCCTTGTTTAATAAACATCACTAATAAATGTGTGGTAATAGCCAAAACCTACACAATATGATGAGTTAGCAGTATTCGCATAATTAGTACTGGGGATTTAAACAAACCACTAACCTCAAGCAAGCACATAGCGACAAAAGCAAGAACCATAACTCAAATATGTGACCTGTTAAAGGGGTCATCGGATGCAAAATTCACTTTTCAAGTTGTTTGAAAATAAATGTGTCTCGGAAGTGTAGTGTGAGCCCTGTCAGAATGACGTAGTTCTGTACAGGCCACTCCCACGATAGTTGATTGACAAGGCCATCTTACCTTAGACCCACCTGAGTGAGCTGAAAGTTGTCCGCCTCTGGTGCAGGGGAAGACAAGATGTGTCCGATTAAGCAATTGAGGCGTTTTGTTGTTGGATGTAATAATGAATAAAGCAGTCATCATTTACTCCCGACATCTGAGCCGCTGAAGACACAGAGGATTAACGGTACTTTCGCTTTGAAGTGAATGCGCTGATCCCCGATCTGCATAAATGCGTCTATGTTCACGCAAATCATTTGTGATCCAGCTTCATCTACAGAAGTTCAAGTTCAAGTTTATTTGTATAGCGCTTTTTACGATACAAATCGTTGTAAAGCAGCTCTACAGGAAATTAAGTTTCCACAATATATTTATATATTGCAGAACCTTAATACATTTAACTTGTGGCAAAATTTGGTAATTCTGTATGTTGTCTGAGCTTTGGCATCTTCTGAGATCCTCTGAGGGGTTGGCATTGTCTTTTCTCGGGTGTTCGATCTCAGAATATTTAAGGGTTGGATCCAGACTGAAGCTTCTGTAATTCCTAGTTACCACGGGATGTTAATCAACAGAGAAACAAATAGAGACATAATTAGCGTAGCTGCTGTTCCATCTAAGCAAAAATGATTTGTTCAACCCAAGCTAAAGAATAATAATAATGTACATTTGATCAGATATAACTGCAGTACAAGATTATAAAATGCATTATGTGAATGCTTGGCTAAAGAGATGTGTCTTTAATCTAGATTTAAACAGAGAGATTGTGTCTGAACCCCAAACATTATCAGGAAGGCTATTCCAGAGTTTTGGAGCCAAATGTGAAAAAGCTCTACCTCCTATAGTGGACTTTGCTATCCTTGGTATTACCAAAAGTCCAGAATTTTGCGACCTTAGGGAGCGGGTTGGATTGTAGCATGGTAGAAGACAAGTTAGGTACGCAGGAGCTAAACCATTTAGAGCCTTATAGGCAAGTAATAATATTTTGTAAATGATACGGAACTTAATAGGTAGCCAGTGCAGAGACTGTAAAATTGGGGTAATATGATCATATTTTCTTGACCTGGTAACAACTCTAGCCGCTGCATTTTGGACTATCTGTAGCTTGTTTACTGAAGATGCAGGACAACCACCTAGCAGTGCATTACAATAGTCCAGTCTAGAGGTCATGAATGCATGAACTAGCTTTTCAGCATCAGAAACAGGTAGCATGTTTCGAAGCTTAGCAATGTTTCTAAGATGGAAGAATGCTGTTTTTGTAACATGGGAAATATGATTTTCAAAGGACAAGTTGCTGTCTAGTATAACACCCAGATTTTTTACTTTAGATGACAGTACATCCGTCTAGTTTCAAATTGTAATCCAAGAGATTGTGTGTACTGTTTTTTAGTCTAATAAGTAATATCTCTGTTTTATCTGAATTTGATTGGAGGAAATTATTGGTCATCCAATCTTTTAATTTTTTTTACACAATCTACAGTATTAGCTTAGATAGTTTAGAAGTTTCATCTGGTCTTGTTGAGATATATAGTTGAGTATCATCAGCATAACAATGAAAACTAATTCCATATTTTCTAATAATATTACCAAGGGGCAACATGTATATTGAAAATAGCAGAGGACCTAAGACAGATCCTTGTGGTACTCCATACTTTACTGATGATAATTGAGATGACTCCCCATTTAAATGAACAAAGTGGTAGCGATCGGATAGGTAGGATCTAAACCATCTTAAAGCCTGCCCTTGAATACCAGTATAGTTTTGTAATCGATCTATGAGTATGTCATGGTCTATAGTGTCGAACGCAGCACTAAGATCAAGTAATACTAGCAATGAGATGCAGCCTTGGTCTGAAGCAAGAAGCAAGTAATTTGTCATTTTAACATGTGCAGTTTCTGCACTATGGTGAGGCCTGAAACCTGACTGAAATTCTTCATAGAGATAATTTTTTTGCAAGAAGGAGCACAATTGAGCAGACACAACTTTTTCAAAAATTTTAGACATAAACGGAAGATTTTAAATGGGTCTGTAATTTGCCAGTTCATTAGAATCTACTTGTTGTTTCTTAATAAGAGGCTTAATAACCGCCAGCTTGAATGGTTTTGGGACGTGACCTAAAGATAACGATGAGTTAATAATATTGAGAAGCGGTTCTTCTGCTACAGGTAACAACTCTTTCAGTAGTTTAGTGGGTACAGGATCTAATAAACACGTTGTTGGTTTAGATGCACTGATAAGTTTATTTCGCTTTTCCTGTCCTATAGTTGTAAAGCACTGCAGTTTTTCTTTGGGTGCGATGAATGAAGTTGAAATACTAGACGCAGTAGAATCTACATTTGATATTGTATTTCTGATATTATCTATTTTATCAGTGAAGAAATTCATAAAGTCATTACTATTAAACTGTGAGAGAATATTTAGATCGGGTGGCGTCTATTTATTCGTTAATCTAGCCACTGTGCTAAATAAAAACCTTGGATTGTTTTGGTTATCATCTATGAGTTTGCGGATATGCTCTACCCTGGCAGCTTTTAGAGCCTGTCTATAGCTGGACATACTGTTTTTCCACGCAATTCTAAAATTCTTCCAAGTTAGTTTTTCTCCATTTGCGCTCAAGATTACGAGTTTCTTTCTTTAGAGAATGGGTATAACTGTTGTGCCATGGCGCAGTACGTTTTTCTCTAACCTTTTTCAATTTGAGGGGGGCAACAGCTTCTAATGTATTAGAGAAGATAGTGCCCATGTTGCTAGTCATTTCGTCCAGTTCATGTGTATTTATGGGTACACAGAGCAATTGAGATTAATCAGGCAGGTTATTTGAGAATCTGTCTTTGGTGGCTGAAACAATAGTTCTGCCCGGACGATAACGCGGAGCCATACAATTAATATCAGTAATACGCAGCATGCATGATACAAGGAAATGATCAGTAACATCATCACTTTGAGGTACGATATCTATATCGGTAAGATCAATTCCATGCAATATAATTAAATCTAGCGTATGATTAAAACGATGAGTGGGCCCGGTGACATGTTGCTTGACTCCAAAAGAGTTTATTAGGTCAGTAAACGCAAGTCCTAACGCATCATTTGTATTATCAACGTGAATGTTAAAATCTTCGACAATTAGCACTTTATCAACATTAACCAATAGATCTGAGAGGAAATCTGCAAATTCTTTTAGGAAATCTGTATATGGCCCTGGCGGTCTATACACAGTAGCCAGAGCAAGAGATAGGAGAGTCAGGATGCAGCGGCACGACTGGTCTTCAACGAGCCCAAAAGAGCCCATGTTACACCTCTCTTCATCTCCTTGCACTGGCTACCAGTGGCAGCTCGCATCAAGTTCAAGACACTGATGCTTGCATACAGAAGACCACAGGCTCAGCACCCTCCTACTTCCACTCACTATTACGAATCTACATCCCCTCCAGAAGTCTGAGATCTGCTAGTGAGCGACGCCTTGTGGTACCATCACAGAGAGGCTCAAAATCACTCTCCAGAACATTCTCGTTCACCATTCCTGGCTGGTGGAATAATCTTCCTACCCCTATCCGGAATGCTGGGTCCCTGTCAATCTTCAAGCAATAACTGAAAACTCATCTCTTTCGGCACTACTTGACTTCATCCTAAACTCAAAAAAAAAATATATCTTTCCCTCTATCTTTTTCTCCTTCTCTATCTTGCTAGCTTTTACTTATTTGAACAATGACTAAGACTTGGTGTTACGAGCATTTCCTCTGTCTGATTGCCTCTTCAAGATGAACCGCTTCTTGTATTCCCCAATTGTAAGTCGCATTGGATAAAAGCGTCTGCCAAATGACTAAATGTAAAAATGTAAATGAGAGATTTATTTTGCATATCTAACAGTGTAACATTAAGCAGAAGTATTTCGAATGAGTTAAACCTCCTGTATCCTATTTTCTGAGTAACATTGAGAATATCACTATATATTGTTGCCACACCGCCACCACGACCAGTCTGACGGGGCTCATGTTTATAACAGTAGCTTGGTGGAGTAGACTCATTTAGACCAATATACTCATTTGGTTTAAGCCAGGTTTCAGTCAGGCAGAGTACATCAAAATTATTATCTGTGATTATTTCATTTACAATAACTGCTTTGGGTGCGAGTGATCTAATGTTTAGGAGCCCAAGCTTTAAAAATGTTGTTTGTTCATTTATTTTGTGTTTTTCTGGTTTAATCACGATCAGTTTTGTTGTAGATCCTGCATTACATTTATATCTTAACATCGCTATTCGGGGAACAGACACAGTCTGTATAGATTGGACAACGCAAGTACTTCTATCTTTTAAGTGGGTAGAACAAAAATCATCATAGCAGTTATTTGAGAATTGGCTTACTAGTCAGATGGAGCTAGTCCTGGTCCTGGAGTTGTTGTCCGACAGGAGTTCCACTCCAACTCTGCTGGGGTGCAGGCCACAGAATATAACAGTTTTTTATAAATCTTTGCAAATCATATCAATTTGTGGAAAATTACCCCGATGACCCCTTCAAAGGAAAAAATAGCAGAGCTGCTATGCTAGACACAAACATATAATTAATGATGTTTTATTAAAGGGGTCATATAATGCCCATTTTCCACAAGTTGATATTATTCTTTAGGATCTTAATGAAAAGTCTGTAACATAGTTTGGTTAAAATTTTTCATTGGTAGTGTAAAAAACTCCTTTTTTACCGTGCCAAAAACAGCTCTTGTCAGAGCAAGCCGTATTGTGTCATTCTCCTTTAAATGCAAATGAGCTCTGCTGACCCCGTCCCTCTCTTCCGAGCCGCTCTCTGAGGGACTTTACTTTAGCCACATTCATCGTGAAACTTGCTAATTAGCACATTATTAGGAAAGGCGATTTGCAAAGATTCATTTAAAAAACCTTGCACTCACTTCTTCTGGAGGTGAAGCTGGATCATGAATGATTTGCGCGAACATAGACGCATTTAGGCAGATCGAGGGCGCATTCCCTTCAGAACCAAACGTAATTCTCTTTAGTTGCTCAGATGACGGAAGTAAATGACGACTGCTATGTTCTTTATTACATCCAACAACAAAACACCTCAATCGCTTAGAAGTCATTCTTGTCTACATCTGCTCCGGCGGTGAAACAATTGATGACAGCTCACTCAGGGCGGGTCTGAGGTAAGACACCAGTGCAGTCTGTGCTGAAACGCTACTGTCAATCAAACTATCGTTGGAGCGGCCTTCGTCCTTGTGAAGTCACACGACAGGCATCTGAGATCGGCTCGATTTCAGAAAGGGGTAAAGATTTTAGTAGATTAAATAGAAACCACTGAATTTTTATCATTATAGGGTGGTTGTGTACACACACACTACCAAAACACATTTCAGTTCAAGCAACTTGTAAAAGTGCATGTAGCATTAAATGACCCCTTTAACAAAATTCGGGAGGAGCACATTCAGATAATTAACCTGGCCAATTCATCATCAGCAATCACAACGTCTGTGCTCGAGAGAGAACCTCTATAAATAACCAAGCCATCTCCAGCGCGATGCTGCCTCCGCTAGCGGTGCAGGCCGTGTTGCAAATTAATAATTTTCTAGGTGAAGTTGCTAAAAGCAGGTTTCTTAAACGAGCAAGTTTATTAAACGAAGTCATGACATAAATGGATGTTGATGCCGTTTGTAACCATTACGCAACCAGGCATTTTTCCAAAGTTTATCATCCACACTGAAACATCTGAAAGTGTTACATTCACTTTTCTGTGCATGTATATAACCTCACTGAAATGATACAGACAGAACAGACACAAAAAGTTTCACACAATTCTTCTGGCAGGATCTATTTATTTACATAAATATCTCATCATTCACTGACCCGCCCACCGCACGCTCACTCAGAATGGATCTAAAACGCAACTGTCCTCGTGTTTTGCCGCAGGACAGCAATCGTGAGTAAATTTTCTGTCATCTTTTTTAGGACTGTAATATGAAGAGTGTGCAAAGTAAATATATTTAGCAACAGCGTGAAAGTGAATATCACATAACTGCACAATTAACATGGTATAAACATGTCTATTGGTACAATATGCGTCACATGACTACACATGCGTCATCGTTTTCAAAAGCCCCCTTTTCCACAGTCCATACTACAACCGCTCTGCAGTTTCAAAAGCTCTGTTTTACTGGACTCCTTGTCTTCGTGTGAATGGAAGGCCAAAACAAGAGGAAAAGACAAGGCAAGGCGTGGACAAGGCTTGATAAATTGCCAAATCTAGCAACAAATTGCTAAGTCGGCCACCCTGCAGGCTACCCAGGTATTCCAGCTCGTCCCACCAAATGTCACAAACCCTTCCACTTTCCCGCGGCCTACAGCCACAGCAGCCGAAGCAAGCGCAAAGCTGCTTCCACTTGAAACACAGGCCCTCACATCTCAGTCTATTCCTCCTGTTACTTCTAACCCCCCTTTTGTTCCTTCAGTGGCTACAAGCTCCCATAGCAGATGCTAGCGTGATGTTACCTCTGCTAGCGGCCCAGGATACACGGGCTCTTCAGGATGTCACGAACCCGACTCACTTCCCGTGGCCTACAGCAGCCGAAGCAAGCGCGGGGCTGCCTCCGCCTGCAACACAGCCCGACACATCTCAGTCTTTTCCTCCCATTACTAATACCCCTAGCTTTTTCTTTTCAGTGGCCGCCAGCTCCCATAGCAGACCAAAAAAATTTCAACATGTTATCAGAGGCTATCTGCTGGATTCTCTCCAATAATTACGCAATCCCCTACCTCTTCCACCTTTTAAACGATTTTTGATAATTTCGCCTCCCGGCTTTATCCCAGCCGCGCATCTAGAATAGGTTTGGGCCGATAGACGTACATCGCCGACAATGTTGGGGAGTAACTAGTTACATGTAATGGAATTACGTAATTTAATTACAAAATAAAAGTAATTGTAATTAGTTGCAATTACTTAGAAAAAATGTATCATTAAATTACAGTTACTTATGAAAATGTTAAGGATTACAAAGGGGGTTACATCTGATTTTTTTCACACACTCTCCGACATACAGATTTAACTGATTTCTTTCATAAATTGCAGTGACTGCTCTAAAATATAAAACACCAATGTTTCAGAAGTTTATAACATGCTTATCCGATAAGTCTTATATTTCCTATATGGGTTTATGCATATGCTTTTTTTCTAAGGCATTGTTAGATGCCAGTGTTTCCTATCATAGCTATGCAAAGATTTGTTTTCAAAAACAGTATCATAGCTATTAAACTATTTCTTGTTATGATTTTAAATCTGTATTTAACCTCAGAATGATTTTTAAGTAAGTCTGATTTCGTGGTGGCTGTGCTTCATAGGGGACATCGGATGACAATTTTCCACAAGTTGGTATGATTCTTTAGGGTATTTTTGAAATGGTCTCAGTGGTCGTGTAAAATAACACAGCGACTCGTTTCTGTGCATATCTATTTACATGCTAATGAGCTCTGCTCACCCCGCCCCTCTCTTCTGTAGAAGAGCAAACACGATTCGCAAATAATCATAAAAAATAAAAAGTGAGAGACTTACTTCTTCTGGAGGTGCAGCTGGATCATGAACAATGGGTACTGATAACAAAACCTTCCTTGAATTGTCCCTTATTCAGAAAGCAGTCTGGAGTAAAATGATTTGCGCAGCCAGACATAACGAATTTAGTGAAAGTGAAGTGACATGTGGCCAGATATGGTGACCCATACTCAGAATTTGTGCTCTGCATTTTTACCCATCCAAGTGCACACACACAGCAGTGAACACACACCCGGAGCAGTGGGCAGCCATATTGCTGCGGCACCCGGGGAACAGTTGGGGGTTTGGTGCCTTGCTCGAGGGTGGAAGAGAGCTGTGGTTATTCACTACAAAATCAAAATGGCTTGATAATTGAGACTGTTTAGGATTTTGGAGGATTAAAATAAGAAGTTAATTTTTATCATTGTAGGGTGGTTGTGTCCACACACTGCTTAGAAACATTTATATGCAAATGAAGATATTTTGCATCCAATGTCTCCTTTCAAATTAAAATAATATTGTCTTAATTCAAGTGATGAAGGATTTGGAAAGTCTGACAGTAATCAGTGTTAAACACTACTGTACGGTTAACCCTGCCTGGTTTACATATTTGAAAATGATTAAAAGTTGAAAACATTAGAAATTTAGAAAAGTAATCAAAAAGTAATCAAATGTAATCAGTTACTTTAATAAAGTAATTGAACGTGGAGGAGCACTTGGGGGGAGCGCTCTGGGTCCAGGCTAAATGCCGAGCTCGGACCCCTCTACCCGGACAGAGAGAGTACCGCGGGTTCGGGAGTAATTACCGAGCTCAGAGCCCTCTCCCCAGACAGCACGCCAAATACGCATAACCTTTACTCGGTTTATTATATGTAAGTGTGAACTTGTGAATGCACAGATGGGATTGCAAATTAAATTTACAGGGAGGATTATTAAAAATAAAAAATAAAAATCACTTACCTTTTGTTGGTGGTGTCAAAGGTTTGGTCCAAACAAACACAACATCTTGACAAGTATTTATTTGTGCAACTAGAGAAATTAGATGCTAATGCGTCCTGAAAACATACCAGTAAAAGAAAATATGACCTAGACTAAATTACATAAAAGTTAATTTGTGTAAAAGAGAAATATTTTTGTGCGTTTAATTATTAGCTGAGAGGAGTAATAATTGAATTTAAATTTAAAAATAGAAACCAGTAATAAAACAATCAAAACATTCTTGACAATCAACTCTAAGAGGGTTCTCGTTTGTTTTTATTGCATATTAATGTTGTTGCACTTAGCTGTTATTTCTTAAGGGATTTTATTACAATTGAGACAAATGTAGGCCTATTCTGTTGAAGAGAAAGAAAAGGTACAAAACTGTGTTCATCTGCTTCTCCCATTTGATCTTTTTACATAGACTATCACCCTAATACAATCAGATACAACAGTAATGTCTCATATTTATTACAATATATTTATCCAGTCATCTCATACCATTAAAGTATGTAATAAATCCTAATAAATTGAACATTCACTGTGGTAGGAGATGACTGGATGCTTTCAACTTATATCCTATCGAACTTTCACTAACTGAACAGCGGTCAATTAACTATTTAATATATAGTGAATTAAGCTACAAACTCGATAATGTACAATGTTTCCTTCTAAATGCATTTTGAGGTCCAGCTCATCATATTAACCCACATGAAAAAATACTATAGTAATTTATAGTAAATACTACTGTGTTTTTGAACCATACTATAGTAAAGTTTATTATACTGTATATATTATATTTACAACACTTTGTTAATAAATGCTACAGCATACTGTAGTATTAATTATAGTGAACTGATCAAATGTAATGAATACTGTAGTATACTTTAGTTTTCCCTACAGTAAACTGTAGTGTGTTGTATTATAATAGCTGTATAAAACTTAGTACAGTATTGGGTAAAGGAATTTACTTATATTGCTATAGTTGTTATATTACCACAGCTACTATAGAATTACCACAACAAATTAATTCAAGTGCTTTACTATAGTATGGTTCAAAAATACTATAGTATTTACTATTCACTATTATCACCTCACCTGAATTTGTTCGTAGATTTCTGTTGGATTTCTGTTTGTAAACCTCAACCTTTTTCGCTTATTTCAGTTAATAGCATCAAACTAACGAGCTAAGCCAGTAGTATTGACAGTGTCATATAAATATGGCTAAAGCCACAAAAAGCGGAGGAACAGACAAACCGATTCAGTTGAGTGAGTCAATTATGCTGGAACCGCTCCGATTAATTCAAACTCTAACTTGATTCAATAGCAAAAAAAAAAGTAAATAAATAATGAGAGGAGTGAAATTATTTCCCTATGAAATTAATTCCTCATGAAGCCAAAATTTAGGAACTCTGGCAACACATGCCATGCAATAAAACAATAAAATATATAATCTGACGGGAAGATCTAGAAGAAACAACTGTCCTCTCACCCACCCTTACGTCGCCCTCCTTCCTTCCTGGGCAAATGGACCAGGTCACCAAAAGTTGACTTAGGAGTGTCAAGAACTCAAGTTACTATGCGTATATCATGCATTTACTGTATCTTCAGAATTCATAATAATAACCCTTTCATGTTTGGTATTGTTCTAAAGGTCTCTGTGCGATTGGTAAACTGGTCTCAATTTCACAGTAGTCATTTATATTATGAGAAAGTTTGAAAACTTTTGTAGAATTGTGTTCTGCTGCTGAGGGGTGTGTCCCCCTTTAGGGGTCTGTGAGAATGTTTATCTATTTCCAGCCAGGTGCAACCCTGGAGCACGAGAACCCCAAAAAAACAACAACAACAAAAAATTATGTTTTTACAACTGATTTGTTGTTTGGTCTGAGTATATAAGGGAAGTGACAAAACATTACGATGGGATTCTATAGCCAGAAACCCCCATGCAGTGTGTGTGAGAGTCTCTGAACCTTTGCACCAGAACTCTCGCTGCTGTGTGCCTCTCTGCTGTCAGGTATGCTTTGGTTTTTGGCTCATTATTTGTTCTAGTTTTTCCATGAAATGCCTGTACATTGATCCTTGCCTCTGCCTGTTTTCCCTAGCTTCTACACAACATTACAGTTTTTGACTGGAATGTCTCTTTGACTAGTGCATCTTTGAGCCTATATTTAGAATAAGTAAAATACTTAAGTACTGTTAAAATCAGATACTCTAAGACTTGAGTATCAAGTTGTTTCAGAATTGGTGACTTGTAATTTTTAGTGGAGTAACTTTCACTGTAAGGTATCTGTACTTTTACTCAAGTATGGTTTTCAGGTACTCTTTACACCTCTGATAATTTCAGATAGGGACTTCGGAGCGGGTTCGCAAATCTTTTGATTCATATCGTAATTCCGGATCGAGCTGGTGCGCGAATCATTTTGCGAATTGAAAGATTTGTGATATGCACTTCGAAGTACCGATCTGAAATGATGGTTTGTGAATCATTATTAAGATTGGGACTTGGAGCAAGATAGTGAATCATTTTATTTAGATCCAAACTTTAGATTGGGTTCGCAAATCTTTTGATTCATTTCGGAACGGAGCAAGTTTGCAAATATTTTGATTCAGATCCGAACTTCGGAGCATGTATCGCAAATCATTTGATTTAGATCAGGATTTCTGAATGGGTGTGTGAATCATTTCATTCAGATCAGGACTTTGGAGCGCGTAACGCAAATCATTTGATTTAGTTCAGGATTTCGGAGCAGGTTCGTGAATCATTTGATTCAGACCAGGACTTTGTAGCGTGCATCGTGAATCTTATTTTCTGATTTCTTTCTTTCTTTTTTTATGAAACAGTACAAAAAATCAAACCACGGCAGTGGTTCTTTCTTTCCCATGAGAAAATTAACCATGGTTTTGTTAGTGTATTGATTACCATTAGTGAAACCATTTTACTACAAATACCATGGTTAAACTACGGTTAGTGTAGCAAACCCATGGTTCCCTTCCAGGAACGTCGAGCTGCGTCGGAAGACGCTAGGGGAACGCCATCAGCGTAACCGACGCTCTGAATATCGTCTACACCTAGTCCGATAGAAGGGCGAGGCGTCACGGGCGGAGTGACGTCACGACCAGGAAGTATATAAGCACGTGAGGCAGAGCCCGCATCAGCTTTTTGTCATTCAGCAAGCGCTCTGTGTGTTGTCAGTCCATATCTGTTTGTGAGTCTTATTTAGTGTTGTATGTCCTGAAAAGAAATTAGACATCCCTAAAGCCAAGACCAAAACAGGGGGCGATCCTAGATCGCGTTTCAGATTGTGTGCTAGTCCACTGCCTGCGTTATGAAAAAAAAGCATTATGAGCGGGGACACACATGATCTGTGCGTGGTCTACCTGAGTGCGGAGCGCGAGGCAGCGGCTCTCGAGGGAGCTGACTGCCCGCATTGTGAGCGGCTCTCGCTGCGCACACTCCGCACTCGGAGGGCTCTCTTCGAGAAGAGAGTCTTTGTGAGCTCCCCGCGTGGTGCTGGCCCCGCTTTTGCCTAGGCAGAGCGGCGGCTACGCTCGTGGGACTCACAGGCTGATTTGGCGAACGAGAGTGAGACGGGAATGTCCCTATCTCCTCCCGTATCCGTCAGATCTGGCGCCCCGTCTCGCGATTCGGAAGCGGTCTCTTCCCCCCGAGACGAGGGCTCAACGCTTCGTCTGTCTTCCTCCGAGGAGGTTGACGTGACGAGCGTTGATGAGGTTTCGCCGCCTCTGTCGCCCCAATTTATATAGAAGGAAAGCGAGCTCTCCACGCGCTGTCGGCCCCGCTTTTGTGCAAAAGAAAGATAGAGCGGTGGCTGCGCTCGCACGGCTCGCAAATGGATCAAAACAAATCCAGCGCCCGCTCTCTGTGCTCGGAAGCGGTTCTCTTCCCCCAGAGAGAGGGCTCGACGCCCCGCTTGTCTTCCTACCGAGAAGGTGGATGAGAAATGATGAGCGTTGTAAACTCTAGTGTTGCACAAGCACAAATAAAGCCAGCCCCACTCTGCCGAGGCAGAGCGGCGGCTGCGCTCGTTGGGCTCGTAGAGAAAAAAGGCTGATCTGGCTGGCGGGCATATAGAAGAGAAGAGAAAAGAAACTATCTTCTCCCGTATCCACCAGATCTGGCGCCCCGTCTCGTGGTTTGGAAGCGGTACTCTTCCCGCCGAGACGAGGGCTTGACGCTGCGTCCTCCGAGGAAAAGGGATGTGACGAGCGTTGACGAGGTTTCGCCGCCTCTCTCGCCCCAGTGTGAGGAGCCACAAGAGCCTTCAGTTTCCCCCGATCTCCACCGAGGTGTTGAGATCGCGGGTGGAATCTTTGAGGGCAGATGGTATGCGCGCTCTCGAAATTCAGGCGGCTGCTGGGCGGGCGCAGCCTCCTCCGCATACCAGCTCCTCGCGCAGCAGGTCCTGACGGGCGAGCCCCAGGACCGCGGAGAGCGACCCCTACTGGGGTGGAGCGGCTTGCACCGCGGTACACGGTGACCGTCTCCCCTCGGTGCTCTCCGGGGATTTGTCTGTCAACCCTGCAGTTCCAGGGCACGGCAGGTCCCAGCGAGTGTTTTTCTCAGAATTCCCCGCCGGTAGTGACTGCGGGCCTGAGAAACTCGCCTCAGTTGCCAGAGACCGCGTCTCCCTCTGAAGCTCCGCAGCGAGACAGCGGTCTGGCCATTTCTCGGACACCGGAGGTCAGTTTCGAGAGCCTGATTCCCTTAGTAGACCATTGGGCAGTGAGCTGCCGAATGCGTCTCTTTGGGCCCTGCCTGGCAGGGTCTGGTTCGTTCAGAGGTCCTGACGGGCGAGCCCCAGGACTGCGGAGGACGACCCCTACTGGGGTGGAGCGGCTTGCACCGCGGCACACGGTGACCGTTTCCCCTCGGTGTCCTCCGGGGATCTGTCTGTCAACCCTGCAGCTCCAGGGCACAGCAGGTCCCAGCGAGTGCTTTCTCAGAATCCCCCGCCGGTAGTGACTGCGGGCCTGAGAACCTCGCCTCAAGCGCCAGAGACCGCGTCTTCCTCCGGACTTCCGCAGCAAGACAGTGGTCTGGCCATATCTCTAACACCAGAGGTCAGTCTCGAGAGACTGATTCCCTTAGTAGATCATTTAGCGGCCAGGCAGCGGCTACCAGATGTGTCTCTTTAGGTCCTGCAGACGGTAGAGCATGGTTATTCCATCCAGTTCGATGGGCCACCTCCGCCGTTCAATGGGGTTTGCGTGACTACGGTCCGCCCCGAGCAGGCTCTGGTTCTGGGACAAGAAGTCGAGAATTTAGTAAGGAAGGAAGCCATCGAGTGGTTCCTCCTCACGGAGTTCACGCCGGCGGCTCAGCCGGCACTTCATTGTTCCAGAGAAGGATGAGGGGCTGAGGCCCATACTGGATTTGGGGTTCTGAACCACTCAGCCAGAAAGCTGAAGTTCAAGATACTCACTGGCAGGCAGATCGTGTCTCAAATCAGGTCCGAGGACTGATTTGTCACGACAGACCTCTCCAGTTACCCATCCTTCCCTTTCACAGGGAGTTCCTGAGGTTCGCTTTTGGGGGCAAAGCGTATCGGGTTCCTCCTCTCGGCCTTACACTCTCACCCCGCACTTTCACTAAGTGTGTGGATGCGGCACTAGTCCCGTTGCGACTGCAGA
This sequence comes from Barbus barbus, assembly GCF_936440315.1. Classification (NCBI taxonomy): domain Eukaryota; kingdom Metazoa; phylum Chordata; class Actinopteri; order Cypriniformes; family Cyprinidae; genus Barbus; species Barbus barbus. The sequence goes on from NC_136719.1 coordinate 24,133,062, forward strand.
GCATCTGCATACTCAATTGCATCGACGATTGGTCGATCCTCGCTCAATCAGAGCGGGTGGCGATTCGGCATCGAGGTGTCGTTTTCGCCCACGTGAAAGATTTGGGGGTTAAGACTAAACACCGAGGAAAGTGTGCTTTCTCCAGCTAGAGAACCACTTACCCAGGCGTAGTGAGGGATTCGACCACGATGCAGGCTCGTTTGACCCCTGCTCAGATCGAGTCGATCCTCACGGCAGTCAAGAGAGTGCGAGAAGGCCAGCCATTCACTGTCAAGCAGTTTCAGAGACTGCTTGGGCTCATGGCAGCTGCGTCCAGCGTGACTACTTCTGGCCTGCTGTACATGACGCCCCTACAGTGGTGGCTCAAGACCAAGGGGTCTCCCCGAGGGGAGACTTGCTCCGCGCTGTCTAAGTGTCACGCCGCTGTCCGTGCCTTAGACATGTGGAGGAATCCTTGAGTCTTGTCTCAGGGCCCGGTGATGGGAGCTCCTTGTTGCCGCGTTTCGCTAGCGACGGACGCTTCCCTCACCGGCTGGGGTGCGGTCATGAGTGGCCACCCTACCCGCGGTCTGTGGAGTGGTCGCCACCTACGTGGCATATCAACCAGCTAGAGTTCCTCCCAGACCCAAGAGATCACCACGTGCTGGTGCGAATATGGGAGCAGACGTCCTGTCGAGACAGGGGCTGAGGCCCGGGGAATGGATGCTTCACCCCGAGGGGTGAAGCAGATTTGGAAGGCTGTGGCCAGGCACAGGTGGACCTCTTCGCCGCTTGAGAGTTAGCGCAATGTCCCCTCTGGTTCTCTCTAGCCCCTCCAGCTCCTTCGGGACTGGACGCTATGGTACAGACGTGGAGACCGAGGCTCCGTCCGTACGCCTTCCCCCCCGATCGCTCTGCTCCCGGGAGTTCTGGAGAGAGTGCGCCGGGACGAGGTCAGTCTACTGCTGGTAGCACCGTTCTGGCCGGGCCGAGTATGCTTCTCGGACCTGATTTCTCTTCTCGACGGCACCCCGTGGCCGGTGCCGATCAGGAGAGATCTCCTCTCACAGGCCGGGGCACCGTGGTGCACCCCCGCCTGGAGCTATGGAAGCTGTGGGTATGGCCTCTGAGGGGGCACAACTCATAGTTTCCGGTCTGTCAACCGAGGTTGTCGAGACCCTCCTCCAATCCAGAGCTCCCTCCACGAGGAAACTGTACGCCTGGAAGTGGAAGCTTTCACTTCTTGGTGCGAAGACCGCCAGCTCGACCCAGTCAACTGCCCGATTCGCGCAGTTCTGGAGTTCCTGCAGGCCCGCTTCTCCGCAGGGTTAACCCACTCCACTGTTAAGGTCTACGTGGCAGTTATCTCTTTGTACCACGCCCTTAGCGGTGGCCAGTCAGTGGGCAGACACCCCCTAGTTACACGTTTCCTCCGGTGCGCTGAGGCTGAGGCCTCCGGTACGATCATGCGTCCCGACTCGGGACCTGGCTGTGGTCCTGAGGTTCGGTGCGAGCACCTTGAGCCTATCGAGGAGATAACAGATGGACTCCTCACCATCAAGATCGTCTTCTTGCTGGCCATCACTTCTCTGAGGAGGGTGTGTGGCCTTCAGGCCCTGTCTGCGGCCCCTTCGATGTTGACTGTGCGCCCGGTTTGGCGAAAGTCTTTCTCTACCCCTGTGCGGGGTACGTTCCGAAGGTTCCAACGGTCATACCACAGCCGGTCGTACTCCAGGCCTCTGTCCTCCTCCCTTCGGGGAGCCCGGCCAGGAGAGGCACAACTATATGTGTCCAGTGTGAGCACTGGGCACGTACATCCACAGAGCTGCCCTGTGGAGGAAGTCGGACCAACTGCTCGAGGGCCTTGGTCCGCCTAAGAGGGTAGGGCTTGGTAACCCACTCTTAGTAAGTGATGTTGGATGCTGTCAATTTTGCTTACGAGGCCTCTGGGCTTGCCCATCCGTGGGAGTCAGAGTGCACTCAACCAGAGGTATGGCGGCCTTCAAGGCCTTTTTGGACAGATGTACCGATCAGGGCATCTACGACGCTGCTGGGTAGTCCACGCCCCTGACTTCGCCAGGTTACGACCTCGACATCCGAGCCACTACAGGCTCTTCTGTCCTCTTGGCCTGACATCAGGCAGGGACTTGTCAGTCTGGCGGCGTTGGTATAGCGTTCCCCTAGCGTCTTCCGACGCAGCTCGACGTTCCTGGAAGGGAACGAACCAGGTTACGTATGTAACCCAGGTTCCCTGAAGGGAACGAGAGCTGCGTCTCGCAGCCATACTTCCGGCATCCCTGCCAGCGCTTGCTTCATGACATGAAGCTGACGCGGGCTCTGCCTCACGTGCTTATATACTTCCTGGTCGTGACGTCACTCCGCCCGTGACGCCTCGCCCTTCTATCGGACTAGGTGTAGACGATATTCAGAGCGTCGGTTACGCTGATGGCGTTCCCCTAGCGTCTTCCGACGCAGCTCTCGTTCCCTTCAGGGAACCTGGGTTACATACGTAACCTGGTTCGTTAATTTGTGGTGACCATAGTTTAACTACAGTAAAAAAAAATGGTTTAACCATTGTAATAATAATAATAATAATTATAATATTGGTAGGTGGTAGACCTGGTAGGTCTTTCAAGGTCACCTAGGGAGGGGAGGTTTCCAAAGCACATCAACTATCAACTACTCACTGGAGTTCCTCAGGGATCAGTTCTTGGACCCCTTCTCTTCTCCATATACACTACATCACTGGGTCCCATCATACAGGCACATGGCTTCTCCTACCATTGCTATGCTGAAGACACAGCTCTATCTCTCATTTCAACCGGGATGATCCAATGGTAGCTGCATGAATTTCAGACTGCCTGGTGGACATCTCGGCATGGATGAAAAACATCACCTACAGCTCAACCTGGCAAAGACTTAACTTCTTGTCTTTTCCTCTCCAACTCTACAGCATGATTTCACCTTCCAGCTAGGCTCATCAATAATTACCCCATCAAGTTCGGCCAGAAATCTTGGTGTAATCTTCGATGACCAGCTGACTTTCAAAAACCACATTGCAAAAACTGCTTAATGCAGGTTTGCATTGCACAACATCAGAAAGTTCAAGCCCTTCCTAACGAAGCATGCTGCACTACTTCTTGTCCAGGCCCTTGTCATTACTAGGCTAGACTACTGCAATGTTCTTCTGGCTGGACTTCCATCAGGCGCAATCAAACCTCTACAAATGATTCTGAATGCAGTGGCACGACTGGTCTTCAATGAACCCAAAAGGGCCCACATCACACCTCTCTTTATTTCACTGTACTGGCTCCCGGTTGCAGCTCGCATCAAGTTCAAGACATTAATGCTTGCATTTAGAACAGCCACAGGCTCAGCACCTGCCTACTTCCACTCACTTTTGAGAATCTACATCCCCTCCAGAAGTCTGAGATCTACGAGTAAATGACACCTTGTGGAACCACCAAAGAGAGGCACAAAATCACTTTACAGAACTTTTTTGTTCACCGTTCCTGGCTGGTGGAATGAACTTCCCACCCCTATCCGGAATGCTGACAATTTTCAAGCGACACCTGAAAACTCATCTCTATTGTCACCATTTGACTTCTTTTAAAAAAAACTTTCTCTTTCCTTAATCTCTCCCTGTCTAGCACTTCCCGCATTTATTTGCCTCTTTGTGATGTCGCTTTGGATAAAACCATCTGCTAAATGAATAAATGTAAATGTAAATGTAATAATAAATTTACACCTTCAGAGTAAATTTAAAAGAGACTGCTTTAGGATTAACATAGCTTTTAATAGTTTCCATATTAAAATCTTGTCTAGATCAAGAGGTTTTGTTTATGTATGTGAAATTTAGCTAACAGGAAATGCAAATTAAGTTATATTTTGCTATATTCTCTTTTGAGTAGTCAAAGAATGCAAAGAAAACATCTTTAAAACTGCTGCTGTAATGTTGTCAAAATCAAACCTTCACCCTGTTCAAAACATGTTAAATTAAATGTCCTGTGATTATGACAGGCTTACAATCTTGAGCTTTTAGTAGCAGAGAATAAGTAGAGCAAATTATTACTGTAGGCACGATTTCTGTCTTCACAGGATGTGTTTGTCTACATATTTGCATTGCATGTCTGTTACAGTACCCGCCGCTTTACGTTCATGAGTTCAGACAGGAAATTAACGTAATTAAAATATTTATGGGAAATGACCAGTTCATTCACCCCGTCTGCTACAGAAGAACTTTCTGTTCATTAAGCTCTGAAAATGATTTTCAGAGAAAATCACCTGATGAGTAATGTTGAAGAACGGCCTAGATATGTCTGAACAAAATGAATAGTGCTCAAATCTTCCTGTACATGACGATAAGAAAAATTATCAATTATCAGACTCGAAAGGCTGTCAAACTAAGTGTCGGTTCACCTAAAAATTTAAATTCTGTCATCATATCGTTCCTGTTTTCCAGAGAGTCCAAAAAAGGGAGAATTTTTTAAGCGTCTTGCAGGTGCAGGTCTTCCCTATAATAACCAAAAAAGTTTTTGATTTGAATAAAATTGGTGTAACCCGACAAGAAGTTCAACCGGAATTTGAATTGAAATTAAAGCAAGAGGAATTTTCACTTGAAAGAAATTCCAATTTTGGGTGCATTCTGGGGAATTCAGTGTTTTTCAACCCTTCAGCTCATAAATCTGTCTTTAAGGCCTACAAAATATTCAAATTTCAAGACTTTTTGAACTTTATTGTAAATTACAAAAATACAAATTTGTGAAAAGGGAGATGTTATGTGCATGCATATTGCATGTTCGCATAGTGCTTCTTTACAAATTGGCATTGCCATCTACTGGTCTGGCATGCATTGCCAGCATTTTAAGTTATTTTTGCGGATCCGTGTGAACAGGGATAATTTGCTAACATTGTCTGGATGCTGGCAAAAGTTTGGAATGGAACAAAGTTTCCATTTTTAGCACATTGTTCTATGTAAGATGTAAGAGCATTTCTACTTAAATTCACAAAAATATTATGACTTCAGATGAAAGCTTTTCCTTTCAGAAAAGAATACCCAGAGCCTTTTCTCTGTTTTGTGCTATGAAATTATAATTTCTTTCTCCAGTTTACTCTTGTAAACACAATGAGCAATGAGCCATGACTGAGCAAACACCACAAAAATAAAAGACAACAATACAATTTTCCAGCATCCTGCACCAGATATTAATGTATATGACTTTGATTTTCTTACTATTGCATCTTATTACAATATAAAGCCAAATTTCTGAAATTAGTAGACAGAAATTAGTAGTAGCACAATTAGTATTTTCCTTTCTCATGTCTAAAAATATCTTCCAATGAACTCAGATGTAATCAAACACTGCGTTTCTAATAATCATTTTATGTCAGCAGCAAAAATGCATTTATAATCTCAAACTGGTTGTTATTTTTATTTTATTTTTGAGTGAGGGAAAGTTCAGGGCATGATTTTTTTTTTTTTTTTTTTTTTTTTTCATCCATGACTCATGAATGTTTCGCCTCCTCTTCTTCATATGGTAACTCCTCCTCTTCCTCCTCCACCTGCTCTCCGGCTTGGCCTCGGTTGGGAGAGATGTTACCGTGGCCAATGTCCAACACCTGAAGCTTGGACAGGTGAGAAAAAGACTCTTCGGACACCGAATGAACTGAGAGACGATTAAATCTGAGGGAGAAAGAGAACGAGAGGCAGAGAAAGAGTTAATGCAAAGGAAGCATTACATCAAGGCCGATTTAAAAGCAACTTATCAGAAACATCACCAGTGAAACCTGCAAATCAAATGCAATTAGGAAGACATCTTCAGGCATGCCGTCTCGTTCCGTTTTAAGCGGCGAGTGGAACGATTTCTCAGTAAAGATGAGTGGCTTCATCCTGAAACGTCACATGTTCTCAAATCAAACAGGAGTTCAGTGAGGATGAGAAGCGCTCAAGCCAGTACTTTTATAAATAGACTAACTATTTATAAAAGTATCATAGTATCATAGTACTGAGACTGCTCTCATTAGAGTTACAAATTACCTGCTTCTATCATCTGATCGTGGTTGTATCTCTTTATTAGTTCTACTGGATCTTAGCGCTGCGTTCGACACTATCAATCACAACATTCTTTTAAATAGACTAGAACACTTTGTTGGCATTAGTGGAAGTGCATTAGCATGGTTCAAATCGTACTCATCTGAATGCCATCAGTTAGTAGCAGTGAATGAAGAGGTATCATATCGGTCACAAGTGCAGTACGGAGTACCTCAAGGCTCAGTACTAGGGCCGTTACTTTTCACGCTTTACATGTTACCCTTGGGAGATATTATCAGGAGACATGGTGTTAGTTTTCACTGTTATGCTGATGATACTCAGCTCTATATTTCTTCGCGGCCCAGTGAAACACACCAAATTGAGAAACTAACGGAATGCATAGTCGATATAAAAAACTGGATGACGAGTAACTTCTTAATGCTAAATTCTGAAAAAACAGAGGTGTTAATTATCAGCCCTAAAAACCCCACATGTAATAACCTAGAACACTATCTAAGACTTGACGGCTGCTCTGTCAATTCTTCTTCATCAGTTAGGAACCTAGATGTGCTGTTTGATAGCAATCTTTCATTTGAAAGCCATGTTTCTAGTATCTTTAAACCTGCGTTTTTCCATCTCAAAAACATATCTAAATTGTGACCTATTCTCTCAACGTCAAATGCAGAAATACTAATTCATGTGTTTATGACCTCAAAGTTAGACTATTGTAATGCTTTATTAGGTGGTTGTTCTGCACGCTTGATCAACAAATTACAGTTGGTCCAAAATGCAGCAGCTAGAGTCCTTACTAGAACCAGGAAGTACGACCATATTAGCCCGGTTCTGTCAACACTGCATTGGCTCCCCATCAAACATTGTATAGATTTTAAAATCTTGTTAATTACTTATAAAGCCCTGAATGGCTTAGCTCCTCAGTACTTGAGCGAGCTCTTATCACATTATAGTCCTCCACGTCTGCTGCGTTCTCAAAACTCTGGCCATTTGATAATACCTAGAATATCAAAATCGACTGCGGGCGGCAGATCCTTTTCCTATTTAGCACCCAAACTCTGGAACAATCTACCTAATACTGCTCGGGAGGCAGACACTCTCTGTCAGTTTAAATCTAGATTAAAGACCCATCTCTTTAACCTGGCTTACTAACACACTAATACACTTCTATTATTCAAATCCGTTAAAGGATTGTTAGGCTGCATTAATTAGCTCAACCGGAACCGGGAACACTCCCCATAACACATGATGTACTCATTACATCATAAGAAGGATGGCATCTACGCTAATATTTGTCTGTTTCTATTCTGTTTCTCAGTCCGTGTCCGGATCCAGATCAGATGGTGGATCGGCGCTGGGATATGATGTATGTGGCCCTGATGTCGGCGGAGGCCAGACACCTGGATGGGCCCGGAGACATATCCCCAGTCACCATAGCCACCCGATCCAGTCCGTATCCAGATCAGATGGTGGATCAGCACCCAGAGACGACCTCTACAGCCCTGAACGTCAGCGGAGACCAGGACACCGAGATGAGCGCCAGAGACAGATCCCCAGTGAGGACCCCGCAACTTAAACAGCCATCGGGAAAGACCACTGGAACCAGTTGAGCCCTTACAATCTGACTTTGCTGCAGTTGGAATTGAACTGCTGGTTTGTTTGGCCAGAGGAGAACTGGCCCCCCGACTGAGCCTGGTTTCTCCCAAGGTTTTTTTCTCCATTCTGTCACCGATGGAGTTTTGGTTCCTTGCCACTGTCGCCTCTGGCTTGCTTAGTTGGGGACACTTCATTTCCAGCGATATCGTCGACCTGATTGCAAATACACTATTTAAACTGAACTGAGCTGGAAGATGACATCACTGAATTCAATAATGAAATGCCTTTAACTGAAAATCTTTTTTTTTATCTTTTCATTTTACATTATTGACACACTATTTTCTCCTTTTTTGATATTGTGCAGTTGCTTTGACACAATTTACATTGTTAAAAGCGCTATATAAATAAAGGTGACTTGACTTGACTAAATTGCCAAAAAGTTACATTGACATGGGTTGTAATGGCTCAGGCATATGTTTGTATTAAGAAACGTTCATTGAGTTCATGTCTGTCCACTTGAGACTGAGCACAGTGTGTTTTATTGACGCACATGAATCCATCTTTTTCATTATCGCCAATCTTTTTGTTGATAGAGGCTGTAGAGAGCTGAGGACACGATGTGTGCGAGGAATCCGCCTCTCCCACAGGAACATTAAGTTTGGAATCAAATGTCGCATTTATACAGTTTTCATTATGTTAACTTCTGTTCATGCTTCTTGAACATCTGTGTTCTTCTCATGTAAATGTCCATTTTCATTTTTGGACAAACTATTCCATTCATATTGCTCCTGGAAAGCTGTATTGCTTTATGAGTATTTAAGTATGAATATTATAAAAGTCCTGAAATTTTACAGAATAAAGAACAATGTAGGTCTACACTGGTTAAAAAAAATGTACTGTAAAAAAAAAATTCCAGGACATTATCCAATAATTTTATAGACATTTATAGTAACTCTAAACCAATGCACAATGCAATGAAATGCAAAATTCAAAATACAGGTAAAACAACTGTAAATAAAATAAAAATATGGAAAATTCCTTCATATTAATACAGTGTATTATGTCCTGTTTTACAGATTTTGTACAGTGTAGTGACATAAAAGTCTTTCCATTTTATTGTAAATTGAAATGCCATGATATTTTCATCACTTTCTTTCAATAAAGCTCTTTTCATTAAGAAAAAGTTACAAAGTTGAAAGACCAAAAAATCTGGTAATGTTTTTTTCTCAGTAAAAACTTTTACATCTTCACTGCTAAACTGTTTAATAATAACAATAGTTGATTTTATTGTTCTTATTTGTTAGATTACCTTGAGTGTTGTGATATATATATATATATATATATATATACATATATATACTGTATATATATATATATATATACTGTATATATATATATATATATATATATATATATAGTAATAATAATAATTATAAATGACATTAAAATATAAATTTAAATGACTAAATTACAAATTTACACTAAAATATAAATTACAAATTTTTCACTCATTCGACATAAAAATCCATCTTGGAAATGCATTATTGTAATACATAACACATAGTTCAGTACTATTCAAAATTATGCAACCATACTATGGTGGCTTCATTGCAAGCATGGATTATTATTTTAATGATAAATGTTTTCTCCATAGTAAATATTGAGAGTCTGTTTCACTAAGATTACATTTTTAAGTTTGTTTTTCATTATTATTTTTATTGCACCATATACTGGTGTCTGAAATATACATATTGTGTGCTAGACAAAATTTATTGTTCTGACATAGTGACCTATTTGCTGAAAAGTTGTCAAATGTTACATAAAAAGTGTTTATCTTTTTAATATACATTTATTCTATTAAATAATTTTGCATTTAACCCCCAAATAACTACGATATAGAAAATAATTTTGTTCATCTGCAGTGGCACCTGCTGGTTTTGAAAACATGCAACCAGCACTTAAACCAGTACAAATATCTGTTTCACATGTTTCTGAAACTGATCATCAGGTCAAGATGAGAAAACTATTTTGTCCTTGCTTCGCAGTCTCTGTTTACATTCTGAACGCTTACTGTATGATTTTATGGGAAATGTTCTCGTCTCACGTTATTGTGGCAGTAAGTGCAGCTGTGAAAGCTTCCATATTGAGTTCATTACATCAGAGCAGTTTCAGAAAAAGAAACACACAATAAAACCCAGATCTGTGCACACAAATGATCCCATTACTCAGTCAATGTTTATATGTACAACAAAATGCTGATAGCTATTAAAATTAGCTCATTATAAAATCCAACATGCAAGAAAATCATGTTTACATGAGAATTTGAGCTCATCTGGTTTTTATGCAGTTTTGACACCAAAACATAAACATGTGTCTGTATGTGCCTCTGCACATGTGTTTGCAAAATCAGTATAATAGATAAAAGTCGATATGTGCTGATCAGATTTTGCTAAAACAGTTTATGACTTTTACCTAAAGGATGATAAATACACAGAAAAAAGGAAAGGATCAGCGAGTCACCTGAGGAAGATGCCTTTGATGTTGGGTGTGTTGAGGAAGGCCGTGGCAGAAACGGAGCTGATTCTGTTGTTCTGCAGGTGAAGGAACTCAAGAGACTCGGGCAGGTCAGGAGGAATGTGTGACAACATGTTACTGGAGAGATCCAGCGTCTGAAATACACATAAAACAAGTTCAAGCATCCTCTTTCTTCATATATCAAAGGGAGATTCGGCCAAGCCTTTGAAATGGGAATTTGGTTGAGCAGAATCTTTCCTTGGCTGGAAACAGCTCTTAGGAAATCATGCAGTGAAAGACACTGCTTCTTTTTATATCTTATCTTTATTCCTCATGTAAGAGCAGAGGGTCTGCTTTTCCTGTCCGGCTGATAACAGAAAACAAGCTCTTTCTTACCTACAGGCAAAATTAAATTAAATTAAAAAGACATAAACTATAAAAATAGTAAATAAAGAATATTTAAAAAAAAAAAGACATGAAAAACTACAAAGAATTATATAAAATAAAACAAAATATTACAAAAATAAAAATTATTTATTTTCATGAGGTCCACTTATATATTCGCCAATGAATAAAAAATAAAACAAGGTAATTGCGACTTTTTATCTCGCTATTCTGAGATATAAACTCGCAATTATGACTTTTTTTTCTCAGAATTCTGACTTTTTATATCGACCAAGCAAGACATCCCCGATGAAAATTATAAATAAATTAAGGATTCATTATTTTTAAATAAGTACTTTTTATTATTATTATTTAGCTTAAATGCCATCTGAAATTTTCTTCTAAAATTAGCATTTTTCGTTTATGTTCGGTTATTTCACTTTAATGACAATGAAAAGAACCTGTACCTGAGAAAAATGCTCATTTTAGATGGCACTTAAAGGCTTTTGCATCTGAACTCTTCATATATAGGCCTATATAATATACATACTTCTGTGATTAAATTATCATTGCTATAGACAATAATAATGTAAGTTGGTCTCGTTCTGGTTGCAGTTCTGGCTGTAAACTTGGTAGTGTAAAATCTAAGAAGCATATTCAGGAAAACGTTTATGAAAATGTCCAAACACAGGAAGCCTATATTCCAGATAAATGCCATCTAATTCAGGGGTGCAAAATGCAGTTGCTTGAGGACCACAGCCCTGCAGAATTTAGTTCCAACCCTGCTCAAAAACATGGGTTGATGCTAAACTTTGCAGTATAAATGAAGTATGAATTAAGTATTATGCTCTTGAAGGACAGTCGGATTCTGCTGTACCAGCACATAAAGGGATTTCTGGAAATAAAGCTGCCGATGAGCTATCAATAATAGTGTTACAATAATACGCGCTTTACTTGACAGCTGTTATTAAAATAACGCGATAGAAGCTGCCTCAAACTCAGAACTATAAAGAAATGAAGAATGTTGTGTCCGAAAGCTTGGTGGTAATGGTACTGTCCAACCGCGAGCGCAAAACACAGAAATAAAGAATAATGAGTCATTTTTATGTTTGTTCAAAAATCATATTCGGACGCAACATTCATCTAGTTCAATATATAGTTAATCTATAGCAAATTGAACAAAGCACTGCAAAGCCTTACATGGAGAGTGGTTTGCTATGGTGTGAGAAAGTCAGAGTTGTGAGATATAAACTCGCAATTACGAGATAAAAAGTCAGAATTGCGAGATAAAAAGTCAGAATTGCGACAAAAAAAGTCAGAATTGTGAGATGAAAAGTCAGAATTGCGACAAAAATAGTCAGAATTGCGACAAAAAAAGTCAGAATTGCGAGATGAAAAGTCAGAATTGCGCCAAAAAAAAGTCAGAATTGCGAGATAAAAAGTCTGAATTGCGAGAAAAAAAGTCAGAATTGCGACAAAAAAAGGCAGAATTGCGAGATAAAAAGTCTGAATTGCGAGAAAAAAAGTCAGAATTGCGACAAAAAAAAGGCAGAATTGCGAGTTTATATCTCAGAATTCTGAGAAAAAAAGTCCGAATTGTGAGATAAAAAGTCTGAATTGCGACAAAAAAAGTCAGAATTGCGAGATAAAAAGTCTGAATTGCGAGAAAAAAAGTCAGAATTGCGAGTTTATATCTCAGAATTGCGAGTTTATATCTCAGAATTCTGAGAAAAAAAGTCCGAATTGTGAGATAAAAAGTCGCAATTACCTTGTTTTATTTTTTATTCATTGGCGGAAACGGGCTTCCATAGCTTTTCTTATCCAGCTGATAACAAAAAGAAAAAAGAAAAAAAAACAAGCTTACCCCACAGGCAAAATAACACAAAATAATAAAATATAAAATAAAATATAAAACGAGGTGAAAGAACTATACATGTGTGTGTGTGTATATATATATATATATATATATATATATATATATATGTATGTATATGTATATGTATATGTATATATATTGTAAACAAAATAAAAAATAATTTGTCTATTTATAATGCACAAAAATCATGTTATCTAGCTGATCACTTAAGAAACCCCATTTTTTCTATATATTTTTTATTCATGAGCCTAGCACTCTGTCAGAATTGATCATGTTTCATATTATTTGTAGTATTTTTTTTTTACAGAAAAACTGAATTACCTGGAATTTCTCAAGCACCACCACAAGCCCATGCATAGGAAGCATATACATTCACTCTTTTTCATTAAAACTCGGTTGCCACATTTTCTTCTAATAATTAAAGTACAATTATACAATTTATCGAATGACTGATGATCTCTCACTGTGAGCGCGCTCAGCTCCTGCCAGGCTCCCTGGTAGATGGAGTTCAGCTTCAGCTGGTTGTTGGTCAGGTAGAGCTCCCTCAGCAAACTCATTCCCTTCAGAGCTCCTTCCGGTACCTCGGTCATCTGATTGTCCTTCACTTTCAAAACCTGGAGGCTCTTAGGAAGACCCAACGGCAGCGTCTGCAGCTTGTTTCCTGACAGATCCAGGGTCTCCAGGATGCGGAGCTTCCTGAAGGCCTCTCTGTGGAGTTTGGCACTGGTGAGGCGGTTGTAGCTGAGGTTGAGCTCCGTCAGGGTGTAGAGCGTGATCAGATCGTTGCGTCCAATCTCACTGATAAAGTTGTGGAGCAGCATGAGGGTCTTGGCACGGCGAGGAAGGCCGCGGGGAACCCGCTCCAGAAGGTTGTTGTACATGTGGACGGTGTGGAGACGTTTGAGACCCTGGAAGGCGGTCGGATGGATGGAGCGGGAGCGGAGGTGGTTGTTGTGGAGGAGCAAATACTCCAGATTTCGGATGGGTGTCAATGCATTCTCTGTGATGCTTTGGATTGAATTCTTCTCCAAGTGAAGCAGGATGAGATTTCGAGGAAGGCCGAGAGGAACCATGGTCAGGTTGTTATTGGACAAATCCAGATATTCCAGCCTGTTCAAGTGACTGATGAGAGAAGGCAGGATAATTTTCATCAGTTACAGCTCAGGTAGGGGTTTTACAAGAAGGTTAGGAAGGAGAGAGCCGTGCAGAAGAAAAAGTGTGAGGTAAATGATGTGTTTCTTGGATTGTTCAGTCATGCTGACCTGAAGGTCTCGTTGTCCATGCCGTCGTTACTCAGGACGTTGTTTTGCAGGTAAAGTTCTCGAAGATGGAACAAATTATCGAACGCACCTTCAGGAATCTTTTCCAGTTTGTTGCTCTGCATAGAAAAAAACCAACAAAAAAACAATCATTACAACTGCATTTGAGGTGCACAGATGCAATGATCTCATTATGTATCTTATATTTTTTATTTGCTTTTTGTTTTGATGTCCTGCTGCATTTCTCTTGATGTCGGAAGGAGGTTTTAGTTGGTTTGTTCCAGGGCTCTGAACCGGTTCAAGGAACGAAAATGAAAACCGGAAACAAACGAAATTTTGACTGGAACAGAACCGGAAACAGAAACAAAATCAAATGTTATAGTTCCCAACATAATCGAAAATTTGAAATGGCCATTAACCGGTTAATAACGTTGTTTTATTGTTCCATTTAATATTTGAAATTTGCTGTCAACCAATCAGGAATTCAAGTAGTACAGACTATGCAAATGTGATGCTGACGCATCCAGCGAGTCAAATGCCCGCCCATGCTCAACTGTGAAGACTAGTCACAATGGCAATGAATTCTGCTACCATCTGTTTTAATGGGAGATAGCAAAATCTGACAGGGTAGCACAAATCGTCAGAACACCGGGGTTAGAGTTTATCCGACGACAGTGTAATATGGATTCAACAGATCTTACGCACCTGCGGCGCTTCTGTGAACGGAGAAAACACAATAAAACTATAGGCTACCATAAAAAGGAATATATATGCCTATACACTAAATATATTTCAGGCAAATCATTGACAGATTAACAAAACGAAAGAAAAACAAAATATGCTGAGTTAGGCCTACGGTTCATTGTAACGCAGTCCAACATTCTCCGAAAGGAAAACGAGACGGCAGAAAGTAGTTTTCTTTATTTTGCAAAAGCTTTACAATTTTATTTTACAGTTTTATTTGTTTTGCAATAGCTTGACAGTTTTGAATGATGTCTTGCATCTGTATAACCAACCAGCGTTGGTATGGCCATATGGCGCTGGCGCCTCACGTGCACAAAGACACAAATTTTTGCGACATTGCAGCCAGTTCATTATCAAAATAAAATACAGTTAAAGGAACGTGTAAAAATTTACAGTGGTCCGTTGTCTGATCTGTTGCGTTCAGCGTGACCACCGCCTCACTGTGCTGTTTCTGCCGATGTGAAGGATGATGTTTTACGTCGATGAACGTAAAAGCCAATAAATAATATTTTAGTATACGTCGAGAATATGGAAACATTTGGATTCGTGCCGAGTGAGAGAGGTAGGCATCAGTTTCACCTTTAATTTGTTTTTGGAATGACGTTTTTATAGCCTATAGGCTAAATCCTTAAGTTTAGAGGATTTGTTGTGGAGAGAAACTAAGAACTGCGTTTATAATGTTTGTAAACATTTTTGATTTACCGCCATTTTAGCCTACATCATTTCTGAATAATAGCCTAATAAAATGCGACGCAGCTTAGCCTTTGTTTTTTTTTTCCCTCAAAACGAAATTTTATACAAGTAACATTTTTTTTTGTTTACAATTTGCAGCAAACATTTTTAAATATCTTAAAAAAAATACTTTAATGTCTTTAAAGCATCAATATATTTTTTTTATTTTGTTTAGTAGCCTACATTTAGAAATTTAAAAATCTAGAAAAGATGATGCTGTATTGGCTGTGACTAAGCCAGCGGGTTAAGATACTATCTCTTTCTGTATTTGTTTTCTTTCTTTTTGTGTAAAGAAAACACTGTACTTTATTATTATTATTATTATTATAGGCAAAGACAATTTTAAAAAATAATGATATTAACCGTTATTTTTTCTACTCGAACCGGTTACGGAACGGTAATAATACAGAGGAATGCAGGAACGGAAACGTTAAAATATCGATTCTGCTCGGAGTGAACCGATTGACTTTTTTTTTCATTTTCAAGCCCTGGTTTGTTCACCCAAATTAACAATTTGCATCAAAACGCATCATGTCACTGAACCAATGACATTTGCCATTATGCTTTAAAAAGTTGATTCAAGATGGCGCCTGTGTCTTTGGCATGCCGTTTTCTGCTCCTTTTTTATGTGTTTGTGGACGTCTGTCTGGTTTTCAAAATGCGCCGCACTTTTTACTTTTGATCAACAATCACTACTGGATATTCGTGCTTCATTTATGGACAGTTTTAAGCAGGACATGGAACGCGTTTTTAATCAAACGCATGGGAACCTCTTAATGGATATTACGGTGTGTATCTGCCGGGGGCCTCTCAGCACTTCGCGGAGAAAGCGGAGGAGGAGACGTGGGTGTCGGGGAGAACTTATCGTGAAACTGAAGGCACACCTTCGGGCTGGCTTCTGGCATGGCCTTTCCCGCGAGTCGTCATGCTGCCTGGTGGCCACTGAATTTGCCTTGTAGGTGGCTTTGACCTATTCTCCCCCTGTCTCCGTCCCCTGTCTCCTTGGATGGCCTTCCTCGGATCGGCCTCTGTCGCCGGCGCAACGGAGTGACTCCCGGTAACCTGTGCTCGCTGAGCATAGCATCGCTTTCTCCGGAGGTGATTCCTCCACCAAAAATGGCTCTAATCAACGCTCGATCTCTGGTGAATAAGACCTTTCTGCTAAACGATTTCTTCACTACGCATTGTCTGGATTTTATGTTCATCACTGAATCCTGGACCAAGGTTAGTTATTTAACTCCCTTCTCCGAATTGGTTCCAACTGACTGCACATTTTTTAATTCTCCCCGCCTGAATAGGAAAGGGGGTGGACTAGTAACTATTTTAAAAGACTCCTTTCCTGAACGCTGTCGGTCTGTTTCAGTGGATGTGGTTACCAGTTTTGAAGTTCAACTTCTCCATCTTGACTGGAACGGTCCTGTTTTATTAGGGGTGTTTTACCGTCCCCCTCATTCAGCAAAGGACTTCATACAGCAGTTTACTGAATTTTATAGGCAATATTGCCGTAAAGTACGACCGCTTTTTATTAGTGGGTGATTTTAACATCCATGTATACTGTCAGTCAAACTTGTTATCAAAGGAGTTTCTCAATCTTATTGACTCTTTTAGTTTGGTTCAGTGGATAAACGACTCCACTCACGTTCAGGGCCATATTTTGGATCTTGTACTCTCTCATGGGTTTGTCGTTTCTGATATTGAAATATCTGATTTTCTGCTTTCTGACCATAAGCCGATTTTATTTTCTGTCTCTTCCTAATCTTTCTCATTTTACTAAGAAACCTTTAACGCTGTCTCGGTCCTATTCTTCTAAGTTTGGGTCTAATTTTAATCAGTGTTATGGACTCTTGTTCTCATCTATCTTTGGATCTACTGCCACCTGACCTGGATGCTGACCAACATCTAAGTCTTCTAAATTCTGCCTGGCTGGATGTTTTAGACGTCACTGCTCCGCTCAAGCCTTATAAGCACAAATCTAAATCTGTTTCGTGGCAAAATTCTGATACCCGACTCTTACGACAAGCTTGTAGAAAGGCCGAGCGCAAATGGATAAAGGATAAATTACATATTTAATTTCAGTTGTGTAAAGACAGTTTATCAGCTTATCAGTCTGCTGCTAAATCTGCTAAGGCTGCTTATTTTTCTGATTTAATAAAAAAAACATTCTACTCCTAAAGCCCTGTTTTCTGTTATTAACCCTCCTGTTAACACAGTGTCTGTTGCCTCCAATGCTCTATGTGAAAGCTTCTTGAGACATTTCATTGATAAAATGAAATTTGAGACCCGAATTTGAGAAACGTGAGACCCTTCTAATTTGAGACCCAAAGTCTGTTCTCTGCACTCTGAACCCCCCCCCCACACACACACACACACACACACACCCACACACACACACCCACCACCCTTTTTTCTGCTTCCTATTTCTTGGGACGTTTTTGAACCCATTTCCTTACAATCACTCAAAGACATCATTGCTAATATTAAACCATCGCTTTGTCCTTATGACATTATACATCCTAAATTTTATAACGTAATTGCTGATACTGTTGGGCCAGGTTTGGTGTCTTTTCTCAATAAGTGCCTTTTAACTGGCTCTGTACCTGCCACTCTTAAAGTGGCTACTGTCACTCCCCTTCTCAAGAAGCCTTCGCTGGATCCTTCTATTCTGAATAGCTTCCGTCCCATTTCTGTTTTACCATTTATTTCAAAGGTTTTAGAGAAAATTGTGTTTGACCAACTGCAGCCCTTTCTAAATCATAACGGTATTACTGAAATTTTTCAATCTGGTTTTAAATCTGCTCACAGTACGGAAACGGCCCTTCTCAGAGTACTAAATTATATTCGTTTAGCTACCGACTAAATTCTGTGGTTCTGGTTCTTTTAGATCTATCAGCAGCGTTTGATACTGTGGACCACTCTATTATGATATCCAGATTAGAGTTAGACATGGGCCTAAAAGGTATGGTTCTTAAGTGGTTTCAGTCATTTCTATCCGATAGAAATTTTTTTGTCAAAGTAGGTAACTTCTCTTCCTCCATTGTTCATCTCACTTGTGGCCTCCCTCAAGGCTCGATATTGGCGCCCTCCCTTTTTTCTCTGTACATGCTTCCTTTGGGTTCCATTCTAAGAAAGCACGGGGTGTCTTTTCATTTCTACGCTGATGACACCCAAATCTATTTACCTTTTAAGAAAAATTATCCTTCAGCACTTTGTACTTTAATAAGGTGCTTAGAAGAGGTCAAAATCTGGCTTGCTCAAAATTTTTTAACATTGAATGAAGATAAAACTGAGGTGATTGTTTTTAGTCCTACTGATCATTCTCAGGCTATCAGCCTAGATCTGGACAGCTTATCGGCCTCCAGATCTTCTCGGGTGCGAAATCTGGGTGTCCATCTCGATGAGTCATTAATATTGGATAAACACATCTCTTCTGTAATTGGTTCCAGTTTTTATCATTTACATTTACATTTATTCATTTAGCTGACGCTTTTATCCAAAGCGACTTACAATTGCTATATATGTCAGAGGTCGCACGCCTCTGGAGCAACTAGGGGTTAAGTGTCTTGCTCAGGGACACATTGGTGTCTCACAGTGGATTTGAACCCGTGTCTCTCACACCAAAGGCATGTGTCTTATCCACTGCGCCATCACCACCCCCCATCAACTACGCTTGCTGTCTAAAATCAAACCCTTTTTAAATGTCACAATGTTAGAGACTGTTGTCCACGCCTTTATTACCTCACGTTTAGATTACTGCAACTCACTATATTACGGTATTTCAAAATCACAAATCACTTGCCTACAGTTGGTTCAAAACGCTGCTGCTAGATTTATTCAAAATAGTCACAAATATGATCACATCACCTCTATACTGAGGGCCCTCCACTGGCTGCCAATTCAATTTAGAATCGATTTTAAAATTCTTTTATTGGTATACAAACCTTTACATAACCAAGCCCCTAGCTATCTTTCAGAGTTGTTGCATTTTTATACTCCCACTAGAAGTCTAAGATCCAGTGATCAGAATCTCCGTTTAGTCCCTCTGTCCAGACTTAAACGTAGAGGGGATTGAGTTTTCTCTGTGGTCGGGCCTCGGTTATGGAACAATCTGCCGCCTGAGATTAGAGTGGCATCTTCCCTATCCGTTTTCAAGTCACTTTTAAAAACACATTTGTTTGATCTGTCCTATCCCTTTCTTATTACACTATATTATGGTCTGGATTATTACTCTGTTTTAAGAATGTCTATTTGTCATTCCTTTTTGGTTTTTAATTTATATGTTGTATTATCTCTGTTTTATGTGTTTATGGTTTGATTGTAATGTGCAGCACTTTGGTCAGTCTTGTGGCTGTTTTTAAATGTGCTTGATAAATAAATGAACTTGAACCTGGATCAAGACTAGCAATGCATTGACCTTTTGAAGAATATCTAAAATTTAAAAGAAAAATGAAGGATTTGCATTAAATGAAAAAGTACACATTTTTCAATAGATAATTACTTTTATGTTGTGGCTGATAACTAAAAAATTGCTAATATTTTAATTCTACAACAGAAAAATAATAAAATAAATAAAAATAAAATAAAAATAGTAAAGCAAAGTAAACCTTAACTACGAGCTACTGTACAAGCAAATTTATCACTATAATCATTATCATCATTAGTAGAATGAAATATGGATAAATGCTTCTTTTAAAATCTGCTACATAAAAAGTATAAAAAAGTGTCTTATTAGTGTACAATAAATGCTCCACCCAACACGTGTTTTTAAAATAGTAAAACTTTGCCATAATATATAGTTTTACCTTTTGCAAAGCCAATATATTGTTATGCTATTTAAACCATTCCATTTTATAATTTCAAATTTCATGTTTTGAAACAAGCAGTAACATTTTAAAAAAGCATCAGATGAACATCCAACTAAAATATTTCACAAACAATGTATAAATAATGTTTTGTGCTAATGTTTTGAGAACATTATTAATGACTAGACAACCCCCCAGCTAACAAAAAAATATGTTCTAATTAAATTATAAAAACGTTATTTCTAAATGTTCTCTGAACGTTCAAAATGTCCAGTTCTTTAAGAATTTATTTATTTATTGCTTATATGGACATTAAGGGCACATAGAAACATTATGGGAATATTATTAATTTTTTTATGTTTTAATTTTAATGTTCTCTGAATGTTTTGAAACATGTAATAACATTTAAATAAAGTTAGCAGAAATGAAACATTCCATGAAAAATGTATAAATATAATTTTTGCGGTTTGAGAACAGATGAAACACTAAACAAATTTGTTCATAACTTTGAGAGTACCTTCAATCAATCAATCAATACACTGGCAGAACAATGAGCAGTCGAGGATTCTGATTGGTGGAGGATAATGAGGGGGCGGAGACACAAGAACTATTAAATGTAAGAGCACAAGTCTTCTCATTCTGTTCAAAACTATAGCTCCAGAAGATTTGAAATATAGTGCTTACAGGCCACTTTTATGGTGCTTTTTGTGAGAAAATACCACCTTGTACCATGTATATCTGTATATCTTAGGAGAACGAAAGTGGTTTAAAATGACATGAGACTGAGTACATGACTGAACTAATTTTTTTCGACATTTAACAAGCCTCGCAGTGGTCTTACCTTCAGGTGTAGGCGGTAGAGGGTGGTGGGCAGACCCTTAGGGACATAACGGAGGAAATTACTGGACATAATGAGGATCTCGAGGTTGTTTGATCCATTAAACATGCTCTCTGGCAGACCGGCATCTGTTAGCTTGTTGTTATGGAGATACACTGACCTGAAGCACAGCACACAGACTGTTAACACTGAGTCAGAAAGCAACACACAAACCCTGTCGAGAGAGTGCTTCGGGCTTACTTCAGAGCCGGCTTCTGGCCGAACGTGTTGGGGTAGATTTTAGTGAGCTGGTTAGCAGCGAAATCAGTGCTGACCAAAGAGGGAGGGAGGTGTCTGGGAGCTGCTGTGAGCTGCAAACAAGTTTAAAGGACAATGTCAAAACAAGTCGGTCAAAATGAACACTATGTAGTGGAATGGGTTATTTATATGGATTGTTAACAAATAGATAAATAAATGGACATGAAAGATTGATTTGGGTTGAAATTATTTCATTATGTGAGAAGAGAGCTAAACTACAGTTTACAGTTGCTAAGATGTTTTATGTTTTTAAAAGATATTGCTTCTGCTCACCAAAACTGCATATTTGAATAAACAGTAATATTTTTAAATATATTGAAATTTAAAAGAGGGGTAATCTGAATATATTTTAAAATGAAATTTATTCCTGTGATGCAAAGCTGAATTTTCAGCATCAATACTTAAGTCTTCAGTGTTGCATGATCCTTCAGTTTTTTGTTTCAACAATTTTTTTTTTCTTTTTTTCTTTTTTTTTTATGCACCCAGGCACCATAAAGAACCCTGGATCTCCATTATCATGTAAACCTAATATACTTCAAGGATAAAAAAGTAGTTATATGTTAAAAGTTATGTGTGCAAAATAAAGATTCCATTCAGAGCTCAAGGTAGTCCTGAACCAGAGCCTCTGAAAGAGCTAAAGTGTGTGTTGTGCCTCTTAGTGCTGTGACCAAGACCTCCAGCGAGATGAGGGTGTCCGGAGATCCTTCTGAGCATAAAAGTGTGAAGTGAACAGATTGAAAAAAGAGATGATATGAGCAGAGAGGCGAAAGAAGATATGCTGCACGCTGCAGTTTCTGAGCTGCAAGGTCACATTTATAGTGGTGCATATTCAGCCATTAAATGATTTTCAGTAATGAGTCTTAATTATGTGTTTCATATGGAGATTTCATTTCTGGTCACAGTACTTAAGATTAAGCTAGGCAAATTATCAAATGCATAATGCAATGCAAGTATAGGGTCACTAAAGTTTGCATAAAATAGGCTACACAGTCACAGTCATTATCACAAGATGTTAACTGATGGACCGGAGTGGTGTGGATTACTTGAGGATTATTATGGTGTTTTTATCAGATGTTTGGACTCTCATTCTGACAGCACCCATTCACTGCAGATGATCCATTGGGGAGCAAGTGATGAAATGTTACATTTCTCCAAATCTGTTCTGATGAAGAAACACACTTATCTACATCTTGGGTGGCCTGAGGGGAGTAAATCTTTGGCTGAACTATTCCTTTAATAGACTGGGGTGGCAGTTTGTACTGAAAACAACAACAAAAAACTGGTAAAAATACAGGCTTGGTCAAAATATGCACAAAAGTAAAAAAGTACAGATTGATTCCTGGATAATAAATATACTTCTGCTCACAAACATGCTATTAAGAGCCTCGAACAAGTCTGAATGAATGTTACACGTCCAACGCAATCAACCCAAACATTTGCATCGGCGCGGATGCTTTCATTGTCTTGCTTTTCCAGAAGGAAGGTGAGATTAAACTGGCCAGTGTCAGATAAAATCTCAGTAGGATCTCTTTCTATTGCCGTTATCCCTTTTTAAGTCCATCATCTACAAATATGTCCAGTGCACGCTCTGGAGGTCGCCGGGACCGCTTTAGCTCCCACCGCCTGGCGCGCACAGCTGGGTGATTAAAGGGGAAAGCTGGCACGGTACATCCAGAGAGCATGTGTGCGCGTTAAAGCCTTGCCATCGCTGTTACCAGCTGGCATAAGACCAATCCACAGCACTGACAGAACGAGGGACTGAGGGGAGCTGCTCACGCCAAACTGGCTGCCAATAACAGAACACAACCGACTGTCTCATGACCAACACAAACATCAAAATCCAGTTCCCACCAGTCAGCGTTAAACAGACCTGGGAAAGGCTTCGGTCTTGGAAAACTAATGTTAGTGAGTCACTCTCAGGGGCCGTGACCGAAACCCCTGGCATTAAACAAAACTCTACATTTTAGAGGTTTTATTTGTAGAGACTCATCTAATTCTGTTTTTAGTTTGTTGTGAAAAGCATGCACTTTGCCAACAAAAATTTCACAATTAAATCATACCACAGTAAGCTTGATTACATGATAAATAGCAACACTCATTTTGTTTTTCGTTCAAAATGTCCAGTTTTTTTAATGTTTGGAAAACATTGTTTTCTGGGTTATGTGAGCATTAAAATTCCAATTTAAAATTTTGCAAACATTATTGGAATGTTGCTTTTGAATGTTCTCTGGACATTCTAAAACAAGCAGGAACATTTAAAAAGCGTTAGACAAACATCCTGCTAAAACATTTCAGGAAAAAAGTTCCATGATGAAGAATTAATGTTACTGGAAAAAATGTTTGTTCATAACTTGCCACAGAACCTTGCCAAAACGTTGAACAAAGTACTGAGAATGTTCCCTGTTATCTGGGTAGCATTATGCTGATACACGCTGAGAACACATTAGCAACCACAAAGCAATGCCCTGCCAACTACTCTAGCCTCGTGGCAATCAGAAAATGAGGAGATATAAAAGTCTAAATTTGGATGCAAAAATACTTGTGGTTATCATTCCACAATGATTAGCTCATTAACATATGACCGCCCACATTTACATGTGAACAGCTATTCAGTCTATAAAATGATGAAAGGAGTGAATTATGCTGGAATGCGAGGTCATTTGCATAAAGTCTTAAAGGTACAGTAGCAAAAACAACTAATGCATGGAAAAATAGTGATGGAAAACTAAATTACAACTGATTTGGTGCAAAACCTTTTCTTAAAATGTTATGTGCTCAGGGAGGAAATGTATCCTCATTAAACTCAAGCCATGAAAACTTCACATCTGAGCCTGCGATCTGCATTCGAGTTAGTGAATAAAGGAGAAAGAAAGAGAGAGAGAGCGAGATGAGAGAGAGAGCGAGATGAGAGTTTGAGAATAAACATAGATGACTCACCTTATTATTTGCCAAGTATAAATAACTCAGCCTTTGCAGAATATGAAACCCTTCATCATCAAGGCCTGCATACACAAATGCATGCACACACACAGACACACACATACACACACGCGCACACGTGCACACACACACGCATGTTATGACATATGCTTGACATGCCTCAAATACCTTCATTTCATGTTTCATTTCAATAATTATAATGTTGATATAAGCTATATATACATATTACACACTAATTTCTTTAAGTATCTTATGTCTCTTCTGCATTTATTTGATCAAAGATACAGTAAAAAACAGTAACATTGTGAAATATTATCACACTTTCAAATAACCGTTTTCTTTTTGTTTATATTGTAAAATGTAATTTATTTCTGTGATGCAAATCTGAATTTTCATCATCATTACTCCAGTCTTCAGTGTCACATGATCCTTCAGAAATCATTGTAATAGTTGCTGCTCAAGAAACATTTCTGATTATTATCAATGTTGAAAATAGTTGTGCCGCTTCATATTTTGTTTAGGATTCCTTGATGAATCGAAAGTTTAAAAGTTTTTGAAATAGAAATATTTGTTACATTAGAACTTTTGTTCAATTTAATGCATCCTTGTGTCCATGTATGAAACAGCATCTGTGTTTGAACAACTAGAGAGGGAGTAAATAATATCAAGAATTTCATTTTTGGCCACACTTGTGCTTTAAAGAAAAGTAATCTGATGTTTCTGCCAATTTATTTAAATAAAAACAATTCCACTTCAAATAGTCATGTTGACCACACATGCAGAAAAGAGTGCGATCCTCTTTCAGCACTCTTCCTTTCTGCATCTCTCCATCCTGCTCTCTCTCTCTCATCCTGACCCTCTGTGACAGATTATTCTGTGCTGTTTTCAGCCGCTGTCCTCCGCTGACCCTCTCATCAGCCGTACCTTGTGTCGTGAGCCGGTTGTTCTGTAGGTTTAGGGTCTCCAGCTGCTGAAGACGTGACAGATGCTCCACTGTGACCTCGGTGATTTGGTTGTTCTGGGACAGAACAGAAAAATAAATCACATTTAACATGATCAAACCTTTGCTGAAAAACCTGTTGCACACAATCATGTCCTTCTGACATCTGATTGATAGCAAGTAAAAGGCATTTTAGTATAATTTGTACGAACACCCACATTTAGCTCGGGCTTCACACATCTTTTTGCTGTCAAATCTATACTGATGTTTATGAAGTAAATGTAAGAATAACTTTTATAGCAACTTTGGTTTACTTGATCATACATACATCAATCATCATTGTATTGCATAATGCATCGCATTATGTTTTGATAATAAAAGTGAAGCATTTAAATAGCATCTTACTAAGACATATTATTGGCAGATATAGATTGATGACTGATATGTGTCATTTTATGCAAATATCTGCTATACTGATATACACCTCATTGATTTACATTATAAGAATTTAATCTTACTTTTTGTCCATATAAATATCAGTATCTGCACCAAATTGTGTATTTTTACTCTGAATACTTTTATTCTCACTATATGAGACATAAAAGCACGATGGATCAAATGATACTCAACAAAAAACACATATGCAAAATTTTCGTTCAGATATTTTGATAAACTGTTCCATTTCAATAAATTTACAGATTAATATTTTATACGTCTGGCTTTAAAAGGGTTGAAGGGATGGTCTGTCATCATTTACTCACCATCATGTTGTTCCAAACCCGTACAACTTTCTTTCTTCTGTGAAACACAAATGGAGAAGTTTAGCAGAACGTCCCGGCTGCTGTTTTCTATACAATAATAAAAGTTATATGAATGGGAACAGATGCTTTCAAGTTCCAAAAGGACAAAAAAGCACCCTAAAAGTTGTTTATCTTCTGGAGCCATAAAATAATTTAGTCTGCTTTTCAGTTTTAATTGCATTTCCATATTCAAACTAGTGCATCATTATCAGACTGTCAATTATTATTTATTTTTTTTATGTATTATGTAAATAATTACAAAAGAGTTTGATTGAGTTGAAGTGTCGATTGCTCAAACAGCAGAAGGATCCCTTAATACAGAATTTTTGTGCAAATCTAACGATTAATTACATAAAGTTTATTTTTAATTACATGTACATTTTTAATTAAGCAGACCTTTTTATACAAAGCAACTTATAAAACATCACAAAGTATGATAATTATTAGTGTTTTTATTATTAATCACCCTAAAATAACCATTAAATTGAATAGCCTACAATACAAGTATAATATATTCTCAGTGAACATTGATATGATTTGTATCTGTTTATCACAAAAAGCGATCATATGGCATCCGAAGAACTGAAATATAGTGCACCAGTCATATGAACTACTGTTATTGTGCATTTTATTGTCATTTTTTGAAATTCAACAGCCTTGTAATCAAACCTAGTCTGGACATTCTGCAGTCTGTCTTCATTTGGATTTCTTAAAACAAAGAAAGCATACAGGTTTGAAATAACAGGAGGGACATTTTTAGGTGATCTATCCATTTAATGTGTTGGAAAATATATATTAATTAGTTTCTGAATTATTTCGATTTTTTAAATGTTTTTGAAAGCTGTCTCTTCTGTTCAGCAATGCTGCATTTATTTATTTTTTATTTTTTTTATTTTTTTTTTATTTATTAAAAAATACAGTAAAAACAGTAATATTGTCAAACATTAAAGGGATTGTTCACCCAAAAATGAAAATTCTGTCATTATTTACTCACCCTCAAGTATTTCTAAACCTGTATGAATGTCTTTGTTCTGCTGAACACAAAGGAATATATTCTGAAGAATGAGGGAAACAGAGCAGTTCTGGGGCACCATTGACTTCCATAGTATTTTTTTTCCCTACTATGGAAGTCAATGGTGCCCCAAAACAGCCTGGTTACAGCCTTTCTTCAAAATATCTTCTTTTGTGTTCAGCAGAACAAAGACATTCATACAGGTTTGGAACTACTTGAGGGTGAGTACATGATGCCAGAATTTTCATTTTTTGGTGAACTATTCCTTTAATACAATTTAAAATATATAATACTTCAAAATGTATTTATTTACTCAGCAAGAGATTGAATAGACATTTATAAATATCTCCATTCTATTTCATTTAGTTAAATGTTTTTCCTTGATAATATAATAATCAGCATATTAGAATGATTTCTGAAGGATCATGTGACACTGAAGACTGCAGTAATGATGCTGAAAATACAGCTTTGCATCGCAGGAATAAATTAGATTTTAATGTATATTCAAATAGAAAAAGTTATTTTAAATTGCAATAATATTTCACAATATTACAGTTTTTACAGTATTTTTGTTCAAATAAATGCAGCCTTGCTGAGCATGAGACCTTTCAAAAACATTAAAAAAATCATTTGTTTATAAATTAGTGACATTTTTATTTAGGCATAAATTCATCATTTGAAGAGGAGCAGACCTCCCCACTCTAACATCCCAAGCATTTCAGATCTCTGTCAGATTTGATCACCAAATAAACAAGCAGCAAAATATTCAGGAAAAGTGTGTATGGGGAAGCAATCAGACTCTGCAAACAAACCCACGTACCTGCAGGGACAGCTGACGGGTCTGTTCCAATAAATCCTGTGGGAATTCAGTGAGACTGACTCCATTACAGTCCACCACTCCCTCCTCGCTGCAGCTGCATTTCTCCGGACAAGATATTTGCAGCTCTACACTTTTCACTGTTACAGGTGGGTCCTCCGCCTCTCCGTCCTCCTCAGCCAGCTTTAGATCTGTTGTTTCCGCCTGACCTCGAACCAGACTCCAGCCCAGCAAAACCAAACACAGCAGCTGCAGCAGGCCGCGCCGCTGACCCATTGCTTCCGGGCCTCAGTGCTTTCACTCGGGCCAAACGAGATCTGAAAACCCTCGTCCGACTCTGAACGGTGTATCCCGATCCAGCTAGAAACTGTGATTCAAAAGAATGAATACTTTCTGGATTCACTAAGTGACTTTACTATAGGGACATTAAGAGTGCTTATATGTTAAAAAAAACAAGGATTAAAGGGACAAAAAGCTTTCCAAAAAGAATGGAAAAAACACAAATAATACCTTTTAACATCATCAAATTATTTCTTAATGACAGACATAAGCTTCGAAAGAGATCTCAAACTGCAAAGAAAGCAAATCTTTAAATTAAAAGAGATTAAAATACAAAGATTAATATATGAGCAAACATTTTGCATCTAAGAACAAATTATTTACACTATCAGAATTCAATATGTTTATACTTTTATTTTCAGTCAAACATTTACTCTCTGCAACCCCTATAATTTTCCGGTTTTGTTTGCTATATGTTGGCCAGAAGTGAGAGTTAAAACACTTTAAAAATGAATTTATTTCTTATAAACAAGCTTTTCTCTTCACAAGACAACAGTTGATGAACGTGTGTATTACTTGTGGATTATTGTGATGTTTTTATCAGCTCTTTGGACTCTTATTCTGACGGCACCCATTCACTGCAGAGCATCCATTAGTGAGTAAGTGATGGAATGCTACATTTCTCCAAATCTATTCCAATGAGGAAACAAACTGTATTTTGAATTATGAGCAAATTTTCATTTTTGGGTGTTATCAGCAAATACTCCTTTAATTTCTCAGAGAAGAGCATTTATTTGTATTTCTACATATTAAATTGGGTTGGACAGTCTCATTCTGTGATTATTTTGCACGTTAGCAAACAGCCATATACAGCAGCAAATATGTGGTGCTCCAAATGACAAAGTGGTTTATTTCGCCTCAGTAACTAAACACAGCTCTGGGTTCATCCAGCATGTGAAAACACCACCAAACCCCAGATCTGAGAGCAGTTGTCTCCAACGTGTGCATACAAAGCCCAGCATTCCACGCCTGAAGCCCAGTTTCCCAAAGTCCTACTAAGAAATTGGAAGGAAAATGAACCGGGAACAAATTCTGGAATTAATTCCAACAATCACAAACAGGTGTCTAACATTAAGACGGTTCACGTCGCCACGAGAGCTGGAAGAGATCAACTGAAGTGGGCGCCTGGGGGAAAAACCTTCTAGAAAAATCTCTAATAACCAGTGAGGAAAGAATATTCTTACAGCAGCTCCAGTGTTATTTTAGTATTATTATCTTTTCTAACTGATCAGACTTACAGTTTTCTTAAAATGCCTTTGGACTATCTATCTATGGCTTTCTCTAGCCAACATAAATTTTGTTCATAAAAATTATTTCAGTTTTATTTAACAATTACAACACTGCTCCAAACCCCTCATGACCATCGTTTTGCCAATAGGTCATGTTACAACATCATTTGTTTACAACATTTCAGTCAAACAGCATAGTTGTAATTGTATTCCCAACCGCAACCATTAACTAAAACCAAGGGAAATGATAGCTTGATGTGAACATCGGTCAACCTTAACCATAAAATTTGACAGGAATGTTATTTCAGTAACAACAAGGATGTTGATCCAGGAACATGTTTTACTTGGCAAAATCATATTTAGCATACTGAAATATCAATTTCAGTGACTCATCACATGCTTAACAGGCAGTTTATATACAGTGAGGTCCAAAAAGAGATCACAATAAACTAAAACAAAGAAATCATACTCCATAAAGAACCTTTAACATCCATAGAATCTTTACATTTCACAAAAAGTTCTTTATAGTGGAAAAAAGTTAGGTTACACTTCCTTGTTACAGTGTAATTATACATTTAAGTACTGATTAATATTAATTAACTACATGTACTTACTATATGATTAGGGTTTGGTTTAGGGTAACTTGCATGTAATTATGCTTAATTTATTGTTATTAGTAATGTGTTACATGAGTTACAAGGACACCTTAAAATAAAGTGCTACCAAAAGTTCTTTTAGATTTTTTAAATGTTTTTCACCTTCTTCTTTTTTTCCACTAAAAGGTTCTTTGGGGGAACCATCACCCTTTTTTAATATAATAATAACAAATTATTGATCATGAAGACATAAAACGTGATTTATTTTCATCAGCTCAAATCATGATGGAGAACGATCGATCAAAAGAGACACCAAATACTAAGACATTCTCAAAATCACTCAAATTATTATAAATTTAAGAAAAGATCAAAATGAATACAAAAAGGAAGCTTTTTAATAAACGTTTGGACCACACTATGCATATTTAATGCTCAAATTCTTTGCCAAACAATAAAAGTCTCATATTATTGCATAAAATGTTGTTTTATGCAAAAACAAAAACAGACCCTCTGTTCACGGTTTCCATAAAGTTCACTGTTATGTAACACTGACTGTAACTCAAGAACATCATCCTCAGGTCAGCTACTAAAACATATGGTACTATGAAAAACACATGACTAACCTCTAGCACACCTGTTTAACATCAAAAACAACTGGAATCAGTTCACATGCTTTGGTAAAACTGAATGGATTGTAAGGGAAACAACTTGTATGCAAAGTATAAAAGTATAAACTCATACCTCCGCTTCTTCTGAAATTATCCAACAGAGTTAAAGCCAAAGTCCAACGTATGAAATCTTCCTAAAACAGCCCAAATGCATCATAAGACCAGCAGCGCTGGAGAGACACGGTCAGCCGTATTACCTTCCAGATGTGTGAAGAGCCAGAGAGGGAGAGAACGCAGAAGAGGAAAGAGGAAAGTGGTGTCGCCAAAAAATTAACGTCTTCTGTGCCTCTTGAAAACAACCATTTCCATGATTGTAGTTGCAATATGAGTCTCATTCTGGGGAAAATACAGTAATTTTGCACACACTGTAAGTAGCTGGTTGAGAAATATTCTCACTTCACTCTATAAACAATATTATAAGTTTGACATTCATATTAAGAAATTTCCTGAGCCAAACAAATAGGTCAACCCAGAGGAACATGTGGTTTTTATTTGTCTCTTGGGTTTGAACTGCATCACTTATCATACGCATGCCTCTGTAGATCTCAGTAAATCCAACTGCATGTTGTTGTTTTTATTCATTGCCAACTGAAAATTCACTGTTATTTGTAAAATGTCAGCAATAGATGCTCTGCAGTGAATGGGTGCCGTCAGAATGAGAGTCCAAACAGCTGATAAAAACATCACAATAATCCACAAGTAATCCACACCACTCCAGTCCATCAAGTAACATCTTGTTAAGCCAAAATCTGCGTGTTTGTAAGAAACAAACCCATCATTAAGACGTTTTTAACCTCAAACCTAAAATACGAGCCCAAAAAAGTATAATCTACACTGTAAAAAAAATTCTGTAGTTTTTACAAAATAATTTTGGCAGCTGTGGTTGCCAGAATAATTTTGTAGAAAATACAGAAAAACTGTAAACACAGAACAAAACTGTACAATTTACAGTATAAAACTGTAATTTACAAACAAGGAAATTTGAATGTAAACCACTAAATTAAACAACACACACTGCTATTAAAATCTGTTTTGTACCTTTAACATACTGACAACCACCATAATAATGCAGGTGGTAAAAGAGAGAGCCACATGAAGAATCAAAACTCATCACACGTAGCTTCACCACAAGCAGAAGTATATACTAATATATAATATTAAGTTAATAGTATTAATATTAACTAATAGTATATAATATACTTATATCCACAGCCATATCACCCTGCAGCCCAAGACCGGTTGCCCACTGAAGCTAAGCAGGGTTGAGCCTGGTCAGTACCTGGATGGGAGACCTCCTGGGAAAACTAGGTTGCTGTTGGAAGAGGTGTTAGTGAGACCAGCAGGGGGTGCTCACCCTGTGGTCTGTGTGGGTCCTAATGCCCCGGTATAGTGACGGGGACACTATACTGTCAAAAAGCACCGTCTTTCGGATGAGACGTTAAACCGAGGTCCTGACTCTCTGTGGTCATTAAAAATCCCATGGCACTTCTCGTAAAGAGTAGGGGTGTAACCCCGGTGTCCTGGCCAAATTCCCTCTTCTGGCCCTTGTCAATCATGGCCTCCTAATAATCCCCATCCACTTGATTGGCTCTATCACTCTCTCTCCTCTCCACCTGTAGCTAGTGTGTGGTGAGCGCACTGGCGCCGTTGTACTGTGGCCGTTGTACTGTGGCTGCCGTCGCATCATCCAAGTGGATGTTAAACACTGGTGGTGGTTGAGGAGAGACCCCCTCACATGATTGTAAAGCGCTTTGGGTGTATAGCAATACACAATAAAGCGCTATATAAATGCATCATTCATTCATTCATATAGATGGTGCACAGTCATTCATGCAAACACAAAATACCATCATGGTAACGCACATGATACTTAAATAATGCAATAAACTTTCATTAAACAACAGAAGATGTAACAAAGCCCAAATGTACATAACTGATAACAAAAACGATAAAAAAACATGATTGTTTTAACAAACTACATGTGGAGTGTCATGCAGGGAATTCTGGGAATATCAGTTTACAGTTTTTGACTAAATTATACATTGATTTGTTATTTTTACTTCTAAAAACTGTACAATTAACAGCATTTTACTGTAAAATTACATGAAAATTTTGGTTAGATCTTTTACAGTTTTTTCCTGTATATAGTACAGGAACTTACTGTTAACCTATTAACTTTTTTTTTTAGTTTTTACTAAATTTTACAGTTAAAATTACATTTATTTTTTACAGTGTATAATAATGCTTTCTTCAGTGAAAAGGTCATCTTGTCCAAATCAAGAGAGAAATGTGCACAGATGAAGCATTGTCCATTGTAAATTAGGAAGACGATTAAAGAAAACTAATTATTATAATATTTTATGAAAAGTTCAAAATTGGCAGATGACAAAATAGAAACTTTTTTTTTTGAAGTTGCATGCATAATAACACCAAAACTGTGCTATTAGAAAGCAAATAGGACTCATTTTGATTTCATATTGAGCTATTTTGTGTATTAATGTACAAAAACTGTCGCATGCAGAGACAAGCATTAGAACTCTGAAACTGCAGAAGTAAACAGACAACAAGAGCGGACAGAGAATTCCTGATCCTGCCAAGGACAAACTCTAATGTGAAACATTTCACAGTCATTATCTGAGACTGTTGCACTTGCAGACTTTTTCAATACACTGAAATGTTTCCTTAATGGCCACAAAATGAGACAATGGGCAAGACAAGAGTCACTGCGGTTCAGCTTCAGTCTGATGTTCTGATTTGTGCGGGAGGAAAAGGCACTTAACCACAACCTGAAAAACTAAGGCATTTCACAGCTTGCTTCCTAATCTGGTTTTTAAATAAACCTAAAATTGTATGCTATGAATATTGATGACAAATTGCTCATGTTCCTCATTCAGGAAGGCAAGGCACTGAACCCCCAACTGCTCCCCGGGCTGCCCACTGCTCCGGGCGTGTGTTCACGGTGTGTGTGTGTTCA
Source organism: Barbus barbus (assembly GCF_936440315.1). Classification (NCBI taxonomy): domain Eukaryota; kingdom Metazoa; phylum Chordata; class Actinopteri; order Cypriniformes; family Cyprinidae; genus Barbus; species Barbus barbus. The sequence continues at coordinate 24,166,438 of NC_136719.1, forward strand.
CTGCTGTGTGTGTGTGTGTGTGTGTGAACTTTGGATGGGTTAAATGCAGAGCACGAATTCTGAGTATGGGTCATATATGTCACTTAACTTCACTTCGCTACAACAAACAGGATATTTACAACTTAAGTTTAACTAATTGAATCATTGTTCCTATTCAACTTCATTATTTTGAGTAAACTCAGCTTGTAGATGTCATTTACTTGAAATCTGTGTTATAGTTACTAATACCCATATTCTTATTATATAGTTATGCTTTGTTATTATTATAAACTTTATATCATTATAATATATATAGAAGATAGAATGACAGAACGACAGAACAATCGACAGACAGACAGACATATTTTTTATTAAAGCTGGAAAAAAAAATACACACAAAAAATTTAAAATTAGAAATGTTGTCTTGGAAACGAACTGAAATTGAAGTGCCAAAATTACTAAAACTGAAATGAAAATAAATTGAAGCTAAGTAGTAATGTATAAAAAGCTATTATAATACATTAAAAAATAAGAAAATTATAAAAGTATTATTATAAAAGTACCAAATACTTCAAATACATTCAAGATAAATCCTGAAAATATCAAAATAAAAGCTCATTCAAAATATTAATAAACACTATATTATATAAACTAGATAAAGAAGTTCAAGACCAATATTATGTTGGCTAGAGAAAGCCATGGATGGATGGATGGATGGATGGACGGAGGGATGGATGGATGATCACCTCGTTATGATTTCCTGTCTCGTCAAGGGCAGAGCATCATTAACTGTGGATGAAGATCCCTCACGTTACACAGGTCTTGCAATCCAGGCATCACTAATTACACACAATAACTCACTGCACATCCTGAAAAGACCACTGATGGTGGGAAAAATCATTAATACATATATTTGAGCGCATGTTACAATGAGTCAGACTCACACTTCAAACCTCTAATGACAGCTGATGAAACCGGCAAGCATAAACCGCCTCTGCCCAGTCTAGACACGTTTTTCTCTCAGCCCAATAAACTGGACTGAAAGCAGCTGCATTCGTTCAGCAGATCATCTGTGGCACAGTAAAGATGAATTTACAATAAACATGAATTATGCCTGCAGAGTTTAGCAAACATTTCCTCTCGGCCCCAATTTAAAACATTTAAATGGATAGTTCACCTAAAATAAATTACATTTTTGTCATCATTTACTCCCTCGTGTCGTTCCAAACATATATTTACTTTTTTGTGTTCTTGATTCTTAAAATCAAAGTGTATCATTTCTGTGGCACTATAGAGCCCTGATTCCTGTGATGCTGAAAATGCAGACGATGTCCTCATCCTCAGGCCATGCAAGATGTAGATGAATGTGTTTCTTCATCAGATTTGTAGAAATGTAGCATTTCATCACTTGCTCAGCAATGGATCCTCTGCAGTGAATGGGTGCCGTCAGAATGAGAGTCCAAACAGCTGATAAAAACCACAATAATCCACAAGTAATCCACACCACTCCAGTCCATCTTGAGAAAAACTGCATGTTTGTAAGAAACAAATCCATCAAGATATTTTTACCCTCAAACCAATGTTTCAGGCAAAAATGAGAGTCTATCCATAATATGGATTTTTTTTTATTATTGAAAAGGTCGTTTGGTCAGAATCAGGAGAGAAATATACACAGATCAAGCACCGTTTACAAGTGAAACCAGTCCAAACCAGTTCTAAATCAATATTTTTGTGAATTTTTAATGAGAGAACAACAGGAAATATGTTTTTGTTTTGTTTAGTTTTTTCTCCACTAGAGGAAGTGTTATTATGGATTTAGGACCTTTTGGCCAGAAGCAATGGTTTACAGTTAAAAAAAAATTTAATGATAGATTTTTTTTCTTACAAACAAGCAGCTTTTGGCTTCACACGATGTTAATTGATGGATTGGAGTGGTGTGGATTACTTGTGGATTATTGAGATGTTTTTATCAGCTCTCATTCTGACGGCACCCATTCACTGTAGAGGATCCATTGGTGAGCAAGTGATGGAATGCTAAACTTCTCCAAATCTCATGAAGAAACAAACTCATCTACATATTGGATGGCCTGAAAGTGAGTAAATGTATAGCAATTTTTCATTTCTGGGTGAACTATGCTTTTAAACTATAGAGTATTTCAACACAGAAGGAAAACGACACAGCTTTAAGCGTTTCAGGTGGCCAAACACCTGCTCAGAGCCACAGTTTAATAAAATTTACTTTCCTTTTTATTCCTCTGTGTCTGGTGGCTGTAATATCGGACATGAGGAAACAGACAATAAAATTGATGGCCTAGAAATTTATTGCCTCAATACTCTTCCTGGAGAAGCGCAACGCTCCGTCAGTCTGACCGGCAAACACTCCCTGAGGTCAGACAACAGATGAGACCTACAGCACACGCGGGCAACGCAATATGAAACTCGATGTCCCTTCTTTTAGCTCATCTCTCCTCTGAAATTTAGAAAACAGGACACGATTTGAATACCAATATGAGTTCATGAAAGGTGCATTTGATGCTTGGAGTTCAGCTCCCAGGAGAAGAAGCTACAAGAAAACAATTTCAAAGTGAAGGTCGTTGAGAAACATGGGATACAATGCAACGCCTACAGAGAAACACAGGGCTTTTAACAGTCATTTCACTGTGAAAAGCTAGGATGCTTTCATGAGAACAAAAATCAACAGCTGCTTTTCTAGAAAACATATTTCTATATAGCATTACTTTCAGTCTGTCTTTGCAACCAGTGAAAAACAACATTAACTGTAAATGTAAGAATCTGAATCAATTAGTTCTTAATTCTGCTAATTTTACTCTACTGCTTATCCATGTTTACTGTGTTTAAAAGGTTGTTGAAGTTTCAAAGCACCTGTTTGTAACTAGACGTGTTCAAAACTTCACCAAACCTAAACGTCTCATCTCAATGACTTGTAATTATATCAATGCAAGAGCACTAGGAGGAGTGAATTATATACTTAGTAAAGCAAAACAACAACTCTAGTGTTTTAACCATGGTAAGAGGTGTTATATGCATCATACAAAGAAAAACAATCTTAACCGTGGAAAAAAAAAATCACTGTAAAGTGGAGACTAGAGTTGATTACTGCGGTAAAGAAATTGCAACAGGAATAAATGAAAGATACTGATCTTCTAAAAGTAAGAAGATTAATAATATACAACTGTTTACTTACAGTTAATATGCAACATGATATTTTGATATGAATCTCAACTGATGTGAAATGACAGGTGTGCATATATTACCTATTTTTATCAGCTCAGCAAATGAGTTTCATTAAAAAAATATATAAATGAATAAATAATGAGGCATAGAGGATGTGCAGCACAATTTTTGCAACTAAAAACTATATGAGGTTAAAAATCTACATAATTTATACATTAAATAGCATACATTTTATAATTAATAATTTGACATAATAATATCCAATATTTCCAAACATTTTTGTTACTTGAAATAAGTTTAACTGAAAAAATAAATAAATAAAAAAATATTATCTGCTACAGGTCTCAAAACAGTTGGCACGGGGGCAACAAAAGGCTGAAAAAGCAATAATTTTCTAAAAGATTCAGCTGGGAGAACATCTAGCAACTGATTAAGTTAACTTACATCAGGTCTGTAACATGATTAGCTATAAAAGGGATGTCTTAGAGAGGCAGAGTCTTTCAGAAGTAAAGATGGGCAGAGGCTGTCCAATCTGTGAAAGAGTGCGTAAAAAGATTGTGGAATACTTTAAAAACAACGTTCCTCAACTAAACTCTAGTTTCAGAGAACTGCTGTGTCCTCCGGGTTAAAGAGGAAGGAGACCTTCCAGCGTGTTATCAGTGTTTAGTTCAAAAGCCAGCATCTCTGAGGGTATGGGGGTGCATAAGTGCATACGGTATGGGCAGCTTGCATGTTTTGGAAGGCACTATGAATGCTGAAAGGTATATAAGGTTTTAGAGCAACATATGCTCCCCTCCAGATGACGTCTATTTCAGGGAAGGCCTTGTGTATTTTAGAAGGACAATGCAAACCACATACTGCAGCTATTACAACAGCATGGCTTCGTAGTAGAAGAGTCCGGGTGCTGAATTGACCTGCCTGCAGTCCAGATCTTTCACCTATAGAGAACATTTGGCACATCATTAAACGAAAAAAAGACGACAACAAACTCTTCAGCAGCTGGAAACCTATATCAGACAAGAATGGGACCAAATTCCAACACCGAAACTCATAACCTCGATGATTGACAGCTGGCATCAGCTTTGTTTGACCAATAGTAGAGGGCGAAATGTTCAAGAATCCTGTTTGAAAAACATAATTTTTGCAAATTCACTTGGGACACATAAACTAAACAATACAGCTACTATAATAGTATGATATGATAATATGACTAATATAATATGATACGATAATCAGCATTCAGAACTGTAATTAATAATGCATATAATACTGAGGAAATTAAGGTTTCAAATGAAGGATAGAGAGAGTCGAGCTGTGGAATGTAGGTCAGAGCTTGTTAACAATTTCAGGGATTTAGTGTTTCAGCTGAAGTTTTCAAAAGGAAAAACAAAAGCGTGGCAGGCTGGACATCGGCCAGTAGCTTTGAATGGAAACGTCTGAGCTTTCCATGAGCGCTGGAACGCACACTTACACCGGATCATCTCACAACAAGAGCAAGAAAACGATACACAGGCAAACGAGCTTCAACATGATCTGAACACTTAGCAAAAAGAAAAATGCTGGTTTACATACAAGTTTTTTTCATGGCCTCCACATTAGTTGTTTAACAGACCTGTATGCAAATTGACTTATTTTTATACGAGTTTTATTACAGGGAAAATCCTCTTTTGTAGGCCCTGCTTCCCTCGACAAAAACCAACAGGTTTTTTTTTCCTCCAATGGTTTTGGATTGAGGAAAATAACAAGTTTATGATTCCTGTACATTTTGTTCATGATAATCAAATTAAAATGATACATTAAAAACAGACACTTCCCATTTTAATGAGAAAGATTAGGTTTATTTAGTACAAAAGTATTTTAGCATCTGATGGGGAAAAACTCAAAAAAACATTGACATGATGCTACAATTATACCTGTGAGATACTGTGACTCAGTCTGTGAAAACCCAGCTAAAGTCATATTTTGGTGATTTACTGTTTTCTTAATAAAATCATCCTTCATAAGGTAAAGAACATGCTGTAAAATTGCAAAATTGATATCTTTATTACTGACTGAGCAAGACCGTGCCAAAGATTGAAATCAGTGAAATGAATGGTTATCTCATAATTAGATTTTGAGACTTTAGCCTGGATTTCACAGACTGTCAAATATACCCATACACCGTTCTGATGGATATATTTTATTAATTGGTGTTTGTTTTATCAGAGCAGCACTGTACACCTGCTCCTAATAACCTAGAATAACTATAAAGACAAAAGAGAATTAATCGCAAAGCTGTCGCACATTTTTACAACACGTTCGTCCATCAAAGCCCAGTGTGTAAGTTTATAGTTTGCAGGCACTTTACCAGGCTTCACTTCCAATAAACCCCTTCAGAGCAAACAATCAATCCACACACATACAATTTAAACAGTTATTGGTGCCAATCAAGGCGGGGGGGCAGAATCAAGAACATTATTAACACAGTAACCATCCATCAGACTCCTGTGATTCTTTTAAATAATTAGATAATTCACCCAAAAATGAGATCTCTGGCATTATTTGCTCACAAAACCACGCTCGTAATATTTGAAGTTTATCTTCAGAAAAAGACTAAGAATAGTCGTATGGTTTACATTATGGAAAGGTATTGGAAAACTGAGTAAATGATGGCCAAATGTTTATTTTTGGGTGAACTCTCTCTTTATCTCGTTTAAACTTATTCGGTGTCTGACTCCTGCAGCTACTCTAACAGAGTGAACTCGGTGGGAGGGGCTACTCGAGGCCCCGCCTTATTGGAGGCTCCGCCTCTCACAGCTTGGCTTTTCCCGGCTGCAGCTGCAGATTTTGAAGCTTCATTGCCATGCCCATGTTTCCGGTGATCTTCAGTTTGCCCTGGAAGAACGCCTGCATGAACGAGAGAGCACAAGACAGTGATTAACGGTCATTCTTCATTTGTGGTGGCAAGTGGTGTCCCTCTACTTTACAACAGTTGAAAAACTTTAAATACCAATAAATGTTTGTATTCTGTAGGGTAAACAATTTGTGCACTGTTAATAGTTACGTTTTGTTTTAAAATGCATATTTAATTGAGTTTTAGAGATTGCATTTGTAACAAAATATGGATGTTCCCACCATACCTTAGAGAGGTATAAAATATAAATATACAATTTTTAAGACAAATAAAGTGGTTATATTGTGAATATAAATTTTATTTAACATTTAGTATTTTATTTTGTAAATATAAATATAAATTTTTATTTTATAGTAATTGTTTTTAAAAAAACACATTTTGTTATTTAAGAAAAAAGTTGTGTCCCCCAAACCATGTCTGTGGTGTTACAACAATGGACGTTGCCCCTTTAAGAAAAGGGAGAATGCTATTTGGACTACTTCCTGTGTGTGAATGCCACCGCAGGTGCTGGTTGATCTGAGGGGTGCACGGGGAGTCCATTCTTGCTTATTAAGTTTCTTAAAGTTAGCTACATTTCTGACAATTTCATGTGTCACACTTTATTAGTGTCTGTGGTGTTATGTTGATAACTTGCAGATCTGACATATTTTAATAAAATTGATAAATACATACTTATTAATATTTCCAAAATGTCCCCTGAACTTGAAATCATCATGATGGCAGCCTCCATTTTTGAAAAGTCTGGATTTAGGCTGATTTGTCACACCAAAGAGCCTATAGTAACTTGCTATATAAAGTCTGTGGTGTTACTTCAAAACGACATAGACATAAGTGACTGTATCACCAGTGTTTGATTGAAATTATTAAAAAAATCTAAATCTTCTTAAGCTTTTATTTGAATGGATATAGCATATTAAACTCATTTTAAATGCAATACATTTTATTAGAAAAAAACAAACAATAATTTTTACAAATTCTGCCTCTCATTTGCCACCCCAACTGAAGAATGACCCTAACATTGATTTTTTTTAGAAAACTTAACCTCCTGAGAGAATAAGCTGTGAATTCATGTCCCAGAAATTCATTTGTTTCTTGGCAGAGGACATTTGTTTTTGTGAAGTATTTTTCTGTGACCTTACATGCCGCACTTTAGCGTCTCAAAAACCACATGCAGGGCTATTCAGAGATACTAAAAGGGGGTTTGGCCATGAAAACATCCTCTGCCTGTTTTTTGTAAACAAATGAACAAAAACACAGATTTTGTATTTAATTTCTGTATCTGATTGATATTCAGATTGATTCTTGTAAAAGCCTCTCAGAAAAATTACAGTTTATAAAGCAGAATATGATTTTCTTTTTCAATAAATACATTGAACAAAAAAAAAGGACATCAGCAATAAGCACATAAAATAAAAAGAAAGATAAATAAATGAGCAAATGCTGTATTGATTATATGATATGGAATATTTAGATTCATATAAAAATTAGACAATATGTAGTAACAAATTGTGCAATGAGTAAGGAATTGAACATTGTATAAAAAATTGGTTTATGTATGTTTAATGGAACTTAACATTTATATGAAAAAGCTGAAAAACACAGCTGAGATAAAAAAAAATAATAATAATAATAAATGCACTACTCTATAAAATATTAAATATTTACATTAACATAAAAATAGATAATATATTATTTATACTACATATAACACATTAACTCACAAAGTAAATATTGTTTAAACAAATTATGTAATACCTTTCATAAAATAGTTCAATACTACGTTGAAAGTTTGGTTTATATATTCAATCAAAGTTAACATTTATGTGAAGTTAACAATGATTGAAGGAAGCAATGAACGAATGAATAATAAATAAATAAATAAATAAATGAGTCATACATCTTATGCAGAGGCATAGCACACGTGAATCTTATATTGTAATCGATAAAAAAAAATGAAATCTCAATCTTAGAATTAACTTATGATTTACTGATGCAAGGAAAAACAGTTTCAAAAAAACAAACTTAAGGTTCAACAATTTAATTAACCTTCATTAACTGTCAGGTGAATTCTCAAACTGCTCTCGGTCACATATAAAAGATTGTGATTGTGTAAGATCAACAGCAGCTGCGGTCATCATGACAGGCTTTAATGAGTGCTTTTTTGAAGAGCAGAAATTCTTCTCGCAGAAGGGATGAACCCTGAAGTCATTTCAGTGAGTGACTCATTAAAGCTAAGCGGCAAACCTTCACTCCTGCTAACAGGAAGCACTAAAACAGAGCCACGAGTGAACGCGGTTAATGACTTCTCGTCTCAGTCTGTTCCCAAGAACAGGTAAATATAGCCAGATTTCAGGATGATGGATGTTAGCCATGGCGAGCGAGGAAACCACCTCACTACTCAACCCAGCTTGTGAAACTCACTTTGCCCACTCAGTTTATAAACATATAGTTGAGAAAGGACAAGACATGACTGAATTCATTTACATTCAAATTGATGTAGATGAAAGAGTTTTTTTTTTCTTCATCAGATTTCGAGAAATTCAGCATTACATCACTGGCTCACCAGTGGATCCTCTGGGTGCCGTCAGAATGAGAGTCCAAACAGCTGATAAAAACATCACAATAATCCACACCACTTCAGTCCATCAGTTAACATCTTGTGATGCCAAAAGTGTTTAAAAGAAACAAATCCATCGTTAAAGGTGCTGTATGTAGGATTGAACTAGGTATTGCAGTCCAAATTCAAACTATTGGAGAAGGTTTTTCTCACCCGGCCCCTCGTCCTCAGACTTGATGCACACGCGGGTTGCCAAATTAACGACACCAACGGAAACGAGCGCTCATGACGATGAATGACATTAAATACACTGCGTTTTCCGCCAGCTGGCAACCCAGGGTGCCGAAATACAACTGGGTAAACTGGCAGCGGACGGGCTTCACAAACCATAACAAACAGACATTCCGGGCCGGAACGCACATTTTCAAAGGAGAATAACTGACTGTAGCATTGTTTTTCAGATAAACATGTTAACTTAGCATGTTTCTTAAATATCTGCAAACATATTATGGTATTTTTGTGATTTAGTAGAGTCAAAAACTTACATACGGCAGCTTTAAAGAATTTTAACTTTAAACTATCACTTCTGATAGTCCATAATAACGCTTCCTCCAGTAAAAAGGTCCATCTCCTGTTGTCCTCTCTCATCAAATCACATATTTTGCTTGTAAACGGTACCTGATCTGTGCAGATTTCTCTCCTGATTCAGACAAGACGACTTTTTCACTGGAGAAAGCAATATTGTGAATAGAAGACTCATATTTTAGCCAGAAGCAACAGTTTGAAGTTAAAAATGCCTTAATGATGGAATTGTTTCTAACAAACACACAGCTTTTAGCTTCACAAGATGTTAATTGATGGACTGGAGTGGTGTGGATTATTGAGATGTTTTTATCAGCTGTTTGGACTCTCATTCTGACGGCACCCATTCACTACAAGTGATGTAATGCTACATTTCATCAAATCTGATGAAGAAACAAACTCACATTTTTAGTGAATTTTCATTTTTTTTTTTGGTAAACTTTTCCTTGGCTTTGTGGTGGCGTAATATCACAATTTAAAACTAGATCTAATAACTAATAAACAACAATGAATACAAAGGTGGTTACCAGTGTTTAAATAGATACAAGAAATAAAAACAAGTCAAATCCAAGAAATCCTTACTATAAAAAAGATGAATCCCTTTAGATTTGAATGCTGAACATTTTATTAATTCAACTTAGGGAAACTTCAAATTTAAATGACAAACTGAAAAAATAATGGCACTTTCATTGTTATTTCATTTTCGTTTTGATAAACCCACATTTCCCAAAAATTAAATGATTAATTTTCCTTACAATAACCTAGGTCTCAGGCTGCATGGTAGAAAAATCTGAGCTAAAAATACAATATTTAAAAACCTAAACTTTTAGAGCACACTTTTAGAGTGTCTCCAGCTAAAAAAAAGAAAATAATAAAAAAAGTCATTTGTGGACTTGGTTATTGAACTAGTTCAGGTTGGTCAGTTTAAACGGTCTCACTGGAGCTTGTTGATCAGTCAGGGGTCAAAAATGTCTTTCGCTCCATCTGTGGCTTTTCCATGAAGGGTGAGGTGTGGAAATTTGAAGGAAACTCTCTCTGCTCCAGATGGGAAGCCTAACAATAATCTCTCTTTCTCAATGTGAGCCATTAGCATTAGAAAAGGAAAGTGAGTGGGGAGAGAGTGTTTTTGAGCGTCTGTGCAGAAACTGTTCATGGAAAACAGGAGGTGGATTGAGACAATGTACAAAAGGAGGGTGGGAGCTACACAAACTGTGCTTTTAAGTGCTCAACCTTGATGTTCCTCTACACAGACTTTACATTTCCTTTATTACATTCTGAATCCCAGATTGATATAAAAAGGCACTCTCCTAGCTAAAAACAATACAGCTTTGAAATCACCACTACTTGCAGATCTTAATGCATTAAAAAAAATTAAAAACCTACGCAGGACAGTGTAAAGGCAAGAAAAACATCTGGGTTCATGTGGGATGAGTCTCTGTGGTACGTCCAAACAGGAAAACTGAGACTAATCAGCCAAAATCATAATTATAACCATACAAACCACTTGGAAATGTCAGGGATCTGCTTTTGCAGACATTCTAGGGTTCCTGCTTTTTTCAAGTTATTATTTTCCAGGATATGTTATGCAACCTATGTTTAAAAGTCAGCATGAAATGACATTTGCAACCTATTTTAATTGTATAATTTGACAAACTACTGTTCAAAAGTTTGGGGTAGGTAAAAAAAAAAAAATATTATTATGAAAGAAGTCTCTTCTGCTCACTATGGCATGCATTTATTCCATTAAAAAATTGTGAAATATTATTACAATTCAAAATAACTGTTTTCTATGTCAATATATTTTATGTGATGTAAAGCTGAATTTTCAGCTTCATTACTCCTGTCTTCAGTGTCACATGATCTTTCAGAAATCATTCTAATATACTGATTTGCTGTTCTAGAAAGATTTATTATAATGCTTAACATTTTTGTGGAAAATGCAATATTTTTATGAATAAAGAGTATTATAAAAGGAATAATTTTCTTTAAAAGTGTAAAAGTTTACTGTCACTTCGATCAGCTTAATGCATGCTTTCTGAATAAAAGTATGAATTTATTTAAAAACAAAAAACCTTACTGACTCCAAACGTTGGAGTGTACTTTCAAATGAAAAGTTTGAGTAAAAAATTACTTTAAAAAAACATTAAATCCCTTACAAAAAAAAAAAACATATCTAAAAATTCCTAAAACAAGCTGAATTAAATAAGCAAAACTGCAACCAAGGTATTAAAACTAATTTTCAGAGAATATGCCTTGAATTAAGTTTATTTTACTTGATCCACTAGCAAGTTGTTTTCTTGTTTAAATTATTATTATTTTTCTTAAAACAAGACAAGTTATAGCTTGTTTTATAGATTTTTTTATATGTTTAATAGGGAAAAAGTCTGGTTACATTAATTTTTTTGCAGTCTAGCTTGAATAGTAGTATAGATGGTTCATATTATTCCACGGACGGAGGGAGGGAGGTTTTGGTGATTTGTCTGTCTGCTTCATCATCACTTACGGTCTGTGGATTCATCTTTCCAGTCATGAGGTCCAGTAGGTCTAAGTCGGCCATCGCTATGGTGCAGTCTGCTTTCTTTTCTGAGAAGGAAAAAGACAGAACATTAATAAGGAACGGGACCCAGGCCGACACAGCAGCTCAGAACTCGTTGGTTTGGTGCGTTTAGCTGTTGTTACACAACGAATGAGAATCCGGCACGCGTGAGCAGCTTTGATTCTGGTCATTAGGCCAAACACACACACTCACGCTTGCTTTCATTTCCTCTCATCTTCCACACAAATCTCGTGGACTCACACACACACACACACACCTGTGAATATCGGAGACGTCACACACCCACACATCATTAAAACAGATGAGGACGGTGAGGAAGAGCACAAGTGCTTGCACTACCGGAGAAACAGCACCAAATGCCTCAAGATGAGGTTCCGTTTCAGTTCATATAACAGATGATTTGAGGGACCAAATCGTGCGGCTTGTTGCGGAGAGGTGTGCCGCTATTCTCTAAATTATTTTTCTAAGTCTGATCTAACAGAGCAGATTTACGCCAACATACTGGTCACTGTTTGAATTTCAAATCTTCAGTGTCTTGATCTGAAAAGCACATCTTTTAAAGGGCACCTATTATGCAAAATCCACTTTTACATGATGTTTAGACATAAATGCAGTGTGTGAACACAACCACCCTACAATGATAACAATCCACCCACTCCTCATTTTTGAATCCCCTTTAAACCAAGTCGTTCTCACTAGGCCTGCCGGTTTGACTCTCACCGTAGTGTGACGTCACATTGCATAGGGCCGGGCCACGGGGGTTGATTGACAGCCCTGTGTTGCTATAATTTCCGCCCTCAGGGGTTGTATGCTCTCCTTAATTTTCTCCGCGCTGGAGCAGCTGTAACGTCAACAATGTCTCGCAAGCAATCCCGGTGCTCTGTGTTTGGATGCAAGAACTAACATCTGAGCTGCTGAGGACGCAGTGGATTACGTTCATTTTTCAATGTAATGCGTCTCAAAATCTACCTAAATACATGCATCACTCCAGACTCCTTTGTGAATGTCATGTCGTTATAGTGCTTCGCATTTTAACCGTATTTGTGTGCGTACAAGTATTTTTTAGCTGATCAGCACCACGCTTGTGAGATTAGTTTGCGCCGTTCGTAGTGCGAGATTCGTTCAGTAGCACGAACGCGCGGCTCGGCCCATTGATCCTGTAACATGGCGTTGTTTCGTCCCACTTTCAATGCATTTGACTTCCCGTATGTACGGCTGAACACCGGTTCTCTCGCTCTCTGTTATGTTGCTACTACCGGCTGTTTATTGCTGTAGATATGCAATGCAGAGAGATGTATACGTGACGCCCTCTTCGGGAATATGCTGCTCTATTGCATTTAAAGGGATACACTCCAAATCAGCTCTTTTTTAGACACACCCCAAAAATGACATTTTCCAGCTGTTATAATAGATGATCTGTGGGGTATTTTTTGGCTGCAACTCCACGGACATATTCTGGGGACACCCAAGACCAATATTATATCTTGTAAAAAGGGGCATGATAGGTGCCCTTTAAAGTAACACTTGAAAACACTCGGATGCAAGGACTCATTGTGAAGGGGTTAGTTCACCCAAAAATGAAAAATGTCACTTGGATTATTTTAACAATGTCCTTGCTATGTTTCTTGGTCAGAAACATTTCAGTTGCATTGCTGTCTATGCAGGGTCAGAAAGCTCTCAGATTTAATCAAAAACATCTTATTTGTGTTCTGAAGATGAACGAAGGTCTTACGGGTTTGGAACGATGTGAAGGTGAATAATTCATTACGGAGTTTTCATTTTTGGGTGAACAATCCCTTTGACAGTTCTTTTAAAATAACAGCTTTTGAAATGTTTTACAAAAGTGACTTTATTCAACCATTCTTCTCCATGTGCTGCCATTATTGAGAGCACTGTGACGCAGGTCTTACCATGACCGAAGGTCTTACAGGTTCGGAAGAGCATGAGAGTGAATAATTCATGACAGAATTTTCATTTTTTGGGTGAACTATCCCTTAAATTACGTATAATTTCAATTTATTTAATAAAAGTTTTTAAATAAAAGCTGTTATTTTAATAGCATTGCTTTTATTCTCTTTAAATTATCAATAATTTATTAAAAATCACATTTATGTATTTGTTTGTTAATTGTTTTCAGTTTATTAATCGAGTATTATTTATATTATATTTTGTATTATTAATTTTAAGTGGGTTTTGATGTGTTGTGTGTGTGTGTGTGTCTGAGCAGGAGTTGTTCTGATAACCATTAGCAGTTTTCAGAAAAACACAGGAAAATGTCAAACTCTGGGGACAATAACGAACCACTCCTTCGACCCATGACCCCACAAAACAATTTGTGCAGCCTTTTTCCAAGTAAAATAACTACACCTGATCCAGATGCATCCAGCCAGACACATTGTTGAGCTGGAAAATGTCATCCGTTCACAGATCAATACCGTCTGCATTTAGAACAGACTCACCGGCATCATTGTGAACAGAGCCTTTTCCATTCTTAACATCAACGATCCAGATGGCTTCCTTTCCTCCCGGCCCATCCTTCACCTTGAAGGCAAACACACCTCCGATCTTCTTCACAAACTGCTCTCCATCCTGCAAACACATGCACACACAAATGTCACAGAGTAGATCAGTTGCACAACCACTGTAAACTGTGTGAACCGCAGCTACACTTAAATGTGTCATCTGCAAACTTAATGAAGAGGTTGGAGTTGTGTGACGGCGTGCAGTCGTGGGTCAGCAGAGTGAAGAGGAGGGGGCTCAGCACACATCCTTGGGGGGCCCCAGTGTTCAGTGTGATGGTGCTGGATGTGTTAATGCCGACCCGTACTGCCTGAGGTCTCCCAGTCAGGAAGTCCAACAGCCAGTTGCACAGAGAGGTGTTGAGCCCCAGCTGGACCAGTTTGTGAGTGAGGTGTTGAGGGATGATTGTGTTGAATGCTGAACTGAAGTCTATGAACACCACAGGCTCCGAGTGTCTCTGCTGTCGCTGAAACTATGGGCTATCCTCCTGGAGTACGGTCTCTTGGCCTCTCTGATGCCACGAGAAAGGTTGGTCCTAGCTGTCTTCAGGCCCTCCTCATCTCCAGCTCTAAAGGCAGCGTTCTGAGCCTTCAGAAGTCTGTAGACCTCCCCTGTCATCCACGGCTTCTGGTTGGACCTGACAGTGATGGACTTTGTGACCGTTACATTATCAATGCACTTGGTGATGTAGGCAGTGACAGTCTCTAGTACTCTTGCAGGTCTGTAGTGTTGTTGTATTGTTAAATTTAGGTATGTAATCCTACCCCATACCTAAATTTAACAACTACATTACTATTAATAAGCAGCAAATTAGTTTATTGAGGCAAAAGTCGTAGTTAATGGTTTGTTAATAGTGAGAATTGGACATTAAAATACAGTGTGACCGATTTAAATGTGCAATAACCACTGGGCCACATGTCAAAACTGGTTGAAAGTCAATGAAAAAAAAAAAAAAAAAAAGTAGGATGAGACTTGATTTTAACCTTGGAAAGAGATGATAAAACACAACCAAATAGCTAAAGTGCATTCAAACAACATCCTATTTTTTACACTTGCTTGCTTTTCAAACAAAGCAGAAGTGTCATAAACAGCAGCAAAACAGCAATGAAATGCAGGCTATTAACATAAAGCACCTCGCTCAGCCTTCCAGCCTGTGAGAGCGAAGCGTTAAATTACCCCGTAAAATTACACACTGCATTTCAGAGCGTAATGGAGCAAAACTGATCTGAAAGCGCATCGTTTTTCCCCAGAGTCCGTCTGGTTGTGTAACAGGCCGTTATTTAAGTAATATTTTTGGCAGAAGCTGAAATGTGGCTGATGGTGGGAGATTATCAGCATCTCGGCCGTGTGGAGCTAAACAGGGCAAATCTCCAGAGGGTGCGAGTGTCACGGCTGAACAATAACAAACACACATCATCGAACATAACCACGACTGAACTCCAAATTACAGCTAGTACCAGAGGCATGGATGAATATATGAGGGCTTGCTTGTAAGGGTTAGTTCATGCAAACATTAAAATTGTTGTTTATTCACCCTCATGTCATTCCAAATCCATCGGAAAGGATACACAAAAAAAGGCATTTTGCAAAGACACTTTCCATTCAGTGCAAGTGTATGGCCATTTTTACTATCAAGTTTCAAAAAGGATCAAGAAACATAAAGTAGACAAAATGACTCGCATTCCAAGTCTTCTGAAGTCAAACAATGCATTTATGGCTGCCAAAGTTAACGTGCACTTGATATATAATTTGTTTTATACATACACAAATACATGTATCTTTTGTTTAGTTTTTTTCACATTTAACAAATTTGATAATACTATCATTTTGATTCATTCTAAAGACTGGTCAGAAATCAAAATTGCAATTATTTTATTGACGCAGCATGATTTTTAAAGAAGACATGCAATTTAATGATTTTTTAAATATATATTATTAACAACCGTTCATTTCAATTTGCTTGATTATTAAAAAGGCAATTATTTAATTCAATGAAACATCAAACAAAATGAAGCTGAAGTGTCTTTAAAATATTTCACAATAGTTTTCTCACATAGTTCCAACTTGTTTTTATGAGACAACACATTGCTGCTTTTATATTTTAGGAATAAAAAATATATATTAATTTTATTGTGCTGATTATTTGCTTTTTGTAGCTTAATTTATACAGACTGTTCAAAAGTTTAAGGTTGGCAAGAATGTGTCATTTTTTTAATAAGAAGTCTCTAATGCTCATCAAGACTGCATTTATTTGATGAATAAAAAAGTGAAATATTATTACAATTTCAAATAGCTGTTTTCTATGTAAATATATGTGACCCTGGAGCACAAAAGCAGTCTTAAATCTCTGGGGTAAATTTGTAGCAATAGCCAAAAATACATGAGGGTCAAAATGATTGATTTTTCTTTTATGCCAAAAATCATTAGGATATTAAGTGAAGATCATGTTCCATGAAGATATTTTGTAAATTTCTTACCATAAATATATCAAAACTTCATTTTTGATTAGTAATATGCATTGCTAAGAACTTCATTTGGACAACTTTAAAGGCAATTTTTTTGCACCCTCAGATTCTATTTGATCTCAGTTTCAAGAAATGGACCCTTATGACTGATTTTGTGGTCCAGGGTCACAAATTAGGTCAATTCTGTAAACCTGTATGATGAGGCTAGGTCGTGGCTCGATTTCTAATATTAACTAGGTTATGAGCAGTTTGGGAAAAGGGATGGATACATATGTCACCAAACACCTTAAAAGACATGAAATTGCATGAAAAGGATCGTCCAGTTAAAACTGAGGAATTTAGGTTTAATGAAAAGACACTTTGTAGTCTGAATAAAAACCTTTCACACCAGCCAGCGGGGAAAAGCAGGCCTGACGCCTGACAGAGGATCACTGCTGACATGATTAAAGCTGGGTAATAACACAGATTCAGATTGATCTTGCTGTTGCCTTGACCAGAGATGTTGAGGTGTTAAGAGGCTTTAACAGTGAATGAGATAAATGAACCGAACAGGGCTTCTCGTACCTCATGCAGCTTTTTACTGATCTCCTGGAAGACAGCGTGAGCTTTGAAGCCCTCTAGACCCGAGGATGAGCTGGTCAACACCGCCTGGATGTGTGGAGAGCTGGGAATGAGAGAAATATACACACTCAGAAAACATGGTTGAAAGATTCATTTACCCAATAGTTCTTCTGTGCGATTCAGGTTTGACACCAAAAGTGTGAGTTAAAACTTTTTGGGTGATTTGCACAATGAGGAAAACACGGAAAGAATCGCGGAATCCTGTCACATAAATAGAACTTACTGTACTTACTTACGGAATGACACAAAATTGGGCAAATCTTGGATGATTAACTCAAAAGAAGTGCTGTATAATTAATTAAATGGTGATATGAGGACTTGAACTTCATCTCAAGAACTGCTCTGCTCTTGTTCAAAATTAGCATTTTACCGTTACATTTGAAGAAAAAATCAGTGCCTCTGTTTTGTCTCAAGATGCACACCTGCAATGTTTTTTATAAAAATGCTTTAAATGTGCTAATTGAACTATGGCCTAATCCTGGTTTAGTCTAAGCACTGTCTGTGAAACTGGGGCACTGTATGTGTGTATTTATTTATATATAATAAATATACACAGTACACATACATACATAATGAAAACAAAATTTTATTTTGGATGCGATTAATCGTTTGACAGCACTATTTTTTTCTCATGGGTAAAACTAAAAATTATAGTATTAAATGAGCACCTACTTAGCTGATAAAATATTATTATTAATACTACTACTATTACAAATAATAATTTATTTTATATAATTCATACAATTTATATCTATATTTTGAGATGGATGGATGTATCGCCGTATGCCTGAACTAAAGCATGGTAAAGCATTATATATATAAAAAAAATTATAATAAAATACTCAAATGTAATTTATTTAGCTTCAGTAAGACAGAAATGCTATTCGATCAATCCACTGTCATCATTCAAATCACATTTCATATTAGCGATTTAAAAACAGAAATCCTGTCATAAATGACCTCCATATGCTGCTGTCACACTCTGAGCTCTGCAGAAGCATTAACACACTCTGGGTCATTATAAGCACATAGGTCTGATCATCATCATCATCTTCCTCACCTGGACACCTGAAGGACTCGCATTGCTGCTGAATATGAACTGCAGACAGACAGGTGAACGCAAGGCCGCTGGCACTCGGACAATCAGCGATACATTTGTATCTGAACGCGACTTCCGGGTTCTGTGGCCATGAGGCAGACCTGAATAATCTCACACTGATCGAGAGTACTGAAAACTCAATAATCATCAGTGTACACTGTACCTCCATACTGGATTGAAAACATGCCATCTAAAAAAATAATAATAATAAAATGAAATAGTTTTGACTGAAATATGGAGATCCTTTATCCTTTGAGATAGTGAAGGAAGTGTCCAGCATCAAAATCTCAGTGTCCCTTTTAACTCTGACCCCTGCCTTCTGAGTAGATCTATGCACAGGATCCTCAGCCTACTTTAGAGAAGACAGAAACATACTTTATTAGCATAGTTTACTACTCTCCCTGATATTTATGCAATAGGCTATTTTGGAGGAGTTCTTTAACCTGCATAATATTGCTAGTTTTTTAAGTTATATAATTAATGTATTCTATATTATTAAAATAGCTTACACTATATTATTATTATTATATTTATTGGCACAGTTCACAAAGAAAGAACAATTAGCACTTCATTTGAGAAATAAAAAACAGAGAAAGACAGAAAAAAATAAAAAAAACACCAAGTAGACAGGAAAAACAAGATCATGATATTTCGAAAATAAATAAAAATAAATAGGCCTAGTTAGAAGTTGGCAACAAAAATAAATACAATAAAGAAAACTTCAACTGCATGATTAGCCTACCGCCTAGAAATAGACATTTTAATGGCAATTGCTAATGTTTCATCTTAATTTACTCGGATTATTATAAAAGGACAGATAAAAACTTAAATTCACATAAAGAGATTGTATAATGTTGGACGCGAAAACAGAAGATTCTATGCTGCCATCTGCTGGTCAGACTGGTGCACTGCGCATCCTGCTCTTCACAGGACAGATCGGGAAAGCAGACTTCTTCAAGTAAATTATCTGAACATCTTACTTTAACAGAGAGAAAAATTCAATATAGATAAAGCTGTGTTTCATGTGAAACGATCCGGGTATTTATGTAAACTCTTGTCTAAGAATTATGTCGTCTAGCCTAAAAGAGCTCGCATGAACTGAGATGAGTGACAGGTTTTTAATGATTATAAAGAGAGTTTGCAAGCAGATATAACAGTTACATAAATTAGAAGTTAATATTAAGTGACCTAATTTAAGGAATACTAGCTTAGCCTTTTGTCAACAAAAATAGTTCCAAACACAGCCGCTGCCATCCATGCAAACACAGTGGTGTTTCATTCATGATTGAATCTGCATTTGAACGAATTGAACGAATCTAGTGAGTCAATGATTCAATCACTCATTCACAAGGACAGTCATTTGAACGAATTGAACGAATCGAGTGAGTCAATGATTCAATCACCCATTCACACGGACAATCATTTGAACGAATTGAACGAATCTAGTGAGTCAATGATTCAATCACCCATTCACACGGACAGTCATTTGAACGAATTGAACGAATCTAGTGAGTCAATGATTCAATCACTCATTCACAAGGACAGTCATTTGAACGAATTGAACGAATCTAGTGAGTCAATGATTCAATCACCCATTCACACGGACAGTCATTTGAACGAATTGAACGAATCTAGTGAGTCAATGATTCAATCACTCATTCACAAGGACAGTCATTTGAACGAATTGAACAAATCTAGTGAGTCAATGATTCAATCACCCATTCACACGGACAGTCATTTGAACGAATTGAACGAATCTAGTGAGTCAATGATTCAATCACTCATTCACAAGGACAGTCATTTGAACGAATTGAACGAATTGAGTGAGTCAATGATTCAATCACCCATTCACACGGACAGTCATTTGAACGAGTTGAACGAATCTAGTGAGTCAATGATTCAATCACTCATTCACAAGGACAGTCATTTGAACGAATTGAACGAATCGAGTGAGTCAATGATTCAATCACCCATTCACACGGACAATCATTTGAACGAATTGAATTAATCTAGTGAGTCAATGATTCAATCTCCCATTCACAAGGACAGTCATTTGAACGAATTGAACAAATCTAGTGAGTCAATGATTCAATCACCCATTCACAAGAACAGTCATTTGAACGAATTGAATGAATCTAGTGAGTCAATGATTCAATCGCCCATTCACAAGGACAGTCATTTGAACGAATTGAACAAATCTAGTGAGTCAATGATTCAATCACCCATTCACAAGAACAGTCATTTGAACGAATTGAATGAATCTAGTGAGTCAATGATTCAATCACCCATTCACAA